>NC_039368.1:27448645-28059628 GCF_003573695.1 Papaver somniferum
CCACATAGGTGAGTTCATTAAGAGTGTCCTGTCACACTCCGCTTTAAGCAAAGCCATGGAACTCATTAATATCTTGACAGATCATCCTAAAACATGCAGGCAGCACTATCATACGGTTACACCATAGGGAGGGACAAAGATAGTGCTTTCTCTCGACATCACCAAAAATTAGTTATCTCATTGAACCTTGATCTTGGAGCTCCATTCACAAGGTTGAGTGTCCTTCATGGCGATTTATTCTATGAGCTTGAGTCCCATCCCCTTCGATGTGGATCTAACTACCTCTCTAGATAACCCTTTCGTCAAAGGATCTGCAATATTCTCTTTAGACCTTACAAAGTCTATAGAGATGATGCCAGTAGAGAGTAGTTGTTTCACTGTCTTGTGTCTTCTTCGAAGATGTATAGACTTTCCGTTGTATACACTATTCTTTGCGCATCCAATAGCAGCTTGACTGTCACAGTGGATTGCGATCGAAGACACAGGCTTGTGCCAGAGTGGAATTCCACCCAGGAAACCTCGTATCCATTCAGCTTCCTCTCCAGCTTTCTCCAAGGCTATAAACTCAGACTCCATGGTGGATCGGGCTATACATGTCTGTTTGGTAGACTTCCATGACACAGACGCACCACCAAGTGTGAAGATGTACCCGCTAGTGGATTTGCACTCATCTGAGTCTGATATCCAGTTAGCATCACAATACCCTTCTAGCACAGCAGGATACTTCCCAAAACTTAGGCAATAGTTTGAAGTTCCTCTCAGGTACCGTAGAACTCTGTAGAGAGCATTCCAGTGATCCTGCCCAGGGTTGCAAGTGTACCTGCTTAATCTACTCACAGTATAGGCAATATCAGGTCTTGTACAGTTCATTAAATACATAAGACTGCCAATAACACGAGAATACTCAAGTTGATAAATACCCTAACCCTTGTTCTTTTTCAATTTGCAATTGGGATCATAAGGAGTAGTTGCAGGTTTAGCATTTTCATGATTAAATCTCTTAAGTACAGTTTTAACATAATGAGATTGACTAAGACTATATCCATCAGACATCTTTCTGATTTTCATCCCTAAGATTACATCAGCAGGGCCTAAGTCTTTCATGTCAAGGTTTTCGTTAAGCATGCTTTTAGTGGTATTAATACTATCAAGGTTACTACCTAATATGAGCATATCATCAACATATAGGCACACAATAACATGAGAATCATCCACAGATTTAAAGTAAACACATTTATCAGATTCATTAACCTTGAATCCCAAAACAAATACGTACAGACAAGAAATCCAGGACAAACATGTGCAGACAAGGAAAGCAAGACAAACACGTACAGACAAGAAATCCAAGACAAACATGTGCAGACAAAGAAGAAGATTCTTCTACATGTGTGTAAAACACGTACCAAAAGTTTCAGCAAAAAGATAGGATCTAATGAACCCACACCCACACCCGAACCCGAGCCCGAGCCCGACCCGACCGACCGGACGGACGGCGGCGGCGTGCGTGCTTCTGTGCGAAGCACCGCGCGTACGGGAAAGGCAACCTTGCCCTAGTCTAAGCCTTCCCTCCAAGCACAAAAGTCTAATGACCCAAGGGCCATGCCCTTATAGCCAATTCTATGGTATTTATGTCTAAAACTCTTTAGATTTTAGTCAATGTGGGACTATTGTTTTATCTATTCAAAAGAAAAAACAATTAATGGGCAATAGGTCTAGGGATCAAAACATAGTCCATGGAAAAATTGGTAATTTTAAAGCGTTTTTTCTAACAATCCCCCACATGAATGATAAAACATATCGACGAAATACGAGAAAACATAATACATCAATATTAGGCTAAGGTGTCCCAGAGATTGAACCTTAACATAGTGAGAGGTTACCGGAACTGCTTGTTGTTTCGGTGAACACAATGTCTTGAGCCGTCAACAGTGAGTGCAATTCAGAAATAACAACCACACTTTGATGTCTCAAAGAAAAAAAAAAGTTGCCAAGCTCTTGCCGTTGTGCCCGTTTTGGTCGTGGGCTAAATCCCGGACTTAATGAATGTCTCTAGAGAAAAAGCTCAAATTCTCATAGGAAGCGGCCCCACTTCCAACATCCACATAGGTGAGTTCATTAAGAGTGTCCTGTCACACTCCGCTTTAAGCAAAGCCATGGAACTCATTAATATCTTGACAGATCATCCTAAAACATGCAGGCAGCACTATCATACGGTTACACCATAGGGAGGGACAAAGATAGTGCTTTCTCTCGACATAACCAAAAATTAGTTATCTCATTGAACCTTGATCTTGGAGCTCCGTTCACAAGGTTGAGTGTCCTTCATGGCGATTTATTCTATGAGCTTGAGTCCCATCCCCTTCGATGTGGATCTAACTACCTCTCTAGATAACCCTTTCGTCAAAGGATCTGCAATATTCTCTTTAGACCTTACAAAGTCTACAGAGATGATGCCAGTAGAGAGTAGTTGTTTCACTGTCTTGTGTCTTCTTCGAAGATGTATATACTTTCCGTTGTATACACTATTCCTTGCGCATCCAATAGCAGCTTGACTGTCACAGTGGATTGCGATCGAAGACACAGGCTTGGGCCAGAGTGGAATTCCACCCAGGAAACCTCGTATCCATTCAGCTTCCTCTCCAGCTTTCTCCAAGGCTATAAACTCAGACTCCATGGTGGATCGGGCTATACATGTCTGTTTGGTAGACTTCCATGACACAGACGCACCACCAAGTGTGAAGATGTACCCACTAGTGGATTTGCACTCATCTGAGTCTGATATCCAGTTAGCATCACAATACCCTTCTAGCACAGCAGGATACTTCCCAAAACTTAATAAATAGTTTGAAGTTCCTCTCAGGTACCGTAGAACTCTGTAGAGAGCATTCCAGTGATCCTTCCCAGGGTTGCAAGTGTACCTGCTTAATCTACTCACAGTATAGGCAATATCAGGTCTTGTACAGTTCATTAAATACATAAGACTGCCAATAACACGAGAATACTCAAGTTGATAAATACCCTAACCCTTGTTCTTTTTCAATTTGCAATTGGGATCATAAGGAGTAGTTGCAGGTTTAGCATTTTCATGATTAAATCTCTTAAGCACAGTTTCAACATAATGAGATTGACTAAGACTATATCCATCAGACATCTTTCTGATTTTCATCCCTAAGATTACATCAGCAGGTCCTAAGTCTTTCATGTCAAAGTTTTCGTTAAGCATGCTTTTAGTGGTATTAATACTATCAAGGTTACTACCTAATATGAGCATATCATCAACATATAGGCACACAATAACATGAGAATCATCCACAGATTTAATGTAAACACATTTATCAGATTCATTAACCTTGAATCCCAAAATAAATACGTACAGACAAGAAAGCCAGGACAAACATGTGCAGACAAGGAAAGCAAGACAAACACGTACAGACAAGAAATCCAAGACAAACATGTGCAGACAAAGAAGAAGATTCTTCTACATGTGTGTAAAACACGTACCAAAAGTTTCAGCAAAAAGATAGGATCTAATGAACCCACACCCACACCCGAACCCGACCCGACCGACCGGACGGACGGCGGCGGCGTGCGTGCTTCTGTGCGAAGCACCGCGCGTACGGGAAAGGCAACCTTGCCCTAGTCTAAGCCTTCCCTCCAAGCACAAAAGTCTAATGACCCAAGGGCCATGCCCTTATAGCCAATTCTATGGTATTTATGTCTAAAACTCTTTAGATTTTAGTCAATGTGGGACTATTGTTTTATCTATTCAAAAGAAAAAACAATTAATGGGCAATAGGTCTAGGGATCAAAACATAGTCCATGGAAAAATTGGTAATTTTAAAGCGTTTTTTCTAACAATCCCCCACATGAATGATAAAACATATCGACGAAATACGAGAAAACATAATACATCAATATTAGGCTAAGGTGTCCCAGAGATTGAACCTTAACATAGTGAGAGGTTACCGGAACTGCTTGTTGTTTCGGTGAACACAATGTCTTGAACCGTCAACAGTGAGTGCAATTCAGAAATAACAACCACACTTTGATGTCTCAAAGAAAAAGAAAGCTGCCAAGCTCTTGCCGTTGTGCCCGTTTTGGCCGTGGGCTAAATCTCGGACTTAATGAATGTCTCTAGAGAAAAAGCTCAAATTCTCATAGGAAGCGGCCCCACTTCCAACATCCACATAGGTGAGTCCATTAAGAGTGTCCTGCCACACTCCGCTGTAAGCAAAGCCATGGAACTCATTAAGATCCTGACAGATCATCCTAAAACATGCAGGCAGCACTATCATACGGTTACACCATAGGGAGGGACAAAGATAGTGCTTTCTCTCGACATCACCAAAAATTAGTTATCTCATTGAACCTTGATCTTGGAACTCCATTCACAAGGTTGAGTGTCCTTCATGGCGATTTATTCTATGAGCTTGAGTCCCATCCCCTTCGATGTGGATCTAACTACCTCTCTAGATAACCCTTTCGTCAAAGGATCTGCAATATTCTCTTTAGACCTTACAAAGTCTATAGAGATGATGCCAGTAGAGAGTAGTTGTTTCACTGTCTTGTGTCTTCTTCGAAGATGTATAGACTTTCCGTTGTATACACTATTCTTTGCGCATCCAATAGCAGCTTGACTGTCACAGTGGATTGCGATCGAAGACACAGGCTTGGGCCAGAGTGGAATTCCACCCAGGAAACCTCGTATCCATTCAGCTTCCTCTCCAGCTTTCTCCAAGGCTATAAACTCAGACTCCATGGTGGATCGGGCTATACATGTCTGTTTGGTAGACTTCCATGACACAGACGCACCACCAAGTGTGAAGATGTACCCACTAGTGGATTTGCACTCATCTGAGTCTGATATCCAGTTAGCATCACAATACCCTTCTAGCACAGCAGGATACTTCCCAAAACTTAATCAATAGTTTGAAGTTCCTCTCAGGTACCGTAGAACTCTGTAGAGAGCATTCCAGTGATCCTGCCCAGGGTTGCAAGTGTACCTGCTTAATCTACTCACAGTATAGGCAATATCAGGTCTTGTACAGTTCATTAAATACATAAGACTTCCAATAACACGAGAATACTCAAGTTGATAAATACCCTCACCCTTGTTCTTTTTCAATTTGCAATTGGGATCATAAGGAGTAGTTGCAGGTTTAGCATTTTCATGATTAAATCTCTTAAGCACAGTTTCAACATAATGAGATTGACTAAGACTATATCCATCAGACATCTTTCTGATTTTCATCCCTAAGATTACATCAGTAGGGCCTAAGTCTTTCATGTCAAAGTTTTCGTTAAGCATGCTTTTAGTGGTATTAATACTATCAAGGTTACTACCTAATATGAGCATATCATCAACATATAGGCACACAATAACATGAGAATCATCCACAGATTTAATGTAAACACATTTATCAGATTCATTAACCTTGAAGCCCAAAAAAAATACGTACAGACAAGAAAGCCAGGACAAACATGTGCAGACAAGGAAAGCAAGACAAACACGTACAGACAAGAAAGCCAAGACAAACATGTGCAGACAAAGAAGAAGATTCTTCTACATGTGTGTAAAACACTTACCAAAATTTTCAGCAAAAAGATAGGATCTAATGAACCCACACCCACACCCGAACCCGAACCCGACCCGACCGACCGACCGACCGGACGGACGGCGGCGGCGTGCGTGCTTCTGTGCGAAGCACCGCGCGTACGGGAAAGGCAACCTTGCCCTAGTATAAGCCTTCCCTCCAAGCACAAAAGTCTAATGACCCAAGGGCCATGCCCTTATAGCCAATTCTATGGTATTTATGTCTAAAACTATTTAGATTTTAGTCAATGTGGGACTATTGTTTTATCTATTCAAAAGAAAAAACAATTAATGGGCAATAGGTCTAGGGATCAAAACATAGTCCATGGAAAAATTGGTAATTTTAAAGCGTTTTTTCTAACAATCCCCCACATGAATGATAAAACATATCGACGAAATACGAGAAAACATAATACATCAATATTAGGCTAAGGTGTCCCAGAGATTGAACCTTAACATAGTGAGAGGTTACCGGAACTGCTTGTTGTTTCGGTGAACATAATGTCTTGAACCGTCAACAGTGAGTGCAATTCAGAAATAACAACCACACTTTGATGTCTCAAAGAAAAAAAAAAGGTTGCCAAGCTCTTGCCGTTGTGCCCGTTTTGGTCGTGGGATAAATCCCGGACTTAATGAATGTCTCTAGAGAAAAAGCTCAAATTCTCATAGGAAGCGGCCCCACTTCCAACATCCACATAGGTGAGTCCATTAAGAGTGTCCTGCCACACTCCGCTTTAAGCAAAGCCATGGAACTCATTAATATCTTGACAGATCATCCTAAAACATGCAGGCAGCACTATCATACGGTTACACCATAGGGAGGGACAAAGATAGTGCTTTCTCTCGACATCACCAAAAATTAGTTATCTCATTGAACCTTGATCTTGGAGCTCCGTTCACAAGGTTGAGGTCCTTCATGGCGATTTATTCTATGAGATTGAGTCCCATCCCCTTCGATGTGGATCTAACTACCTCTCTAGATAACCCTTTCGTCAAAGGATCTGCAATATTCTCTTTAGACCTTACAAAGTCTATAGAAATGAAGCCAGTAGAGAGTAGTTGTTTCACTGTCTTGTGTCTTCTTCGAAGATGTATAGACTTTCCGTTGTATACACTATTCCTTGCGCATCCAATAGCAGCTTGACTGTCACAGTGGATTGCGATCGAAGACACAGGCTTGGGCCAGAGTGGAATTCCACCCAGGAAACCTCGTATCCATTCATCTTCCTCTCCAGCTTTCTCCAAGGCTATAAACTCAGACTCCATGGTGGATCGGGCTATACATGTCTGTTTGGTAGACTTCCATGACACAGACGCACCACCAAGTGTGAAGATGTACCCACTAGTGGATTTGCACTCATCTGAGTCTGATATCCAGTTAGCATCACAATACCCTTCTAGCACAGCAGGATACTTCCCAAAACTTAATCAATAGTTTGAAGTTCCTCTCAGGTACCGTAGAACTCTGTAGAGAGCATTCCAGTGATCCTGCCCAGGGTTGCAAGTGTACCTGCTTAATCTACTCACAGTATAGGCAATATCAGGTCTTGTACAGTTCATTAAATACATAAGACTGCCAATAACACGAGAATACTCAAGTTGATAAATACCCTAACCCTTGTTCTTTTTCAATTTGCAATTGGGATCATAAGGAGTAGTTGCAGGTTTAACATTTTCATGATTAAATCTCTTAATCACAGTTTCAACATAATGAGATTGACTAAGACTATATCCATCAGACATCTTTCTGATTTTCATCCCTAAGATTACATCAGCAGGGCCTAAGTCTTTCATGTCAAGGTTTTCGTTAAGCATGCTTTTAGTGGTATTAATACTATCAAGGTTACTACCTAATATGAGCATATCATCAACATATAGGCACACAATAACATGAGAATCATCCACAGATTTAAAGTAAACACATTTATCAGATTCATTAACCTTGAATCCCAAAACAAATACGTACAGACAAGAAATCCAGGACAAACATGTGCAGACAAGGAAAGCAAGACAAACACGTACAGACAAGAAATCCAAGACAAACATGTGCAGACAAAGAAGAAGATTCTTCTACATGTGTGTAAAACACGTACCAAAAGTTTCAGCAAAAAGATAGGATCTAATGAACCCACACCCACACCCGAACCCGAGCCCGAGCCCGACCCGACCGACCGGACGGACGGCGGCGGCGTGCGTGCTTCTGTGCGAAGCACCGCGCGTACGGGAAAGGCAACCTTGCCCTAGTCTAAGCCTTCCCTCCAAGCACAAAAGTCTAATGACCCAAGGGCCATGCCCTTATAGCCAATTCTATGGTATTTATGTCTAAAACTCTTTAGATTTTAGTCAATGTGGGACTATTGTTTTATCTATTCAAAAGAAAAAACAATTAATGGGCAATAGGTCTAGGGATCAAAACATAGTCCATGGAAAAATTGGTAATTTTAAAGCGTTTTTTCTAACAATCCCCCACATGAATGATAAAACATATCGACGAAATACGAGAAAACATAATACATCAATATTAGGCTAAGGTGTCCCAGAGATTGAACCTTAACATAGTGAGAGGTTACCGGAACTGCTTGTTGTTTCGGTGAACACAATGTCTTGAACCGTCAACAGTGAGTGCAATTCAGAAATAACAACCACACTTTGATGTCTCAAAGAAAAAAAAAAGGTTGCCAAGCTCTTGCCGTTGTGCCCGTTTTGGTCGTGGGATAAATCCCGGACTTAATGAATGTCTCTAGAGAAAAAGCTCAAATTCTCATAGGAAGCGGCCCCACTTCCAACATCCACATAGGTGAGTCCATTAAGAGTGTCCTGCCACACTCCGCTTTAAGAAAAGCCATGGAACTCATTAATATCTTGACAGATCATCCTAAAACATGCAGGCAGCACTATCATACGGTTACACCATAGGGAGGGACAAAGATAGTGCTTTCTCTCGACATCACCAAAAATTAGTTATCTCATTGAACCTTGATCTTGGAGCTCCGTTCACAAGATTGAGGTACTTCATGGCGATTTATTCTATGAGCTTGAGTCCCATCCCCTTCGATGTGGATCTAACTACCTCTCTAGATAACCCTTTCGTCAAAGGATCTGCAATATTCTCTTTAGACCTTACAAAGTCTATAGAAATGAAGCCAGTAGAGAGTAGTTGTTTCACTGTCTTGTGTCTTCTTCGAAGATGTATAGACTTTCCGTTGTATACACTATTCCTTGCGCATCCAATAGCAGCTTGACTGTCACAGTGGATTGCGATCGAAGACACAGGCTTGGGCCAGAGTGGAATTCCACCCAGGAAACCTCGTATCCATTCAGCTTCCTCTCCAGCTTTCTCCAAGGCTATAAACTCAGACTCCATGGTGGATCGGGCTATACATGTCTGTTTGGTAGACTTCCATGACACAGACGCACCACCAAGTGTGAAGATGTACCCACTAGTGGATTTGCACTCATCTGAGTCTGATATCCAGTTAGCATCACAATACCCTTCTAGCACAGCAGGATACTTCCCAAAACTTAATCAATAGTTCGAAGTTCCTCTCAGGTACCGTAGAACTCTGTAGAGAGCATTCCAGTGATCCTGCCCAGGGTTGCAAGTGTACCTGCTTAATCTACTCACAGTATAGGCAATATCAGGTCTTGTACAGTTCATTAAATACATAAGACTGCCAATAACACGAGAATACTCAAGTTGATAAATACCCTAACCCTTGTTCTTTTTCAATTTGCAATTGGGATCATAAGGAGTAGTTGCAGGTTTAGCATTTTCATGATTAAATCTCTTAAGCACAGTTTCAACATAATGAGATTGACTAAGACTATATCCATCAGACATCTTTCTGATTTTCATCCCTAAGATTACATCAGCAGGGCCTAAGTCTTTCATGTCAAGGTTTTCGTTAAGCATGCTTTTAGTGGTATTAATACTATCAAGGTTACTACCTAATATGAGCATATCATCAACATATAGGCACACAATAACATGAGAATCATCCACAGATTTAATGTAAACACATTTATCAGATTCATTAACCTTGAATCCCAAAACAAATACGTACAGACAAGAAAGCCAGGACAAACATGTGCAGACAAGGAAAGCAAGACAAACACGTACAGACAAGAAATCCAAGACAAACATGTGCACACAAAGAAGAAGATTCTTCTACATGTGTGTAAAATACGTACCAAAATTTTCAGCAAAAAGATAGGATCTAATGAACCCACACCCACACCCGAACCCGAGCCCGACCCGACCGACCGGACGGACGGCGGCGGCGTGCGTGCTTCTGTGCGAAGCACCGCGCGTACGGGAAAGGCAACCTTGCCCTAGTCTAAGCCTTCCCTCCAAGCACAAAAGTCTAATGACCCAAGGGCCATGCCCTTATAGCCAATTCTATGGTATTTATGTCTAAAACTCTTTAGATTTTAGTCAATGTGGGACTATTGTTTTATCTATTCAAAAGAAAAAACAATTAATGGGCAATAGGTCTAGGGATCAAAACATAGTCCATGGAAAAATTGGTAATTTTAAAGCGTTTTTTCTAACAATCCCCCACATGAATGATAAAACATATCGACGAAATACGAGAAAACATAATACATCAATATTAGGCTAAGGTGTCCCAGAGACTGAACCTTAACATAGTGAGAGGTTACCGGAACTGCTTGTTGTTTCGGTGAACACAATGTCTTGAACCGTCAACAGTGAGTGCAATCCAGAAATAACAACCACACTTTGATGTCTCAAAGAAAAAGAAAGCTGCCAAGCTCTTGCCGTTGTGCCCGTTTTGGCCGTGGGCTAAATCCCGGACTTAATGAATGTCTCTAGAGAAAAAACTCAAATTCTCATATGAAGCGGCCCCACTTCCAACATCCACATAGGTGAGTCCATTAAGAGTGTCCTGCCACACTCCGCTTTAAGTAAAGCCATGGAACTCATTAAGATCCTGACAGATCATCCTAAAACATGCAGGCAGCACTATCATATGGTTACACCATAGGGAGGGACAAAGATAGTGCTTTCTCTCGACATCACCAAAATTAGTTATATCATTGAACCTTGATCTTGGAGCTCCATTCACAAGGTTGAGTGTCCTTCATGGAGATTTATTCTATGAGCTTGAGTCCCATCCCCTTCTATGTGGATCTAACTACCTCTCTAGATAACCCTTTCGTCAAAGGATCTGCAATATTCTCTTTAGACCTTACAAAGTCTATAGAGATGATGCCAGTAGAGAGTAGTTGTTTCACTGTCTTGTGTCTTCTTCGAAGATGTATAGACTTTCCGTTGTATACACTATTCTTTGCGCATCCAATAGCAGCTTGACTGTCACAGTGGATTGCGATCGAAGACACAGGCTTGGGCCAGAGTGTAATTCCACCCAGGAAACCTCGTATCCATTCAGCTTCCTCTCCAGCTTTCTCCAAGGCTATAAACTCAGACTCCATGGTGGATCGGGCTATACATGTCTGTTTGGTAGACTTCCATGACACAGACGCACCACCAAGTGTGAAGATGTACCCACTAGTGGATTTGCACTCATCTGAGTCTGATATCCAGTTAGCATCACAATACCCTTATATCACAGCAGGATACTTCCCAAAACTTAAGCAATAGTTTGAAGTTCCTCTCAGGTACCGTAGAACTCTGTAGAGAGCATTCCAGTGATCCTGCCCAGGGTTGCAAGTGTACCTGCTTAATATACTCACAGTATAGGCAATATCAGGTCTTGTACAGTTCATTAAATACATAAGACTTCCAATAACACGAGAATACTCAAGTTGATAAATACCCTCACCCTTGTTCTTTTTCAATTTGCAATTGGGATCATAAGGAGTAGTTGCAGGTTTAGCATTTTCATGATTAAATCTCTTAAGCACAGTTTCAACATAATGATATTGACTAAGACTATATCCATCAGACATCTTTCTGATTTTCATCCCTAAGATTACATCAGCAGGGCCTAAGTCTTTCATGTCAAAGTTTTCGTTAAGCATGCTTTTAGTGGTATTAATACTATCAAGGTTACTACCTAATATGAGCATATCATCAACATATAGGCACACAATAACATGAGAATCATCCACAGATTTAATGTAAACACATTTATCAGATTCATTAACCTTGAAGCCCAAAACAAATACGTACAGACAAGAAAGCCAGGACAAACATGTGCAGACAAGGAAAGCAAGACAAACACGTACAGACAAGAAAGCCAAGACAAACATGTGCAGACAAAGAAGAAGATTCTTCTACATGTGTGTAAAACACGTACCAAAAGTTTCAGCAAAAAGATAGGATCTAATGAACCCACACCCACACCCGAACCCGGGCCCGACCCCGACCCGACCGACCGGACGGACGGCGGCGGCGTGTGTGCTTCTGTGCGAAGCACCGCGCGTACGGGAAAGGCAACCTTGCCCTAGTCTAAGCCTTCCCTCCAAGCACAAAAGTCTAATGACCCAAGGGCCATGCCCTTATAGCCAATTCTATGGTATTTATGTCTAAAACTATTTAGATTTTAGTCAATGTGGGACTATTGTTTTATCTATTCAAAAGAAAAAACAATTAATGGGCAATAGGTCTAGGGATCAAAACATAGTCCATGGAAAAATTGGTAATTTTAAAGCGTTTTTTCTAACAATCCCCCACATGAATGATAAAACATATCGACGAAATACGAGAAAACATAATACATCAATATTAGGCTAAGGTGTCCCAGAGATTGAACCTTAACATAGTGAGAGGTTACCGGAACTGCTTGTTGTTTCGGTGAACATAATGTCTTGAACCGTCAACAGTGAGTGCAATTCAGAAATAACAACCACACTTTGATGTCTCAAAGAAAAAAAAAAGGTTGCCAAGCTCTTGCCGTTGTGCCCGTTTTGGTCGTGGGATAAATCCCGGACTTAATGAATGTCTCTAGAGAAAAAGCTCAAATTCTCATAGGAAGCGGCCCCACTTCCAACATCCACATAGGTGAGTCCATTAAGAGTGTCCTGCCACACTCCGCTTTAAGCAAAGCCATGGAACTCATTAATATCTTGACAGATCATCCTAAAACATGCAGGCAGCACTATCATACGGTTACACCATAGGGAGGGACAAAGATAGTGCTTTCTCTCGACATCACCAAAAATTAGTTATCTCATTGAACCTTGATCTTGGAGCTCCGTTCACAAGGTTGAGGTCCTTCATGGCGATTTATTCTATGAGATTGAGTCCCATCCCCTTCGATGTGGATCTAACTACCTCTCTAGATAACCCTTTCGTCAAAGGATCTGCAATATTCTCTTTAGACCTTACAAAGTCTATAGAAATGAAGCCAGTAGAGAGTAGTTGTTTCACTGTCTTGTGTCTTCTTCGAAGATGTATAGAATTTCCGTTGTATACACTATTCCTTGCGCATCCAATAGCAGCTTGACTGTCACAGTGGATTGCGATCGAAGACACAGGCTTGGGCCAGAGTGGAATTCCACCCAGGAAACCTCGTATCCATTCATCTTCCTCTCCAGCTTTCTCCAAGGCTATAAACTCAGACTCCATGGTGGATCGGGCTATACATGTCTGTTTGGTAGACTTCCATGACACAGACGCACCACCAAGTGTGAAGATGTACCCACTAGTGGATTTGCACTCATCTGAGTCTGATATCCAGTTAGCATCACAATACCCTTCTAGCACAGCAGGATACTTCCCAAAACTTAATCAATAGTTTGAAGTTCCTCTCAGGTACCGTAGAACTCTGTAGAGAGCATTCCAGTGATCCTGCCCAGGGTTGCAAGTGTACCTGCTTAATCTACTCACAGTATAGGCAATATCAGGTCTTGTACAGTTCATTAAATACATAAGACTTCCAATAACACGAGAATACTCAAGTTGATAAATACCCTCACCCTTGTTCTTTTTCAATTTGCAATTGGGATCATAAGGAGTAGTTGCAGGTTTAGCATTTTCATGATTAAATCTCTTAAGCACAGTTTCAACATAATGAGATTGACTAAGACTATATCCATCAGACATCTTTCTGATTTTCATCCCTGAGATTACATCAGTAGGGCCTAAGTCTTTCATGTCAAAGTTTTCGTTAAGCATGCTTTTAGTGGTATTAATACTATCAAGGTTACTACCTAATATGAGCATATCATCAACATATAGGCACACAATAACATGAGAATCATCCACAGATTTAATGTAAACACATTTATCAGATTCATTAACCTTGAAGCCCAAAAAAAATACGTACAGACAAGAAAGCCAAGACAAACATGTGCAGACAAGGAAAGCAAGACAAACACGTACAGACAAGAAAGCCAAGACAAACATGTGCAGACAAAGAAGAAGATTCTTCTACATGTGTGTAAAACACGTACCAAAATTTTCAGCAAAAAGATAGGATCTAATGAACCCACACCCACACCCACACCCGAACCCGAGCCCGACCCGACCTACCGACCGGACGGACGGCGGCGGCGTGCGTGCTTCTGTGCGAAGCACCGCGCGTACGGGAAAGGCAACCTTGCCCTAGTATAAGCCTTCCCTCCAAGCACAAAAGTCTAATGACCCAAGGGCCATGCCCTTATAGCCAATTCTATGGTATTTATGTCTAAAACTATTTAGATTTTAGTCAATGTGGGACTATTGTTTTATCTATTCAAAAGAAAAAACAATTAATGGGCAATAGGTCTAGGGATCAAAACATAGTCCATGGAAAAATTGGTAATTTTAAAGCGTTTTTTCTAACAATCCCCCACATGAATGATAAAACATATCGACGAAATACGAGAAAACATAATACATCAATATTAGGCTAAGGTGTCCCAGAGATTGAACCTTAACATAGTGAGAGGTTACCGGAACTGCTTGTTGTTTCGGTGAACACAATGTCTTGAACCGTCAACAGTGAGTGCAATTCAGAAATAACAACCACACTTTGATGTCTCAAAGAAAAAAAAAAGGTTGCCAAGCTCTTGCCGTTGTGCCCGTTTTGGTCGTGGGATAAATCCCGGACTTAATGAATGTCTCTAGAGAAAAAGCTCAAATTCTCATAGGAAGCGGCCCCACTTCCAACATCCACATAGGTGAGTCCATTAAGAGTGTCCTGCCACACTCCGCTTTAAGAAAAGCCATGGAACTCATTAATATCTTGACAGATCATCCTAAAACATGCAGGCAGCACTATCATACGGTTACACCATAGGGAGGGACAAAGATAGTGCTTTCTCTCGACATCACCAAAAATTAGTTATCTCATTGAACCTTGATCTTGGAGCTCCGTTCACAAGATTGAGGTACTTCATGGCGATTTATTCTATGAGCTTGAGTCCCATCCCCTTCGATGTGGATCTAACTACCTCTCTAGATAACCCTTTCGTCAAAGGATCTGCAATATTCTCTTTAGACCTTACAAAGTCTATAGAAATGAAGCCAGTAGAGAGTAGTTGTTTCACTGTCTTGTGTCTTCTTCGAAGATGTATAGACTTTCCGTTGTATACACTATTCCTTGCGCATCCAATAGCAGCTTGACTGTCACAGTGGATTGCGATCGAAGACACGGGCTTGGGCCAGAGTGGAATTCCACCCAGGAAACCTCGTATCCATTCATCTTCCTCTCCAGCTTTCTCCAAGGCTATAAACTCAGACTCCATGGTGGATCGGGCTATACATGTCTGTTTGGTAGACTTCCATGACACAGACGCACCACCAAGTGTGAAGATGTACCCACTAGTGGATTTGCACTCATCTGAGTCTGATATCCAGTTAGCATCACAATACCCTTCTAGCACAGCAGGATACTTCCCAAAACTTAATCAATAGTTTGAAGTTCCTCTCAGGTACCGTAGAACTCTGTAGAGAGCATTCCAGTGATCCTGCCCAGGGTTGCAAGTGTACCTGCTTAATCTACTCACAGTATAGGCAATATCAGGTCTTGTACAATTCATTAAATACATAAGACTTCCAATAACACGAGAATACTCAAGTTGATAAATACCCTCACCCTTGTTCTTTTTCAATTTGCAATTGGGATCATAAGGAGTAGTTGCAGGTTTAGCATTTTCATGATTAAATCTCTTAAGCACAGTTTCAACATAATGAGATTGACTAAGACTATATCCATCAGACATCTTTCTGATTTTCATCCCTAAGATTACATCAGTAGGGCCTAAGTCTTTCATGTCAAAGTTTTCGTTAAGCATGCTTTTAGTGGTATTAATACTATCAAGGTTACTACCTAATATGAGCATATCATCAACATATAGGCACACAATAACATGAGAATCATCCACAGATTTAATGTAAACACATTTATCAGATTCATTAACCTTGAAGCCCAAAAAAAATACGTACAGACAAGAAAGCCAGGACAAACATGTGCAGACAAGGAAAGCAAGACAAACACGTACAGACAAGAAAGCCAAGACAAACATGTGCAGACAAAGAAGAAGATTCTTCTACATGTGTGTAAAACACGTACCAAAAGTTTCAGCAAAAAGATAGGATCTAATGAACCCACACCCACACCCACACCCGACCCCACCCCACGACCCGAGCCGAGCCCGACCGACGACGGACGCGCGGTGTGTGCGTGCTTCTGTGCGAAGCACCGCGCATACGGGAAAGGAACCTTGCCCTAGTCTAAGCCTTCCCTCAAGCACAAAAGTCTAATGACCCAAGGGCCATGCCCTTATAGCCAATTCTATGGTATTTATGTCTAAAACTCTTTAGATTTTAGTCAATGTGGGACTATTGTTTTATCTATTCAAAGAAAAAACAATTAATGGGCAATAGGTCTAGGGATCAAAACATAGTCCATGGAAAAATTGGTAATTTTAAAAGCGTTTTTTCTAACATCCCCCACATGAATGATAAAACATATCGATCGACGAAATACGAGAAAACATAATACATCAATATTAGGCTAAGGTGTCCCAGAGATTGAACCTTAACATAGTGAGAGGTTACCGGAACTGCTTTGTTGTTTCGGTGAACACAATGTCTTGAACCGTCAACAGTGAGTGCAATTCAGAAATAACAACCACACTTTGATGTCTCAAAGAAAAAAAAAGGTTGCCAAGCTCTTGCCGTTGTGCCCGTTTTGGCCGTGGGCTAAATCCCGGACTTAATGAATGTCTCTAGAGAAAAAGCTCAAATTCTCATAGGAAGCGGCCCCACTTCCAACATCCACATAGGTGAGTCCATTAAGAGTGTCCTGCCACACTCCGCTTTAAGCAAAGCCATGGAACTCATTAATATCTTGACAGATCATCCTAAAACATGCAGGCAGCACTATCATACGGTTACACCATAGGGAGGGACAAAGATAGTGCTTTCTCTCGACATCACCAAAAATTAGTTATCTCATTGAACCTTGATCTTGGAGCTCCGTTCACAAGGTTGAGTGTCCTTCATGGCGATTTATTCTATGAGCTTGAGTCCCATCCCCTTCGATGTGGATCTAACTACCTCTCTAGATAACCCTTTCGTCAAAGGATCTGCAATATTCTCTTTAGACCTTACAAAGTCTATAGAGATGATGCCAGTAGAGAGTAGTTGTTTCACTGTCTTGTGTCTTCTTCGAAGATGTATAGACTTTCCGTTGTATACACTATTCCTTGCGCATCCAATAGCAGCTTATTGTCACAGTGGATTGCGATCGAAGACACAGGCTTGGGCCAGAGTGGAATTCCACCCAGGAAACCTCGTATCCATTCAGCTTCCTCTCCAGCTTTCTCCAAGGCTATAAACTCAGACTCCATGGTGGATCGGGCTATACATGTCTGTTTGGTAGACTTCCATGACACAGACGCACCACCAAGTGTGAAGATGTACCCACTAGTGGATTTGCACTCATCTGAGTTTGATATCCAGTTAGCATCACAATACCCTTCTAGCACAGCAGGATACTTCCCAAAACTTAAGCAATAGTTTGAAGTTCCTCTCAGGTACCGTAGAACTCTGTAGAGAGCATTCCAGTGATCCTGCCCAGGGTTGCAAGTGTACCTGCTTAATCTACTCACAGTATAGGCAATATCAGGTCTTGTACAGTTCATTAAATACATAAGACTTCCAATAACACGAGAATACTCAAGTTGATAAATACCCTCACCCTTGTTCTTTTTCAATTTGCAATTGGGATCATAAGGAGTAGTTGCAGGTTTAGCATTTTCATGATTAAATCTCTTAAGCACAGTTTCAACATAATGAGATTGACTAAGACTATATCCATCAGACATCTTTCTGATTTTCATCCCTAAGATTACATCAGTAGGGCCTAAGTCTTTCATGTCAAAGTTTTCGTTAAGCATGCTTTTAGTGGTATTAATACTATCAAGGTTACTACCTAATATGAGCATATCATCAACATATAGGCACACAATAACATGAGAATCATCCACAGATTTAATGTAAACACATTTATCAGATTCATTAACCTTGAAGCCCAAAAAAAATACGTACAGACAAGAAAGCCAGGACAAACATGTGCAGACAAGGAAAGCAAGACAAACACGTACAGACAAGAAAGCCAAGACAAACATGTGCATACAAAGAAGAAGATTCTTCTACATGTGTGTAAAACACGTACCAAAAGTTTCAGCAAAAAGATAGGATCTAATGAACCCACACCCACACCCGAACCCGAGCCCGAGCCCGAGCCCGAGCCCGAGCCTGAGCCCGACCCGACCGACAGCGGTGGTGTGCGTGCTTCTGTGCGAAGCACCGCGCATACGGGAAAGGAAACCTTGCCCTAGTCTAAGCCTTCCCTCCAAGCACAAAAGTCTAATGACCCAAGGGCCATGCCCTTATAGCCAATTCTATGGTATTTATGTCTAAAACTCTTTAGATTTTAGTCAATGTGGGACTATTGTTTTATCTATTCAAAAGAAAAAACAATTAATGGGCAATAGGTTTAGGGATCAAAACATAGTCCATGAAAAAATTGGTAATTTTAAAGCGTTTTTTCTAACAGATAATTCCCTCAGGAACATGAGGTACAAAAATTATACACTTCTAATTCAAGAAAATAAGATGATCATCTAGGCATTGTTGCGCGACTATTAGAACTATTGAAAAATATTGCTAAAATACAGAAGAAATGAATTTTCTTATTTCTTCTTACATATTGTATGAAGATAACAGAAGTCTTTAAATATGAATATTCTCCATGATTAAGAGAACGTAGCATTAAGCTTAATTACCTCTTGTTGGTCAATGATCGATCACTATATTGAAGTAAAGAAAGAAAGTTGTTGTTCTGTATATGCGGTTGATATGAATAAACTATGAGTAATTTTTCTATTCTAAGGGAACAAGGAAGAGAGTTGTGCATAAAGAAGCTGATTCCAGGTATCCGGAAGACCTGGAAGACACCAGTGAGTGCAATCCATACTTTTGAAGCCATTAAATGCACTCGGATGTGCATCTTTTCTGAGTTGTGAAAGAGTTGTAATGTCCAACAAATGAACTATATTTTTCGAGAGAACATTACTTAAAACATCTTTCACAATTGTTGTTACAGATGGTAATCCAGCAGGATAACTACAACCTGATAACGGCTCCGTTTGATTTGAACAACTCTTTATTCCAGGTTGATTCCAGTCATGGCCACTGATTATGCCAAACAAATAAAAGTTCCATTAGAAAGTTGCTATTCACTGATTGAATAATGTGATAGCCATACATAATAATGAATGTAATATTTATAGCCTCCCTCACACTCTGAATAGTACGAACCCCGTAAATAAAGTCTTGGAATCGAAAAGACTTTAAACAGGATGATATAATGGTGACTAGCTAGACCATCTTCATCAAAAATCTGTACTTCAGATGTCTCCTTTTAGATACTGGTCTAGGCCACAATCTTAGTCTAATAAGTATCCTCATTTATGAGCTCATGTTAACAGGAGCGTAAATATGAAAAATCTTACTTGTAATGTGATGGAGAAATTCCTTGGAAGAAGACTTTTGTTTTGGTAGAGTTAACGTCTGTGGTAACCCACTTTGCCCATGTTGTTAACGCTAACCGGAAAGCAAGCATACGATCCATGTCTTTAGATATTTTGCTGCCATGTTGAACGTAGTCCCATCTGCATCATGCATGACAAGCATTAACTAATCAACTTCACCTCAGGATTGCTATTGTTGAAATATAGGCTGTTTGAGGAGTTCAAGAAATGTACGGTTGTTTGGCTCCTCTTCTGCCCCACCAAAGCCAAGTATTGAAGATCAAAACGTCCATATTTTTCCATACATCTCCACCATTTTTAATCGAGTCAAGCTTTAAAACACGACCAATTTTTTCACTTTCTGTGTCGACTAGCAAAAGAGAATGATATAGTATCACTGAAACTCCATAGTCCTTGACAAACAAGAGTTAAACATGTTACCTTTAGATGCATTTGTAGAGTAGTGGTAAGAAATAGTAGGAGTTTGCGAGAAATGGCAGCAGTCAAACCTGAAAGGTATAAATGTTGGTTGTGTTTGTAGTCTTTTGGACGATGTTTGCTCGAGGAACTGCAGAATGTAGGAGGCAAACAAGTGACTGCCAGAAGTTGAGACTTAGAGAGTCTCCTACAAACATAATTTTCTTCCCCTTAAACCTCGTTAAGAAATCTTTTCCATCAAACCTGTAATTTTGTAAAGTATATGGAAATAGAACACATCAGTTAGTGATAAAGAGTTCATAGAGTATAATTAATCCCATGCCCAGGAGATCAAGTTAATAACCCCTACAATTTTTTTTACCATTCTTCATTTCTTGCTCCACCGACAATTTAGTAAATGCGCATGAATATTGTTGAAGTCTGACCAATACAGTTGCCTAATCTAAATTCATCCAGTGGATTAGATGGGTTTCATTATTCGAACCTGATTTTATTTTAGATGCATGGGATTTCAACCTTTAAAGGGTATTTTAACTTTAACTCCCTACCGGCTCAAGTTTTAACTCCAAAATTGGGCTGACGCAATTCTAAAATCAAGTGTGGATTATTGACTTTTATGATGTTTTTTTGTTTTTTCGGACTCTACCTTTTGAGTTAGGGATCCGTCACAGGTACTACGCTTAGCATCGGACATATTACTATTCTTGTTAAAAAAAAAAAGAAGAAAAAAAAGAGAGAGTAAACTTTCTAGTGACAGTACATGGTTTCACATGTACTCGGTCACTTTTAATCAACTTTCAGATAATATTCTATTTATCTCGCCTTTAATTTAATTTAACAGCCAAAAGAGCCCTTTGCCATTTTGCCCACGTACCCATTTTCTTACTCAATCACGTTCAACTCAGACCATGTGCTCGACAAAAAGACGACTACAACCACAAGTTCCACAACCTTATCAGTTGTTGAGTTGAATCAATCTTCCCTTCCAAAAAAAAACTGTCGGTCATAGTCATCAATCATGACACCGATTAAATGCACTAAGAATCATAAATTCACCACCATTAATCGTTAAGACATTAAGCTTCCATAGATTCAACAATGGTGGTTATATTGATTACTGTGTAGTTGAGAGAGAGGGAGAGAGATAAGTACCCGGGCAATGTACAATAGCTGGGTTGCCATCGATATTTGAGATAGAGAGAATCAGGTCTGCCATACTTTATACAGTTGAACTCTCTGCGAATGAACGGACAAGTTGTAAGATTATAGAGTGGGTAGGAATTGTCAAAAACCCATCTCCCTTGAAAAATATCACAACTGCTGCTGCTGCTTCTTCTGGTACTATTACCAGCAGCACTACTTTCCCTTATCATGAAACTACTGCTAATCCTCCTGCTACACGTGTTACTGTTTTCTTTAAGACTCTCTCCATTGGATTCATAACTTGTAATCATCAATAAGACGATGAGAAAAACACAAAACCAAGTGCTTCTCTCGTGTAATCTACCCATTTCTCTTGATACTCTAATTTGTTGATTGAGATCTAGAAAATTAGTAATGATCAGTTGTGGGTGCAGACATGCAGTCAGTAGTAGTTCAGTCACTCAGGATGCATGTTTGTCTGTCTGGGGAAGAGAGAAAGAGATCTTGAGAAAAGGGGAAGATGAGTACACAAAGTAATAACAGTAGAATCTGGGTTTTTATAATTAGAATTGTGTTTGAGTTTTGTACGTAAAATGTTGATTTCTCGATCCAATACTTTATTTAAGTAAATACAAAGAGCGTTTTCAGTGATACAATGCGTCAGTAGTTGCACATGTAAATCCCCTTTTTTATACTAAGTTGGATCAGTCGACCACATCGAGGTTGTTTTTTTCTTTTTACCAACAAAGTATATTCATAAAATTGGTCAAGAAGACCAAAACCAACAATTCATGGGTGAAATAGATTTCTAGCTTTTGATACCGTTTATATGGACCAAAATCAAAAAAAATATTGTTCAATTAGCCAATTTGGATATTTCACCCAGGAAAAATAAAATAAAATATTATGTTTTAACTAAAATAACCCTCATGCTTTAAACTCAACCAAAAACAGAAAGGTTCTCTTCTTTTTTTCTCTCATCACCTTCTTCTTCTCTAGAACAATTTTATTTTTCGTTTTCAGATCTTGAACGATTTTCAGAGCTCAAGCATGGTGAAATAGATCCTCTCTTCATGTCGATCTCTCTGCCTTGGATCAGTATAAGTTATACCCATACTAATTTCGTAATGGTGAAATGTAGATCTGAAGTAAATGAGCTTCAACTTCTTTATCCGTTCGACATTCGAGTTCGGATTACTATCGGATTCTTAATCTTTGTTCGATCATGGTAAGTTTTATTCTAATGATTCGAAATTTTTTTGATTAGTTTGATTCTAATTTTATTTAATTCAAAACTGATTTTGTCCAATTTTGATTTCGTTTTCGTCTAATTGAAAGTTTGATATAAATTTTAATCCTTTGATTCATTACAATTAGAAGTTTCAGTAGCTATTGATGACGTGGGTTTTTTGTTGATTTTCTAGGGTTGTCTAAATTCAATAACAAATTAAGACTAATTTTCCAACCTTAGCTTTGTTTAGTGTAATTTAGTTCTGAATCAATTTTAAGTTTAATAATAGTATGATTTTCAATTGTTACAAATTTATTTAATTTTCATATTTGTTGGGGTGGTTGGTTAGTGCCTGAGTGGTAGTGCTTATGGGTGGTAAGTGATCAGTGGTAGTGGATGTT
Source organism: Papaver somniferum (assembly GCF_003573695.1). Lineage (NCBI taxonomy): Eukaryota > Viridiplantae > Streptophyta > Magnoliopsida > Ranunculales > Papaveraceae > Papaver > Papaver somniferum. Next base: position 27,471,402 of record NC_039368.1, read on the forward strand.
GTTAGTCAGTGGTAAGTGATGAAGATACTGAATTCTATTGGTGGTCAGTGTTCTCATCAGTAACTAAAACCTAGATAAGAATGAAATTATTAACATTGATATATTTGAAATCATCTTGTGTTGTGAATGGAGATTCCCATGTTGGTGAGGTCAGTAAATGTGCAAGTGGTGGATAATGCAGTGGTGAGTCTTGATCGGTAAGGATGTTGATTGTTAAGTGGTAGGTGATAATTGGTGTGGTTGGGGAGGAAGATGCTGGCGAGGATGGTGGATTGTGTTAATTTGTGCGCAGTTGGTGGTGAAGGTAGTGTAATGTGCTGGTGGTCAGTGTTTGAATGAGTAAGAAACCTAGATAAAAATGAGATTATTATGTTAATTCATAAAAGGATTTGAATAATAGCATACCTTTGTGTGTCTTGAGTGTGAATTTAGTAGATGTTTGACAATAAGAACTTTGATTCTTCTTCGGGTGGATTTCTACTTCGAAACTCTTTGTGGGGATAATGTGTTTATGGTTGGTGTTAATTTTTCATATGCAAGAGCCTTTTTTGACAGTTTCTAAAGCTACTATCACAGATCTCTTAGAGCCATACTTTGTTTTTGAAGCATCTAAAAGCCATACTTGGTCTTAAACCAGGATACCATTCCCTTAACTCAACCTTCTTATTTTAATTAGTATGTGAATATGTTCTTACTTGCCCGTATACTTGTTTGTGTCACTTGCAGATGTTAGAGATCATCTTATTATAACTGATTACAGACATGGAAAGGTGTGCAACATGATTTAACAGTTAACTCTTCCTTTGCATGAACAACAACATAGGATGGACTACGTTATTTTGTTTGACGAAAATGCTGAATTTGTGCTTGCTAAGTCATGCCTAACTCAATGTTTTTACGGTATCATTGACGATAATGTATCTCATAATCGACATTTGGTCTATCAAGAAGAGGATGTTCCATTTAGTAATGAAATCCAGTCAATCGCACTGGAATGTGTACGCTACTGCTACATTTTTAAGGGAAATGTATTTTTAATATATCATTTTGTGGGATATTTGATAACTTTGTAATAAGATATATTTATTTGGTATTGATTGATATATAAATCTTGATGTCTTTTTTATTTTTTCAATTGCTTTACAATTTTTATGTTCAAACTTCAATGAATACAGGTGCATCATGAATAATACCTTGACGAAACTAGTTTCATCTTACATATTCTGACGAAAAAACAAGTTTGTTCACGATGATACTGGTTTCATCCTGTAAATTCTGAAAAGTTTCATCAGGATGTAACTGGTTTCATCTTCTATGTTCTAACAAAACATATATCTTTTCGTCAGGATGTAATTGGTTTCATCCAACATATTCTGATATAAGATTATTGGGAAAGTAGTCAAAAATAGAGTATACAAATAAAAGTTTAAACAAACTGCATCAATAACTTTACTGTGTAGTTTTCTTTATTTTGAGGCTAAAACTGTATCAATAAGGCTATAACAAACATCAATAATTGCGTCAATAACAAACATCAATAACTGCATCAATAAGGCTATAAGCGTCTTGCTGCATTCCGCCTTGCATAGTTTTCCTTCTTTGAGCGCACTTATCATATTCCAAAATTTATCTTCTTCAATTTTTCTACATGTTTGGCTGTGATTTCCAAACCTTATTTTGTAAACTTTTCATCAGTTTCCCAACCACCTTCAAATCATTCATATGCTTCGTTCTTAATTCATTAACGACCTTCACATCATGCCTACTCTTTGTTTTTAATTCGGTACTCTTCCCACTTTTGCTTCCTACAACAATATCAAATAATTCAATATCAATTAACCTGGATGAAACCTGTTTCATCTTAGTTTTTTTTTTTTTTTTTTGATGCAAAAGTTTCATCTTAGTTTAAACATGGATAAATAAAAACTTAGCTCAATTTGATACACAATGATACCTGTTTTATCCTAGTTAAACTATGATGGAGGAAAATTCAACTCCATGCAAAACAAGATGAAACTGGATTTATCCTAATTTAATTTTAGATGAAAACACATTCAACTCAATCTAAAACAAGATTATACTAGTTTCATCCATGTTTAAATTGAACAAAAAACTCTTAATATGCTAAATGAAACCATTCATCTTCATAGTTCTCTCAAGAAGTTGTATAGGCGCACTAATTAGTTCATTTGCAGGATGTACCTAGTTTCATCGTGCATATTGTGACGAAAATCCAGGTATATCAAAGTTTAAAACTAGATGAAACTGATTTCATCCTACATATTCCGATGAAAATACAGTTATATCATATTCTACAACTAGATGAAATTGGTTTCATAATGCATAATTTGACGAAATTACAGTTATATCACACTCTACAACTAGATGAAAGTGGTTTCATCCTGAGTATTCTGACAAAAATTAAGTTATATCAATATGTAAACTATATGAAACTAGTTTCATCTTGCATATTTTGACAAAAATACAATTATATACTTATAGCACAGTCTACAACTAGGTGAAATTGGCTCCTAGCTGAGTATTTTGACGAAAATTAAGGTATATCAATGTATAAACTATAAGAAACTAGATTCATCATGCATATTTTGACGAAAATACAGTTATATGACAGTCTATAACTAGATGAAATTCGTTTCACCCTGAGTATTCTAACGAAAATTAAGGTATATCAATGTGTACACTAGATGAAACTGATTTCATCCTTCCCACCAAATACAACCCAAAAAAACCAGTTTCATCCGTGTTTAAACTTTCATGAAAAAAATTTCAGCTCAATCAAAACATGATGAATCATTTATCAATGTTTAAATTCAATAAATTTCAAACTAGATTTTACATAAGCTTAACATAGATGAAACGCAAGTCGTTAAGAAAATAGAAGTAAAAATAAAATTAGGGTTAGGAGACTTACGTGATCAAGGATTATCAAGAACCAATCCATATTTTTGAGTTCCCATTTTGTGAATTGACGGATTTAAACCTAATTTAGCTTCCTGAACTTATGAAATTGAGAAACTTTAACGAAATTAGGGCATTAAAAATATTATATGGTGGTGGAATTCTAAGTCAGTGGTGGTGTTTTCAATTCAAATAAAATCATGGATCAATCAATTTAGAACCCTAATCTGCAATTCGAGAACCAAATGAAGATAATAGATGGAGATTAGGGTTTTAGGCTTATTGAAAACGATGATATTGGTATTGGAATTGTTGACGATCGTGATCGTAACCGTGAGGAAAGTTTGCGAAGGTGGTGTCGGTGGTAATTCTTAGGAAACCTGAGTGGTGGTGCTGGTGGAATAAGAGAAGCTTTCGATGGTGAATAGATTTGGTTTCGATGGGTTTTTGGTGCTAATGGTGGAGATGGACAAGATAACGAAGTGGTGAAGGAGAAAACTAATAAGGGTATAAAAGTCTGTTTCATTTATTTGTTTTGACTGTCCATTTGACCCAGACGGAAAGCTTACCCATCCATTTGACCCAGAAAAAATACCTTTTTGGCTATATACCCATTTTCTGAAGTGTATTCGATCTATTTCAATAGAATAAGTTTGATCTTTTAAGTGGTTGGACGGAGGAGATGTTTGACATCTGTTGGTTGGGGATTCAGGTCATCGCTCTGTTCCCATAGTACAACTGTACAACCTACTGGAGCAGTACTATAATTTATGGCAGCTTGAATGGGTCTGGTGGGCAATTTTCTACCACACTATTGACCCTGGTCTACATAATGTGGCAGTAGCTTCATTAATACTCTGATGGAAGCTCCACCACTCAAAATTATGGGCCTAGGGAAATACTATTTGCCATGAATCGAGTATGTTTTTGCTATTGAATTCTCAATTATTATTATTTCGTGGGAGAGAAATGGTTAAAATTTTAAAAATAAAAAGAATTATTACAACCATCAATTGGATTACCGATCTAAGAGATAACAGTGTCCCAATGAAATAAGATGCTCTGAACATGAACCAAGTGAAAAGTGTTCCCATTATGTGACCATAAAATTAGAGAAGATTTAACCTCTAATAAGGCATCATCCACGCATTTAATCTTCCCATCAAAGGTTACCTTGTTTCTTTCTTTCCAAATTTTCCATACTACTGCATATTGAATCAAATTCCAAATTTTCTTATTCTTCCTTGAAATAGGCGTTAAACCGTGCTTCCATGTTTTCTTGTAAACTAGTACATGAAATCACCATGAAATTATGAATGATTTTATAAAATAAAACCATATCTGCCTAGCATACTTGCACTTAGATCTTCATCTTCAGTTTTAGGAATCTGAATACTTTAGTGTTATAGGTTCATACTAGTAGGTAACGATTATGGAATATTGACCAAAACAAAATAGATACTTTGGGAGGTATGTCTTCCTTCCATAAGTGCTTTGGAAATGATATGGCAACAACTGATCCTTGGGAAGAGTTGAAAGCTTCATTACAGGTTTTGTTCAAAAAACCTCAGAGCTACCAGACCATGAAACTGAGTCCTTCTCAAAACCTAAATTAAGTGGAGGTCTAATTTGTCTCATTAGCTGAATATAACTTTCTTTCTCCATGTTAGATGTAAGTGTTTGGATGCCTAGTTCCCGATTGCCTTGACAATCAATACAATCTGATACAGACTTCCATTTGGAGTTGTATTTTCTGTAAAACACAGGGTATAACTCTGTAAGTATGCCTCCATCCAACCAATTATCATGCCAGAATAATATGCCTTCACCATTACCCATTTTGATTTCCATAATTTATGCATTCAATTTCTTAAACTTTAAGATTCCTTTCCAAAGTCCCTTTCCTTGAGATATAGTCATGTCAACAAGAATAACAGATTTTTCATTGCTTCAAGTTCTTTCCTCCACTGTCTTCCTCCAGATGGTCTTCTTTTCATGTGCATATCTCCGTACCATTTAGAGTGAAGAGATTTGTTAGCACTTCTCATATGAATGATTGAAAAAAAATTCTTGCGGTGCCCATCCACACAGGCCATAACTCTCTGATGCGCCACTCTGATGCTAGTGATTGTGCCAGTATGCTTCTCTTCGTGCCAGGAAAATACATGTCCATTTGCCTTCGCAAACATGCTTAAGAAGCACGATGCCTTAACTTCCACACCATTCCAACTTACCCTTGTTCAGTGAAGGGTATAAATCCACAAAGGCTAATTATGATGCATTATTACAGGCATCACAATCTTTCGAGTCTTGTCCAGGCATATGTATAGCTTGGACTCGCACATAGGCCATTCCAAGACTATTGCCAACTTCTTTGTTCGCTTTGGAATTGCTGAAAGCATGCACTGATCTTGCTCATACCGAGGATACATCAGTCGGGTTCAAGCATGCACTTATGCAAGTTTTGCTAACATGTATGATGATTTAGTTGCCTTCTTTGGAAATGTCCAATTCAAAATTTATGCATGCCTATGTGGAACAACTTGATAGGAAGTATGAGCATACATAGACTGGACTTCAACTTACCTCATCAAGTATGGAAACAAGCATCTCTTGCATCGCCTTTCCGATCCAAATGATATGAGTTACCATAATGTCACAATCACCTCGCAGTTAGATGATATGGGAGACAAAGTGTTGGACAATTGTTTAATAATGAAACTCGTGCGGCTACCTACGTACCCTTCTTCGTACCTTGAAGGGATCAAGCACTGACCATAGTTCATCGGTGTCGGAACAAGCAACTAAATCCAACTCGTTTTGCAAGGAGAAAGCCAAGAAATTCCTAGTCTGTATAGGCCATTAAGTCGCAAATAATACACAGTAAGGTGCATCATTGGCCCTTCCTTCGTTATGCACCATGGTGGTGCATCACAAGTTCACAACGCCGCAATGATGATGCCTAGGCATCATGAAACTCATGAAACTATACAATGATGCTTTTCGTCATATATATGGTTTACTGGTTAAGCTATGAAGCTATTGGTGCATCTCCGCTTTATGATATTTGACCAACTATATGTCTTATTGACATTTTTATAACTAAAAGTTAGGGAAAACTTTGATATGATTGCTTCACTATTCATGGTAGTTGTCATATATCTTTGAATAATGCGTCATGATGGCGGTATTTCTATCTCTGGCCTGATGCCAACTTAAATATTGCTCGATGATGGTGCAATATCACACTGACTTGAAGCACGATAATGGCGTTATACTGCACTTACCAGCTTTATTCTGGTTGTTGCACCATCATGGTGCAACATTACTCTCGTCCACCCACCCACTAGTGTGAATGCACCATGAAGATGCGATGTTGGCTCTTGGCCAATATTCATGTTTGATACACCATGATGGTGCAATATCTCTTTGGTCGGTCTCCAACTGGATAATGCACCATGATGGTGCAATATTCTATCATGGGCCAGCATGCCCTTAACGCACAATATAAGATTGAGATAAATCTCCATCTCATGCCAACGACGCATTCCCTGAGCACGCGTCATCATAAAAGTGCAAGTGTAACATCTCAAGTTTCTAATGCCCAAGCCACCTGCCTTTTTAGACTTACAAATTTTCTCCTAAGAAATCCAACAAATATTTAGTTTTTTTTTTTTTTTTTTGCCTCAAAGAAATCTCTTCATAATGTTATTCATATTTTTCTCTACTTGAGATGGCAGTATGAGTAAGGACAAGTAGTAGATAAGCAGGCCAGAGAGGGTAGACTTTATTAGAGCAATTCTACCAATATGTGTTCCATTCTCTCCAAAACATGCTCTCATATATAAGCTCTTGAATCTAAGTCTATTCCAGATAAATCAATTGAATTTATCATTTATATTCGACGAATTATGCAGTTAAGGTTTTGTATAATGGATTCTTACTATACTTTACATTGGCATAGATTTGAAAATATGAGCACTTCCCGTCCTTGGTGAAATCCAATCCCAACATCAAAATCATAACTAATCTTCTAAATGACAAACCTATAGGATGCAAGTACAAATTCACCGGTTGTCAGGAGAACAAGACACCCTTATAGTTGATCAACATGCGACTTGCCTTAATTGTCATAATTGTTGATGAGGTAATCTTCGACCCTTTTCAAGTACAGAGAAAATAACACATACTTCTAAGGTTTGATGAACCATCATTTTACAACGGTCCCTTGTTTTACTCCAATGGATATTCAATGTACTATCCTTCAAGAGTAATGCGACAACTTGGTTATGTTCAAGAAGAACTCAATCCTGGTGATGAACCATTCTTAAAGTGAATAGGTAGGAGTACAACACGTACCAAAAAACTATTGAGGTATTTCACTCTCCATAGACGGAAACTTCTCGTTGGAACGAGATGCGTGATCATAAAGTTGGTGTCAGTCTTTTGGAACTTGAAAACGAAGGTCATGAAGCTCATGATAATTACATACCATGGTACTCCGATTTTTCTCATCCTCGTGTAATTCGTGAAGAAATCATTCAACCGGCTCGAAAAAAAAAAAAAACACCATCAAAGACGCATCAACGAGTCTTAAGTTTATTGTAAGTATTGTGTCTCTCTTATTGTTTTAAGATTTGTATAGATTATATAAGTTTATTAATTGTTTGTTGCTTAATTGAAAATAGAAGGAAAGCTTAAAAATACTTCTCAAGATGATGTGTTACGCGAGAGATAAAGGAGAGTCTTTGTCGATTGATGAGAAAAATAAGCACATTTACTTTGCTAATAGTATTGATGATGAAGACGAAAACATGGGGGTACCAAAATACACAATCAGGAATTATATGAAAAGCTTATATCTCGTTCTTTCACAATCAGAATGTAAACAAAGACAAGTCCGTGAACCTGATTATTCTGTTGGAGTACTTGGACGATTCCAAAGATCAATATCCAAAATTAATCAAGTTGTATCCAACAAACAAGGATGGATATATCTACTTTGATTGACTTACGTGCAACCTGTGATATTTCAGTTATAAATAAAGACAAACAATATAATGCGGAGAAAGAAATAATACGGACACCACAAATTTTGTTAACCAAGAAACTGCAAATACAGAAAAATCCCGGAACCTTGTCCAGGTTTGAACACCAAACTGTATTAAGCCGCTACAGACTCTATCATACTATCCGAACTTCGGACTAGAATTTAGTTGAGAACGAACTAAACCGTCACATCAATTCATTTACAGTCGTGTTCCTTACACCTCTTGAATCCCATTAGGACTTGGCGCAATTGATTCCCTTAGCTGACGTCCTTTACAACTTAAGAGTTTCTTTAACTCAATTGAATACCTTAAACCAATCTGCCTCCCACAAATAATTATATATGTGATTTCCATTTTGATCAAAGATCAAGGCGAGGTAGGAAAACGATTGCGATAGACAAAGTCTAGCAAACCTCGAAATCCAGTCTTATGACTTCCGAAGAGCAGCCTATATTATTCACCGCACAAGTATAAACTTGTGAATTAATAAAGTTTGAGACAAAGAAACTTTGTGATTTCTATCTATCTTGCTTGTTGGATACACGCAAAATTAAATCAAGATTTAATTTTAGGATACCCAAATAAAAGAAATATAAATAGTTGGACCTGGCTTCACGAATCCCTAGGTGAAGTCTTTTTAGTCGCTAAACCCTAGAAGGGTTTGAAGGAGATGACGACTCTAGTTTAAAACTAGGACACATGATAGGTGTGTTAAACACCTTAATTATTATCCATTGTTTATGCTTTCTTTGCCATTTTCGTGTAAATCTTGTATCTTATGTTTAGTTTTGAGTGTTTAGGTACTTTGGAGTTATTTGGAGAAAAAAGGAGCAGAAAGATCAAGTCGCAGACAAAGAATGAGCTGTCAGTTCCCCGCAACTGACAGTTGAAAAAAAAAAGACAGATTAGGCAGTCAGTTTGCTAAAACTGACAAGTCAAATATCAACGTGTGGCCCTCATCCGAAAGTTGGCTTCTATATCAGTTTAACTAATCACCAAAACCCTGGAATTCTGTGAGGCTTATTTCTCAATCATTATCTTCTCATCGAAATCTCTTTTCGACAGCATACGTTTTCTCTCTGCTCTGATGTTATTGAGAAGATAATGATTGAGAAATAATGTCAGGGATTCAAAGATCCCAATTGTTAGAGGTTCTCCTTATATAGACTTTCAAGGTCAAGGTTACTTTAAATTTAAGCTAAGGTAGCTTTGGAATCAAGCAATCAATAATCATTGTTAGATGAAAAACTTGACTCGAGATTAACATAAAAGAATATACACTCTGGTTAGGATGAACCATAACCGAATCGTGTACAATGACTTATTCATGAAAGGTTAGCCGAAACTAGCCAATCAAATTATAAGCTTAACCATTTTCATATGACACTTTAAGACTTTAATCTTGAGTCGCACTTGTGATCAAACATGTCTACATAGTGTTTTTAGAGAGTTGTTTAAATTTCTATTATCTCATAGAAATAATTTTTATGAAAATATTCGTCAAGGTAAGTATGTGTACCGTATACCTGTTGGTGAGCATTTCTGTCATAGTACGTGTACTGGGTATGTGTACCTTTAAGACAAAAATGGGTTCAAGAATCCACGTATCTTTTCTGGTTTGCATATTGGGTATGCGTACCTTTATGGTTTAGAAACCAACAGATCTTTTCCGCTTTGCATATTAGGTAGTATGCTTACCTTCCTGGTTCACAAGTCAACAACATTTTATGGTATGGATATCGGGTATGCGTACCAAAAAATCGTTGCCGAACTATAGCTATGTTGGTACGTGTATTGGGTACATGTACTGCGGCTCCAGACTTATAACAGTTCTCCCACTATGTGAACTGGTATGCATACTGTCTTCTATCCAGATTTACAATAATTTTATCTCTCTAATAATCAATTCGAAACATTCCCAAATAACATCGATGACACATATCACTGTTCCGGGCTATTTTCAAATGATTAAATCTTGAATCATAATTTAGGTCATTATCAATAAATTGTTTTTAACCAAATTATCAAGTATGAAAAAATGTTCTTAAGCTTAGTCAGTCATATTTCAAGATAAACTTGACTCGAATTTTCTATTATGCACGAGTGTTTATTTTATTCATGCGACAATGTCTCATAAATACAAAGGTGAAAACTTTATACATAGGTGGTCCAGTCTTCACGTACCTTTTCTTGATGAAGTTCTCCAGAGCTTCGGCTTCAAACGGTAGAACACAGTGATATCCGATACTCAGCTACACACTTCTATCCTAATCTGGGACTTGACTAAATGTAGACTACTGTTTGAGGGTGAAAACGGTTTCTGCTGATTTCGGTAATTTTGTGTGTTGTGGGTGAGAAACGAGTCTAAATCCTAAACAATGTACTGCAAGGGAGTACTTTGATTCGAGAGATCAATCTGTACAAATCCGGCCTAAACCAAGAAATGGCCGTTCCAGACTTGCTTCGATCACAAAGTGAAGGAGAAGGGTTGGTCTAGGGAGGGAAGCGAAGAGAGTGTTGAGACCAGAATAGTTGCTTCGGGAAGAATAGTTGTTAGACGACTTATATCAGAAAGTGGAGATCTAAGAGATGGGAAATCTGACAAGTGATTTATGAGTGTTGTATTCTCCTAACCAAAACTTGTCTTTGGTGGAAATAGGTGAGACATATTTATACAAGTCGCAACGAAACGTACCCTGGTCTCGTAAGAAGTGGAAACGGTTGAGTAATGGAAGAAAGCGGTAACGGGTAACGCCTGGAATTGACGTTTCCATAATGAAGGAAACGTTTCACCATTACTTCTTGTATTTACTAACCGCCTCACTCTTATGACACTTTCCTGTAACGGGCGTATTGCACGCCGCACGCTGTAAACCGCCAGACCAATACCATGATGAGCATCCCCCAGTTTGTGACATGCTTTGATGTCTCGAGTGTTTTCGTGGAAAACGTGTAGCATGTTTCTAGTGTTTGGAAAGAGAGGCTTTCCGGTTCGGTCGTGACTTTCGACGGCCGAGATTTCGCATCTTGAGAGGAAGGTTAGCCGTTGATTGTGGTTACCTTCCGTTGGTATCCAGTGGCGTGGCCACGGTGTTGGCATGGCTTGCGCATGCTCTTGGCGTGGATAATTAGGGTTTGATGTCATGACCAAAGAATTGGCATAGCTAAGTGTTGATGGTGGTTTTTAGCTTAGGATTAATATCGTAAAACCTTAGTCTGACGTGGCGTCACTCTGTAAGGAAACGGAGCCGTGAGTACCAATATGTCCACTAGCACATTTATTGAGCCTTTCAATACGTCTACGAGAAATTTACCAGGGTGCCTTTTTTTACATATATGCTATGTTCCACGACAGAACCCTCAGGACTGACTGGCATCATCTCCGCACATGCCATCCACGCATGCTGGCCAAGCGTGCCAACCGCGCATTCTGTATATTCTAACTAGGGTTTCGACACGCTAAACCCTAATTTCCACACCTAGATGGCCTTAGCCATGTCACCGCGCCAAAGGCATGCCAACCATGCCAGCCGCACCACCGTGCCAACGGCATGCTGAAAAAGCGGGGGTCTAACAACACCACCCAATATTTTGCTTAGCAATCTGTAGGGACAAACTCGAATATACTTTTAAGAGAATCAACAAGACTCAATCAATTAAAAGTACATCAACGAGTTTATATCTCTCTCTCTTGATTTGATTTCCTCAAACAGAAACTGCGAGTACTAATCAAATACAAGGAATAACTTGGATGGTATCAAAGACCAATATCCAAGGATCAAACAATGACAATTAACAACCAAAAGTTGGATTACTCTAGTTGATGATCTAAAGCACAACCTGTATTATTTCAATTATAAAGATAAAAAAATATAATGCGGAAACCGAAATAACACAGACACCAGAAATTTTTTTAACGAGGAAACCGCAAATGCAGAAAAACCCCGGGACCTAGTCCAGATTGAACACACACTGTATTAAGTCGCTACAGACACTAGCCTACTCCAAGATAACTTCGGACTGGACTTTAGTTGAACCCCAATCAGTCTCCCATTGATCCAAGGTACAGTTGCACTCCCTACACCTCTGATCCCAGCAGGATACTGCGCACTTGATTCCCTTAGTTTATCTAACCCACAACTAAGAGTTGCTACAACCAAAAATCGCAGGCTTTGACAATAAACAAATCTGTCTCACACAGACAAGTCTATCAAAGGATCAATTTGTCTCCCACAGAAAAACCCTAAAGTTTTTGTTCTGTCTTTTGATAGTAATCAAGGTGAACATGAACCAATTGATAATCCGGTCTTATATTCCCGAAGAACAGCCTAGATAAATCAATCACCTCACAAAAATCTTAGTTGTATGGTAGCAAAACAAGATGTTGCAGAATCACAAACAATGAGACGAAGATGTTTGTGACTACTTTTTATATCTTGCCTATCTTAGATATTAATCTCAAGCCAATAATCTGATTGTACTCGTACGATAGAAGATGCAAGATCAGATCACACAACTACGATAAAAGTAGTATCGGTCTGGCTTCACAATCCCAATGAAATCTTTAAGTCGTTAACCTGGTTTTAGAAGAAGAAAACCAAAGGTTAAAGGAGAAACGACTCTAGTACGCAAACAAGTATCACACGTGAAGTGTGGGGATTAGTTTTACAAAATATTAGATGTCTCCTTTATATATTCTTTCAAATCAGGGTTTCGCCTTGGTCACAAAGCAACAATATCCACCGTTAAATGAAAACCTGATTTAGATTCAAGCTAATATTTCTCAACCGTTAGATCGAAAACTTAGCTTGTTATACACAAATGAAATGCACGCTTCTAGGTTTGTTAACCGTACCCAAACGTGTACATTGTTGGTTCAATAATAGTTAACCAAAAGGTTAGCCATATGAGTATTTCATACCAACCATATTCTTCTTCACCATAACTAGTTCAAATGACTCAAATGAACTAGTTAGAGAGTTGTTCAATTGCAAGGAAATCTTATGTACTACACAAGACAAAATTGAAGAAAAGACGATTTGATTCACTCGAATCGGTTCATCAACTTTATAGCCACGGTTTGAAAATTGCATTCCTTAGTCTTTATAAGTTTAAGTTCAGAAATCATCTTCAGATATATGACCTTCTTAAGTTCGCACACTAGGTTCGCGGAATTAAGAAACGGGGCAGAGTTTACAAACTCCAGCAGAAAATCTCGGCAAAGACTTTCCACCGGTTCGCGGACTGAGTTCACGGACTGGTACTCACGCAAAAAATTTGTCAACTCCCATAGAATTTCTCGGGATGAGAAGTTCGGCAGTTCGCTGACTTGGCAACAAGCCATTCTTCCGGTTTCTCTTGATCAACAAAGTTCGCAAACTTTGGTTCAAGGGATAGGACTTATGCACATATGTGTTTCTACAACAATATTCATTCCGACCATTGAAACATTCTCAGAGGACGTTATATGGTTGTTACACCATTTCTCGTCAAAGCAATTTTCAAAGTGATTGAAACATATCATGACTTCCGTCACTAGGTAAAGACAAACATGGTCGAAGCGAAACGCTTACCAACATATATTTAGAGATACAGATAGGCGAGGTATACTCGGCTCGAAATACCAAATGTGTATAATCTAAGTCTATATATAGCATACGACTTTTTGTCTCAAGAAGTATGAGATAGAGTAGATAGACTTTTGAGTGACAGATAAGTTCAAGTCTTCACATAATTTTTTGTCGAGAAGTTCCACCAGTTCCTTGAGTAGTTCTTCTTCTTGTATGATGAATCTCCATGAAGTCCTTGAACTCAACTACACTTTCTATCCTAGTCCGAGACTTAGTTATAGTAGACTAGAAATCAAGACTTATAGTTTTGATTACTAACAATGACAAACATGCTTGAGATAGCAACGCATGCGAGTTCGACCGAGCAATGCTCTAACACATGCCAAACATGCCAGCCGCACCACCGTGCCAACGACATGGCAACCATGCCAGCTACATCTTCGTGCCAAAGGCATGCCAATAATGCCAGCCGCACGACCGTGCCAACGGCATGCCAGCCACACCTCCGCGCCAAAGGCATGCCAACCATGCCAGTCGCACCACCGTGCCAACGACATGCCAGCCACATCTCCGCGCCAAAGGCATGCCATCCATGCCAGCCGCACCACCGTGCCAACGACATGCAAACCATGCCATCCACTTCTCCGCGCCAAAGGCATGCCAACCATGCCAGCCGCACCACCGTGCCAATGGCATGCCAACCATGCCAGCCACACCTCCGCTCCAAAGGCATGCTAACTTTGCCAGTCGCACCACTGTGCCAACGACATGCCAACCATGCCAGCCACACCTCACGCGCCAAAGGCCCAACCATGCCAGCCGCACCTCCGTCCCAACGGCATGCCAAAGCCATTCCTCCATGCCACTGGATGCCAAAACGGAGGGTTGCAATGATCAATGGCTATCCTCCCCTCTGAGATGCAAATCTCAGCCGTACAAGTTCGCCACCAAATGCGTGGCAACTTCTGGCCCAATGCCAAATTCCACGGTTTATGCCAAAACCCTAATTTGGCCGCGCCTAAAACATGCCAAAGCCATGCCGGCCATGCCTCCATGCCGCTGGCTGCCAAACGGAGGGTTGCAACAATCAACGACTACCCTTCCCTCTTAGATGCAAATCTCAGCCGTACAAGTTTTCCACCAAACGCATGGTAACTTCTGTCCCAATGCCAAATTCCACGGTTTATGCCAAAACCCTAATTTGGTCGCGCCTAAAACATGTCAAATCCATGCCGGCCACGCCTCCATGTCGCTGGTTGCCAAACGGAAGGTAGCCACAATTAACGGCTACCCTTCCTCCTGAGATGCAAATCTCACCGTCCAAGTTTGCCACCGAACTAAAATACTTGTGACGACTTTTTTGGCCACAACGCCAAATTCTTTGTCTTGTGCCACCAAAACCTAACTTTGGCCATGCCGCCATCCCTCCTGAATTCTTCTCGAGTTTTATTGTCAGGCTGTTTTCACCTCCTAAACGAGCCCAAAACCTAAATATTCCCTCGTAGGGAGATAGAAAATTCTTTTCCGATCAGAATGGGGGCTCGGACCATCAAAATCCGAGTCCGTACGGGAATTCTACAACGATTCTACTAAAGGGCGCTAATTAGGGTTTCGGCATGTCAAACCCTAATTTAGACAAAGCCGCACGCTGCCAGCGGCTCACTTCCAAGCCTCAAGCGACTCCCTTCCAAGCTATACGCTGCCAGCGTCTCTCTTCCAAGCCGCAAGAGACTCCCTTCCAAGCCGCAAACGACTCCCTTCTAAGCCGCACACTGCCAGCGGCTGCAATTCACGCCAAAGCCATGCCGTTCATGCCTCCATGACACTGGCTGCCAAACGAAAGGTTGCAACAATCAACAACTATCCTTCCTCCTGAGATGCAGATCTCAACCGTACAAACTTGCCACCAAACGACTTGTGGTAATCTCTTGGCTACGGTGCCAACTCTTGGCCACGGTGCCAAAACCCTAATTTGGCCACTCCAAAGCCATGTCGGCCATGCCTCCATGCCGTTGGCTTCCAAACGGAGGGTTTCAACAATCAATGGCTACCCTTCCCTCTAAGATGTTAATCTCAGTCTTACAAACTTGCCACCAAACGACTTGTGGAAATATCTTGGCTATGGTGCCAACTCTTGGCCACGGTGCCAAAACCCTGATTTGGCCACGGTGCCAAACCCTAATTATCCACGCCAATAGCATGCACAAGCCATGCCATCACCATGGCCACGCCACTGGATACCAAGGGAAGGTAACCACAATCAATGGCTAACCTTCATCTCAAGATGCAAAATATCGACCGTCGAAAGTCACCACCGAGCCGGCAAGCCTCCCAGGCTCAACTTTCCAAACAATAGCAACATGCTACACAAAACACTCGACACATCAAAACATGTCACAAACTGGGGGATTCTCATCAGGATATTGGTCTAGCAGTTTACAGCGTGCGGCGTACACTACGCCCGTTACAAGAAAGTGTCATAAGAGTGAGGCGGTTAGTAAATACAAGAAGTAATGGTGAAACATTTCCTTAAATATGGAAATATCAATTACAGGCGTTACCCGTTACCGTTTCTTCCATTTACTCAACCGTTTCCACTTCTTACGAGACCAGGGTAAGTTTCGTTACGACTTGTATAAATAGGTCTCACCTATTTCCACCAAAGAACAAGTTTTGGTTAGGAGAATACAACACTCAGAAATCACTTGTTATCTTTCCCATCTGTTAGATTTCTACTTTCTGATACAAGTCGTCAAACAACTACTCTTCCCGAATCAACTATTCTGGTCTCAACATTCTCTTCGCTTCCCTCCCTAAGACCAACCCTTCTCCTTCACTTTGTGACCGAAGCAAGTCTGGAATGACCATTTCTTGGTTTAGTTCGGATTTGTACAGATTGATCTCTCGAATCTAAAGTACTCCTGTGCGTTACATTTTTTAGGGTTTAGACTCATTTCTCACCCACACACGAAATTACCGAAATCAGCAGAAACTGTTTTCACCCTCAAACAATTGGCGACCACAGTGGGAGATCAATCTCTCGGTTGCAATATCGATTTCCAATTTCCAGTTTCATCTTTCAATTCCGATCTCAAGATGGTAGAATCAAACAATCCGCTCGGGAATCAATGTCTCAGTTATCAGTTATCACACGACGAGGAGTGACTGGGGACTTATCGCGGTCAGGACGGCATCGCCCATAAAACTACGGCGGTTATGCCTATAGCTAGGGTATGCACCAAGATGGAAGAACAAGCTAAAAGAGGAACGTTGGAATACATACCTGGAGTATGCTCGTTGTGTTGCTACTAGCTCCAAGACGTGGGAATAAAACTGATGATACGGGATAAACAAGATGGGTAGCGCCTTTTATAGGCATGATGTTTTTGGAGCTCGAATGGAGGAAGGTTTCCTATTTTTGGTTACACATGGGAAGAGGCAACCGGGACCGCTAGAAACGCTCTATGGCGCTAACAGGTCGTGGCCAAGCTAGCGCCAAGAGACCGCCAGCGCCATATCCACACTTCAGCCGACACCATTTCCGCATCCTATATAGCGCCATCTCCGCGTCCCCTCCACTCCTATCCAGCGCCAACAACTTGCATCCTTCCAGTGCTAACAGCTTGCATCTTTTCAGCGCCAGCAGCTTGCATCCTTTCCAGCGCTAACAGCTTGCATCCATCCAGCGCTAACAACTTGCATCTTTCCAGTACCAGCAGCTTGCATCCTTCCAGCGCTAACAAATCTTTCCAGCGCCAGCAATTTGTATCCTTTCCAACGCTAACATCTTGCACCCTTACCACGCCATCTTTTCACTCCACAACCATCCAACGTCCAGCGCCATCTTCTCCGTTCCACAACCAGCCAAAGCAACGCCATCCTCACCCTTCGAAACAGCGCCATGACTCCACTACTCCGTGATCAAAACCGCGCCATCTCTGCACGATACATCTACAATCACCAGAACCATAGCTGCTTCCGCCACCCCAACGTTTCTTCAAGTATGACAGCTCCAACCGTCACCAGAGCCGCTGCTACTCCACCATCAGGTCAAGAGACTGGAGGAGCCAAAAGAAGCCGACCTCCTTTTACTACTGATGATTTGATGAAAAGACAAAAGGTTCTCGTAAGGCTTAGACAGACGTGTCTGTAACTCAGAAAGAGATACCTATTTCCTCAAGACACTGACGGATCGGCCACCATAAGAGTCACGTCAACCCAAGAGGGATCTAACAAGGAATACTTTTAACATCCGGCACATGCACTTCAGCAGGACGTGCGTTTATAGATAAAGAGGCTCGCTTTGCTCTTGAATGCCCAGTAGAAGGGAATCAGCAATCCAATTTCATCACACGTAAAGATCAGGAAAAACTTCTCCAAAATCGAGGCAAAGGAAATCAGCAACCCTCCTGAATTCACAGAGACCCTCTTCCCGTCAGGAGCTGCATGATTTCTGGGGACTTCGCCCACAAAATCGTGCAGTCTATGATGAAACATTTATGTGAGGTTCTATATTTTTCCAAGACAAAGCGTCAAGACATATTTGCATCCCAAAACCGCACTGCATCAGGAAATCATTTGTTTCCAGCGAGGGAAGTTGTTCCCAAACCCCAACCTCTCCTGGGAAGCACGATTGATAGATGGAACTGGGGACTCCTAACCAGTGTTCGCTTGAAGGATGCCGAGTTTGAAAGCACGCTGATTGACGCGGCCTCCGACTTCAATATTATAACCCTCGAGGCTCTGAGAGTTGCAAGGGAAAATCAAACAGAAGAAGCGTATTCTTTCCCATGAGAGAAAAACACGACTTGCCGACCAGCACTATTTGTGCAATGTTCCCATATGCCATATTGTATCAAGTCGTTTTTCGAAGTCAAAGGTTAATAGCGCCCTCACTGGAGTTTTCTCCAGGAGCCACTTCAACGCTCTCTCCATATGTCGCTCCGCTTCAACGTTCTCCAACAGCGGCTCCGCTTCAACGTTCGCTCTAGCAGCCGCTCCGCTTCAACGTTCTCTAACAGCGGATCCGCTTCAACGTTCGCTCCAGCAACCGCTCCGCTTCAACGTTCGCTCCAACAGCCGCTCCGCTTCAACGTTCGCTCCATAAGATGTTCCATGATCCAAAGTCGAAGCTTCGGCGTTTTGATCCATAAGTTTCAACGTCGTCTCCAAGAGCCGAAGCCACTTCAACGCCTCCTTCCTGCCAAGGTTCGTGCCTGTGGCCGCCGTTCCCTACTGCCGAGGATTATGTAGTAGCCTCCGCTCCTTCTTTCCAAGGATCGTGTCATAGCCGCCACTCCTCCTTTCAAGGATCGTGTCGAAGCCGTCGCTCTTCCTTGCCGAGGATCGTTCCATAGCCGCCACTCCTTATTTCCAAGGGTCGTGCCACCACACTCCCCATGTCAAGGATCATGATTGCAGCCAACCGATTTTCGTAGTCGTGGCCACCTTTTGATCCACCCCGCTAAAGCTCGTGATCATGGACAGTTTTCTTGTTGATGCGTCCAGCTAATCCCTTTACTTCCATGGACGCCCATACAATTCCAGCCAACCTACTTTGTTCCCACGATAATGTAGTCTCTTCTGATCACATCTGCTGCCCGGAACTGTTGCCGCTCGTTTGTTGATACCAGCCAGGGCTTCACCATAGCAACAATCATTATAAATATGGAAACCCGTAAACCGCACTTGGGGACTGAGGATCTACATGGAATCCCTTCACTGTCAAAGCTCAGAAGACACGGTCAACTAAAAGTTCATATCTACGAAAAGGTCATCTACTCTTCAAGGGTGTGGCGTAAGAATATCATCACCTCTCTATCTAGAAGACGCTTGCAACACTTTACGAGGCCACTGTGGATCCCTGATAGGAACATTTTTGTGTCTTATATAATCTCAATTGTATATATTATTAGTGCTCGATTTTATATTTATTATGGCTTTTTATGTCCCTGTAGGTATTTTTGGAGAAATAAGCTTTTGCGGAGAAATTGGCTAAAAAAGTGGTTTTTGCGCTCGTGGGAGAAAATTACTATACGGACTCTCACTTTGGATAAGGGGTAACCTAATTACTAAGGGGTGACCCATTTCCAGGCAGCTGCTAAAGGGAGAGCAGCACAGGATAGGGGGAATTTCTTCTTCACGTTTCAAATTAGAAAATTGGCGGGAAAATCCATGCATATGTATGCATGATTTTGGGCGTGAATTTTGGACCAGTTTTAAAGAGATTCAACACCGGAAATTGATTGGGCTGGACTTCTCATGGCTAGACAAGTTTACTAGAAGCAATTGGATCGATTGAATTGGGCTGGAATGGCCGGAAAAGGGAAACAGAGGTGAATAAGGAAACACGGTCCTGTTGGGTTTGTATTTGGATATTCAGAGAGATTAAAGGCAAGAAATTCGTTCCAAAGGTACATATTCTATCTAAGGAAGAGTTTGAGATAAGTTTGGAATCCCAGAAACGCGTAAAACAATTTCTGGAAGGAATTATTGCCGTGACTGCCAAGGATGGAAAGAAGAGATTTCGAAGCGATTTGGGAGAGATTTAATCGCCATGTGGTGTATAAATAGGTTTCCTAGGGTCTCAAGAAGGGGTTTCGAGAGTTTGGGGTCGAAAGGAGAGCTCAGGAGGCGAGAATCAGAGATTACAGAAAGACTGTCGCTGCTGCTGGTGCTGAAGAACAACGTTGCAAATAAGAACAGCGTCTCAAATTCGCAACAGTGATACAATATTCTCTCTGTAACAGCTGAACAGCCACATTTATCTTCAGTTAGCCACACTTTCTGTAACAGTGAACTCTGTAACGCCATTACGTCGTTGCATATTCACTGAATCATATCATTTCTTCAATAAAAACAACTTTTGAGTCGTGATTTATTCTTTTGAGCCTGTTTTTGATATGAGGAGCTAAACCCCAACACTGGGATGACGGAGGAAGCCCTATTTCACGCATGTGGTAATTCTAATAATTCTTTTATGACTATTTGCATTGATTTTTAATCGATTTATGATTTTTATTGAATGGGTGTGATTTCGGTTGATGGTGTATGCTTGATCTATGTATTTTTGATACATCATGCTTTTGATTTACAATCATTGCTTTTCAAAAATCTATTTTTGGCAAAGAACAAGAGCCCATATTTTTATTATTTGAACTATAATTGATTGGAATTATTATTTGAATCGCATGAATGGAATTTGGTGGAATCCTGAGTCTCAGTACCTCTCGATACTGTGATAAACTTTTGTGAATATATTTTCTTTATTTTTAGTGTTTTCTATTTTTGAGTCTAAAATCGAGTCTACACAAGTCCGAGTGAACGACAACCTTACTTACCACTTTAAAACTACATCAATCCCAAGCCTGCTCAGAGGAAACAACTTCAGAAACTAAAGAAAAATGCGACTGGGGACAGCTCATCACAGTCCCGAAGACCATCAAAGATTCATGAGATAACTCCAGCGATGCGGCTGAAACATTTTCTTGAAGAAACAGAGGGAGCCACGATAAACAACATAACTCTCTCATTTCTACCTCTTCGCTATCCAAAATATTTCGTCCATTGTGATATTATGAGCATCCCGGCGTGACATCCAGAAGAGTACAATAAGCTCGTATCAAGTTTTGTGGATGTGGACTCAAGGCGATGCAATGAAAGTAGGCTACACATGGGGACTACCAGCGTGGGACGCTTTCACTCCCCTCAACTAGGTTATTTCTGATTTCAACATCACCACTGTCGAAGTTTTACGAGCCGCAGGAATTTCTCAACATGAAGTCGTACATGTGCATCGAAGACAACAAAAGCACGCCACAGAGATACATTCACATGTTCGGCCATGACATCGGATCTAACAGAAATATAATTGGGGACTACTCACCGCATCCCATTCCATACGATGGTCCAAGATTCAGACGTTGGTTCGAAGGATGTCTCTTGGAACAAAGTCCTTGAAAACTTGATAGCAGCACATCAGCAACAGAACGTCTCCCAACCCATATATTTCATCCAGTGGCTCCGGAAGATTTCGACCGACAACGCAACCACAATCTCCAAGGTTACTCCTGACATGATCGTTGCCGAGCATATATTTCATCCATCCGTCCCAAGAATGCGATGGAGTTTGGTAAATTTTGGAATCCACTGGAGAGACACTACAGACGAAAGCACGGATCTGGACGAGCAACAGAAAACAGAAGAGGGTCGATACCTCTTTTCCTACGGACGGAGTTTCTAGAGTTTGAACAGAATAAATATTCCTTCTTACTCCATGAACGGGAATAGATGACTGGACGCGACTACGCCACCTCGGGCCCGCAACATCCCCCCTGAATTCTTCCTGATTTTTAATGTCGGACTGTTTTCACCTCCTAAACGAACTCAAAACCTCAATATTCCCGCGTAGGGGATGGGAAATTCTTTTCCGATCGGAATAGAGGGGAGGACCGTCAAAATCCGAGTTCGTACGGGAATTCTACAACGATTTTAGTAAGGGGAGCTAATTAGGGTTCGGCATGCCAAACCCTAATTTAGACAAACTCTTCATCCTTCCACGGAACTGAAGTCAGTCGTCATCCTTCCATGGAACTGAAGCCAGTCGTCATCCTTCCACGGAACTGAAGCCAGTCGCCACCCTTCCACGGAACTGAAGCCTGTTTCCACCATTCCGCGGACTGAAGCCAGTTTCCACCATTCCGCGGAATGATGCCAAAGAAGCACCAACGGCTCACGCCCAAGCCCAAGCCAGCGCCCGCGCCAAGTTTATGATAGTGGCTTAATTACAAGACGACCAATGCTAGCGGCTCCATTTCAAGCCGACCAATGCTGACGACTCCATTCCAAGACGACCAATGCTGACAGCTCCATTCCAAGCCAACAAATGCTGACGGCTCCATTCTAAGTCGACCAATGCCGACGGCTCCATTATAATCCGACCAACGCCAACGCTCCATTTCACGCCAAGCCTATGCTAGCGGCTCCCTTCCAAGCTGATGCCAACAGTCTGCATCTCAGCCAGCAACCATCTCTACCACCCCGCGGCCTAGCCATCATCACAGAATTTACGCAAAGCCACCAACGCAAGAGTCATGGATTCTCTTTACCTCCTGAAAAAAGGTTAGTCGGATCTTCCTGACCATCTTTTCATGATTTGTCGTTTCGATTTTTCCCTTGTCTGTCACCATCTCATGCTTACCTCGCAACAAGGCCCCTGTTCCGAGCTAAGCATGGGACTTAATGTTGATGGTGGTTTTTATCTTAGGTTTAAAATCGTAAAACCTTAGTCTGACATGGCGTCACTTTCTAAGCAAGCGGAGCCGTGAGTACCAATATCTCCACTAGCACATTTATTGAGCCTTTCAATACGTCTACGAGAAATTTACCAGGGTACCTTTTTTTTACATATATGCTATGTTCCATGACGGAACCCTAAGTACTGACTGGCATCATCTCTGCACATGCCAGCCACGTATGTTGGCCAAGCGTGCCAACCGCGCATGTCGTATATTCTAACTAGGGTTTCGACACGCTAAATCTTAATTTCCACACCTAGATGACCTTAGCCACGCCACCGCGTCAACGTCATGCCAGCCACACCTCCGCGCCAAAGGCAATCCAACCATGCTAGCCGCACCACCATGCCAACGGCATGCCAACCATGCCAGCCACATCTCCGCGCCAAAGGCATGCCAACCATGCCAGCCGCACTACCGTGCCAACGGCATGCAAACCATGCCAGCCTCACCTCCGCTCCAAAGGCATTCCAACCATGCCAGTCGCACCACCGTGCCATCCACATCGCCGCGCCAAAGGCATGCCAACCATGCCAGCCGCACCACCGTGCCATCCACATCGCCACGCCAAAGGCATGCCAACCATGCCAGCCGCACCACCTTGCCAACGGCATGCCAGCCACATCTCCGCGCCAAAGGCATGCCAAACATGCCAGCCACACCTCCGCGCCAAAGGCATGCCAACCATGTCAGTTGCATTACCGTGCCAATATCATGCCAACCACACCTCCGCGCCAAAGGCATACCAACTATGTCATCCGCACCACCGTGTCAACGACATGCCAACCATGCCAGACACACCTCACGAGCCAAAGGCCCAACCATGCCAGCCGTGCCAACGGCATGCCAAAGCCATGTCGGTCATGCTTCCATGCCCCTGGATGCCAAAACGGAGGGTTGCAACGATCAACGACTACCCTTCCCTCTGAGATGCAAATCTCAGCCGTACAAGTTCGCCACCAAACGCATGGCAACTTCTGGCTCAATGCCAAATTCCATGGTATATGCCAACACCCTAATTTTTTCGCGCCTAAAACATGCCAAAGCCATGCCGGCCATGCCTCCATGTCGCTGGCTGCCAAACGGAGGGGTGCAACAATCAACGGCTACCCTTCCCTCTGAGATGCAAATATCAGCCGTACAAGTTTTCCACCAAACGCGTGGTAACTTCTAGCCCAATTCCAAATTCCACGGTTTATGCCAAAAACCTAATTTGGTCGCGCCTAAAACATGTCAAATCCATGCCGGCCACGCCTCCATGTCGTTGGCTGCCAAATGGAAGGTAGCCACAATTAACGGCTACCCTTCCTCCTGAGATGCAAATATCAACCGTCCAAGTCCGCCGCCGAACTAAAAGACTTGTGACGACTTTTTTGGCCCCAACGCCAAATTCTTTGGCTTGTGCCACCAAAACCTAACTTTGGCCATGCCGCCATCCCTCCTGAATTCTTACTGAGTTTTACTGTTGGGCTGTTTTCACCCCCTAAACGAGCCCAAAACCTAAATATTCATGCGCATGGAGATAGAGATTTCTTTTCCGATCAGAATGGAGGGGCGGACCGTCAAAATCCGAGTCTGTACGGGAATTCTACAACGATTCTAGTAAAGGGCGCTAATTAGGGTTTCGGCATGTCAAACCCTAATTTAGACAAAGACACACGCTGTCAGCGGCTCCCTTCTAAGCCGCAAGCGATTCCCTTCCAAACCGCAAGTGCTTCCCTTCCAAGCCGCAAGCGACTCCCTTCCAAGCCACACACTGCCAGCGGCTCCACTTCACGCCAAAGCCATACCGGCCATGCCTCCATGTCGCTGGCTGCCAAAAGGAAGGTTGCAACAATCAACGGCTATCCTTCCTCCTGAGAAGCAGACCTCAGCCGTAAAAACTTGCCACCAAAAGACTTGTGGAAATCTCTTGGCTACGGTGCCAACTCTTGGCCACGGTGCCAAAACCCTGACTTGCCCATGGTGCCAAAACCCTAATTTGGACACGGTGCGAAAGCCATAATTTGGCCAAGCCAAAGCCATGCCTCCATGCCGCTGGCTGCAAAACAGAGGGTTACAACAATCAACGGCTACCCTTCCCTCTGAGATGCAAATCTCAGCCGTACAAACTTTCCACCAAACGACTTGTGACAATCTATTGTCTACGATGCCATCTTTTGGCCACCGTGCAAAAACCCTAATTTGGACACGGTGCCAAACCCTAATTGGCCACGCCAAGAGCATGCGCAAGCCATGCCAGCACCGTGGCCACGCCACTGGCTACAACGGAAGGTAACCACAATCAACGGCTAACCTTCCTCTTAAGATGAAAAATCTCGACCGTCGAAGGTCACCACCGAGCCGGTAAGCCTCCCAGGCTCAACTTTCCAAACAATAGCAACATGCTACACAAAACACTCGAGACATCAAAAGATGTCACAAACTGGGGGATGCTCATCAGGGTATTGGTCTGGCGGTTTACAGCGTGCGACGTACACTACGCCCATTACAAGAAAGTTTCATAAGAATGAGGTGGTTAGTAAATACAAGAAGTAATGGTGAAACGTTTCCTTCATTATGGAAACATCAATTCCAGGCGTTACCCGTTACCGCTTCTTCCATTTACTTAACTGTTTTCACTTCTTACGAGACCAGGGTACGTTTCGTTGTGACTTGTGTAAATAGGTCTCACCCATTTCCACCAAATAACAAGTTTTGGTCAGGAGAACACAACACTCAGAAATTACTTGTTAGATTTCCCATCTGTTAGCTTTCCATTTTCTGATACAAATCGTCAAACAACTACTCTTCCTGAATCAACTATTCTGGTCTCAACACTCTCTTCTCTTCCCTCCCTAAGACCAACCCTTCTCCTTCACTTTGTGACCGAAGTAAGTCTGGGACGACCATTTCTTGGTTTAGGCCGGATTTTTACAGATTGATCTCTCGAATCTAAAGTACTCCCTGCAGCACATTGTTTAGGGTTTAGATTCGTTTCTCACCCACACACGAAATTACCGAAATCAGCAGAAACTGTCTTCACCCTCAAACACTAAGTATGTGACGTGGCAAAAAGGGTTGGCAACGTAGCCAAAGCTTGCCACAAGTCATTTGGTGGCAAGTTTGTACGGCTAAGATCTGCATCTCAGGAGGAAGAATAGTTGTTGATTGTTGCAACCTTCCGTTTGGCAGCCAGTGGCATAGCCGACATGGCTTTGGCGTGGCAAAATTAGGGCTTTGGAACTGTGGCCAAGAGTTGGCATCGTACCCAAGAGGTTTCCACAAGTTCTTTATTGGCAAGTTTGTACGGCTGAGATCTGCATCTCATGAGGAAGGACAATCGTTGATTGTTGCCACCTTCCGTTTGGCAGCCAGCGGCATGGAGGCATGGCCGGCATGGCTTTGGCATGGCCAACTTAAGGTTTTGGCACCGTGGCTAAATTAGGGTTTTGGCACCGTAGCCAAGAGATTTCCACAAGTCGTTTTGTGGCAAGTTTGTACGGCTGAGATCTTCATCTCAGGAGGAAAGACAGCCGTTGATTGTTGCAACCTTCCGTTTGGCAGCCAGCACCATGGAGGCATGACTTTGTCATGGTTTAGGCGCGGCCAATATAGGATTTTGGCATAGTTTTAGGCGCGGCCAAAATTAGGGTTTTGGCATAGTTCAGGCGCGGCCAAAATTAGGGTTTTGGCATAGTTCAGGCGCGGCCAAAATTAGGGCTTGGTATTGGGCCAAAAGTTGCCACGCGTTTGGTGGCTAACTTGGACGGCTGAGATTTGCATCTCAGAGGGAAGGGTGGTTGTTGATTGTTGCAACCCTTCGTTTTGGTAGCCAACGACATGGAGGCATGGCCGACATGGCTTTGATGCGGAGATGTGGCTGGCATGGCATGCCTTTGGCGCGGATATGTGGCTGGCACACCATGCCATTGGCACGGTGGTGCGGCTGGCATGCCTTTGGCACGGAGACGTGGCTGGCATGGCATGCCTTTGGCACGGAGACGTGGCTGGCATGGCATGCCTTTGGCACGGAGACGTGGCTGGCATGGCATGCCATTGGCACGATGGTGCGTCTGGCATGGTCGGCATGCCTTTGGCGCGGAGAAGTGGCTAGCATGGCATGCCATTGGCACGGTGGTGCGGCTGGCATGGTCGGCATGCCTTTGGCGCGAAGATGTGGCTGGCATGGCATGCCATTGGCACGATGATGCGGCTGGCATGGTTTGGCATGCCTTTGGCACGGAGATGTGGCTGGCATGGCATGCCATTGGCACGTTTGGCTAGCATGTGTGGCTGGCACGTGTAGAGATGACGCCAGTCAGTACCGAGGGCTCTGCCGTGGAGCATGACATATACATAAAAAAGGTACCCCGGTAATTTTACGCAGACATGTTGAATGGTTCAATAAATGTGCTAGTGGCGACATTATTACTCACGTGTGACGTCACTGTTTGACTAAGGTTTTACGATTTTAACCCTAAGCTAAAAACCACCATCAACATTAAGTCCCCTGCTTTGATCGGAACAGGGGCTTTGTTGCGAGGTAAGCATAAGATGGTGACAGAAAAGAACAAAATCGAAAGGGCAAGTCATGAAGAGATGGTCAGGAAGATCCTTCTAACCTTTTTCAGGAGATAAGGAGAATTCATGATTCTTGTGTTGGTGGATTTGCGTAGATTTTGCTCATGATGCTGCTAGCTAGGCCACGGAGTGGTTTGCGTTGCTGGATTGGCTTGGCAAGCCGTTGGCATGCTGTGGCTTAAAAATGGAGCCGCTGGCGTTGGTCGGATTGGAATGGGAGCCGCAGGTATTGTGCGGCTTGGAATGGAGCCGCCAGCGTAGTATTGGTTTGGAACAGGGTCGTTAGCGTAAACTCAGCGTATGCGCTGGCTTGGGCTTGGCATGGCATGAGCGTTGGCATGAGCTTGGCATGGCGTGAGCGTTGGGATGGGCTTGGGCACTGGCTTGGTGTGTCTTGGTGTGGCGTGGGTGCTTGCAAGGCATGGTGTGGGCGCTGGAATGGCGCGGCGTTGGCTTGGAATGGTGCGGATTGTTGGCACCGTGGAGCTTGTTCTTGCGGTCCCAATTGCCTTTTTCCATACATAGATCAAATAGGAAATCCTTTCCTTATTCAAATTCCAAAATTGTCACGCCTATAAAAGGGGTTTGCTCTCCTTTTTATCTTGTATCTTTGTTCTCACGTCCTTGTGGTAGCTGTAGAGTGGTAGCAATAAAGCGGGAAAGCATATTCCAGGTATGTATTCCAGCGTTTCTCTTTCAAAAAAAAAATTTGTACTGGTGCAAACCCTAGACATAGGTGTATCCTCCATGAACTTGTAGAAATATTTCAAGTGTGAACACCGCAGTAATGTTAGCCACCTCAATTATTATGCAAAATAGGCATACACGGAAAGGTGACTGCCACCAATTCCTTTCCCACGAAAACCTAGTTTTTAGGGTTTCCTCCCTTCCCTTGGGGTGACTGTGTGCATAGCTTCCGTTGTGGGGGCGGGATTTCTTGGTCGGGTGCGTACTTTCCGCTGCACGGTACGGCTTTGGCAAGGGGCGTGCTTTCCGCGGCAACGTAGGGTTTGCCAGTCCCCCATTTCTTCGGTTATGAGTGTTATGACTTGCAATTTGAAACAGATTGGTTCGCGTCCAAAATGGATTATCCGTTGTTGATAAATTAGTTTTCATGCACTTTGTAGTAACTTCTCTTCCTACCCCTTTCTTTGTTGTGGTTGGAAGCATAAGTAGCTTAAGAAGGTTTCGTTAGGATGTCGCCTGAGAAAATCCCTGTCGCGGCTTTGAAAAATATTGGCAGCTCTAGGCCAAACATGGATGATGAATTTTTCACAACGTCCGCCACAACTAGGAGAAATCATCTTAAGTTTATGTTCGTCCTTCTGACCGGTTCAGAGGGTGAAGGAGACACCCAGTCGGTTCGACCAGGTTGTGTAATACGATTTTGCCTTCAGAGGCAAGAGTATCCTGCTTCTTCCATTGACTTCAGAATCTGACAGAGTATGTTGCGTTCTTTTGACAAGTGGATGCAATTCATGATAAGTCAGGACTGCGTAAAAGCAAATTTGATCAAAGCGCAAATCATTGGCGCTGTCACAGCTTCTACGGGGCTTCAAATCAGGAAAGATATCCCGATCTTAGTTGATTTCGTCTATCGATGGTGTCTAGACACTCACACAGCCATATGCAGGTGGGATGAAATGATTGTCTCTTTGGAAAGTGTGGATATCTTGTTGAACCTTCCCATAACAGGGAATCTTGATATCACCTTTTCTGAAGATGAAGAACAAATGCACGCTGATCTCGTTGCGAAGTCAAAAGGTTTTGTTCGGAAGGAAAACGAGACGAGGTGTTTCTACAGCTGGTGGGTGTCTCAATGGTTTCCAGATGAGTCAGAGTCGGATCAAAAGAATAGTACACTTCATGTCGCGGCATTCTTGGTTCTTTGGTTATCAAGGGACATTTTTGACGACGGCTCTGGTAAGAAGGAAATAAGACAGGGTCTCATTAAATTTTCCATCAGATTAACGAAAGGTGTTGTTCTCCCCATTGGTGGCTTATTTCTAGGTTCTCTGTACACACATTTGGATCATCTGGTTGCGGACATGCATGCTTCAAATGGCTACATGAAAGTGGACTCGTACGTCCATGTTGCTTTTCTTCAAGCGTGGTTGTGGGAGCATTTCGAGAAGTGCGGTCCCAAACCGCTGGCTTTACTTCCCGAGTCTTGGGGTGGTTCTAGGATACTTCGCTGGATGAACATGCACCCAAGATCTGGCTCGAACCTGGTTGACTTCCTTGACAACTCCTACACAATCAACTTTCATCCATGGGCTCTGGTGCACGGCTCTATAGTTCAAATATACACTTTTGCCTCTGTTCCGAATACATCTTTGTTTTCTGAAAAGAATACGAGCATTGGCGAGGTTGTGTTCATGCGAAGTTGCACACCTAGTTATGTACCGTTTTTCTTTCGAGGATCTTGTCAGGCAGTCTCTTACAACATTGACATGGAGGCTCGACATATGGGATTTGACCAAGAGGTCCCTCTCCCTCGTCAGTCGGTCGTTCCAGAAAACTTGTTGCCAGCTTCTCTTAATACTAGTGCTCTTGCGCCGGGTATAAGTCTTCCCTTTTTGCTCTCGGCACGAAATCCGAAAATAACTTGAAAGTATAACATATTCTGTCGGGACGAGTTCCTTGCCATTCATGGATTCGTGAATGACGTAGTGAAGAATACCTGTGGTAAGCCTTCTGCTGTAACTTTTGCAAGACATCCATTGTTAAGGGATCCTTCCTCGCCCAAACGGAAGTCTCCTAACACGGACACGGACAATCCCCAAAAGAATGAGCGTAGGTCGAAAGATCGCGCGGGTGGTTTTCGATCAGATTCAACGGCCCTTGTGACTTTCAGTTCTTCCAACGTTCGGGTATGTATTCTTTTTCTTTCCCACTCAGTCGGATTGCACAATTCTTTCATTACTGAAAATCTTTCCTTATTCCTTAACCAGGGCGTGAACGCCTTTTCCCAGCTTGCACATAGTCAGAAAATGGTGGCTCTCGCAGCAGAGGGTGGTAATGCTCAGCCTCAGAGAACGGTGGCTCTCGCGGCAGAGGGTGGCAATGCCGAGCCTTCTTTCGGTGAAGAAGAGCTCGAAAAGGAGGGAAGATCGGAATCTAGTGATGATGAAAATAGATCTTCCAACAGCAGCACTGAGTCTTCTTCTAGTTAGTCTGAAAGTGAATCAGTGAGTCTTCCACACGTTCTTCTTCTTCCTTTCTCTCTCTCTTTTTTAATAAAAAAATGTTTAAACCACGATATTGCATGGAGAACCCGCTCCTGAAGATGGCCCCGAGGCGGAAAACCGTGGAGATACATCTTTGTCTCCAACTGTGGCAGCTGCGCCTGGCGGCCCAGAAATAGAGGTCGATCAATATGAAGATGTTGTTGCGGCTCAAGTAGCGGAGAGTGCTCCAGCGACCGCTGGCGCCATTCTAGTTAGGAATCACTTACCAGTTGTCGTTTCGGTTGCAGGTGCCGTTTTCGCTCCTCCATACTTAGTTCCTTATCTAGATCATATGTTGATCGGCGGTTTCAGCGTGCCAGCCAAATACGAGACGTTATATACCAAGATATGGGAAAGGTATGGACATATCGCCACAACCAAAAAGGTTACTTTTGCGTTGGTCAAGAGTGTGGAGGAATCTTTATCTGCGATTGACGACATGTGCAAAATGACTGGCCATACCGTTTCTGAGAACGTGGTCTCAAGATGGAAGTTCTATCGTGATGTGTGTGTAGACCACGGGTTCAACGTTTCTTGGTTTGTTGAAGGTTTCTCTGAGATCGAAAATTTGCAGACCACGGCGGCTGAAGGCCCTTCTGTGGATGAGGTCGCACAACAGGAGGCGGAAATCGAAAGGTTGTCCACGGAGCTAAAGCTGAGACGGGCGGCTCTCGAAAGCACGAAGGATTCTTTCTCCAAGAAGATCAAGCCATTACTAGATGGTTTTCCTTGAATGTACTCCTGTCTTTTGAACTTCTTTATTTAGTTTTTTTAAGGCGAACAAAGCGCCTAGCTTATGGTTTGGTTTTCTGGATTCTTGGGTTGATAGATAATTGTTACCTATGAGGGTTTTAGATTATTCTTTTGGAATGAACTATTTATTTTTTTAGAATAATGTTGTTTTAGTTATGACTATATGTGGCATAAATACCCCAGGAGAGTCATGGAGTTGTGAATGTTGTGTTGTCAGTAGAAAGTATGGGATGAAACATGGGGATAGCATGGCTTTCGGTTTCTATTATCTGTGTGAAAATTCTAGGTAGTAGAACATGCAACTCGTCTGACGAGACTTACTTGATTTTTAGAGTCTCCCAACAAAATGGATCTCCCGGATGTAAATATGAGTTTTTGTGGGCGGCGGCACCGTGACTGTGAAAAGTCCCCAATCATTCCTAAGTCCCCAGTCGTTCCAGAGTCGTCTGATAACCGAGGCGGCGGCTAGTCTTCTTCCACCATCTCAATATCTGGGTTGAAAAGATGGAATCGGAAATCGGGAATTCATATTGTGACCGATAGATTAATCTCCCACTGTGGTCGCCAATTGTTTGAGGGTGAAAACGGTTTCTGCTGATTTCGGTAATTTCGTGTGTTGTGGGTGAGAAATGAGTTAAATCCCTAAACAATGTACTGCAAGGGAGTACTTTGATTCGAGAGATCAATCTGTACAAATCTGGCCTAAACAAAGAAATGGTCGTTCCAGACTTGCTTCGGTCACAAAGTGAAGGACAAGGGTTGGTCTAGGGAGGGAAGCGAAGCGAGTGTTGAGACCAGAATAGTTGATTCAGGAAGAGTAGTTGTTAGACGACTTATATCAGAAAGTGGAAAGCTAACAGATAGGAAAGCTAACAAGTGATTTCCGAGTGTTGTATTCTCCTGACCAAAACTTGTCTTTGGTGGAAATAGGTGAGACCTATTTATACAAGTCGCAACGAAACGTACCCTGGTCTCGTAAGAAGTGGAAACGGTTGAGTAATGCAAGAAAGCGGTAACGGGTAACGTCTGGAATTGATGTTTCCATAATAAAGGAAACGTTTCACCATTACTTCTTGTATTTACTAACCGCCTCACTCTTATGACACTTTCCTGTAACGGGCGTATTGCACGCCGCACGGTGTAAACCGCCAGACCAATACCCTGATGAGCATCCCCCGGTTTGTGACATGCTTTGATGTCTCGAGTTTTTTCGTGGAAAACGTTTAGAATGTTGCTAGTGTTTGGCAAGAGAGCCTTGCTGGTTCGGTGGTGACTTTCGACGGCCGAGATTTCGCATCTTGAGAGGAAGGTTAGCCGTTGATTGTGGTTACCTTCCGTTGGTATCCAGTAGCATGGCCACGGTGTTGGCATGGCTTGCGCATGTTCTTGGCGTGGCTAATTAGGGTTTGGTGCCGTGACCAAGAATTGGCATAGCTAAGTATGTGTCGTGGCCAAAGATTTGGCAGCGTAGCCAAAGGTTGCCACAAGTCGTTTGGTGGCAAGTTTGTACGGATAAGATCTGCATCTCAGGAGGAAGGATATTCGTTGATTGTTGCAACCTTCCATTTGGCATCCAGTGGCATGGAGGCATGGCCGGCATGGCTTTGGCGTGGCCAAATTAGGGCTTTGGCACCGTGGCCAAGAGTTGGCATAGTAGCCAAGAGGTTGCCACAAGTCGTTTGGTGGAAAGTTTGTACGGCTAAGATCTTCATCTCAGGATGAAGGACAGCCGTTGATTGTTGCAATCTTCCGTTTTGCAGCCAGCGGCATGGTTTAGGCGCGGCTAATCTAGGATTTTGTCATGGTTTAGGCGCGGCTTATCTAGGATTTTGGCATAGTTCAGGCGCGGCCAAAATTAGGGCTTGGTATTGGGACAAAAGTTTCCACGTGTTTGGTGGCGAACTTGGACGGCTGAGATTTGCATCTCAGAGGGAAGGGTGGTCGTTGATTGTTGCAACCCTTCGTTTTGGTAGCCAACGACATGGAGGCATGGCTTTGATGCGGAGATGTGGCTGGCATGGCATGTCATTGGCACAGTGGTGCGGCTGGCATGGTTGGCATGCCTTCGGCGCAGATATGTGGCTGGCACACCATGCCATTGGCACGGTGGTGCGGCTGGAATGGTTGGCATGCCTTTGGCACGGAGACGTGGCTGGCATGGCATGCCATTGGCACGGTGGTGCGGCTGGCATGGTCGGCATGCCTTTGGCGAGGAGATGTGGCTGGCATGGCATGCCATTGGCGCGGAGATGTGGCTGGCATGGCATGCCATTGGCACGTTTGGCTAGCATGCGTGGTTGGCACGTGTAGAGATGACGCCAGTCAGTACCGAGGGCTCTGCCGTGGAGCATGGTATATACATAAAAAAGGTACCCCGGTAATTTTACGCAGACATGTTGAATGGTTCAATAAATGTGCTAGTGGCGACATTATTACTCAAGTGTGACGTCATTGTTTGACTAAGGTTTTACGATTTTAACCCTAAGCTAAAAACCACCATCAACAACTACAAATCAAGATATAATTTTGATCAACTAAATTTGACTACAATCTTGAGATAGAAACACTTGTGAGTTCAACCGAGTAATGCTATAACAGAAGGTGTCACTGAAGTGTTCTATTGAGCAAGTATTCAACTAAAGAGGTACCGTAGTCGTGGAGGTGGATCCAAGGGAATTCAACGAGGCGATGGTGCTAAACGAGGTCAGGGTTAGGAAAGTGGACGTGAATGAAATTTTAGTTTGTTTCTTTATGTTTTAGAAAAGTATATTAAGGTTAATAGTTATAAAAATGTTTCCTTATGTTTGTTTGTTATGGAAATTCCTACTTTGCCAAATTTCTAGTTTATGAACGAATGATTCGTTTATTTAGATTATGTTTGTGATAAATGTTAACACTTTTGTATTTAAAAGAACAAAGTCGTTCATGAGGACCTTGGATTAGTCGTAATCGTTTCCAAATTTCGATCATGTCGATTAAAGGTGGATGAATTTTAGTTTTTCCTACAAGAAAATATGCTACTAGTCGTCACAGTAACAACATCACAATCATGACTATCGTGTTGTAGTCGGTGTTCTACTAAACGACTATCATGAAGACTAAAGGTGGATGAATTTGAGTTTTCCTGGATGAAAACATGCAATTAGTCGTCATGGTAAGAACATTACGATCATGACGACCAAACAACAATCGTCATTATATAAAACTCAAAACGTAATTACTGATGTCGCTTAAATTTAACACTTTCTTGGATGAAAACATCCCATTAATTGCCATGTTCATAATAGTAAGAACATGATTAGTTTCCTATAGTCGTCGTAACTTTAACCATAACGACCAAATGTGCTTAAATTTGAGCTTTTCTTGCATGAAAACATCATATTAGTCGACATGATTTTAACATTACGATCATGACAACAAATCCTAGTCGTCATTTTAACATTACATCATATTAGTCGACATGATTTTAACATTACGATCATGACGACGCATTCAAAATTCAAAATTTTATGCAATTACAACTACACTGATGTGCTCTCCCAACAGATAGGTTTTCAAAATATCTTATAAATATAATTGTTTTCTCTACCAAACTACACACGTACACGCCTAGTTTCATATACTCTACACATCTCAATTCACCATCTACTCTTTCTAATTCATACTTATACATATAAGCATGGCATCATTGGACTCAAATAAATATTTGACCATAATCAAAACACGGTAAAATGAAACATGACGTGAAGATGTCCAAGACGAAAGGGTTGCACCTAAAATCTTTTGGGGGAAGATATATATCCAATATGTACGAGATTATGGAAATGCAAAGAGAATATATCTGCAACCAATGCACGATATAGGTATTAAATTAATCAAAAAGGGATAATTTATTATACATCGACACAACAAAAGATCTTTAATAGTATCCATTTAGGCTTATTTAGGCTTGTTGATCCAACAATTTGTAATTTTCTTTTACATAAGCTAAGTTGTTTGATCTTCTAGTTAAGAAATACTAACATTATAAGTTTGGTTGTGTTTTTTTGTTTGTTAATATTGGAGGGACTAGCAAAAATGCACTATTTGGAGGAAAAAGATAATAATTCACATTTGGTGAAATTTATGAATTCATGAGGTCCAAAATTCCGGACTACGCCTCGGACTATATGTCAGGTTTAGTTTTTGGGATGAAGATTCCTCTGATGAAGATTGGACTTCTAATATTCTTTGAGTAGATTTTGTGAGTAGATCTCTATGTAAACCCTCAAGAGAATATAACTCGTCCACTAGGATCGCCTAGGGATTAAACGTCTTGGTGCACATGCTAAGCGCATTTGTGATGCCTACGAAAATGAGTTAGATTTCAGAATCAATGTACTAATCAATATTACATAAATAAAGTATATTGTATCTTTTGAGTTTCACTTTTGTTGGGTAGATGAATAGTTGGCATGCTTTAACACTACACAACTTGTCGACTAAACCAGGGTCGTCGTTATTGTTTTTGTGCAGAATAACGACTCTGACAAATAATACAGGTAACAAAGTTGTCTGATGGATGTCATAGGCACAAAGAATTTATTAATGGTGAGTTTGGATGTAGAATTTTAAAGGTGGAATTTACGGGTCCAGGGGATTTGGTAGAATTACGTTTTCCTCTTTACGTTTGATTGCCCGAATCCTTGGAATCACGTTTCCTACGGGATTCAGTTTTCCAGCAAATTCTCCATATGGAGTCCCACCCCTCCCCCTTAAGATTTTCTGGGAAACTTATCAAGGGATTTATGAACCCACTTTTTTTTAATTTTAAATCTCATATATATGCGATTTTAAAATTTGAGGGTAATGCCAAATGGTACAAAGACTTTAAAACAAGAAAACTCTATAAATCCTAGGAATTTTAATTAAGTTACCAAACGCACAAGGGATTTACATGAATCCTAGAATTTGTAATCCCATGGAATTATAAATTCCTGGAAACGGTGAATTCTGCAAACAAACCCATCATAAGATATTTTTCACTAATTAACTATTAATATAGCGGTAGTAAGGATCGTTCCCACAGAGAGTTGTGTAATCCATAGGTTATTTGGATTAGCAAACTAAGATAAAGTAAATCGATTAAAGCAATAAGAAGAAAGAGATGGTTATGGAATCCTTTGCCGTTACTAAACATTAAGTTGATTTACATACATGTTTACCTTTCGTTAGAATCATATATCACCAACTGTAGAACATAAATAAGCTCTGGTATCCCCAAAACTTCTTATGTCACTGGAAACGGAAGCGCTCGACTACCGTATTTTATCGATCTGAGCCACCATGAATAAGCTCTCAAGGTGTAACCCAATCAAATGCATTAGGGTTTGTGAATTTAGGTTGATCTTAGCATTAAACACATAAGCTCGATCTGCTTACTAGTGTTACCTTCACAGACGATTGCTCCACAGAATCCCTCTGCAATGTCTCATGTTCTCTACTTGTGTAGGATGTGTTCGGCTATACATGTATCTCACAACTCTCTATTAGCAATAGAATAATCAAGTCACTAATCTAACGTGCACCCAAAACAATTTAGAAATAAATCATAAACTTTAGATATCATAAAAACAAACAATAAGATGATTAAAACTCCAAATAAACTTGTATAACTAACAAAACTTCTTGTTTAGAACATTGAATTCATCCATAATCAACAAAAGATTAGCTACTCATGAAACAAAGAAAGAATAAGAAGAAGATATATCATCGATTCCCCCTAAAGAGGTAAACCCTAGAATAGAGATGTAAAACCTAGCCTCTCCTCTATCTTTTGGTGATGAAACTCTCAATAAAGCTTGTTCGGAAACTCTTGAAAAGTCTTCTTAAATATCCCCAACAACCCTAGGGTTTAGGCATGCTTCGAAACTAAGTATTCCAACTTTGGAAAGTATTTTTGTCACTTCGCGGATATATTTTGGCACTATCAAAAGTCGTCATTTTTTAATAATACAATCATGTCGACTGTTTTTAGTCTGCATGTTTCGGTTCGGTCGAGCTTGACGACTTTTCATGGATTGAATTCCGAAAGATTGAATTATTTCTGTCATTTGAAGAGCTAAACCAATAAAATCCCGTGCAATTCCATTTTCATAAGTGTTTGACTAGAGTAATTCATTTTCGTTATAAAATTCTAAGCAAAGATTGCTTGTCTTTAGTAATATTAGACATAATTATTTTTAATTAGGAGTTATTTCATTGTTTTCAATAATTTCTTCGCTATTAGAGCAATTTTATCTGCACTTTCATGGTGTTTATTTCTAATGATTTTTTTTTTTGTTTAGTTATCTTGATACAAGTACATCGGTGATTTGGCACAGGCTACATCAAGTTCTTCTTCATCAGAAAAATAGATCTAGGACTTCCGAGTTATTCGTTGTATATGAAGATTTTTTAGGCAAATCACTCCTCAATCATTGGAGCATCTCTTTTCCTGGAAGAAAATCTATCAGAATGGTCGAATTATAATTTTGAGTACCATTTCTTTTCCAATCTCAAAGTACAAGTCTTGGATGCTATCATTGCAGATCGGACTTTCTCTTCGCGATTTGTTTGCGCTTTGCATCTTTGTTTGCAATTCTTTCATGTTATGATGTACTTGTTTTTCTTGAAAGTCATCATGTAAATTTTTTCCATTTGGAATGAAATACTATGGTTTGATGATAAAAAAAAAGGTGTTAATTAATCAGTGGCAGTTTCGTCATTATGAAACATATATGCCTAAGGCGGTTTTTGAATTTACTTTGTTTTATTAACTAGTCTCCAATTAGTTTTTGCATCCCGATCCGACAAACTATAAATTCTCCTTTTACACGTTTTTTTTTTCTAATTATATTTTGATTTGTAGGTTTAGTTATTTTATCGAATTAATACTTTAGTTCATGTTATAATTTGTTATTGATTTCTTTTCCAATTTTTACTTTTATATTTCAGGTGATGATAACTTAATTCGGTTTTTTTTTAAACATGTTACCCGAGTATATGAGTTACCCAAAGAGTTGTGAATTATAATTGATCGATATGCCAAGAATCTTCAGCAAAGTGATAGTGGAGCAAAATGTGAGCAGCGATTTCCGGATCAAAATTGCATTGGGAACAAATGTTCTAGTAGCTGGTTTGGATAGGTTTAGGTTGCCGAGAGTCGATAAGCCTTTGACGAATGCTTTTCACGAAAAAAGCTGTACTTTTGGTGGACACGATAACTTAGTTTGAACTTCGAAGATTGAACTCTCATACGGTTTGCATCTTCTTTTTTCTTTTTTTAAATTATATTCTAATTTTTTTTATTATTATTTTGTTCTTTTTAGTATCCAAAAGTAAAACAAGTCTCCACTTTTTCCCTTCTACCATTTTTTTTCCTTCTGTTTCTCTATGAATTTACCATTGTCTTTTGTTTTTTTAAACATATAAATATTGATTTATTTTATTTTTTGGTATAATGGTTATGCATCTGAAACGAGAGATCTTAGGAGACACGGCGGAACTACCATAATACTACTTTAGATATTTGTATACGTAAGTATGGCAGTTACTGTTAAGAGTCTTTTAGGGATCAAATATAGGATGTTGCAGGTGCAGCTTTCATTTGCATAAATGTGAAGGTTCAACAATCCAAGTGCTCACACAAGGGAAGTTGACTGCACGGAGAATATTGCCCATTCACAAAGTAAGCATGACGTTGTCCTTTGCTGTACATTTCTTGCATTTCATTGTTTAAACTCAAAGAACTCTAATATTTTATGGGTTCCCTCCATATCCGGTACTGTGAAAGGGCAAACGTTTAGTGGTCAACTCAAGCTAAAGCCACAAATTTAATCCTCTCAAAATTAACATTGATTAGCCTATTAAATCCTGTTAATTACTTTCTAGGACATAACAGATTGGTAAATTCTAAGTGCTCTGATTATTAAGTGTTTTTTTTTTTTTTTGATCAGATTATAAAGTGTTTATTGTTTGTTATTATAAGGCATTCTGGAGACTGAAGATGTCCACAGACATAATCAGAAAGCTAGACCTGACTGCAGTGGAAATCAACCTCCATAAATGAAAATGAGCACCGCCTTAATTTTCATCTTGATTCTTCCTATCCTATCACCAGGGCAACAGATCCACACTGTTGAATTTCGAAATCCAAATACTATTTCTAACTAGGGATAAAACTCAACCACTTGTGCAACCCTGTATTCTAAAAGTATGGTGATAACTTCGGTGTTCACCATATTCTTCTGTAAAAAAGAAGGTTCAGAACCATGAATATAACCTTCAGAGTGAAGCTTTATTGGTACTTCATACAACCGTGATAACATACAAGTATACAACTTGAGTAGTCTAAAGTTACAACGTATGGTTAATTTCAGAAGAAAAGCGGAGCAAAGAAATTACAAAAATTACCTTAACTAGCAAGAAG
This sequence comes from Papaver somniferum, assembly GCF_003573695.1. NCBI lineage: Eukaryota > Viridiplantae > Streptophyta > Magnoliopsida > Ranunculales > Papaveraceae > Papaver > Papaver somniferum. The sequence goes on from NC_039368.1 coordinate 27,511,233, forward strand.
CCAATCCAAAACTTACTCTACAACTCTATAAACATAATACCTACAAAGATGAAGACAATAAACAATCACATAATATTTTCACCAATAAATTCACCTCCTGTATCCCATGGCCGAGTTTCAAAAGACTTCCCAACCATACTGCGCTTCTCACTGATTGATCCATCCTCTTGCTGATACTCAGGAAAGTATTCTGCAAATGTTTTAGCTCCTAGTGTAGTTACTCCATTAAAGAGGAAATCCCTCACGAGGTCCTACAAAATTGACCAAAGTATATGGATTAATAAACACAAGGAAAAGCTGGTAATCAGACAGAATCTCCTATTAACCAAGGAGGAGGATACCTGTGCATTACACTCCCCTATCAACCTTTTTAACAGTCGATGACCGGGATCCTGGTTTTGAGTAATTACATCAATCAAAAGAACAAAGAAACAACACATGATTCCAATGTCAGTTTTGACGAGCAAAGAGCAATTGAACCAAAGAAAGGCAAGGGGCTACCTTTTCTGCTCTCCATGTCAGATATCTATGCTGAGCCCTGAGGTTACAGATAACCCGAGAAGTATCTGTCTCCTCTTTTGCTTGGTCCATTATCTCAAGCCACGCCTGTTAGCATAGTAAATAACATATGTTTGTGTTTTTATTGAAGTCATAGCCATTTTATAATAAAAAAGAAAATTCGGTCACTAAAAAAAAATCCAACTATGAAGTTCATAGGCGACTGACAGGTTATATTATCTGATAAACGGTGTTGGTCAGGTCGTAATAGACAGTCATTCAACCAAAATCGTACAATAAAAATTACGTCAGATTTAAGTACCTTGTAATAATCCATGAATGCTGAAAATAGAAGATCGTGATTGTGTTGGCTTGAACTGAACTTAGTCCATATGACAATTGGTGAAAAGAATTTCAATGACTCACTCGTTATCTTGCCTCCCCAAGGTAAAAGCTGGAAAAACAAACATTTGAGGACCTCAAAAATGAAATAACAGAGAAGTATTACACTTCTCTGATGCTTCTATGAATCTATAAGCACGTGTTTCAAAAAAAAATCCCATACCTCAGCATATTTCAGCCCAAGAGGCATCAAACTCTTGTAGTACTTCTCCCTGTAATTCCTTTCGATGATGACATCATGCAAAGGATTAAGATCCCTAGAAATGAGAAATTAAGCATAAGCTCCAAAATGTTGTTGTAGGGAACCGGAATCATAAGATTAGCCACTCATTTAAGCAGAGAACAGTGAGACTTGCTCCACTAAAGAAAACTTGAAATCAGAAATATTACTATAAATCATACCACGGCAGAATGAAATTTATGTTGTTCTTTTTTTCTGATTAAGAAGCAATCAACAGAACACGGAAAAACAAAAAGATTGCGATAATTCGGAAACAAAATTGGGCAAAAATCTGAGAACTAACTCACAAGACAACTATATTCACACTGCCAACAGTGACACAGTTGGCACAGAAAATAGGTAGGTCAAACTCTGGTTCGGGGAAAACAGCAAAATCCATGACCTGCAGGAAACAAGGTAAATAAGAACTTGTTTGAAAAGAAGTGAGATGTATTTGATTTAACTTCTAAGCAACTGAAAAATGATTCAAATATATCCACATTTTCCCAAGATGCCTAACGGCTAAAATTAAAAGCATCTTAATATACTCTAGTACCAATAATATGGTTAACATTTGAAAGACGCGTAACAAATTCTGCAGCTGATAGTGTGGTATACACCATAAGTCAGCAACATAGCAGGAAACACAGAAAAGAGGGCTTATTACCAGTGCTTGGCCAGTTAAAAGCAAATGTGCATCTCGTAGAACCACATAGGAAGAAATTTGTTAAATCTATTCATAAGGAAGCGAACAAATAAGTGGAGGGAACATAAGCCTAGACCTCCATCTAAGAAGGAAAAAAGTTTATTTGGAAACATACAGTGTGCAGATTAGGCTATCATACAAAACTCGAGTTCACTATTTGCCTCATTTGCATCTCAATAATTGGGAAGAAAAGGGAACAAAGTGTAGAACCCTTACACCTCGTTGGTGACTAAGCGGCAGCAGTGTCATGTATGCATTGGGTATGGATGTCACAAACAGGAAGCAACATTAAGTGCAAAAGGTCAGATAATCCAAACATATCCAACAGTTGCAAAATATGAATTCCAGTTTTCCATTTTTTCTTATTTATTTATTTTTGAAGCATTTTACAAATGTTATGCAAGTAATGTGCAATCTAAAAGATACCTGCATAGAATCACTCCCATCGATAGTCAAACCACGAAGCAGTCTAATCTTGGAAGATTGAAACGATAGCATTTCAAGTTCTGTTTTCTGATCAATGGACTTCATGAGATTGAATTTTTCCTGGGAAAACATAACATGGTAAGGCTGTTATCAACAAAGAGAGAAGTACAATTCATCACAAAAACAACCAGGGATGGTTCGAAACTCACAGTATAAAGCCATTCTATATCCGGCTGACCACAAAACAAAACAAATTTAAGAAGCAACACTGCATCTAGTTCTCTCTACTACTATCAGCTATGAGGATAAAGAGTAAGATTCGTCAAAAAATATTCTCAGGCATGTTATAGCTCCACTTCCTAGATTTGTATTACAAACGCCCTATTCTCTACATTCCATCTATGTATGGTATCAATTCGTGCAGTTTACATGCAATACTATATATTTTAATGTACTTCCTCCCAACTGATTTCCCAATTCATGGGGAATATGAATGTACGATTTATACAGGTGCCAGAAGATAGGACCAGGTTAAAGCAACGAGTTTGTTTTCTAAGGTAAAAACTGGCCTAAAGTTGGATAGAAATCAGAAACGAATGTGGGATCAACAGAAATTCATCTACCAGTTTAAAGAAAGAAAATTTGCAATCTTCATTTCAATGCGGCAAGGAACAAGTACATCTAGCTAAAGGCATCATTCATAGCTAAGTTTTCCTAGAATCGAATCAAGGATGATTCTTTTAGATTCATGTAGGTGATCCCACAATTTCCTTCTGTATGTAATCCACATTCTTATGAATCCATACTGTTACTTAATTTCTGGTCTCAGTCTCTCAACTGTGTCATAGACAACTAACTTAACCAAGAGAGAACAGTTTACACCTCTGCTAGAATATGTTTACAACTTAGTTGCGCCACCGATGCCCAGATCTGGGTACTTAATAATTTTGCTAAATTTGACATACTATCCTCACATCTTAGTTAAATAGTGGTACTGCAATCTTGAAAATGACTACATGTAATAAAATACAAGTAATGAAATTAAAAAATACTCACAAGTAAAACCTACTACTGATAACTTGAGCTGAGTCAATAATAAAATACTCACAAGTAAAACCTACTACATGTAATAATCACAATGGCAACTCTGAATTAGAGTTTGGTAACTAGAAATTCATTTCCATTAGAGGCCTGTTTCCATTTCTGGTGCTCCATTGGTATATTTTTTGAATCGTTTACTCAAATTTCTAATGATTTTCTACAGAAAATTCTAAAAAAGCATTCTGAGGCTTTGCATTTGATTCATACCCAGAAACAAAGAGAATCACTTAGTGGTAGTGGCCCAAAATTAAGACATATCTCACAAAGAGTGAAACTGAGAGAGACAGAAAGGTGAAGAACACCCACCTTACCTGTAATGGCGAAGGAATTAAATGAGTATGGCGTTGGGTTTCTTCTAAAGCAAAGTTAACGAATTTCTTGTAAGAGAAACCAGAGATTATCGGCGTAGAGGAAGATGAGTTCCTCATCGTCTTCGATGAAGTAAGATGTTTTCGTTTGGGCACAGAAAACGAAAATATCTGCAATGAAAACGCCATTGTTAATGCTAAGCTTCTCAAGAATCCTCTCTTCACATTCTCACTTCTCTCAGAGACATCACACTTCTTACTGAACTTGTTGGTGCCTTGTCGGTGTCCTCTTCCCTCTAGGGCTCTCTACCCTTTTAGTTGCAGGACACGGGCACTGTAAATTATATCCGAGGAGTAGATAGGTTCGCCTTTATAATTTTCTAGATTTCCACTTTATTATTTTCTAATATAAAAGTTTTTAACTATAAGAAAACAGTAATTATAACCCCAAAGGTGTTATGTCTATCCACAAAAAACCCGTCAAAACAAAAGTAATATAAAAACCCCAAAAAAGCAAAATTTTGATGATATCTCATAGAATTTGACGAAACCAATTTTTGATTTCATCATAAAATTTGATGAAACCAATTTTGAAATTTAGGGGTTTTGTATCAAGTTTTTAAAATTTGGGGTTTTTGTATCAATTTAGTTTAGGATGGAGTTTTAATGAACTGCAACATTTGAGTGGGGTTTGTACCACAAGTTTGGTCATCTTGGGTTTTTATGACTAGTTTTGATAAGAAAAAGTTATACATTTTACAGAAAATGGGTTATTTGGCCAAAAAAAAGTACTTTTCCCGGTTGAGGTGGACGGGTAATATATTGGTTTGGGTGAAATGGACGGATGCCACGTCGTTTCAATTTAGACATTTGTACCCCCACTAGTTCTTTAAACATGGAAAACATCGACTTCCAGATTTATCTCTTTGCTAGCTTTCTCCTTCTACCACAAACAACGTTTCCTCCTCCTCCGCCTTCATCAGCAAAAAACCAACACCACCGGGATCTATATTATTTCCACCACCATTAGCATCTCATTCTCCACCATCACAAACACCAACAACAACATCATCAACACCAGCACTGTAAAAACCAACAACATATCATCTCCACCACCAGAAACAACAAACTCACCATCAAAAGACACCACCACCACCATCAACAACATCACCGTATTTATTCATTATCCCGACCACTACAAACTGCAGCAACACCATCGTCGAAAACGCCACCAATATCAAAAAAAAAAAAAAATTTGAAATACCCTAATTAAATTGAGGTTAATTTCTTAGATTGATTGAAGCTAATTAAAGAAATTGGGTTTTGTTTTCTGTCAATTTCACAAGATGAGTAAATTTCCTAAACCCAATTTTGATAAAGCCCTAAAAAAAATTGATGCGTTTGAATGAATGTTTCATATATCTTGTATTATTACTTGATGAAACTAGTTTCGTTTTGTGTTTCCACAGGATGAGCCTGGTTTCATCATCTGTTGCTACTAGTTGAGTTTGTTGTACATCTTATGTTTTACTGGATGAAACTGATTTCATCTTGAGTTTCCACCGGATGAGCCTGGTTTCATCATTTGTTGCTACTAGATGAATGTTTTGTACATCTTCTTGTTTTAGATTGGACTGAATTTAGTTCCATCCAATTTTTGTACTAGGATGAAATTGGTTTCATCCTGTTTTATATTGGGTTGAATTTGGTTTCGCCCATTTTTAACTAAGATGAAACTGGTTTCATCTTGTTTTAGATTGGGTTGAATTTGATTTCTCCCATGTTTAAAGTAGGATGAAACTAGTTTCATTCTGCCGTAATTTAAGATTTTTGTAGTGGGTTTTCTTAAAATTGCTTAAAAACAGTTTTTGTTTGCGTTCTGTGTGAGTTTCTTATGATTTTTGTAGTGAGAAGTCTTGTTTGAATTTGTCATGGATATGGTGTTTCTCATGTGGTTGCTCTTTATGTCTTACACGAAAGAACTGTACATTATGTCCACAAAAAGGTAAGAAGAGTTGTTTCTCAGGATGTTGCAAATCCTTTAGTGGATCTTGTTGTTGGCCCAGGTGCTATTGCGGTGACTGCGACAGTGGCTGCTTCAGTAAAAACTCTTGTAGCAAGTGTTGTTGTGCTCTTCCGACATGCAAATCAAGCACCAGTTGATGTTCTTGTTTCAAATGTACCTCTTGTTCTTGCTTTCAATGTCCTACCCTTAAGTCTTGTAGTTGTTTTAGGTGTAAAAAAATATGTTGTAATCCATGGGAATGCCTATGTTATTGAGACATTTCTATGTACAGATACATATACGGTTATTTTACTTAAACTAGTATATATTATTATTTGGATAACCTATTCAGGATTGTTCATGATGAAATTGGTTTCATCCTGAGAAAGCATATGTTTAGTCATATATTGTACATGAAAAGTATTTTTGTCAGTTTAGGGATATGCGAACTTGTTTAGGGATGTTTTTGTCAATTACAATTATACTTTTCTAATATTTCTGGGCAGATTACCCAAATTGGTTAATAGAAAAGTATCTTTTTAATTCTTGTCCATTTAAACAGTATCAAAATGTACACGTCTTTTTCATCCATGAATTGTTGATTTTGGTATATTTAACCAATTTTATGTACACAACAAGATGGGATCCAACGCTTTTTTGAATAGCTAAACTATTATAATAAAAGGAAATTGCCAACATGAATATTACCATCATGTCTAACTATGTAGTTCTTCAATCTATACAAAAACTCAATAGACTCAAAACCAAGTTCACCTAAATTAGCAAAAGCTATGGTACCAAAATTAAAACCACTAACGTTACAAACATCAAGGTAATTAGTTCGCTTACGCTCCACAGCCTTAGCCAAAGTAAGGCCAGGAGTAAAAACCTGCACACCATCCCCAGCAAACGGAGAACCCCAATCACATCAAAGCAAGTATCGCGGACGTCTCCCAATTATAGAATAAAATGTCCATCGTCCTAGAATCACCACCATCTTGAGAAAGGAAGCTTCAACCTTGGAATGCACATCATCTCGAAAACAAATATCCACAAACGTGTCTCTGACAAGATCATGTCGAAACTTAAGACCGATCTCACTGGCATAATGAAGAGCATGGTCACCTTATACATGCATATCTTTATTACAGCAAAAACAAAAACTATTCACAACAAACAATGGGATACCAAGTCTATAACTAAGCACTGCACAAAAACTGTCGCGGTTCAATCTTCTGTCCAAGCCCGTCAGCAGGAATAGCAAGGAAGCAATCATGTGCATGTTGACTTCTATCACATTGCCATAGAGCCAAACATCGCTTGGACATGTTATAAAAGGAGGGCATTTCCTTAGTTCTATTTTCTAATATTTTCTTTTTTTCCTTTTTTTCTCTTTCTTCTTTTACGATATTTTCTTTTGAAATCGTAAACTTTATAATGGGGATTTGATTTGATGGCTTGGAGCATGGGATTTAGGCTCCTAGCCAATTAGACCGGATCCTATGGCTCTTCCCAATTGCCTTTCCACGTCAATCTGGGAAGAGGCTAGCCCTTGTAGTTTTTTCCGGTTTCAAGAGAAAAACGTACGATGGTTGGCCGTTTTCTAATTTTTTGGGTCCGCCAATTTCCAAAACCCCACTTATTTCTCTACTGGTCTGATTAATGATTTTTCGTGGGTTGTAGTAATGAGGTTCAAACTCTCGGACTTGTGAAGGATAATTTTTTAAACTTAATAAAAAAGATAAATATATACAATAAAAATATTAACACTGGTGCGAGAAACTGGGACTAAAGATTCGGGCATTTTTTATTTTCAAGTGGTTCAGAATTTATAGCTAGGCGATTATAGTTAAAAAAAAACAAATATTAACTCTATTCTTTGCCAAAGTAGATTCTATAAAATATTACTTGTATTTTATGAGCATGGCGCATCAAGAATCCCTAAGACTAAGCATGCTCCATCAAATAAAATCATAAATAATTAATTAAAATCTTAATTCAATTAAAATTGATGCAAAAAGTAAATAAAGAATTAATTTAAATTACCACATGGATGAAACACGGCCTCCTCCGTCGTCCCAGTGCTTGGGGTTTAACTCATCATATTAATCATGTTCTCAAAATACATAATTGATGCTCAAAATTTGATTAAAAGAGTGAAAAAGTATAAAACAGTGAATCTACGACCCACAAAAGGCGTCCGGAAATCAACGATAGAAGTGTACTACTGTAAAACAACGATACTTAGCTGTTGCTGTTGACACTGTTGAGGAACGACGGTCCTAGGACGTCTGTTCTTCGTCTTCTCCTTCTTCTTCAACAGCAGCAGGAAACTTTCCTGCAGTTCTTCTCTTCGCCTCTGCAACCTCCCTGTGGTCTCCCAATCGACCCCAAACTCTCGACACCCCCTTTCCTTCGACCCTATAACTCTATATATACCCAACAGGCGCAAGAAATCTCCCTCATTCACTCCATATAATCTTCATTACTCGGGCAGTAAATGAAAATATTTTGGGAATATTTTCTTTCCTTTCTCGTCTCCTGCACGCGTATTAAAGCTGCAGAACTCTCCTCATTTAGCTCTGTCACGCCTCTGCCTATTGATAGAGTCATAACACATGTTCTGAACACGCTCAAATTCCACAAAACTCAAGAAATCCCGTGAATAGCTTCCTCCCGTACGGGTCTGCTCTGATTTCATCTGTTGAATTTTCTAGCCAAATTTGATCGCAACAAACACCCGTACCAGCTCTGTTATGATATACCACATCTTTCAACAAAGTTTCAACGATTGAATCTCACTAAAACACGTCAAAAAATTCTTCCCAAAGTTCTGCCAGTTGCATGCGTCATTTTTCCCGCCTTTTTCTGATTTCAAATTTTGGAAGAAATGGACCTCCCCTTTATCCATTCCTGGGGTCCCTTTAGTAATTGGGGCGGAAATAGTAATTTTGGGAGTAATTTTTCTGGTGTTTTTAACAACTCCTCCGGGTACTTTTAGCGCATTTCTGGGGTGCCTTTAACACTTTATCCTGGGGTGTAAAACACCACTTTTTGAGCCCATTTCGCCGCAAGGGCTTATTTCTCTAAAATTTCCTACAAAGACATAAAATAACACAATAAATATAAAATCGAGCACTAACAATACATACAATTGAGACATATTAGACACATAAATGTGTCTATCAACACCCCCAAACTTATTATTTGCTAGTCCTCGAGCAAAACTAATATGGAAAATAAAATCCTAACTCACTAGGTGTCCCTAGTGACCGAGTTAATCTCGGGAGGGTTTACCAGAGGTGTACCCACAAAACCAATACTCCAGACCCTAGCTATCTACGCAGAACCTTGGAAGGCACTAAAGAATCTCCTTGGTTGGCATACTTATTGACTAAAAGAGGAAGTACCCTGATGCGAAATTCCAATTGTTGTACACGAGTTTGCACTCAAGCATACTAAAATTCATATATAAGTGACAGAGCTCTACTCAGATAGTCGCACTATGGACATCAATATCCAGAGTCAAAACTAATCACATGGATAGATCAAGAAGATGGATATAAAAAAACATAGATGGTTTTGATGTTTACTAAGTGAACGGCGTTTCCCATATCTGTCTGAAGGACTCCGCCAAAATGAACCTATCCTAATGGATTGAGATACTAGTCTGACTAATATCAACACACTGGCATATACAAGGGTACCAGTGGTCGATAACCTAACTCTAGGTCAACACAACTGGCATATACAAGGGTACCAGTGGTCGACTTTATTGAATTTATTCCTTTTGGTCAAATGGTCTGGTCTCAAATTTTTTTATTTTTTTTTCAACTTTTTTTTTTCATGGTATCTAAATCACTCTAATTCACCCTAGCATTGGTAACAACTTGAATCGTGAGCCCCACCAAATCACTTAGAAACATATTTAAAAAGAAAACAACATCAAAAATAAAAAGAAGTGAAAAGGACTCAACGAGATATGGTGAAACTATCATGTTATTCCTAACAACTGAGCTCTGTTCTTTTATGAATAGACTCTTTAGATGTTTCCATCTAGTCAGATTGGTCCCTCAACTCCTAAAACCAAAATGCTTCCATCCACTTAGATTGGTTAGTGCCATCCTAAATAAGCATAAATTTTTAGGCTCTGGAGTTTATTTATTATGCAACTAAAAAGTTTCTCCCAATACCCCCAAACTTAAATCTAACATTGTCCTCAATGTTCTAAAGATAAAATTAAAAACATGAACAAGGAGAAACTGTTACCATTTGAAGTAAAAGAGTTAAGGAAGGATATTACCGGGTTGCATGAGATTGGGTTACCTCCCAAGAAGTGCTAAGTTTAAAGTCTTCAGCCAGACTTAGGAAAGGTTTAGTCAACTCGAACCGTATAACAGTAATCGGAATAACTGTGGGTCTTCAAAACCAAAAAGAGCTGACAAAAGGAGACTGCCACAAGCCAGAGAGTGATAGTTTTCCTTAAACAGATGTGTCGACCCTAATCTCCTAAAATAATTAGGTTTAGTCTCAAAACTTAAAAATTGACACACTTTAAACTCATATGTTCCCACAATTGGTAGAAAAGTTTTTGGTGGGAAAAAAAAAATCGATCTTTGAATCATAGCCTGGGTAAACCACATCAACCAGAGGATGGGTTTCTAACAACTGAATTTCCTTATGGACACTATTAGATTTAGGAAAACGTGTATGAAGATAATCTTTTAGAATGGTCGAGGCATTGATGTCAAGTCCCAAGTGAGGGACCTTTTTAAGAGTTAAAGCACACGGAGAACGATAATCACCCACAAACTTAGAGTTTTCGGCGTCTCTAGATAGACTGGTCACAATCTCCCTAATTTCTAGGTCATCAGATTCCTGAAAATGAGCAATTGATTCTTCTAAGTCAGGTTCATCCTCACTAATCTCTACGAGTTCATCTAAGACTACTGTTTCCAAATCGTTCGACTCGAAAACAGAATTCTCAAGATAAACCGGTTCCTCTAAACCATTATCATATAAAGGATTATAAGAGAAAGTTTCTAATAAAAGCTCATTAACTAAGGTGTTAATCAAAGTTACTTCCTCCGATCCATTAATAAGTTCATCAAATAATGGATTGTCCAATACTATGTAGGCTAAAGGATCATGAACTACATCGTCTAAAACGGTGGTATCTCTAGTCAGATCCACATCCTTTTGAATAGGTGAATAATCATTAAAATTATTGGGATCTGAACCAGAAATAATATTATCATTATGAAGCTCAAATGGAGTAACTAGTTCCGGATCACTATGCCTACAAATGTATGATTCTTCATCAACATTATCTTCATCATAATCATCATGAACCTCATCTAAAGTAGTGTCTTTTATTCTAACCTCGTCCTCTAGATTGGGCAAATATTCACTATTGATATCAAGGGTAGAATTGGAAACACTATTTTGGAAATTTAGATTATTTCGAGCAGCATTAGCTAACTATTCATTTTCTGCCTCTAAACATGCTTGAATTTCACTGAGCGTAACACTATACGTTCACAAGTCTCATTGAATATCTTAGACCGTTGTGTACTCTCTTCTCTTGAACTAACTGCACGTTCATACTCCCTTCGAACTTGTTGGTAGGTTTCTTCTAGAGATTGAACAGGTTTAGAAATGTCATAATCAGGACTAGTTTTTAAGTAATTTTCCAAAAACGCATGACTAATACTATAATATTCCTGATTTTCTTGCTCGTAAGACCAATTCGTGTGTGGATAGTAATTGGGTTCACTATGGTATGAACCATAACCTTGAAAAGGTTGGCGTTCCCAACTACTATTCCCACCATGGTCATAAAACTGATGATGTCCATATTCAAATTTAGGTTGATACTCATTGTATTGGCTTCTATCATACCAGTTCGACATTCTTAATTGCAAGGGAATTCTACACAACCACAAACAAGGCCGACTCAACTCCACCAAAACAAACCTAAAGATTTCTAGCAAAAAAAAAAGCATGATGGCTCCACTTAGATTGTTTCTAGACCAGCTTCTATCTTTCGAAAGGGAATTCGTTGCAATTTGAGCAAACCCCTCTGGAATCAATCCGAGTCAAAGTAAGTTGAATAGAGGCGAGTGAAGCTTAGTAGAGCTTTGATACCCAAGGTCTCACTGCATTAGAAGGCGGCGCAGTCACGCATTCAACTCACAGAAACCATCATGAACTTTGAAGTGTGCTTAAAGAGCAACCAATATTTTTCGAACGAGTTTCCTATTAAGCTCGTTACCCTATCGGTCTCTTTCTAGTCAAAATTTTAGGCTTAGGTTCGCGTTTGGTTTTGTTTTCCTAAGGCGGGCAAGAAGGGAACGGTGATGAAATCCAAACCCTTATTTTGTATTGGTCAGGCCTTGCCCTTTACTAGGAATTTAAAAACAGTCCAAATTCGTCCTCAATCAATGAATCACCTTAAGGAATACAATAACTCGCTTACAGGAGATTCGCGAGTGTTTCGATGGACTTACCTCCCGTACCAGACGGGGGATGAATTGTTGAAGTCGACTCGGGCCACGACTCCTATGTCATGTACGAACCCGAGGGGGCGAGACGATATTGTAATCGTTGTCCTTCCCTGCAAACAGTTTATATTTATTTTTTATTTTTATTTTTTTTATATAACCCTTCCGTAGGGTTTAAAATTAAAATAAATTGTCCAAAGTCCAGTCCAATGAAAAGAAATACAAATAATAATAATAATAATTACAAAAAAAAATAAAATGGAAAGTCTCTTAAAAAAAATTAAAAAAAAAATCTCTCTATCTCTTTTTTTTCTCTCTTTTTTTTTCTTTTTGCTTTGTATTTTTTCCTTCTCTTTTAGCTTTAAGCTTTGATTCCAAGGTATTTAGTATCCAACTTCAAACCTGTAATACAAAGACACAACCAAAGAGACGTAAAAAGAACAAATGGAATAATAAAAAAATAATAAAAACCTAAAAAATTCTACCTAAGCACAAATCCGCGTCGGCGACGCCAAAATGATTAATGATTTTTCGTGGGTTGTAGTAATGAGGTTCAAACTCTCGGACTTGTGAAGGATAATTTTTTAAACTTAATAAAAAAGATAAATATATACAATAAAAATATTAACACTGGTGCGAGAAACTGGGACTAAAGATTCGGGCATTTTTTATTTTCAAGTGGTTCAGAATTTATAGCTAGGCGATTATAGTTAAAAAAAAACAAATATTAACTCTATTCTTTGCCAAAGTAGATTCTATAAAATATTACTTGTATTTTATGAGCATGGCGCATCAAGAATCCCTAAGACTAAGCATGCTCCATCAAATAAAATCATAAATAATTAATTAAAATCTTAATTCAATTAAAATTGATGCAAAAAGTAAATAAAGAATTAATTTAAATTACCACATGGATGAAACACGGCCTCCTCCGTCGTCCCAGTGCTTGGGGTTTAACTCATCATATTAATCATGTTCTCAAAATACATAATTGATGCTCAAAATTTGATTAAAAGAGTGAAAAAGTATAAAACAGTGAATCTACGACCCACAAAAGGCGTCCGGAAATCAACGATAGAAGTGTACTACTGTAAAACAACGATACTTAGCTGTTGCTGTTGACACTGTTGAGGAACGACGGTCCTAGGACGTCTGTTCTTCGTCTTCTCCTTCTTCTTCAACAGCAGCAGGAAACTTTCCTGCAGTTCTTCTCTTCGCCTCTGCAACCTCCCTATGGTCTCCCAATCGACCCCAAACTCTCGACACCCCCTTTCCTTCGACCCTATAACTCTATATATACCCAACAGGCGCAAGAAATCTCCCTCATTCACTCCATATAATCTTCATTACTCGGGCAGTAAATGAAAATATTTTGGGAATATTTTCTTTCCTTTCTCGTCTCCTGCACGCGTATTAAAGCTGCAGAACTCTCCTCATTTAGCTCTGTCACGCCTCTGCCTATTGATAGAGTCATAACACATGTTCTGAACACGCTCAAATTCCACAAAACTCAAGAAATCCCGTGAATAGCTTCCTCCCGTACGGGTCTGCTCTGATTTCATCTATTGAATTTTCTAGCCAAATTTGATCGCAACAAACACCCATACCAGCTCTGTTATGATATACCACATCTTTCAACAAAGTTTCAGCGATTGAATCTCACTAAAACACGTCAAAAAATTCTTCCCAAAGTTCTGCCAGTTGCATGCGTCATTTTTTCCGCCTTTTTCTGATTTCAAATTTTGGAAGAAATGGACCTCCCCTTTATCCATTCCTGGGGTCCCTTTAGCAATTGGGGCGGAAATAGTAATTTTAAGGCTGAAACAGTAATTTTTCTGGTGTTTTTAACAACTCCTCCGGGTACTTTTAGCGCATTTCTGGGGTGCCTTTAACACTTTATCCTGGGGTGTAAAACACCACTTTTTGAGCACATTTCGCCGCAAGGGCTTATTTCTCTAAAATTTCCTACAAAGACATAAAATAACACAATAAATACAAAATCGAGCACTAAAAATACATACAATTGAGACATATTAGACACATAAATGTGTCTATCATGGTCCCACTAAGTTTCCCCCAAAACGAATGATGATTGGCCGGTTTATATAATTTAATCGATTTTTATGGTAAAATCTCCCTTGGCACCATTAAGTTGTAAGAATGAAACAGACAGTCATTATCCGTTTTTTACTTTCCAAAACGGAAAACCATTGTCCGTTCATGATCTCTTCCCTTAGGGATTTCCACTCAATAGCGAGCGTAAATGGGAATCAAGGCTTTGGGCAACGGTTTTTTAGATCTGTGAAGAGGTTGGGAACCTCCATAAGACTCAGTCTTAGGTTAGCCATGTTGGTTAATTTCACGACTTAAAATTGCCTGTACGAATTTCTTAAGGCATTGACTGGCGATAGTGGTATAATTCTCAATAAATAACTTCATTACTCATCCTTACACACTTTGGAGATAAATGCAACGCAAACTCTTCTTGGTAATTGGCAGCGAAAGACTTCTTTCACTTGATTTCTCTTTAACTCTTCACGCCCCCATAAGCATAATAGATTATTCCATGCTAACACTTTAAAAATCAATAAACATAATAACAAAAGATACGAGGAAACAATTCCTTTATTGCTTCAAGGGAAGATAACCAAAAGCATGTTCATTATGTACTTAAAAAAGCAAACTACAATTCATTGTATTCATTTTGTTTTTCTGCCTAACTCTGTATTTATTCCCTCATACTACTTTACACTATTTATATAGGAAGAAACAATGGCCAGAACCCGTGAATAGCTGATGCACAAACCTTGGACAGACATCTATCTAAGAAACAGTTCCCATAACCGTCTAAAACCGATGTGTGACTGACGATCTCCCCTTTCTTTATCTTGACCGAGCCACATATGTCCTTAGGTAGTTATAAAGCTTTGATAAGGTTATAAATGACTTTCTAACCATTTCCAAATTGTTCCCTTACCATGGCCTTCTTGTAGAACTAGTAACCAACTAATAAATGTCAATTCTGCCAATGCAGCACCATCATTGTGCATCACTGCATTATGGACTTGAGATATGTTTGCTTGGATGTTTAAGTTACAATAACTCATGCCAAAATGCTTTCCAACTGATGGCGGTGACGCGACATGCATCATATGCTCTACGTGTCATTTTGTTCACTTGTCCGAGTAATGGGGTTGAGACTTGAACTAATGCATAGGCAAAATATTGGCTAATCTCATGTTCTTGCATCATCCTTGATATGTGCCAACTTAATTTATCGAACACGCATCAATGAAATTATGGGAGCCTTCGAAAGATATGATGATGACTAGGTGTCTGTGTTGATCGAATAAGAGGTATCCATTCTGGTTTCTCAAGAAGATATAGCGAACGTAAACAGATTGTGTGAAGCACACTTATGAGACAATTATGGGGGCCTTGGAAGGAAATAATATAATCTTCTATATAGATGGTCCAGTAGGCACCATAAAGATACTTTTCTATCATGTTATTTTGCCGATCGTTAGAAGAGATTATGCCATTTCCATAGCAACAAATACATGTGGGATCGCAATAAATATACTACACGGTGAAATACATGCACACTCAAGATTCAAGCTTCCATTTATATACTGAGAGCAACATCAGCATGTAAATCAGTAATAACGACAAGTTGACTAACCTTTTCCTCCAAGCTATTATTATGTAAGATGAAGCTACCATGAAAGAAACGTTTTCGTTCGAGAATTCGATAGGGATACAAAAGATATAACTCATATCAATATGTCATTAATGGTAAGATTCTTATTATGGAAGGTGATTGTCGTCAGGTTATGTCAGTTGTTCCAAAAGCTACATGGAAAGTAATCGATATGTGTCTAATCAGGTCACGTTTGTGGAGAAAGGTAGAGGTTCTTCGTCCATAAAATAATATGTGAGCAATGGATGACATGTCTTATATTCTGATTTTTTTTATTCGAGATGATGTGAGAATGAACCATTTTTTCCAAATTACATCATAATATTCTAGATGATATGGTCATACTTTAGGTTGATGAAGATTCGATGTCTTAATTGATAGATGCTACCCTTTCCAACTTCGTAGATTATTATAAAGATGAAGATTACTTAGTTAATGAGGCAGTGATTACACCATTAAAAGAGCATGTTGAGAAATTAATGATGGAATGGTTAGTATATTTCTTGGAGAAGAGCATACATGCATATTATTCTCTGTCAGCATGAATACTTGAATGGAATAACCCCAGGTGTTTTACCTCCGCAAATGTAGAAATTGAAGCTAAGAGCATCATACTGAGGAATATTGATACTAATGCAACGCGGTGTTCAAGTTGTATTGGTTCTCAGGGGTTTGCTGCACGTTGTAATTTTCCTCATTAATAAAATATTTATGTGTTTGCTTTACTTTTATATTCGGATTGTAAATTCTTTTATAATTAAAGTGAAAGCAAATAAGTACCTTAATCAACCCTGTAGAATTCAGTTCTTGAATATACAACCAATAAGACTTGCTCTTGTGGGAATTCGAATCTTGAAAGAGATCATACTAGGATGTCCTTGATCCTCCAAGAAATAAGTCTTATAGGATCAAGAAATAAAGTTGGTGGCGTACTTAACACTCTCACATTTTCAACATACTCAGAGCGCAACAAAGGGAAATGTTGATGTACCAATGACGAGATCCTATAACATGCCATGATTTTATAGATTGTTCTTCCCTCCACAATATTCATATTGTAACACCATGTCCTCAGGCCAACTACATGTGTATATCGCAAAAAAAAAAATGAAATTATTGTATGACTTTAGCCTTTTAATAAAGAAAAAAAACACAAACAAACAAATGCCTAAAATAAAAATTAAATTACAACTAAACTTTTAGTTAACATTAATGATGGAAAACATGTTTTTTTATAACATATAATCAGAATTATGTCTGATGTGGACACCTCACAGAGAGGTTTAAATTTTAATGCATTCTCAAAATTACATAAGTATCCATCTACAAGCCTGTACACAATGAAGCATGGGGACCTTTGAGACAGTTTCTAACACTGTTTCCTCCAACCCAATTCTAATGGTTAGTTTTGGGAAATCATTAACTAATTCGAGAAAAAAATAGGCAGATTGGTAACCTCCGCTCAAACCAATTATTTCTCAATATGATGGATTATGTAGGGTTGCTATATATGGGTTTTCAGTGCCATCTAATTATGTAGAAAAAATCCAAAAGGGACAAAACTTCATCATGGAAGCACTTGATCGAGCCATTCCAAATCAAAGGTGGATAATTGCAAATCCACTTGCAGCGGTTACATACTTTCCCCATATTGCTTTAGAACATGCACACTGCTTCCTCAACTTAGGTAATCAAATGGTTGGGAACCAAAAACTCCAAACTGAGAAACCTGTAGCTAATACTCCCGCATACTGATCAAGTGGTTGAGGCTCGGCTTGGGATCAATAGGAAGACTTGGACCCAACTATTGACTTAGAAATCAAACTTGATACAACAAACAGATTACTCATTTTAGTAGTATCGAACAACTTTTGACCGTCTATCTACAATAATAAAAACATCAACGACCAATATCAAGCATGCATAACATACTAATATCCTCACCAATATGGAAATTCTTTTCTTTTTAATCAACAGGAAAAAGACCCGAGACTCAGCCACCTAGTGTTACTCCATAACCATGCAACATACTAAAAACAAAGAGTTGGATCACAACGGTTGAAGTCAAGAGATAACAATACAACTTGATTTCGCACCACTACGAATGTTCACAAAAGCTTCAAAAACATATTACAACAAACAAAAGATCGCAAAGATAATTGGGTTCTTGACCAAAACCATATATATCAGTTCCTCATTGATCATTTTTCGACCCAATATATTGCACCCAATAAAACGATCGACGAAGCATGTGGTCTCCATATTGTTAATGATACAACAATGGTCGAGGCTCACTAAGGAAGTTATTATCGCGGTCAAATTAGATCGTGCTCCAGGACTTGACGGGGATATGCGTAAGTTTCTCAAATTTTTTGAAAATACTACCCAATTACAATTAAATGCTTGCACAACTTCTTTGGGAATTTCAATATTCATCCACTCATGAGATGTACCAACATCATCCCGATACCTAGAGTCAAACACCCAGCAACACCATCTCGGTTCAGATCCATCGACCTTCGTAAAGCGACATATAAAGTCATTCCCAAAATCTTGGTTAACCAATTGATACTACTACCACCTTTTTCATCAGCCTTTCTGAAAAGGCGAGGGTACCCAAATATACTACAAGTTAAAACTTTTCCTACCTATAAGTCCTTTCTCCGAAAGTGATTGTCTATGGACTGAGTCGAGACAATACAACTAATCGGTTCACACTTTGTGTGATCGTCTATGGATACGAGATCGAGACAATGCAACAACGAAGTATGTTTACTTGATATAAAGGTTCGGACTTAATCAAACACAATATGAATTCTTATCAAGTAAATAGGAATTAACGTTTGTGCAATTTACTTTAATTATAATGAAACAGTTATAATGCGAAAATATAAAGTAAATGACACAGCAAGATTTTGTTAACGAGGAAACCTCAAATGCAGAAAAACCCCGGGACCTTGTCCAGAATTGAATACTCTCAGGATTATGCCGCTACACAAAATTACATCTAACTTCGTATAGTTGAGACCAAGCAACTAAACCTATAGTTCACCTAGTTCCGTCTGTATTCCCACGCCTCCAACTTACAAATAAGTCACGTACTTGGAACAATTTCTTTGGTTCGTATCCCAAACAGTAAAGGAACAACAAATCTTTTTGGTATCAACTCTATTCAACCAAGTGATATGAGTCGGCCAAAGGCTCTTTCGTTTAAGATTATTCCAACAACACTCTTAATCCAAAGAATTGTGTTGATGCCGATCTACTCAATTAATCAATCCAATCTACCACAAGGATAAACTGATTATTAATTGGATCATGTTTTTCCAAAACAAGTATTGTGCACACCAAAGATTATAAACCCAAGTCAGATCTTCGCTATCTTCTTTGTATTCAAATCTTCTTAAATCTTCAATAAAAACCTGTACACAATCACTTGATTCTCTTGTGATCAATCACGCACAGAACGGAGTCTGTTAACAATGGATTATCACAAGATCGTCTTTAGAACTAGCAACAGTCTAAAGATCCATGTCGAAACTCTGAACTAGTTTGAGTGAATCTTATATCAGAAGAGAAGATCCTCAAGCATAAACAAACTAGGTGCAATCAAATTTCAACCACCGTTAGTCAATCAAATCAATCGAAAACAAAAGATAAACCGCAAATATCTAGTTTCCCACCAACGATACACGCTAGAGCTTCTCAATCCCAAAGAAGACTTTAAACTGAGCGGTCGTAAGAGATTTCGCCTAATTAGGTTACTCTCCTCTCCGAATAGGCGGCTACACCAGTAACAACAACAAAAGAGGAAGTCTGTTGTTACGAAGGATTAGTTTGCTAGAAAGGCAATCTTCAAGTATTTATAGACAAGGAAGTTTGTACACCAAGAAATTTCCAAAACCGAAAATATTCTCAAGATATTCATTAAAGCACAAATTCAGTTTCCATAATTCCTGGAAATGCTCTGTCCAAAAATAATGATCGAAATATCTCGGAAAATCTAATTAGTAAATACACATTACTAATTCTTGTATTTCCCTACAAAATGAAATTAATAACCTTAATTAAAATATTCTTAACTTACTTATGTTTCGATCATGAGATTTTCTTCCTTTAGATATTAAGGAATAACTTTGAACAATTAAAGAAATAAACATTCACAACACGTATTCAAAGTATGTCGACATCCTTACTTTGTAAATTCTCTTTCACACTTACAACCTTGTAACCGATTTTCCACACTTCCAAACAAGTTTAGAATTGGTTTATATGACTTTCAAGAACTATGTGATTGATCAAAAAACATTCAATCACAATCATGGGTATAACGGTTCTACCAAAACAAGTTTCGGTTCTACCTCCATGTGAGTACTGTGCATAGTCACACTAGATTTCCAAATTTCGGTTGACTAGGTACTAGGATCGGTTCCCCACATATATATGGTATCTAACTTATATGTGTTGCACATGTCCATGAGATCTGTTCCCCTTTGCCTAAAAACGTGTTCCACATGTCCATAGGATCGATTCCCTTTTATGCTATAAACCTTGTTGCACCTCATACAAGGATCGATTCCCTTTTGTGATGTACTGCAACTCTTACTAGGATCGGTTCCCCTTTCCTAAATTTGGTCAGACATAACACAAACCCGATTATACCATCTCAGGTGATTACTTAAGATCAGTTTCACTAATAAAAGTCATACCAATACATAAGTCAGGCCTTTGTGAATAGTTCTACCAAGAACACAAACAAGTTGTGAGCGGTTATACTCAATCACACATATTGGTTGTTCATAAGCTATGCAATGAATAACAAAACCAATAACACCTGGCAGTTTCCTTTTCGGTTCACAAACAAGTTTATGAACTTACTTCCTTGGAACACATGTAAACATTGTTCCCTAAGATGAAATCCTCACCTCATACCCATACATAATCACAATAGCATTCAAATGATTATGGCGATGTCTTATCTAAAAATTTTAATGGTTAAGCAATAACCTCCTATTGTATTCCTTAATACTATGTTTTTTTAGAGTTCAAATATGCTCCGCAGTTATGTTTTCAATATGCACGACTTGAAAGATACTTTAGGGAATGAAACAGTTCAAGTTAAATATCACTAACCTCAAGTGGAAGGATGATTGTTGTCGTTGTAGCTCCTTGCTTCTTCACATCTTCAAGTCTTCGCAATACTTGTAATGTCTCATATCCTAATACTTTCAATCTAACCTATACGAAGTTGACTCTAGTACATAATCAAGCGACTCTTAACATGAGTTTTGATTCACTAAAATATGACAACCAAACTTGACATACCAACATTTGGTGGGTTCAACCGAGCAATGCTCTAACACCTTCCAGACTGTTTTGTTCCCCATGGATCCCTCAATGATTACATTGCCATCGTCGAGGAAATATTTCACAAAGCTTACTAAACCAATGTCAATATTCAGTTGCGAACACTACCTGGGTAATACTATTTACCCATATGTCAAGACATCTGAATTTCAACCAGCACAAACCTCATGATTTTAATCAAATAACCACACTCCACTGATTACTCATGGCCAATATCCTCACATATGCCACCTCGTTCTGCTTCATGTTTTGGATCTTAAGGGTGCCCATGAATGAACTTATCTACAAAAAATAAAAGCACAACAACCAACCAATATCGTCAAAAAAATCAATCCAACTACAAAACAAATTCACATGGGCTAACATAATACTCCCACCTCATTTGCCAGAAAATGCACCCCCCACGAAAAAACATAACAATACGTGTTGGTTGGGCTCCCTAATGAAGGGTGGATCAAGATGATCACCGATAGAGTGACTATGGATCGTCCAAGCTATAAAGGAGGAGGATTTTTTTGTCAAATCTCCTTGACCACAACAATCAAAGCTTTGACACAACTTGTTGAAATAACCACACAATAGTGCAGAGACTTGGCGATGCTAATGGCGGTCCGAACAACATAAAAGTAATTTGTTTTGAAACTGATTCTATAGATCTAATACATTTAATCAACATAGGGAACATACAAAATTATCGTTTTAAAACAATTCCAAGTCATACAATTATACACTGTTAGAGCATATCTCGGTTGAACTCACCAAGCGTTGGTATGTCAAGTTTGGTTGTCATATTTTAGTGTGTCAAAACTCATCTAAAGTCGCTTGATTATATACTAGAGTCAACTTCGTTAAGGTTAGACTAGAAAGTCTAGGAATGCTGAGACATACAAGTATTACTCCGAATACCTGAAGAATATGAAAAAGAAGCGAACTACGACGACGACATCGTCATTCCTGTTGAGGTTAGTAATATTGACTTGAACTATTTCATTCCTAACGTATATTTCAAGTCGTGCTATATTGAAAACATAACTACGAAGATGTATATAATGTACATATTGTATAATACTCTAGTGATGTGACATGGTCATATTTGTATGATCATAGTATTAGGGAACTAGACTACGAAGTATAACCCTCATCTTTTGAACTTCATAGATATGACATCGACGTATTCTTGTATATACAATTATGATTAAGTGAATAGGTTGTGGTGAATATTTCATCTTAGGAAACAATGTTTTACATTTGTTTTAAGGAAGTACATTCATGAACTTGTTTTATGAATCGAAAGGGAAATTTTTAGGCTTATTGGTACGGCTATTCATTGCAAATATTTGGATTACCAATATTTGTGAGATGGTAGAACCAATCGTAAATTTGTTATGTATCTTGGTATAACTAATCACAATGCCTGACGTATGATTTGGTATGACTAGTTTTTATTAATTGGTATAACCGATCCTAAGTAATCACCATGAGATGGTATGATCGATATTTGTAATTGGTGTGACCGGTCCTAGTAATTGGTGTGACCGATCACAGAGTGTTGTGTAATCGATCCTTGTAATTGGTAACCGGTCCTGGTAATTGGTGTAACCCATCCTGGTAACTGGTGTGACTGATCACAAGCAATACCATGAGAATATGGTAATCGGTCATGGTAATTGATATAACCAATCCTGGTAACTGATGTAGCCGGTCCTGGTAACTTATGTGACCGATATCAAGTATTTCCATATTGAGGTATAACCGATGCTAATGATTGGTAGACCGACTGAACCCATGTATGTGATTTGATATTTGATCAATCACATAGTAATATGGAATACAGGTGAACCAATTCTAAACTTGTTTGAAAGTATGGTATAACCGATTCCAATAATGTAAATCCATGTAAATATGAATAACGATTTACAGTGAAAAGATGTCAACATACTTTGAACACGTACAATAACTCTTATCATTTATTGTTCAAAGATATTCCTTAATACTCAAGGAGATCTTGTGCCGAAATAAATTGAGAATCTTTTAATTAAGGTTTTTGGTTTTATATGCTTTAATTATTAGCAATTAAATGCATATCTCTAGAGAATAAAAATTAGTAATGTGCATTTACTAATTGGAGATTTTCTATTGAGAGATTTCAGAAATTTTGGACAAGCATTTATTGGAATTAGGAAACCCGAATTTTTCTATTCATTGCATATCTCGAGAAAAGATTATTTTTGGTTTTGGAAATTCCTTGGTGTCCAAACATCCTTGGTATATAAATACCTAAGTTTGCATTTCTAGCAAACTATCCTAAGAGCCAGGCAAACTTCATTCTTGTTGTTTCTGGTGGAGCCGTCTAATCGGAGAGGAAAGTATCCTAATTAGGTGAAATATCTTACGACCGCTCGTTTAAAGACTTCTGTGGGATCAAGAAGCTCTACGAGTACCGTTGGTGGGAAACTAGATAAGTGCAGTGTTATTAGTTTTCGATTGATTTGATTGACTAACGGTTATTGAAACTTTGATTGCACCCAGTTTATTTATTCTTGAGAATCTTCTCTTCTGATATAAGAATCACTCAAACTAGATCGAAGTATCGACGGGATCTTTAAAACTGTTTGCAGATCTAAAAACATCTTGTGATAATCCATTGTTAACAGACTCCGTTCTACGTGTGATTGATCACAAGAGATTCAAGTGGTGTTGTGTATGTTTTTAATTGAATATTAAAGAAGATTTGAAGACGAAGAAGATTTCTTATTTAGTTCTCATATCTTTGCGTGTGCACAAACCTTGATCGGCTGGGATCTAACTAGAATCAGATTTATTTGATTGATTAGTTGCGTGGGATCTACATTCTCAAATATCTCTTCGAGATTTATTTTGATTGAGTGCGAATCTAAACTTGACTACTTTGGTAGTTATTGGATAGATTGATCTAACCAGGCAAAGGAGTTTATTAGATTAAACGGAAGAGCCTTTGCATATGACTTGAGATATCTCTATCTTGATAGAATGGAAAGTGTTATTACCAAACAGATTTGTTGTTCCTTTACTGTTTGGAATACGATCCGAATGAACTGTTCCAGTGCGTGCACTCATCGAAGTCGGAAGCGCAGGGATACTGAGGAAACTAAGTGAATTAGCGGTAGTTTCTTGGTCTCAACTATACAGTTGGTATAAATTTTGTATAGCGGCTTAATTCTGAGAGTATTCAATTATGGACTAGGTCCCGGATTTTTTCTGCATTTGCAGTTTTCCTCGTTAACAAAATATTGCTGTGTGATTTACTTTTGTTTTCTGCAATTATATTTATTTATATAATTTAAAGTAAATTACACAAACGTTAACTCCGCATATACTTGATACATGTGTATCTTCCTCTCTTCGGGAACCAATAAACCTCTAGCCAAGTTGAGGGAAGAATCCTATATTAGGAAGGAATCCTTATTTGGATAGAATTCCTAGTTAGGAAAGGGTTTTGTTTTAGGCAATACTCTTAGTTAGGAAATAGATTCCTAAGAGGTTTGGGAAACCAAACCAAAGTAAGGAAGTATACTTAGATAAGGGAATACTTCCTAGACAATGTAATATTCCTAGAAAGGGAAATATACCTAGAAAAGGAATTAGTCCTACAAAGGGAAATAGTTCCTAGAAAGTTTGAGAAACCAAACCGAAAGCTATAAATAGAGATGTTTATCTCATAGCTAAGACAATCTAGGGAGTGTGGTTTGACACCTACAAAAGGAGGTTTAACACGCACACCTAGAGAGAAGTTTGTGAAGTAATTAATTATTGTAAAAGCAAGCTTAGCAAACAGTTTAAGGTTGATCCACTGTTTAAAGAGATTGTGAGCGTAATAAAGAGAGAATTATAATAGTTTTCTTGTTCATAATCTAGAGAAGATATATTTCTTCGAATCACGTTCTTGTGTAAGTTATGTTTGTCTATTATTATTCTGAATTCCGTCTCTATAATAATAGTCACCAACGTACAGAGATCAATACTTGATAGTGATCCTATAGAGTTTGGTTAAGTCCGAACCTATTATCAAGTATCATACTTCGTTGTTGTATTTTCTCGATCTTGTATCCATAGTCAATCACACAAGTTATCTTGTTGTAGTATTTTCTCGATCTCGTATCCATAGACGATCACACGAAGTGTGAACCGATTTGTTGTATTGTCTCGACTCAGTCTATAGACAATCACTTTTGGTAGAGGATTTATAGGTGGATAAATAAAAGATTGTGGTGTATTTGAGTACCCTCGTCTTTTCAGACATATTTACATAGAAATTAATTAAGTTTTCAACGAATTAACAAATTACAAAGCAGGCAAGAGTAAGCATGAGACACACAACAACAATTTGGAAATTTAATAAACCCAATTATGTTATATGACTCATAAATATACGTACATTATTCAAGCATTTTTGATCTAGCTGCATCACAACCAACCATTTTCCATATGGTTGGAAATGATAACATTTACAATAATATTTGACAAATAAAAAAATTGTCCAAATTATTGATTGAATGTGGTTAATATTTCCAAATGGCCGGATGTGATGTTGCTGTATTCTCGAGTTTAAATTCTTTTTTTGATCGGTAAAGAGTTTGATGCTGACGGGTTTTGAACTTAGACCATTGTACTACGGTGACCCTCTTTAAGTTTCCTTGGATGCTTACTTGCCTTACAAAAGAAAAAAGAAAAAAAAATACTACTAATTAGAACCTCCGCTGGTGTGTGATAGGCATTAAAACGCCGACGCAGCTTACCCCCGTTCGAGCGTAAAACTTAAATTGGGTTGTTCTAATTAAATAAACCACCTAATATAAAACAGAAGTTTCGGTTAAAATCCCACAATCTCACAGTCCCCCCTGCTCTACTTCCTTTATCTCGCTGTTCTTGTGGAGTTAGATTTTTGGATTTCAGATTAGAAATGTGAATGATTTTAATTTGATACATTGGGGCACAATATATAATCAAAATGGGGTTATCATCTGCGTTTGATTCAAAGTCGGGACAACTGATCTTAGTTGCGCTTCTTCTCATGATTGCATCCTTCTATACTGGTACCCTTTTCAGTTCTAAGTCATCCATTTTAGCCACTGATTACTCCATATCTTCTTCTAACTCATCTTCTACTCCTGGTAAGTTCTCTCTTCCTCCCCCCCTGTCTTCTCAATGTAGGTATATATAGTCCTAAGATGGAATGTTTTTTATTGAGATCCGTTTCATCTATTTGGATCCTTAAGTTAGAGTGTTCCTCTTATATTTTTGGATTTTCTTTTGTGAATTTTGATGCCCTGATCTATCAATGATAATAACTGTGAAAAAAAGGAATTTACATTGTGGTTTGATTCGTTAAGTTTTCTATTTTGTCTTAATATAAAAGAAACTAAGAGTAATTATTTTGTTAGTCTGTTTTGAGCTACTGGTAACTATCACCTTGCTGGGGAACTTCATTTTCATGGATACAGTTTTTATTTCGGAAACAAAATCGAAATGTTTGATGCTTCATGTTCACTATTAATGTAAAATGATAATAGTAAGAGCTTAAGAAGAATTGTATTTAGTGTTGCTCAATTAGGTGTGTGGTTATGTTGCTTCAATGTGGAGATGGATATAGGATATAACAGTTCAGATACTTAGAAACCATTTTTCAGAGGAGAGAAGGAATTTTCTTTGAGAAATAGAACTATTACATGGGTGGAAAATGTTCAGTAAACTTTAAGCTATTGAAATGCGCTCGAAGCTGGCAGAGAGACATGGCGATGGATCAAACAAAGTAGAAATGGTTAACACTCAACAGAGTTACGCCTTAAGTTTTAGCAGTTAACATAAGTGCTATGATCAAATCTGTCATTATTAATAAGGTAAATCAATTTGCCTGATGAAATTTGAATTGCATCAGGCTAATTTAGTGCATTGTCTGATTCAACTTTCAAATCTTAATCTTAAACTCATCTCTGGCCTATTCACTTGGTGAACCATAAAAAGATGCTGACAGCATATCCATTATGCTAGTCCAGTGTTGGAGAGAAAGACACCAAAATAAATAAAGTGTTGAGGTCCTTCTAAGTTTCATCTGTGGCCTGTTTTAGTTCTTCAAGTATTTTCTTATTTTTATTTGTAGAAAAGCTATGGGAGTATTAAATTGCCGATGATTAATGACACATTTTTTTGTATTGACACATCTTGCTTAGTTGATAGAAACTCGTCTAGTATTAGAAGTCTTATTTATATGACTTTCTTGTGAGCCTACACTGTGACTTTCATGCACATCCATACAAGATTATTGTGTGGGCAATGGGCATGCTGCATTCAGCTGAGTACTTTCTGGTCCTTGCAGTCGTTCATAGTAGCAGTATTATGTTACTACTTCCACTTTAACATGTTCTGTTTATGATCTAAGTAGAGAAACTGATAGTTCTCATTCATTCTTGCAGGTGATTCAGGTTTCTCAAACAAAGTTATTCTAAGTTATAGGGCTGCAAAACTTTCGATACCTGAAACAGGGATGAACATATGCCCATTGATCTACAATGAATATATCCCTTGCCACGACTCCTCTTATATAAAGGGCTTGCTACCCAATTTAGACACTTCGAGAAGAGAAGAATACGAAAGGCATTGTCCTCCATCTGAAAAGCGATTGTTTTGCTTGGTGCCTCCTCCTGTAGATTACAAAATACCAATAAGGTGGCCAACTAGTAGGGACTATGTATGGCGAAGCAATGTGAATCATTCCCATCTAGCTGATGTTAAAGGAGGACAGAATTGGGTACATGAGAAAGACAAACTCTGGTGGTTCCCAGGTGGTGGTACTCATTTTAAGCACGGGGCTCCTGAATATATACAGAGGTAACTATCATGACTCATTTGATAGTTCTGCGAAATTTTCCTCTCTAGAATCTTGCATTTTTTTTGACGATACCTCCTTTTTTATTGCGTCATTGAACCTCTGACTTGCGCCTATGGTCTTCTCAATTGATTGATTATTGAAGCTCTTCAAGATTTATGAGAACCAGTTCCTTTTAATGAGTTTGTGTGGAGTAGATATGTTTCATGTGTAGGCTTGACCCTTGGGCCTACATTAAAATTTAATTATTATCCGCATTTCAGGCTTATTATGTGAAGAATATATGTGTATGTTACTGGGTGAATATGCTTTATTAATTCCTAACATGAGTTTGTTTTCTGTCAAATCTGACTTTTATTTTTATTCATTTTTGATATGCGGCGAAACAGATTAGGAAACATGACGACTAATGAGACTGGTGATCTTCGTTCGGCAGGAGTCTTTCAAGTCCTCGATGTTGGTTGTGGGGTTGCCAGCTTCTCCGCGTATTTACTTCCGTTAGATATCCAAACTATGTCTTTTGCTCCAAAAGATGGGCACGAAAATCAGATCCAATTTACTCTGGAGCGAGGAATTGGAGCAATGATTTCTTCAATGTCGTTGAATCAGCTACCTTTTCCATCGAACTCCTTTGATATGATTCATTGTTCAAGGTGTCGCGTTGATTGGCATGAGAACGGTAAGCTTCCCACTCTATTGTTTTCTTAAGAATTACAAGTATTTTGTTTGACATTTGACTCTTAGTATACACCACCCATAAAATTTTCCATAGATGATGATGTCTACGATGGGATTGGTGGTTATACACGGTATTTATCTAACATAAAGAAGAAATAGTTTATTATTATTATCATAGAGTAAGCACAAAATAACATTTAATGTTAAGTTAGAACTTTGAAAACTGTTCAATGCCATTTTTCTTATGCGCAAGGTTAATATCTATGTTCAAGAGCCTGGAGGAAGGCCCCAAACTGATAGATTTATATAAAAGGCTCCCAGTTCATAAGTATATAAGCATTCTTGAAGGCTTCATTCTCAGAATACCACAGTAAAATAGAGAGTTTGATGTCAACCATATGATTCTCTAAAAACTTGCATTAGTCCGAAGTCCCTATCTTTCCTTTCTCTCCTCATATTCCAGAAGATTCCGCAGTATACACATGGCATTGCTAGTGTTAGCTTTTCTTCTTGCATCTGGATAAATTCTCGAGAGCTTCGTCCCTACCCTTTTCGATGAAGTTTTGAAAAGCTATATAGGGGCTTTCTTACACTAAAAGGTATCTTTGCAAAAATTTTACAAGAACTTGTCTGATATTATCAAATTGTAAAACCATTTAAATTATCAAATTGTAAAACCATTTAAACTTTAAAAAGAGTCTTTAGTACCAAGTATATACAGGGGCTAGTACCAGACATAGTAAAAGAGTGGTTTTGAACACAACCGTGCAATGATCTTGCATTCTACTCATTTTCTTAAAGGTTTTGGTCTCTAATACTTGTCACTCTGTCCTGGTGCTCGACAAAATCTCATTTATCCTATGTCGTCAGTAAGCCAATTTTCATAAATATTTTAGCTTTCTGGGAATCTTGAAGGAAATGCGAAATTTGCAAAACGTTTGAGTCCCAATAGAGTGATCTAGCGCTTGAACTGAAGACATCGAATTGTTTACTTTACTTAAATCAAGTGTCTTCTTTTAGGTGCCTCATCATTTAGGGGTGCTTTGAGAGATCATAGCTTGGTAAAACTAGCATTACTTAATTAGTTAATTTTGTGTTTTGGGTACGAAACATGGTTATTACTGGCAGTGGCACACACGCCTTCATGGTACGTAGATGTGGTTCCATCTTTTTGCTGTGGCATGCTATGTTCATTTATCTTGAATGTGATATGCTAAGGCTTTTTTTTTTTTTTTTATGGTATCACTGTGAGGTAATCGAGTTCTAAATATTGCAATAACAATTTTCTTCTTCTTTTATCTGTCTATTTTAGATGGTATCTTGATCAAGGAGGCAGATCGTCTCCTGCGATCTAATGGATACTTTGTCTATTCAGCTCCGCCTGCGTACAGAAAAGATAAAGATTTTCCAATCATTTGGGATAAATTATCGAATTTGACTTCAGCAATGTGCTGGAAACTCATTGCTCGACAGGTTCAGACAGCAATCTGGGTTAAACAAGAAAGCAACTCGTGCCGACTGCAGAATGCAGAGAGTAAGATTGTAGATGTATGTGATGCAGTTGACGATTCTGGAATTTCTTGGAAAACACCAATGAAAGATTGTATATCATTAACTAGCGAGAAAGCTAATACTCAGTCACTCCCCCCTAGACCACAGCGTCTTTCAGTGTATTCAGAAAGTCTTGGTGATATAGGTTAGTCGATACCTCATGTCTCTTAAACCTGGCTATTCTTTTTACCTATTTTTCTGTTTATTTACCTATGCTTTATTTCTGTCAAGGTTTCTTTTAGCATTTGCTTTGAGATCCACTGAGTTCCTGTTCTAACAATATCAGATACTAGATAATGAAACTATCAGCAACTTGATATATATATAGTTGTTTGAGTTTGAAAAAGTATCATTTAATGCCAGTCACACGAGTGAAACTGTGCCACATTATTTTGATGATCTACGGGGAAGAGCTTATATTCTTAAAAGATCTTCATGTGGGGACATTATATGCGCTCAAACATATTGCGGTGAGCTTGTTTTGTGTTACAGAACATTATTTGGGACCTCTAGTTAAGGTTAGCTAAATAAGGGTTTTTTGGTATATGATGAAATTTTGGATATTTATCATTTTCTCATCCATAGCTCTTAGAGATCATTACTTGAATGTCTTTGAGCCTATGACACGGTTACTTAAGCATAGTCAACAAACATTTTGGAGTTATCGTTTAAATCCATGATGAACAGAATTGCTGAAGGAGACCATCATGTTTTTGTTGATTTCCTTAACTGCTCTTTCAGTTTTACTCTTCAAGTGCTTAAATTGGATTTCTTCATTTTAGAGATTGATTTTTGTCCAGTGTTCTTTTTCTAATAATTCATTTTAATGTTTCGAAATGTTTGCAACAGGCATTAACCAAGAGAAGTTCAATTCAGATTCCGTATTTTGGCAAGAACAAACTGACCATTATTGGCGACTGATGAATGTTAACATTAAAGAGATCCGCAATGTCATGGATATGAATGCTTATTATGGTGGATTTGCTGCCTCACTGAGTAGGCAACCAGTGTGGGTGATGAATGTTGTGCCCAAAAGCTCGAACAATACCTTGGTTGCTATCTATAATCGAGGTTTACTTGGTGCTTTTCATGATTGGTAATGTTTGGGACAGTTTTATGTTACTACAAATACAAGTATATATTCTCCTGTTTAATATCTTAACTTCCAAATTTTGATACTTCAAGGTGTGAGTCCTTCTCCACATACCCACGAACATACGATTTACTGCATGCTGCTCATCTTTTTTCTCATTACAAAGACCATGGAGAAGGTTGCTTATTGGAAGATATCATGCTGGAGATGGACCGCATTATTCGCCCTCAGGTAATAACTTCGGACTTATACTAGATACTGAAGGTCAAATGCAGAAAGCTTTTGAAATTTTATCAAAATAGAACACCATTGAACAAGAAATAGCCATGAACATAGCACATAGGGATCCTCCTCATCCCCCCCCCCCCCCCACCCCCCCACCCCCACCCCCCCACCCCACCCCCTTTGTTTTTGTTTCCTGTTGTAGGTGGTATGCCTATGTGTTCGTGATCCATGATTTGAAGATTCAAAATTATTGAGAGATGATGCGACTTAACCTCTTGGCATATTAGGTTCTGTAGACGGATAATAGTTGAATCAATATTTCCTCTGTGCTGATTATGGTGAAGCAAGTTCTCACCTTGCAAAAATATCCCCAAGGTAGGATTTAGAGGTGTTTGTGCTGAATGCTAAGTAAATCTTGATAAGGGATTTAGTTTTTTCAGATTTCTTTTGATCGAGATGTGGTTTAAACTAGTCTCCTGTGCATCGACTTTGTAGTGGAGGAAAACCGAGGAAGATTCAAGTCGCGATCATCTTTGGTTTAGGAGTTCATTTGCCTTAAAATTATGAATCAACTGATACTGAAAATTCTAGAGTGATGTTGCATTCGATCATTATTTTTATTAGCGTGCATGTAATACCAATTTTATAACTTTCTAGGATCATTGCATTCCATCATTCTCCATAGCGGCGT
The DNA here is from genome assembly GCF_003573695.1 of Papaver somniferum. Taxonomy (NCBI): domain Eukaryota; kingdom Viridiplantae; phylum Streptophyta; class Magnoliopsida; order Ranunculales; family Papaveraceae; genus Papaver; species Papaver somniferum. The sequence continues at coordinate 27,543,569 of NC_039368.1, forward strand.
CTATGGTAACCTTTTTTGAGAAGGTGGCTTTCACTTCGCCATGAATGACAGTGCATGATGCGTCTTAACCTTATTCACATGTTTCCCATATTGTGGACAGGAAATCTTGAACCTCAGACGTTGGAGTGAGTGTGGTCAATGACTAATACATATCAAATGCATGTGATGAGTGTAGTGTTAGTATCAAGTGTGAATCGTAACAAGAACAGACCCTAAGAATTAATCAAAAACCTTGAGTGATTGTTATGGAGATGGGGAATGCAGTTGCCTTTAGTACCCTAATAGTAAAGATATCCTGTCCAAAGAACACAAGATTAATATCATAGAATCGTTTTTATGTCGTCCTATCATAAGTGAAAATGTCCTACAAGTTAAGAAATAACTAGAAAAGCTATTTATGTCCATTGTATTGAGTGGTAAGTAGTGCTGTGATTAGAGCAGAGAATAGCATTTCCGATTTAAAAGTTCATATAATATCTAAAAACAAGCTTGTAAATGAATGTGGTAGTTTCAACAGAAATTGAATAGTTGCATCCATAAACTAGAAATGATTCTGATTCATGAGTATATTATTGCAGGGTTTCATTATCATACGAGATGAGGAATCAATTATTTCAAGGATAAAAGGCCTCGCCTCAAAATTTCTGTGGGACGCCAAATCACACATACTGGAAACTGAAGAAAAGAAGACTGAGCATGTTCTAATTTGCAGAAAAAGATTTTGGGCGATTGTCTGAGGCACTCTTCTTTGACATATCAAGGAGATCACCCATTACAGTGATGATGTATCATAACAACTGAAGCTTGCGAGTAACAACAACAGAACAAAACTAAAATCCCATTTACTTGTAACAGAATTGAGTTGTACAACAACCATTATTCTTTTAGGTTCAGTTTCGTTAGTTTCTCAATTTTCATAAAGTTTTGCAATTACCGTGTAAAAACATTACAATCAAATGTATGCTGTAAATCTCTGTCCCTACAAAAAGCAAGTCTCTTTTTATCTTTTCTGAAGTACCGACTGAAACCTATCACATCTGTCCGTGTTTCTAACCGAATTTTGTGTCAGGGTTTTCTTCGGTTGACTGACTTTCGTTAAATTCTTGATGTGATTAATATTTAACGAATAGTACCCTTGGAACTTGCCCTTAGTTTGTGAGATGGACTCTCTCTCAACTTCAAGTGAGCCCATGGCAGACAATGGTGGTTCCAAAAACAAGGAGCGAGTGTTGTGAAATGTGAAAACTACAGTCACACCCATTTTTCAGATTTTCTCCACTGTGAAACCCACGCCCAGAAATCTGAAGACGCGCACCCATTTTTTAGAGAAAAATTATTCTCAAACCCATAGTTTATAAAATTCTGTTTCGTTCTTTTCTCTTCTTCATCATCTTCTGTGAGAAGAACACAGACGAGAAAAGATTCAGTCGAGTTGAGATCGATGGGGATTTCGAATATGTTGCAGTCAAGAATAAGATGAAGAGGAATTATAGCTTCTGATGTTCAGAACTTGGAGAAGATTCAGATATGATTATTAGCCGAGACAAGACGGGGATGAAGAACAGATTGATGCCATTGATTCCCGTTGCTGAGTGGCGAGGATTAAAATGTATTTGAGTGTTTGAGGGTCTGCAATGGCTGGAATTCGAATTCAAAAAGGAAGTTAAGATGGACACGGGATTCTGGTCAGAATTTATCAGAGTTTGATATGGTTTATGGCCAAAGAAGCAGCTGAAGAAATTCAAACTGTTGCCGTAACTTATTGCAGTGAACTAAAGGAGGAGGCTAAGAAGAGATTCGAGTCCTTCATTGGTTTAGGATGAATGGGTTTTGCTGAATTCAAAATAGAATTCAGTGAAGAATGAATCGAGAGAGGAAGTTGAACGAGTTGGTGCGGGAAACTGTTCTTGTTGCCACTGATATTGATGGTTTTGTTATGAATGTTTTCAGAGTTTGTATGAATGTTTAGTACACTGGGTTTGTATGTAATCCAAATTTGCGGGGAAGGAGATCGAATGGCCTTCGAAATCTACAGCAAGTTGTATATCTTCATTACCAGCAAACTGCACGAGAAGTGTTTGTAAAAAGGCCTAAACGACCTCTGCTTCCAGCCTAGTCTGCGGTGACCAAGAATTACGAAGGATAGCAGGAAGCATGAAGAGCTCGAGAAGATCGCTGGTGATGGTAATGAATGTTGTTCATGGTTAATAGTGGGTTCAACGGAGCTGAGCTGTTGTGGTTCACTGATGGCAGAGAGGAATAATGGGAAGATAAGGAAGACTTGGTTCTCGCCGAGAGATGAGTTTGGTGTGGAACAGATATGTAGTGATGCTCGATAATGGAGGAGCATAGCTTGCTTCTTAGTAAGACAAGGGTACATGATAAGGTGTTGTGGTTGGATGGAGAGATGATAATGCACCATAATAGGTTTTGGTACAGTGAACAGATGAATAACCTGTTATGCATCTACAAAAATTGCTACATAACTTGTTATGCAGTCCAGAAAATAGTTGCATAACAAGTTATGCAACAACCTTTTTGTTGGTATAGAAACCAACAAAAAAAAGGACTGCATAGCTTGTCATGCACCTACAACAATATATGCATAACATGTTATGCAGTCATGAAAATGGATGCATAACCTGTTATGCATACGAAAACATGGATGCATAATGGATTATGCATCGAGAAAATTGTTGCACAATCCTTTATGCATCGAGAAAATAGATGCATAACCTGATATGCATCCGTAAATATGGATGCATACTGCATTATGCATCAATTTTTTATATGTACGGCTAAAATCAACCAAAACAATGGTTACATAACTTGTTATAGATGCATAACTTTGTTACGCAGATACATAACTTGTTATGCAGTCGAAAAAATGGTTGCATAATTCGTTATGCGTCTGCAGAATGTGTTATGCATTGTTTTTGGTGACTGCATAATGGTTAAGTATCAAGTTTTCAAAAAAATTCCCTAAAATGAGGATCACCTCCGATTTTTTCGTTAAAAACAAAAATTTGATATTCTTGTTTGTACTCGTTGCGTAGCTCTTTTAAAAAGATTTCCAACGATATAAAATTTGTAAAATTCTAAGGCGCGGATTTTTAGATATGTTATGTCCAAGTTGCGCTGCCAATTATACCCCTGAAAAAGATAGTATGCATAACGAGTTATGCCTGAAAAGATAGTATGCATAACCAGTTATGTATTGATTCATATAATAATTTCTTATAATTATGGGTGTCACGGTATACAAAATTAATTGTGGGCCTGAGAACGAGAATATTATTTTTTTTGGGTCTCCCCCTAATTTCCCCTTGTGAAATTTGTGACAAGGGAACTAACCGTAAGAAATGGGTTTGTATCATTCATTCAGTTCAAGTACTACAATACATGTCATGTCCTTATATAGACAATGACTTAAGAGATGAAAATAACATAAGGAAAAGAGAGAAAGTTACATGAGGTGACTGAACAAGCTGTAACTAAACTATTCTATTATACGGCTGTAGTAGCTGACGCAATGAATGATGTGTAAAGAGACGTTACTGACAAGTAACAGACTTGTACGGATAGTACGTCTAACATCTCTCCGCGAACTAAGCTTTCACAGAAGGCATTAGTTTCGTTCTAGGAGCAGTAAACTGAACCTTGGAGAGTCCCTTAGTAAATAGAACAGTTATCTGACTTAATGTATGAACATAAGAGACCTTGAGAAAACCATGCTTTACCAAATCTCGAATCATATGATAATCCACCTCAATATACTTGGTACGAGCATGAAAGATTGGATTTGTTGTTAGATTGCCAGCACCCATGTTGTCACAATATGAAGTACGGGTAAGAGACAATTGAACAGACAGTTCCTCAAAGAGATAAGAAACCCATAAGATCTCAGCAACAACATTTACAAGACCACGATACTCCGCTTCAGTGGAGGATCGAGAACTTGGAGGACTAAGAAATAAGATTTTCACTAATAAAAACACAATAACCATAGGTTGACTTGCGAGTATCAGGAATACCTACCTAATCAATATCACAATAAGAAATATGTTCACTATAATTTCCAGCACCAAGTGTAATTCCCTGTCCCAAGGAACCTTTTAAGCAACACAAGATTCTTTTGGATAACTGAAGATGTATACCAGTAGGACAATGCATAAATTGACTTACATAGTTAACTGCAAAAATAATATCAGGACGAGTAAGTGTCAAATATTGAAGGCCACCAACTAGGCGTTTCTAAATAGTAGTATCAGGTAGAGGGTCGCCATCTGAAATAAAAGTTCTTTGTCCCTGTGAGACTAGGGTTCGACAAGACTTACATCTCATCATATCATGTTTTTGTAAAAGCTCTAGAGAGTACTTATTCTGAATGAGAAGTAACTTCTTAGAAGTATGGGCAAAAGTAGCCTCAATACCCAAAAAATAATGGAGAGTACCCAAATCCTTCATGGTAAAAGCAGTATGAAGAGAAGTAATAAAAGATAAGAGTAAAGAATCAGAAGACCCAACTAAAATAATGTCATCAACATAACTAGAAGTATCATTCTTTTACCATGATTATGGAAAATGAACATTGAAGGATCACAAACTGAATTCTTGAACCCATATTGGAGAAGATAGATACTAAACTTCTCAAACCAAGCCCTTGGAGCGTGCTTAAGTCCATAAAAATATTTTTGTACAAGACAAACATGATTAGGATAATTTGGGTCAACAAAACCAGGTGGTTGCTCCATATTAACCTTTTCATTTAGAGTACCATGCATAAAAGCATTACTAACATCTAATTGTCCAATTCTCCAGTTATGAGAAAGAGCAAGACTAAGAACACATCTGATAGTGGTATCATTAACAACAGGACTAAAATTTCTTTAAAATCAATCCCACCAACCTGATGATAACCCTTATCTACCATCCTAGATTTATGTCTTTCAACGGTACCATCTGCTCTTAATTTAGTCTTAAACACCCACTTACATCCAAGAACATTCATAGAAGGATCATTGGGAACATGTCTCCAAGTATCATTTTTATGTAAAGCTCAATATTCATTATGCATTGCCTTAATCCAGATATGATGTTTAATAGCTTCTTTAAAAGTTTTTAGCTCATAAATTGGTTCAGTGACACTAAAAAGAACAGTTGGAACTGGATGTTTGAGATGACTATTTGCTACAAAATCTTTAGGAAGAGGTTTAGGAACATGAATACTTGATTTTAATCTTGTATGCATCCCAGAAGGAGGTAACACATCAGATTGAACAAAAGAAACAGTTGGTGTAGTAGCAGCAGCAGACTGAGAGACCGGTTGAGATATTGAAGTGGCAGCAACATAGTCACAAGAAGATAAATCAGATGGGTCTGGTGATGGAGGTACTTGAAGAGAAATATCTTGGGCAGAGGTAGCATTTGGAACAGCTGGAGAATGAGCTACAACAGGAGCAGAATGTGTCACATCAAAAGGAAAAATTTTCTCATCAAAAACTACATTTGTAGTAACATAATCTAAGAGATTTTAAGTCCATGCAATCGTAGCCTTTGTGATGAATACTATAACCCAGAAATACATAAGTTGTGGATTTTGGGCTAAGTTTATCTTCCCTATAAGGAACCAAGTTAGGATAACATAGACAACCATATACCAATAATCTGGTTTAGATTTGTACATCACTTCATAAGGAGACTTATAGTTCAAAACTTTGCTTGGAAATCTGTTGATAAGACAAGTGGATGCTAAGAAAGAATCAAACTAAAATTTCTTAGACAAAGAAGCAATTAAGGATGATGTATTTCCCATTTCAGTAATATGTCTATGTTTTCTTTCTACCGACCCATTAATTTGCCGATGTAGGTAAGGACAAGTCTTAAGTCAATATCAGAAGAATCAAGTAAATCTCTAAAATGACCTTTTGTTAGTTCTAAAGCACCATCATATTGAAAGTATTTTATTCTTACATCAAACAGATTTTCAACAAAAGACTTGAATAATCTGAAACAACTGAGACTATTTGTTCTAGTCTTCATAGGATATATCCAACTGAACTTGGTACAATCATCAACAAATAAGATGTAATATCTGAGACCAATATGAGATTATACTGGTGCAGGACCCCAAATATCACAGTGAACTAACAAAAAAGAAGAGCTAGAAGTAGAACCAGTAGTCTTAAATGGTAAACATTTATTTTTTCCTAACTGACAAGAACCACAAACTGAATTAACTATTTTACTAGATAGTTTGATATCAGCATCATCAACAAGTTTTTGTATAATCTTCTGAGAAGGATGTCCCAACCTTGAATGCCATATACTTGAAGATGCCACAATAACAGAGAAAAACGCATTTGTAGGAGTAGTGCAGGGAATTATAGGATAGATACCATTTTGAACTTTTCTCTTAGCCAGAGTAAGGTTGTTCTTCAGAGATTTTATTTCATATCCCCATGGATAAAAAATGAAGGCACAATGATTATCCAAAGTGAATTGAGCCACAAAAAGTAAATTATGTTGAAGGTGAGGAACATATAAGACTTTATGTAGATCAAAAATATTTGCAGAAGTAGATAAAGTAGAAGAACCTATGAGGAAAATATGAAAAAGCTTACCATCTCCGACCATGACTTTTTCTGAACCAGTGTAAGCAGAAGAAGTAGCTAGCAATGAAGAATCATTTGTCATATGGCTAGATGCACCAGAATCAGGTATCCATACAGGACCAGAAGAACTATGTTCCAAATAACCACCGGCTTCAAATGCAGGAGAAGCAACTTGATAATTGTAATCAAACTAATTTGATAACCAAGGAGTGTTGTCATCACTACTACCAGCATTCAAATCAAGACCTAGAAAATCTTTCTGCAAATGAGGTCCACTATTCTTTGCTGTAGTATATATGAATATGCACCTATTAGCAAGGTGACCAACTTTATGACATATATGACAAGGAATTCCATCTACCACTTACTTTTGAGCAAGATTGAAATCGATTTTCTTGAAACCAACTTGTGGTGAGGGAAAGTTTGGTTCTGAGTTATAAGATAATCATGAACCATAAGGAGAAAAATGTTGAGGAATTGTAAGAAGAATTTTGTTTCTTGACATAAAATGATGAGTTTTTTGGATCAGTGGCAAGTGAAGCATAATACTCGGATTCTTGCTCTTTCAAAAACTACTCATGATTGATTAATCTAGATCTCAACTCTGAGAAAGGAAGAGGAGGTTCTCTATTTTGCACATTTACCAAAAAATAAATGTAATCTTTGCCTAATCATTTGAGTGGATACATTACCAGGTCTTCATATGGAACAGGTTCTCCAATCTCAGCTAGAGAATCTGCAATTGTTTTAAGTTGATGTAGAAACTCACTGATTATAGAAGAACCTTTCTTGATTGAGTGAAGCTGAGACCTGAGTTGATTTTCTAGCAAAAAATTGTTCATTGAATAGTCTTGCTAGGTGCAACAATTTCTCCCTTGCTTAAATCTTGCCAAGTAATTCAGATGATAAAGATTTATCAACACTAGCATTAATGCACGGACCAACAAATTTATCTATCTTTAACCATTCAAGATAGTATGGATTTGGTAAGTGAGTGTTGTTGATCAAGATCAGTAATTATGGAGGAATGAATCCATCAACAAAGCCAAAGAGATTCATACAGATTAAAATAGGTGACATCTGATCTTTTCATATAAGAAAGTTTGAAGCATCAAGTTTCGCAGAAACAAAATTGGAAATATTTTGAAAAGGAATTGTAAATCTACTTTGAAAACCATATGGATTATAAAACTGTGAAGGATATTGTGAGGATGGAGGAAAAAGAAGCGATGGAAGATGTTGAGGAAGATGTTGTTGTTGGTGTTGTTACATTTCGTAATGGTGGTGTTGATGTATGATGTGGAAAAAAAATAGGTGTATGTTGTAGATGATGATGAGTAGAAGATGAAGGTGGTGGTTGTGGTGGTGGTGTTTGATGAGTTAATGATGGTGGAGGTGGTTGAGAATAAGAAGATGGTTGATGTTGATGAGAAGAAAATAATGGTGGAAAGAGTTGTGAATTGTTGATCTATAGATTATTGTTAACATCGGAAGTTGAAGAAGAAACAACTTGATTTTGAATTGTTCTCATCATTTTTTTGAGAAAGAAGTTGCAGGTTTGATGGTGTTTTGAAGTTAGATTAAAAAATTACAGGATCGAAGGAAGTCAAGATTCCTCTTTGGTATTTGATACCATGTAAAAAATGGGTTTGTATTATTCATTCGGTTCAAGTACTACAATATAATTCATGTCCTTATATAGATATGACATTACAAGAAATGAAAATAACAGAACGAAAAGAGAGATCGTTACAGGAGATGGCTAAACAAGTTGCAACTAAACTATTTTGTTATATATCTGTAATAGCTGACACAATGAATGCCATGTAAAGAGACGTTACTGATAAGTAAGAGACTTGGGATAGCAAGAAGTAGGTCGCACGATCAAGGTTCATCGCATGACTCAAAGAAAGAGATTGGGAGGAAGAGAGCAGTCACATGACTAAGGAGTTGGACATGCGTAAAAATAATTCGTGATGATGACGGTGATATCTGCATGATGGAGCGAATAGTTGGTGATGATCACTATGATAATCGCATGATGGAGTGAATAGTTGGTGATGATCGCATGATGGAGTGAATAGTTGGTGGTGATCACTATGATGATCGCATGATGGAGTGGTAATGATCACTATGATGATCGCATGATGGAGTGAAAGGTTAGTGATGACCATTGTGATATCCGCGTGATGGAGTGAATAGATGGTGATAATCACGGCGATCATCAAGAGTCAATATATGAAAACGAAAGGATAATGGAAGTGAGGTAACAGTGGGAGCATTGTGTATTAAGAGTGTTTGAGAAGTGGGACAAAAATTATTGTCGCATGATCAATCTTGAGCATGCAACATGATTACAAGGTTAAAGGAAATTAACAAAAGTGTGGTAGAAATGACTAAAGGGGGAGTGTGTGATATGATGAGGAGGGAGTTGATCAAGTGGGAGAAGAGCATGATCGCATGACCAAGGTGGATCATGAGACTAAGAGAGAAAGTGATTAGAAGAGAGTGAGGTAAACATGGTCGCAAGATCGGGGTGAGGGGCATGCGACTAAGAGAGATATGATGATTAGAAGGGAGTAAATTGAATGATGAAGATCATGCGACTAGAAGATAAAGTAAAGAGTATGGGACATCATGAAGACATAATGCACATGATGACGAATAATGGGAAGAGAGGTTGCTTTGTATGGTCAATGGTCAAGAAGGATATAATTATTGTCTTATGGAAAATACACGTCAACGGTGGTGGGTCCTAGATAAGTCTGCCCAGTATCCATTAAGCGAGTGCCATAAAAGGGAGATGTCACCAAGAACACGTATACGGGCTTGATGTACAGAAGTGATGAAAAATTCAAGATCGTTGTACGACGTCATAGAATCTAAGGGAATTTAAGGATACTATAAATACCCTTTTCTAGAGACTGAGAGTTTAGCAGTGTACTATTTTCTGGATAAAATTTATTCCATTCTACTTTTGTATGACCCGGGGCTGACACTATTGAATTTACACTATATTACAGAAAACATGACTTGTCAAGCGTCAAATTAATAGGCGATTCATAAATAAATGTAAAGAGAGTAGTAAACATTTGTAAGTTTTGGGGAATATGAAAATTAATCACGAGATATTGACATTTTGAAGTCAAATGAAAAACTCATAATCCACATTTTTTTTATGGGTGGGGATCAGTGAACAAAAGATTTTAACAAAACCTTTTGACAAATCTTATCAATTGTAGAATACTACATATCGGGTGGTTTGTGTGTTTGTTGGCATGGCACCCAATTTCTTTTTGGATGGTGTTTGGTAGTGAACAAATTAAGTTTACAATATTCTGTGTCTCATATTACTCCCTCTGTTTTTGATTTACCATTTTCAGATGAAATTTAAAGACTATAGCCCTAATGATCATCTGTCAGCCATCAGACTTATCATCTTCTCCTAGATCTAACAATAGTATAGAAAATTATGTGATTTATATTTAATTTATTTCTTTGATGGTAGTAATCTATATGTTTCTTAGTTTGATCAATTGTGCAGTAAAACACCTAAGTAAAAATAAAATATGTTTAATCATCATTCGTGATCTCTGAAGCCTGAATGATCAAAGGGATAATTAAACTTTGTTTTGTATTTGAAGCTTTTTGGTATGAACATGATCATTCCGAGCTTAAAATATATGTTTTTTTAGATGTATTCACTAATGATATGATATTAATCTAACTTCTGAGTTTAACAAGGGTTAAGCCAAAACCATCATTATCGTCTCATCGCGCTAATCATATATTTACATCTAATACCAAAAAATTTCGTTGGCACCTGAAATTTCTCCGTCAACATCTTCTCATACGTTCAAGCTAGCTCTCCTAAAGCTAATTTGTGTGACATGTCATCAAAGAGGTGAACTATTAGATATATCAAATTCTACGATAATTGTGTTTTGTCAATACCTTTTGTTAGCCGATCCCAACTTTTTTTTTATAATGGCTAAAACATCCTTGTATTTTATTTAAACTTTAATTTTTAAAAATATTTTTCTAATTTTAACTTTCTTTTAATTTTAAACTTCTTTTAAAAAGAAATTAAAATTAAAATTAATGATTAGAACAAAATAAATTATATAATATATTTGAAAAGGGTAATTTGGACTTTTCATATTTTTAGACACCCCTTAGTATGATAGTTAGGATGAGGAAAGTACATGGAGTTAGTCAAATGAGATTTCAGATGACTTTCAGAGAGTTCTCAAATTCACTGTTAGTCCATAGAGATTTTTAGTGAGTCTCCTAATGTATCTTGTTATTGGTTAGAGATTTTTTTTTTAATAATTTAAGTTCTCTGAAACTCCTTGTTATTGGATTCGGGTTCCATAAGAGTCACTCCAACATCCCTATTATTCGAAAGGGAATTGAAAGTCAATGATTTATTGTTTTCAGAGATTTGGAGAGATTTTTTTAGGGAAATAGGCATGATAGAAATCTCTCCTCAAGAGGTGATATTTCTGGAGACTTGAAAACTTGGGGAATATTTATATTTGAGATTACGTCCTTTTTTTTTGAGCCGATGACCAAGTAACGAGCCATTTGCGCAGTAAACCATTGACAAAATAGCATACAAAATAAAATGAATGTGAGATGAGTGAAATAAAGAGAATGAAAACATAGGCATAGGGAAACAACTAGATTTATTTTGACAGTAAACACGTATTTACCAGGTATTCATGGTACTTTTATTAAGATTATAACGTGCATAATAAAGTAACAAGTAAATGTTTTGAATTTTTTACTAGATATTATACTTTTTTTTCTACAAATCATAGAAACTCTTTACGAATATCATTTTTTTGTCTCTACAAGTCACAAAGACTCTCTAATATACTCTCAGAGAATCACTAGAAATCTCTATATTTTTAGAAAATCACCGGGAGTCACTCAAATAAAAAAATCTATGAAAGTCTATAGAAATCTCAATTGACTACCCCCCTGGTAATTTGTATCCTCCAATTAGATTGAGGTTTGATCTAGAAAACAACAGTTCAAGATACAACATCAATATATTTGCTATTGCATGTTGGTACATGAGAAATTGGGTCAAATGGACGAGTATCCAACAAACCTGGTCGTGATGGACGAGTAAAATGTTAGTATAGGTGAAATGGACGGGTGCCAGTTATTTCTGTAACAAACAATTATATCCCAGAAAACACATTTGAAAGACAAGTAGATCTTTTTCTACATACTTCACAAGACTCATTGAAAAAAAGTTTCTCTTTCTCCGCCATGGGAACTGTCTTCTTCATCCACCATCTCCATTTTCAACACCAACAAAAACATCCATGCCATTGTCATCATCTTCCTCTAATATCTTTCTCCATCACCAAAAACACAAACACTAACATCACCATCTTCACCACCAAAATATACCACCGTCACCACCAAATCAACATCGCCACCAAAAACCTCCACTAAGAGAAGAATTGAAGAAGAAATAAAAGAACACAAAAAAAAATCATGTAAGTTTAAACCGGATGCACCTTGTTGCATCTTGTGTTATTCTTGGATGAAGCCAACCTTAATCTGAATGAAACTGGTTGCAACTTGTGTTATTCTTGGATGAATTAGAATTTATAGAATATTAAACTGAATGAAACTGGTTGCATCTCGTGTTACTCTTGGGTGAATCCAAATGTAACCAACTTCAAACTATAAGAAACTGGTTGCATCATGTGTTACTCTTGGGTGAATCCAAATTTATCCAACTTAAAAACTGAATGAAATTGGGTTGTATCGTTTGTTACTCCTGGGTGAATCCTGATTTATCTAACATCAAAACTGAATGAAACTGGGTCGCATCGTGTGTTACACTTGGGTGAATCCATATTTATCCATCTTCAAACTGAATGAAACTGGGTTGCATCGTGTCTTGGGTGAATCCGGATGTTGAAATCACAAATTCCATAGCTAACACAGAGATTAAATCCCTCGATACCATCACAGCTAAATTGGGTTTTTGTTGATGATGTTGTTGTCTTACCCATTGTCTAAAAAATCCTCGTCAGTTTCTCCTAATTTCAGTTACAAATAAATAAAAATCAATTCAAAACCCTAGAAATTAAACTTAGAGATTTTAACATAAGATTGGAGAAGATGTTGATGACGAAGAACAATGCCAATTTTGATTTGATGATGGGTCTCAAAAACCCAACACATTTTTTAATCAGCTGATTCAGATAGGATTAGAAGAGGATAAAGAAAATCCATTGATGATGATGGTTGTATAGTGGAGGTAGATAGCAGTGGTGGTGATTAAAACTAATCTTTATTTACCATCAGCTGATTCAGATAGAATAATAATAGGATAAAGGAAATCCATTGCTGATGAAGAAACTGGTTTCGATGGAAGGTCTTTGCACCTTACGAATTTTAATAAAATAAATAAAGAAGACGAGGGTATATTGGTTTGTTCTCGTTATTTTAGTACATGAATTTTAGCAGAATGCCCAAATTGGATAATTAAAAAGTATCTTTTTAATTCTTGTCCATTTAAACAGTATCAAACTTTACATATCTTTTTAACCTAGGAATTGTTGTTTTAGGGATAATTGACCAATTTTGTGGTGGTACATCTGGAAGGATAGATGTGACTTCATATTTAATCACACCCAACTAAATCCACGGAATACTTCTGACTTTAGAATAAAACAACATATGTGTTCTCATCACATAGTTCATTATATGCAGGACCATATTCTCAATACCTCTGCATCTGTTCAGCGCCAGACGCAGGCGCTGTTCCATTTAGCGTTTAGCCACAACGCTGCACAATTCAGCGCTTGACCTTTTTTTTCGTTCTTACACCGCTTTTACACCACAACGGTTATTTTTTTTCTTCAAATTTTGGGTTTATAAATGTTCCCTTTTTTCCCTACATCTAGTTTACATCACCAACGACTATGTTTTTAAATTTTGAATTGTGAAATGTTTGACAATTTGTTTCAATGGTTGTTTGTTTCAAAATTTAAAAATTTACCAAAGTAAGGGAAATCTTTCGTTACATTGCAAAACAAGGTTACAATGCTTTTTTTGAAGAAATTTAAAAAGTACGTCGAAATTAAAATAACTTAAAAAGATAAAAAAGTACATTGAAATTGAAATCCTACTTCTAAATAACTTAAATAACTTAATTAAAAATAAACTCTTAATATAACTTAAATTATTACTAATATATCACTTTGAAAAGACGAGGGTACCCAAATACACCACAATCTTTAAATTACCCGCCTATAAGTCCTCTTACAGATAGTGATTGTCTATGGACAAAGTGGAGATAATACAACAAATCGGTGTTAACACTTTGTGTGATCGTCTATGGATACGAGATCGAGATAATACAACAATCAAAGTGTGATTACTTGATAATAGGTTCGGACTAAACCAAACTCTATAGGATCACTATCAAGTAAAGCGTGGTTAACGTTTGTGTATTTTACTTCTAAATTATAATAAATAATTATAATTGCGGAAATAGAAAAGTAAAAGACACAACAAGATTTTGTTAACGAGGAAACAACAAATGCAGAAAAACCCTGGGACCTAGTCCAGAATTGAATACTCTCAGAATTAAGCCGCTATATAAAATCTAAACCAAATTCGTATAGTTGAGACCAAGCAACTAAACCTGGTTCACTTAGTTTCTTCAGTATCCCTGCGCTTCCGACATTCAATAAGTGCACGCACTGGAATAATTCATTTGGATCGTATTCCAAACAGCAAGGGAATAACAAGTCTGTTTGGTAATAACTCTATTGGTTCTTTCCAGATAAAGATATCTCAAGTTATATGCAAAGGCTCTTCCGTTTAAACTAGTAAACTCCTTTGCCTGGTTATATCAATCCAATCTATATTACCTAATTAATAAGTGTTACTCGCATGCGTTTCTATCTCAAGCATGTTTGTTAATGTTAGTGATCAAAACTATAAGTCTTGATTTCTAGTCTACTATTATCTAAGTCTCGGACTAGGATAGAAAGTGTAGTTGAGCTCAAGACTCCATGGCGATCATCATACAAAGACGAAGAACTAATCAAGGAACTGGTGGAACTTCATCGACTAAAAGGTATGTGGAGACTTGAACTTATCTATCACTCAAAAGTCTATCTACTCTATCTCCTATCTTGAGACAAAAGTCGTTTGCTATATAGACTTTGATTATACACATTTGCTATTTTGAGCCGAGTTTATTTCACTTATCTGTTTCACGAAATATGTGTTGGTAAGCTTTCGCTTTGGACAAGTTCATCTTTACTAGTGACGGAAGTCATGTTAAGTTTCAATCACTTGAAAATGGCTTTGACGAAAAATGGTTTGTGGACAACAACTATATAACGTCCTCTAAGAATGTTTCAATAATTGAAATGAGAATTTAGATTATATAACCATTGTTGGATATAAGCATTGTGTGGTAACTCATAATGTATAAGTCTTTATTCCTTGAACCAAAGTATGCGTACTTTGCTGCTCAGGAAAACCGGAACAGAGTCCGCGAACCCAGTCTGCATACCCAGTCCGCGTACTGTCGGAGGTTCTCGTCCAGAGAAAATCTGCTGGAGTCTGTGAACTATTTACAAACTTATTCTGGGTACTTAAGTCCGCGTACCAGTTCGCGTACTTAAGTTGGTTATTTTCTAAAAACAATTATTTGTGAACTTAAACTTATATAAACTTAGGAATGCAAGTTTGCAAACCGTGGATATAAAGTTCATGAATCCATTCGGGTGAATCAAATCATTTTTGTTTCAATTGTGTCTATTATAAAAATCTTAGCAATTGAACAACTCTCTAACTAGTTCATTTGAGTCATTTGAACTAGTTGTGGTAAAGAAGAATATGGTTGATATGAAAGTGCTCATATGGCTAACCATTTGGTTAACTATTGTTGAACCAACTAGATGTACAAGTTTGGGTATGGTTACACAAACCTAAAACGTGTATTTCATTTGTGTGTAACAAGCTAAGTTTCGATCTAACGATTGAAAGATATTAGTTTGAATCTAATCAGGTTTTCATCTAACGGTGAATATTGAATGCTTTGTTACTAAGCTAACATTGATTGCAAACCCTTATTTGAAAAACTATATAAGGAGAACTCCAGCAACTGGGAAACCTAATCCCCACACCTCCTGTGTGATACTAGTTGTATTAGCTAGAGTCGATTCTCCTTTAACCTTAGGTTTCTACCGAGACCCTGTAGGTTAACGACTTGAAGACTTCATTGGGATTGTGAAGCCAGACCGATGCTACTTTCTCGTAGTTGTGTGATCTGATCTTGTTGTTGCTATCGTACTAAGTACAATCGTAAGGATTGATTTGAGATTGATTTCTCCGATACGTAAGATATAAAAAGTGGTCACAAACATCTTCATCTCATCGTTTATGATTCCACAATATCTATTTTCGCCATCATACGATTTAGATTATTGTGAGGTGATTGATAATACCGAGTTGTTCTTCGGGAATATAAGTCTGGCTTATCATTTGGTTCCTGTTCACTCGATTTATCAAAAGACATAACAAAAATCTCGTAGGTATTTCTGTGGGAGACAGATTTATCTATTACCGTAGACTTTTCTGTGTGATACAGATTTGTTTATTAAAGTCTTCTACTTTGGGTCGTAGCAACTCTTATTTATGGGTGAGATCATCTAAGGGAATAAAGTGCATAGTATCCCGCTGGTATCAGAGACGTAGGAGCGCAACTGTACCTTGTATCAGTGTGAGATTGATTGGGGTTCAACTACAGTCCAGACCGAAGTTAGTTTGTAGTAGGCTAGTGTCTGTAGCGGCTTAATACAGTGTGTGTTCAATCTAGACTAGGTCCCGGGGTTTTTCTGCATTTGCGGTTTCCTCGTTAACAAAACTTCTGGTGTCTGTGTTATTTCTTTTCCGCATTATATTTTTTTATGTAATTGAAATATCACAGGTTGTGCGTTCGAATCAATCAATTGGGAAATCCAACCTTTGGTTGTTGATTGAAATTGATTGATACTTGAACATTGGCCTTTGGTACCGTTCAAGTGATTTCTCTTGTATTCAATTAGATTCGCAGATTTCTATTTGCTTGAGTAAGTATTGAATTGAGAAAGAGAGATATAGCTCTTTGATATACTTTCAGTAAGATTGAGTCTGACTGTCTAGTTGATTCTCTTAGAAGTATTTTGGAGTTAGTCCATACAGATTGCTAATCGAAATACTGGGTGTGGTTGTTAGACCCCCGCTTTTTCAA
Source organism: Papaver somniferum (assembly GCF_003573695.1). Classification (NCBI taxonomy): domain Eukaryota; kingdom Viridiplantae; phylum Streptophyta; class Magnoliopsida; order Ranunculales; family Papaveraceae; genus Papaver; species Papaver somniferum. The sequence goes on from NC_039368.1 coordinate 27,560,468, forward strand.
TAAGATTCATATTGGTAACAATCAAAATAGAACTCAAGAGAACTATCTGGTGTTACCGATCTCGCGCAACTAATCGATCGAGTTGGATCCCAACCGATCTAGTTTTTTGCTACATGATAGACGCATTTATGTGTCTAATTTGTCCTCAATGTTTCGTATTGTTGGTACTCGTTTTCGTCCTTATTATGGTGTTTTGTGTATTTTTAGGTATTTTTGGAAAATAAATATTACTGGAAAAATCGGCTCGAAAAATCACTCGGAACACCCCCGGAGGACACTTGTTATACGGAGCCCAGATTTGGCTAAGGGGCACCCCAAAAAGGCATCTGCTATTCGCACCCCACAGCTGGTTAGGGGGACACCATCTTTTTCATTTGAACTTAAAAATTGGCGGGAAAAATGTTGCAGCTCTCTGAGAATGTTTCGATCGAAATTTGAAGATGTTCTAGGTGGACTAAAGGGATGAAACTTCATGGGTAGTTGTGATATGTCATAAAAGAGCTGGTATGGTTGTTTGTTTCGATCAAATTTGGCTGGAAAATCCGTGACAAGGAATCAGGACAGCCCGTGCATGAGAAGAATAGTTCACGGGTTTTGGAAGATTTATGCATGTTATGCTCGTGTATGATGACTCTAGCAACACTCTGGACCGTGAAGAAGATAGATGAGGAGATTTTGCAGCTGTAGAAACACGTGAGAAGCTAAAACAGGGAAGAAAATATTCCTAGAATGTTTTTCTTCACTGCCGAGTTTAATGAAAATTTGTGAGAGTTATGGCGTGATATTTTGCTGCTGTTGCCTATATATAGGGTGAGGGGATCATAGAGAAGGGACGGGGAGATTGGGAGAGAAAAAGAGCACCACATCGAAAAATCAAATTTGCAGAGTTGTCATTTCTGCTGCTGCAAAACTGAAGAACACGAAGAACGGACCTGCACCAACAGTCGTTTTTGAACAGTGACAACAACTCATTCTGCGGGTCGCAGTTTATAAGCAAACTTAAAAACGCAACAACAACAGTAGGGCTCTTTGTAACGGTTTTTGCAACAGTTATAAGCGTTGCAAACCCGATTTTTATTATAATTCTCCCTTATTCATCATTTGTAACCCTTTGAGCATAAATGAAATCAACTTTTGAGCGTGTTTCCAACATGATGAGCGGCTAATTCTCTCGTAACCAAGGCAATGGATGAAGCTATTCACACATGAAAAATGGGTAACTATTTCATTTTCTCTAATATTTAATTATAATTCACTCAATCACTGCTTTTGCAGAGTTCTTAAAAGTTTACACAATTTTCTTCATTAGTTGTGATTCAATTAGATAGGTTATGCTTTGGTTAGATAATCTATGCTTAGGGGATACAATTAATTTTTGAGAATATGATTGATTATTTGTGGATTAAGAAATAAAGGATTAAAAGGATAATTAGAGTTATGAAATATTTGACATCATTCATGTGTAATAGTGGATTCTAGTGTCTTGGTTATTTTCCAATCCCTTGAAATCAATTTTGAGTTAAGTTTTCTATATTTTTAAGTTCTATTAAGTCTAGAATTCATTGCCTTCACAAGCCTCAACGAACTCTTTACTACAACATCATTGAAAATATCATCACTACACAAAGATATGAGAAACCTATAAGAAATCTTCTTCATCTTCAAATATTCTTTAATCTTCAATTAAACCTGCACAACACCACTTGAATCTCTTGTGATCAATCACGCACAGAATGGAGTATGTTAAAAATGGATTATCACAAGATATCTTTAGATCTACAAACAGTTCTAAAGATCTCGTCGACACTTCAATTTAGTTTGAGTGAATCTTATATCGGAAGAGAAGATTCTCAAGAATAAACAAACTAGGTACAATCAAAGTTCAGCAACCGTTAGTCAATCAAATCAATCGAAAACTAATAAACTGCAATTATCTAGTTTCCGACCAACGATACTCGTATAGCTTCTTGATCCCATATAAGTATTTAAACGAGCGGTCGTAAGAGATTTCTCCTAATTATGGTACTTTCCTCTCCGGATAGACGGCTCCACCAAAAACAACAAAAAGATGAAGTTTTCCTGGCTCTTAGGATAGTTTGCTAGAAATGCGAACTTAGGTATTTATAGACCAAGGATGGTTGGACACCAAGGGATTTCCAAAAACAAAAGCATTCTCAAGATATGCAATAAATGCCCAATCGGTTTTCATAATTCCTGGAAATGCTTTGTCCAATATTTTCCAAAATCTCTCAATAGAAAATCTCAAATTTGTAAATGCACATTACTATTTTTATTCTCTAGAGATATGCATTTAATTGCTGGTAATTAAAGCATATAAAACTAACAATCTTAATTAAGAGATTCTTAATTTATTTCGGACCGAGATCTTCTTGAGTAATTAAGGAATAACTTTGAACAATAAAAGACAAGAGTTATTGTTCGTGTTCAAAGTATGTTGACATCTTTTATTTGTAAATCGTCTTTCATATTACAATCTTGTAATCGATTATACCACACTTCCAAACAAGTTTAGAATTGGTTCATCTGTATTCCAAGACAACTATGTGATTAATCAAATATCAAATCACAATCATGGGTTCAATCGGTTCTACCAATCACTAAGATCGGTTATTCCTTAATATGTGTAGCACCCCCAAAGCTAACAGCTGACTAATCCAAATTATTAACTATAAAATGAGGTACTAAAGATCTAAAACATCTATTTAAACAAAAGAAATAAGTTCCAAACAAATGATTATCCCGAATCTAAAACCCTCTCTTAAATAAATATAATAAATCCTCTCAAATGATACATACTCAATAATGAAATGATTTACAAATAGAATATAAACACAAAATAAACATAGAGGAAGCTAACTAACTAACAAAATCAACTCCTCAAAGCTTTATCGCCACGTGCACATCTTGATCTGTCTCTAAAACTGAAAGTGGGAATTGGGTGAGCACATCATCCCAAAAAAGGGTGCCCAGTAGAAATAACATTTAACTTTCAAGTAATCACTGAAAAGATTTGGAAAACAATACATGTTTTCCGAAACATTAAAAGACAATCAACTCACTGAAATAATCAAACATGTATATGGAACTAACTCCTTCTTTATCTCTGTGGTGATATTATACATCGCAAACAATTATTTTTATGGTGACATTTACACACCGCACACAATTATTTCTGTGGTGACATTTACACACCCGTATTATTGGTGACAATTACACACCTAGAGAGTCTGTGGGTGACTGTACACACCCGTAATATTGGTGACAATTTCACACCTAGATAATCTGTGGGTGACTGTACATACCCGTAATATTGGTGACAATTACACACCTAGATAATTTTGGTGACAATTACACACCAAGATATGCATAAAATATAAATGAAGGAGCGTATCCTATATACCACAGATGGAAATCCTCATTTCCCGACAATTCATAATGACAAGCTAAACAATACAGGTCATTTCGAAACCATGGACAGATTAAAATAAGTAACATAACTTCCAAAAATAAACCAAACAATCAGAAAGATTAAAAGAACCAACATAACTATCGGAATTTAAATTAAACAATGCATGGAAAGCACATCCAGACAATGCATGAGTTTGTAAAACGTAAACTTTTGTAAAAGAGAACAACAATGGTCACAGAAGAGTTAAATAGAAATTCCCACCTCTTTTAATGACAAGCCATGCCTACCTCGAGATCCACGATCCACTAGTTGATCCTTTGAATCGATCTATGTTAATAAAGACTAACTGTTAATCAATCACACAAGAAGTCTAAGAAACTAACCAAAATGGCTCATACAAGAATCATATAGCCCAAGAATCACAAGAGGTCCAAAATATCAAACTAAGAAAACATGGTGCTAAGCCAAGTCCACTAAACCGGCCCATTAATCTAAGGCCCTGTCTAAAAGAGTCAACTAACAGTCAATAACAGTCCATGGGGTCAACTGACGGTCAACATCTAAAGTCAAGGTCAAGGTACAGTTCAAGTCAAGTCAATTCAAAGGTTAAGACTAGTCAAAGAATTCAACTCAGTCAAGGTTCACTGAGTCAGGTCTGGTCAAGTTTGACCAATGAGTTAAACTGATTCAACTCAATCAGATAATTTGAGTCAGGTAAGTCAGCTAAACAAATTGAGTCAGTTAAACTGACTGGATGACTAATAGGTCTAAATTTCAAGAACAAAAGTTTATACAAACATTATACAATTCAATCAGTTGAACTTCATAATTTAACTACAAATACAAGTCTAAATTACATACAAATGCAGTAGCTGAAATATCCACAAAGCTTCAACTCAAACAACACTCAAACCTCAACTACAACACCCATTTGATTACGCTTCACTTCTAACTGAACTTCAACCTCAGCATAAACAAACCCATCACCACAAGCAGTATCAGTTACTTCCAACAAATTAATCCACCACATGTACATCCATATCTTCACTGCAATTCTAGTTCTAATATGCACACTCTACTTCAACATTATCAACAATTCACACATCCATAATAAATGCATTTCAATTACTCCAACAACCATACTTAAGGCTTAACACCACTATCAGCTGAGCAAACACAAATGCATCTCATACCACTGCCTTAAACTCAATTCAACACCACCGTTACAACCTGTATTCTCAATTCCTGAATCACTAACTTATCAATAGTTCAATACTAACACATGTAGACCAGCGTATACCAATTACACTAATTACAACTCCAGCATTAATTATTATTCTTTCCCTTAATTCATAGCAACACCAGTTCACTTCCAAATCCATATCCTCATCAATCTCAGTTCAATTCACAATCATACAAATTATGAAACCAAAACAATTCAACTTGAACTACTTCAATTAAGATAAATTACCTCAAAGACAGTTCAACTCAAGCAATTGAATTCACTTCAGCAACCCATCGATCTTCATCACCATATGTTCTTGACCAAACCTTTATTCAATTCCAAAATCTGAACTTCTCTGTTTCGAATACAAACAACAACTTAATTCTTTAAATCAACAAAACCCATCATTAATTCAAACCCCTAAATCGACAACTTCATCTGTTGATTCTTCTTTGAACTTCTTACAAACCCTAATGCAATTTCTGAGAAACCCTAACTCTGATTCTTCATGAAAACATCACCCGAAAATTAATTAAACACCAACCCAATCGTTCTTCATCTTCTAACAACTGAATTAGCTTGCCAATTGAATACGAATTCGAAATCAAGTCTAAAACCTAATTTAACTTCCCCTGATTTACTTTTATGGTGACTCCACAACAAACACTTAAACAACACTACCACCAACAATTACTTCTTGATCTTTCCCATCTTTTACTAATTACAGAACCACCGATTGATTTCTCTCAATCAGTCACAGAAGAAGAACAAGTAAGAAAACGGAAGAAGAAGAAGAAGAAGAAAGAAATAAGAGAGGAAGAAGAAAAGAGAGACTGATTTTCTCTTCGACTCATCTGGGGATAAGGCCGACCAAAACTTATTAAGGCACCCAGAAAAAAATGATACGGGCAGCCACTGGTCTAGATGCAAAATGACTATTTTGCCCTTCACACATATCTGATGATTACTTCTTCGTCTGGTATCAAAATGACATGTTCGAGTATCCCATTACGCATAACTTTTTGATATCAATCTAGTAGTGCTAATTTCGTATTTAGATCGTTGTTAGAATAATTTCTATTAATTAAAATCTATATTAACTAATCGAGTCATTAGCGGCGAAGTCGTCTCTTGATCATCGCTAGACCAGTCAAATAGCGTTGACGAGCTTGAGGTCCTTACAATATGGAAAACTTGTGATCGGTCACACAAGTTACCAGGACCGGGTACATCAGGTACCAGGATAGGTTACGTCAATTACCAGGACCGGTTACCATATACTTTTGGTATTGCTTGTGATCGGTCACACCAGTCACTAGGATAAGTTACACAAATTACCAGGATCGGTTACACCAATTACTAGAACCGATTACACCAATTACAAGGATCGAGTACACAACTCTTTTGTGATCTGTCACACCAATTACTAGGATCAGTCACACCAATTACAAATATCGATCATACCTTCTCAGGAGATTACTTAGGATCAGTTATACTAACTAGTCATACCAAATCATAAGTCAGGCATTGTGATTAGTTATACCAAGATACATAACAAGTTATGATCGGTTTTACCAACTCACACATATTGGTAATCCAAAGATATGCAATGAATAACAATACCAATAAGCCTAACGAGTTTCCTTTCGATTCATAAAACAAGTTCATGAATGTACTTCCTTCACATAATCACAATAGCATTCATAAGATTATGTCGATGTCATATCTACGAAGTTCAAAAGATAAGTGTTATACTTCGTAACTTAATTCCTTAATTCTATGATCATATGATCATATCTCACTAATAAATTAAAATAGTCATTCACAGCTTCGCAGTTATGTTTTCAATGGCTTGAAAGATACATTAGGAATGAAACAGTTTAAGTCAATATTAGTAACCTCAAGAGGAAGGATGATGTCTTCGTTGTAGCTCATTACTTCTTCACGTTCTTTAGTTCTTCGAGTAATAGTTGTATGTCTCATATTCTTAGACTTTCTAGTCTAACCTATACGAAGTTGTCTCTAGTACATAATCAAGCGATCTTACATGAGTTTTGATTCACTAAAATATGACAACCAAAATTGACATACCAACACTTGGTGGGTTCAACCAAGCTATGCTCTAATACATTTTAATTTAGAGAACATGTGGTAATCCATTACAGACCAAAATCTCGTTCTTCCATAGTTTGTAGAGGGTTTTCTTCCATTCCTCTAATTCATTCAAGTTTTGGCGTAGGATCTTCAAGTCTGCTTCCCTTTGTTGTGTTTGTGCCAAGATTGTAGAGTTTTCCATGTGTTTCTTGAGGTATTATTCCTCTGTTTCATACTTTGCAACCCTTTGTGCTTGTGATTTTTCAAGAAGTTCGATGAGCTTATCCATTTTATCATCTGCTCTCTGCGATGCTTTAGCCTCACGAGCCCTTTTCTTTGCATTATCTCTTCCTGCACTTCTAACATCATCTGTTTGTTCGAAAAAAACGTCTTCTACGAGATATGTCAGAGGTTTCAGAATTATGAGTAGATTATGAGCTACCAAACTCTGCCATATCCTCCAAATCTTCATCCATAGATACTGGAGCGGAAGTATCAGCCTCATTGCCTTAAGTATGTTGACTGTCTTGAGTAGGTTGGGCGGAAGTACCAACTCCATCATCATTATTCACCTCAGGATTGTAGTCGAGTTGATATATCTTCATAATCTGGAAAAACGATTCATGTTTCCAAAGTCTCTTAAACTCTGCTTCATAATTCTGTTTTCCAAGACGATACTGGGATAAAAATGTATTAGAAAAAGAATGAAAGAAAAAATTTAGAGAAAGAAAGAAAGAGATCAAAATGGAAGAAAAAAAAACATCAAAAAAAATAATACAAGTACTTACATAATCCCGGATTTTCAATCCAGTAGGTCTGTTTCGGAAGTAAGGCCTAATGTGTGAAATATATCTTCTCACTTCGGATCTCAACGTATTACACCTTGATTGCAATGACTTTTTATCCCTTTCGGTACCACTAGGAAATCTTTTGAGGTATTCTTCAATAATCTTCTTCTAAAATATTGGACCTTTTTGATCTTTTCTGTTAATCGGATCATTGCTTGCTATAACCCAACCAAGAATTAGTGCCTCATCCTATTTTATACTAAAGTGCGCCATAATTTTGTATGAACAAAATCATATGAAGAAGAAGAAGAAAATCAATGAAGAAGAGAATCAATTGATTTTGGTGTGAGGGATAAAGGAGAAGTAGTTCTCTATTTATAAGGTAGCCTGAAAATATAGCTGTTAATACTTCAAACGTCCATTAAATCTAAGCCGTTGAGATTTAAAGGTTATGTTGATATTGTAAAGACCCTCAAGCTCGTCAACGCTATTAGACAAGTCAAGAGACGTCTTAACCGATACTAACGCGATTAGTTTAACACGAACGTTAATTAATAGAAACTAATCTAACAACGATTTAGATGCGAAACTAGTATCGTTATATAGATCTCGAAAAGTTACGTAGAATGAACTACTCGAACGTGTCATTCGGATATCGGACGAAGAAGATATCATCAAATTGTTTGAAGGGAAAATGGTTATTTTGCAGTTTAGCCGCCTTGAATGCCCTTATCGTTTGGTCGGGTGCTTTTAACAATCTTGGTCGGCCTTATCCCTAGCCAAATCGAGAGGATAACCTCTCATTCTCTTTTCTTCTTCTTCATTATTCTTTCTTCTTCTGTTTCTTCTCTCTCCTGTTCTTCTTCTTCCGCGAGTGTTGAGAGATCAAAAGGAAGCTTTGTGATTGTTAGGAGGTGGAGAAGTTCGTGGTGTAGTTGATCGTGATGGTGTTGTGGTTTGTTGTTGATTAACAATCGAAGGAGGAAGTAAATCAATGAGTTGTGGTTTTTGTTATTTGGTTAAAGCTTGATTTTAGATGTCAATTGAAGATGGGTTTCGTAGTTTCGAGAGTTTGAATATAAGAAGAAGATGGCTGTGTCAATTTGAAGGTTGGGTTTCCGAGAAGAAGAGTAATTCGATAATTAGGGTTTGGTATGAAATTGAGAAGTGAATCAAGTTATTAATGGAAGAAGAATTGAGGGGTTGTTATCAAGTTGATGAGGTGAAGTTGTTCTGGAGGTGAATCGAAGAATTAGGGTTTGTTCTTAAGATGAAGAATTTCAGAAAAGGCTGATGAACCAGTTGAGACTGTGATGAGTTATGGTGGTGGTGCGAACTCGGGTATTTACTTAACTCAGAATGATGAAGCAAAGATGAAATAAGGGCTTCAACAGAATTAATTTGATATTCGAGCAATTCAGAAGAAGTTAATGTTAATTTAGGTAAGCCTCTATAATATCTCAATTTTGGTATTTTGAATTGAATTGCTTAGTTGATGAGTTTTTATTGAGTTTTCAATTAATATTGAAGTTGGTGTCGAATATGGTTGTGGCTAAGGTATGGTGGAAATTTCAGTTCTCAGAATAGTGGTGTTGTTTGTATGTTGAGGGTTAAATCAGTGGTGAACTGAAATAAGAATTGTAGATGAAGGTTTGTTCTGATTCAGCTGAGGTTTTTTGATTTGAGATGCAATTGTTGGGATTTGATTATGTATGTGAATTGAAAATGGGTGTTGGGATTTGGATGTTGTGGAGTTATTTGACAGTGCAGTTGAGAATGGAATGTGTTTAGAATTGGAGATGAATTGTTGTTGCAGATGGAGTCGAGTTCCATAGTGGTGTTTCTGTAGCTATTGGTGATGTTTATGGAGTTGTGGTGTTTAATGACGGGATGTGCATGAATCTTGGTAGTGGTATCAGACTGTGATATTGCAGATATGAGAGATAGGCGTTGCAGGTGATTGTGTTTGTTGAGAAAGAGAAATGGTAATGGTTCTGTTAAGTTGCAGTTGAGGAGTACATGCTATACATGGCGATAGTGAAGTGAAGGTCAATATCTGATGGACTTTGGACATGTTGATGGTGCAATAATATTAGATAGAACTGGTGGTGTGATAATGAATTGCAAATGCAAGTGGGTTATGATCTAATTATGGAACTACAAATGGTAAAGATTAATGAATGTTTCAGGTTGATATGTTTCTGCTCAGTGTGCTAAATGGTAGTGGTTAACAATTGAAATAGTTTAGATTTAAGTTGTATTATGATGTGTTGCAGAAGTTGGAATTAGATGAATGATTTAGGAAAGATGCTACTTGAAGCTGCAATTGCAGGTAAATTTAGTTGTTGTTTGTAAATGAGGTTCATTGTTGTTTAGTATTTGAATTCAAGTTGAATTGTTAAAATAGAAGATGAGAATGTTAGATTTTTAGCTGAAGTGAAGATGTAATAGAATCAGACCTATTAGTCATCCCATTCAGATGTCTGACTAGCTTGTTTTAATGAATCAGTTAATCTGACTGAGTCATTTGTAAATCTGACTTGCCTGAATCAGTCTTGTTGACTGAGTTAATTCTGTAACTAGGTTTTGAACCGTTTTGACTCAGAGACTGGGCCATTGACCCTGGACTTTGACTTGGCGTGGACTGTTAATTGACCCCTTGACCGTTAGTTGATTCTGGTGGACTGGACCTTAGGTTAATGGATTGGTTTGATGGACTTGGCTTAGGTTTAGTTTTTCTATTTTGATATATTGGACCTTATAGTCTGATTTAACCTATAATTCCTTCTACAAAGTTGTAGGTAGTCACAAGACTTGTCTAATGGACTATAAAATCAACCCAATTCAATTAGTAAACCTTGGCTATGCTAAAGATAAAGAATGAAGAGGTGTAAAGTCATAAATGAGCTTAGAACCATTAGATAGACTTGTATGATTCTTGTTTGAGCCATTTTGGCTAGTTTCTTAGACTTCTTGTGTGATTAACAATTATTTTATATTAACAACGACCGATTCAAAGAATGAACCAGTGGATCGTGGATCTCGAGGTAGGCGTGGCTTGTCGTCAAAAGAGATGGGAATACATTCAACTCTTTTGTAACCATTTTTGTTTCTTTTTACAAAAGTATTTGCTTAACAAACTCATGCTTTGTCTGATTATACATTCCATGCTTTGTTTAATTTGTATTACGATTGTTCTGTTGATTCTTTGAATCTTTCCACGATTTAGAAAGGACTTCTATTGTTTGTTTGTCATTATGAATTGTTATGGGAAATAAGAATTTCCATCTATGGTATATAGGATACTACTCCTTCGTTTATACCTACTTTTCTTTCTGCTTTTATGCTTATGATGTGTGGAATTTCGCACTAATATAAACTAATCGGGTGTGTAAGGAATTGGTTGACACTCAATATAGTACATTGTTTGAAGAATAAGTTTTTCCATATACATGTTTGTTTATTTCAGTGACTTGGTCACTATTTAATGTTTCAGAAAACATGCATTGTTTTCCAAATCTTGCTTATGATTACTTAAAAGTTAAATGTTATTCCTACTGGGCACCCCTTTTAGGGATGATGTGCTCACCCATTCCCACTTTCAGTTTCAGAGAAAGATCAGAGTTGAGCAGCGAAAGCTTCAAGTGTTAAGTTCGTTAGTTGGTTAACTTCAGATATGTTTTTTATGTTATATATTCTATTTGTAAACCAAATGAGTATTGTATATGTATCATTTGAGAGGAGTTCTTGTATATATATTTCAGAGTGGGGCTAGTTTTTGGGTTAAGTTTTGTAGCAAATTTCTTAATTGAATGCTTAAGTATATGATTTAGATTTTTAATGCCTATTTATTTAGTTAATCTCTTGGATTAGTCAGCTGCTAGCTTTGGGGGCGCTACACATTTAACGGATGAAATTATATGGCGCTGAATGGTGCAGCACTCCAGCGCGGAATGGTACAACGCTGTCTTCCCCGCCGTTGAAAAAACTTAAAATGAAAATCCAAACAAATTGTAAATGTACTTACCGATCTCAAACCCATCTGGGAAAAGTAAAACGGACAAGGTACTTCGGGAACTGGTAGTTGCTGTTCTACGTCGACTTCACTGGAAAATGGTTATCTGAAATCTATCTCTGGCAGTTGTGACAAGGGCTCATTATGTGTTCCATAAGTATAAGTCTGCGACATCATGTCAGGAGGAGGATGACTAGGAAACAAATGGCAAGGAACAACTGAGCTACCCAATGCTATCTCATCGATGTTCTGTGTACGGTATGACTCAGTGAAATAAGTTCCAACACTCTTCTTCTTCCACCAAGTTTTATATTGATCCTCAGTGACTGCATAATACTCGGTGCCTACATCTACATTCGCTATGTCCCCAACTGATTGAAAATTTGGAGGGTTTGCTGGGACTACAATCATACATGTATTCTTCCTCTGGAATCTCTCAGCCAAGTAACAACTAACTCTTGTGTTGTCAATCAGGTCAAAAAAACAAAACTCTTCTTCTAGATACTTGTAGTGCGTATTTATATTGTTCTCCCACAACATACGCACTATCTAACCATGGTTTCCTAATACATGATGCACTTTTTCTAGTGTCAATCCGTGTTCTTGCACTTGTGACTGAGTGTTTCCTAGTATCCTTTTTGCCCCCTCTATGTCCTCTCTTCCTTGATACAATTTTAGTCTTTCTTGAAGAGACAAATCTTTGAGAAAACATCATAACGATCTCCAGGTATCTGAAAAAGCAAGGGTTGCATTTTGCGGAAGTAATAATAGTACCAATACTCAACTACCATAACCATGCAAGAAAAATCCTCACCGTTGGTTGACCATTCGTTAAGAAATTTATAGGTATTACCTAACGAAGCTATACCCCAATCATATTCCCCAAGTATATCTAAATCATCCAACAATATAACCCAACGCTTATCTACTCTTCCACTAGAATCCGCAAGAAGAAAATGACCAAAACACCACATAAAGAATGCTCGTCTCAATGTCTCTGCACATCCAGTATTGTCCTGATTTTGTCTACTGTTAATGTAGTTTTTCAAGACAGCCAAGGATAATGAATTTTTTTAGGGTCCCATCCAACATGAAATTTTTTGATATCCAAGAAATATAAATCATCCAGAACAGGATATGTTAGATCACTACCCAACTGCGGCATAACTACTGGTCGTTTACTAGGGTCACCAGAGGGAATTCCTGTTAACATGTACCAATCTACAGGAAGAAGGCCAATTTCAAACTATTAAAAGTGAAAGCTCTTCGTTTTACTCCACCATCTCTCAGTTATGGCTTCAACTAAGCCTCTATCTCCATTGGTGAAATCAAACTCAAAAATAGAAGAAAAGCCACAATTGTCACAATATCGTTGTGCTGTCGGATTATTGTTCACTACAATTTTATAATACACTTTAACCTCTTTCAAAATACTTCTAAAGCTTAGTTTGCAATGATCTTTCGTATCTTTACATACATGTTTATCAATAGTCTTTGACGATATTATATCCAAACGATCTAGCAATTCATCCATATTCTCATCCATACTCATACTACAATCAACAACAAACATGAAAAAATATCAACCATACAAACTAAACTTCACACAAATTTTCATCACAAATAATCATACAAACTAATCATTATCATACAAATTATCATTTTCATGATACAAATAATCAAATTATCATACAAATTTACCTACAAATTTTACCTACAAAGTAATCATACAAATTATCATTCATTTTCATCAAAAATCAAATTTTCATTTTTTGTTCATCACAAATATCAAATTAAATCCCCAAAAAAAAATCATCAAAAATGATCAAATTAAATCATACACATGTCATCTAAAGCATCTAAATAACTAAGATCAATCATCAATTTGAATGAAATTGCACCAAAAATCAAAAATCATAAAACTTTAAACCTAAAACTTAAATTTCTTATCTCGATTGATTTCGTGGATGGAATCGCACCAAACCACCCTCAATCGATCACAAATTCGATGTAGAAGAAACCCACTGAAGGAGTTTGAATTTTTTTTCTTCTAAAACTCTTGAATTTGGATATGCAGTTTGGGAGAAATGGGGGAGAAATGAGTGAGAAGTGAAAATGGGGAAGAAGATCGATCTTCCGTGAAGATATCAATTTTTTTGAGCGTCGTTTGGTTCGGCGTTGGCGCTGTCAACCCAGTTGACTGAGTCAAGCGCTGTTCTGTGCAGCGTTCATCTGGGCGCTGAACTATTCAGCGTTCAACGCTGTTTTATTCAGCGAATAGCTGCTAGATTAGCACTACTATAGGACTTAGAAGGTTGCCCTATCTGACGTGAACCGCTAATCTAGCTGCTAGATTAGAACCAATTGGACTAAGCCTTATCTGCTAGCTCTAGCTTGTTTTTCGATTCCATTTGCCCCCACTCCCTCATATTTCCGCCCTGGATAAAAGAAAATCCAACTAAATTTTAGCGAACTGCTAGGGCGCACTCCACTTTCCGTTCTCTGCCTCGTATTTTGTGTGTGTGTGTTTTCCTTGAGAATCAAAATACTACTACTAATTAATGCGAAGTTCTAATCAGAAAAGAAGTTTTTGGCTCAAAGAAGTGCAAATCTTTCTGGTTCTTCAGGTCGTCTCTCCCAGGTAAGTTCTATTCGAATGTTTCAAAAAATTCTTTTACAGTTTCAGATAAGTTGTCGTAAAATTGGGTTTCTTTTCAATCCCAAAGAGGTCAATTCCTTATTCATTTTTTTTTCTTCCTTTCATGCCTGTTAGAATTTAGGAACCATAGCTTAGGTTTTGCTTTTAGTTGAATGCATGTTTCTTTGATTTTTTCAAAATGGGAAATCAATATACACTCAGTGATGTATAGGATATCTGGATAAAGTTCAGAGCTAACAAGATAACTTCTTGGGATTTAGCCACCGAAACCATTGATCTCTTCTTGCTGCATTGCTACTTCACTAGGGAGCTTTGGCAATAATTCCTAACAATACTAACTGGTTTATTAAGTTGACATTGATTTTGTGCATGCCACAACAAGTTTTGGAGAATATAGAGATTTTTTTTTTCTTCCGAATTTTCTGTCATTCTAGTTATGGATTAGTGAGATTGAATTCAATTCGTCTACAATTTAAGGTTCTAGGCTTTTCCAACATAGTTTCTCAGGTATTTCTCTTCCTGTCCTTTTAAGTATACAAGATTTATTTCCAAGCAATAGCAAAGAGCCAAAGAGCATTATCAGATCTAAAAAAGTTAGCATAGAGTATGAAATTTTACACTTAAGTCTATTCTTAGTAATAAGCTAGATTATGTCCAATAGAGATTTTTTCCAGCTATACTTGGTGTAATATTTTCAGGGGAAACATATTAACTCTCTAAAGTCTAAACTGCTTCTTGGTTCAATTCCCTTACATCTCTTCTCTCATGAAATCTATCTTTCTAGCTGTGCACAATTCTTTTCTGATCACAAATTAGTTGTGTAAAGATGTGCTGTCTTCATTATATAGAAAACAAAACCAAAATGAGCTCTGTCATATGAATTTTTGGTTACTTGGGAACAAGTGAAGCTCGGCTAAATAACAGGAAAGTGAAAAGCTCGTCTAAATTTTTGAAGATTTTTTTTATGCATAGCCCAGAATGTTTGAAGTTTTATCTTGTCTCTAAGTTGTAGAAAATTTAACCCGAGCGTAGTCAGTAGCAGCAATTTGCAGATTTACTCGTGTTGCATAGACTTAATTGTTGTAGCACTTTATCCTTCATTCTAAGCTCTGGTTTGAAGTTGTTGGGTTTTGCTGGAAAGTGACATCACGTGACTGAGATGCTGATTTTGAAAATTCTAAAGCAGATGTATTAGTTATAATCTTGTTGTAAATATTACAAGTGATTTAGATTTTCATCCTCCTGAAAATCAAGTTTTTCCTTAAATTATGGGTGAATCATCAAATAACAGAACTTAAATATCTCAGAAACTAACTGTAAAAGTAGGGAGCAAACGACGGCGATCTTCGTTGCTTCTGTGTTTTTAATCTTTTAATGCATTTGAGACATGTTAGGGATAAAAGCTCCTAATTTTTTGTTTGTTCTCTACAAATGCAGTGTTCAAATTTGCAGATATAGGCTGACTAGAGTGTAAGTTCGTAATGGCTTCTCTATGTTTCAGAGGACTTCGTACTCATTCGTCTATCCTTTGTCCATCTTCTCTCTTCTCCACAAGCAATGGTGTATTCTTTTGCACAATGCAAACCACAAAAACTGAAAAAACCAACACAAGAACTGATAAAACTAAAAGAACACAGATTAAAGCATCTACGAGTACTAGTACTAAGCTGGTCAAAGAAAATGAGCAAAGGTTAAATGATTATGAAGCCGTTATAGGTATAGAGACACATGTCCAACTTTCAACTCTAACTAAAGCCTTTTGTAGCTGCCCTTACAACTACGGGTCTCAACCAAACACTACTGTTTGTCCAATTTGTATGGGTCTACCTGGTGCATTGCCAATATTCAATTCGAAGGTTATCGAGTGTGCAGTAAAACTAGGACTTGCACTTAACTGCAAACTGGCAATGACTTCAAAGTTCGATAGGAAACAATATTTTTATCCTGATCTTCCTAAAGGTTATCAGATTTCACAATTCGATGTTCCGATTGCAAGTGGTGGTTATGTCGATTTGGATCTTCCTCTTGAGTTTGGTGGTGGGCATAGAAAGTTTGGAATAACCAGGGTTCACATGGAAGAAGATGCTGGGAAGTTGATGCACTCTGAAACTGGGATGTACTCGCAGGTAATCCGCTTTGCTTTGTCAAGTATATATATTTCTTGACTCCTAGCTTATAAAGTAGTTCCATGTAGTCTTTTAGGCTTGTTAATATCATTTTGGTTCTTTATTCAGGTGGACTTGAATAGAGCAGGGGTACCGTTGCTTGAGATAGTTTCAGAGCCTGATATGAGAACTGGGATCGAGGCTGCTGAATATGCGGCTGAGATACAAAGGTTGGTTCGCTATTTGGGAGTGGGTAATGGCAATATGCAGGAAGGTTCGCTGCGGTGTGATGTGAATGTATCGGTCCGGCCTATAGGGCAGGCAGAGTTTGGAACGAAGGTAACCAAACTTTATCTGCTTAACATACATGGTTACTGAAGCAAAATTCTTGATCCGAATATGGATTTACAACCAATTCCAGTTTCTGAATATCTCCTTCACTCTTTTTTATTGGTAGGTCGAAATAAAGAACATGAACTCATTTTCAGCCATGCACAGGGCAATCGATTTCGAGATTTCTAGGCAGGTTCTTCTCCACAATCAAGGCCTGGCTGATCAAATTGTACAGGAAACTCGACTTTGGGAAGAGGGTGCTCAGGTTTTAACTCTCAACTATCATCATTTAATTGAATTGCATAAATGCTTTACAACTTTCTCTGACTGACCTTGTGTCGACTGTTCAGAAAACGGCAACAATGAGGAAAAAAGAGGGACTTGCGGACTATCGGTATTTTCCTGAACCGGACCTTCCAGAAGTGGTTCTGACGGAGGACTATGTCGAAAGTATTCGTGCATCTTTGCCTGAACTTCCAGAAATGAAGCGCCGGAGATTCGAGAATATGGGCCTCAGCATGCAGGATGTTTTGTTCCTTGCTAACGACACGAATGTTAGTCCTAATGGCCAGTTCTTTTTGGATTTTTTTCGTCATTAGTATTTGACAAAAACCAATTCCGTGATATGACAAGTTTCAAAATTTCACCTAATGAATGTTGCAGGTCTGCAAGTTTTTCGAGTCTGCTGTTGACAAAGGTGCTGATGTGAAAATGGCGGCCAATTGGATCATGGGTGATATTGCTGCTTATTTGAAGAATGAAAAACTCTCTATAACAGAAATTAAACTTACACCACAGGAGCTGGCTGAACTAATATCCTTCATCAAAGGTGGAATTATCAGCGGAAAAATTGGGAAAGATGTGATTATTCTTCACTCTCTCTCTCTCTCTCTCTCTCTCTCTCTCTCTCTCTCTCTCTCTCTATGTATATATATATATATATATATATATATATATATATATATATATATATGAATCGACTTTAATCATCTAATGTGAATCTGCAGATATTATTTGAGATTATAGCAAAAGGTGGAACTGTCAAAGCTGTCATTGAAGAAAAGGATTTGGTTCAGGCAAGTTAACCACCAACTCTATTGTAATAAATTTGCCACATTATTAATGCAGAACTATGGTTCTATTAGTTTATGCTGTAGGTTGGTTTCATTTGTTGGTCCCTCATTTTTTTTTTTGCAACTCTAGAGGTTTGTTTTGTCTCATCTATTTACTCCTGTGCTTTCCTCTTGTTGATTATAGTCTATTATGTTTTGGATCATGTTATGCTAAACTAGTTTCTATAAGTTAAAAAAAGAAAACAAATGATGTACCTGTCAAGACTGATAAACTTTCACTGATGAATAAAGTCTGTTTTCCTGCCACTTGATAACAGATAACAGATCCTAGTGAGATTGAAAAAATGATTGTGAAGGTGATTGAGGAGAATCCACAGCAGGTGGAGAAATATCGTGGTGGCAAAACCAAGTTGCAAGGCTTTTTTGCTGGGCAGGTACTTTCTTACATCAGAAACAAGTCTGTTTAAATTCTCGAAAGTCTTGACGTTTAAACTTCACACTCATATACAGCTTTTGTCTTGTCTTGGAAATGGAACTTTATCAGAATGCTTTGCCCAGTGGTCGTTGTTAACATTGGCTACCAAATACTTTTCAGGTAATGAAGGCATCAAAAGGTAAGGCCAATCCAGTGCTGTTGAACAAAATCCTATTAGAGAAATTACACGCAAAAAGCTGATGAGGTGAGTCTAATATCAAAAACCAATAGCATTACCTTGAAACATCTTGATTCTACTTCATGTGTTTTCTCCTCGACTTCTCTTTTGGGGTGCTAATTCATTCATACCCTTGCCTTAGAAGATGCATAAATTTTCTGAAAAATGTCAGCTGGTAGGGATAACTGTCTTTGATTTACTTTGTAAGTTACAGCAATCAAAAGGAAGCTGGGAAGTTAAAGAGAGAAGGACCCAGATTCAATTTCTTCTTAAACTGACAGACCCGATGACTAAATGTTAATAGCAGAGTAAGTTCATGAAGATTCTTAACTTCTTCGATCCTATCAATTTACCCTTTTCTATGGGTGGGGGAAGAACATTACTTCCTATTATTATTGTGTAAACCCATAGATTGACGGAAGCATTTTCCATTCAATCCTAAAATGTAGATGACAATTGTTACTAAGAATCTATAAGGAGTCTGGTTACAAAGAACGGTTTCAAAAAGGTAATGTTTTAGTCACCCTTAGCTTGAGATTTCGAAAGGATTTATGTGAATAGTTTACTTGATAATCCGCATGAGGGCACTGGGCACAAGAAAAAGCATCTACAATTTATGTTTGTTCATTCAATTCTTCTCCTAGCAATTCTTTGTTGTTATTTATGATGTAGGCTGAGCATGCACTTTACAAAGGCAACAAAAGGACTGGATACTGCAGATACTTGGTTGAGAACAGCAAATGCACTTGTGTTGGAGTTCAAAGGAAAAGCCAAAATGGTGGCCATCACACCAAGACCCACAAGGACTTTTGCCTTCTTGCATAAACAGCTTTTTCCTGCTCTCTCCCTTTATATCAGTTGTTGGTCTTCACTACCGTAAAAACAAAGTTGATGGTTAAGCCACAATTTCATCAAATTTCAATTGTGGTTCCTTTGTTGCGTAAATTGCTAAAACCCGGCGAAGCGAGTTGCACAACTTCACAATAATATTCTCAATGTTGCAAAGAACACGAACACCTGCATAAACGAGAACAAAAATTTAACAAGGCTGAATTGGGGGCCCTGGAAAAATAATTGGGGACCCCTAGCTGGGACAAAAAAGGTTATGAAATAGTAATTGGAAGTTATTCCTTATCCCCAATTTTTTAAACTGGCTAAACTACCCCAAATCATTAGTGGTAATTAAGTTAATTAATTGTTAATTAGTTTAGTTAGATTAAAATCAGATTTAGGGATAAAATTTTGATAAAAGAAAAATTGTGTTTTTGTGTTGTGGAGAGGAAGAAGTTGAGTTTTTGGGGGATTCCAGTAGAGGAATCATATTGCTCAAAATGAAGGAACTAATCCTCAAAATGAAGAACCCGAAGCTTAAAACAATCTGGTAAACTTCCTATACTCTTCAAATTGTATGAATGATGTTCCAAGTGGTCGATTCATGTACACTATGCAACTACTCAGAGTGAGGGTCGTTAAGTCGAGAGGGTAATAAACGAACGACTCTAAGAAGTCGTCAATTACTTGACACAACATTTGACGACTCAAACCTGCAACTTTTGCAGGTTATGAAAAATCGTCAACCAAGTGTGATATAATTGACGACTCCAGCTAGTTAGGTCATATAGAGTCGTTAACTTAATATGTTTAGAACCCAACGACTCTAAAAAAATTTACTCTCTGAAGATGTTACTCTTAGGGTATTTAATTAGGCATTCCTATATACTGACGGCCCTAGCGAGCCATTTCATAGATCAAGGGTCGGCAAGCAAAATTTATAAAACCAGACGACCCTTCAACATCGTTAACGACTTCAAAAATTTTAACATGACGACCCTTCAACATACTTAACGACTACAACCATTTGACATGACGACCCTTCCTATTTTTTGAACAAGGAACAAATTTTGTATCATATAGAGTCGTTAGTTTCATAAAGAGGTTGTCAAACAAAGAATCGTTAATGCTTTAGAAATATATTGACGACCCTGTCACTAGGGACAGAGAGGTGGTTCTGCATAAGACAGAGACGTTCGTATTTAAAAAGTGTCGTCGAGAAGAGTCGTTAACGATTTAGAAATCCCTAAACGACACTATTCTAAGGCAGAAAACTAGGTTTAGGGTCGTTATCTACTACACCCTAATGATTAACTATTTTTTATCAATTTAACATGCATATCAAAAATCGTTAAGCAATAAAAAACCGTGGTTAACAACCCTGGAACTGTAACTGCAATTTTGCAGTTGAAAACCTAATTTTTCAATCAACAAATCAAATTAAAACGCAAACCCAACTTATATTAAGGGGTTTTAGTTCACTTACGACGATGAATCAGTGAGAATTTTTTTTCTCAGAAGTCGTTAATGGAATGGGAAACAGTGGGAGAGAGGGAGCGGAGGAGAAGAAGAATGGGAGGAGAAGAAGTTATTAGAGAAGGGTAAAATAGTTATTTCACCATCATTTTGGAAGCCCCATATATCTTTTGGTGTGGGTATAAAATGTATCTTGGCCCCCAATTAGTTTCCATGGCTCCCAATTCAGCCTTGAAATTTAACGAGTTTGAATCCACGAAAAGAGATAAAAATTTTGCATATATTATTATTGTAAGGGAGAAAACATATAAACATGTATACGTAGGGCATATTACCATTAACCAATAAGAAATATGTTTCCTAACTTAATTCTTAAGGAACCAAAACAAAAGTAACACAAAAACTCAAAATAACAAAAGTAACATAAAAACTCCAAAGGTATTTTTGCCACCACTAACTACCACTACTAACAACCAGCACCACATCCACCAACAAATACTAGCATTACCATCACCATAAAAAGCATAGTATCATTTCATCATAAACTTACCGTATCATCTTTAAAATCTTTGGTTTCATGATAAAAAATAGGCAAAAATATGTGGTTTCATCATAGAATTTGATGAAACCAATTTTGTTTAGAGTTTTTGTATCAAATTTTAAAAATTTGGGATTTTTGTATCAATTTTGTTTAATATAAAGTTTTAATGGATCCCAACATTTGAACGGAGTTTTTGTACTCCAAATCTGATCACCTTCGTGTTTTACTACTAGTTTGATTTGGGTTAATCCCAAATATTTGTCTGAGTTTGGGTTTTCCCAACCCAAATTAACCGACATCACCAAATTTGAGTTCTTCACCTCGGATCATGTATTTACGCATGAGACGATCATAACAAAATCACCTCTGCAAGGAATCAAACCGACCATAATTCACTTAATAGCTTTGCTGGAAGGCCTCCACCTGGTTCCTAAGAACCTCTACCAAAATGGTCTAACCAAACCGGAAGAATGTGGATCAATTTCGAGCGATGACGAAACTTAACCCAGATACTACTTCTGTTTATATATATCAGATGGATTGTTTTAAACATCTATCTTCACGAGCAAAATATATTCTTCTTCTAGGATTTCTCTGACAAAGTGAAATCGTGTTTGCTTCTAGCATAATGCATTTGATTCTTAGCAAAGTATATTGAACTAAGACTATAACAATGCATGGGAATCTGTTCCTCCACAAAACCCAAGTCATCTAGCAAACTATGTAACCATATAGCCTCTTTAAATGCCTCTGTCACTGCCATATACCCTGCTTTAGTAGTTGAGAGAGCCGTAATAGACTGCAAAATGGATCTCCAACTTATTGGTTCTTCAAATAACAAGGGTACCAAGTACACCACAATCTTTTCGATGTCAACCTATAAGTCCTATACCTTGTGTGATCTAATATAGACAGAGATTATCAAGAAGATAACAAACCACAAGGTATACAATTTGTTAGAGCATTGCTCGATTGAACCCGCCAAGTGTTGGTTGTCATATTTTAGTATCAAAACTCATAAGTTGCTTAATTAGATTACTAGAGTCAACTTTGTTCGGTTAGACTAGGAAGTTTAGAAATGTTGAGACATAAAAGTATTACTCTGAAGACCTGAAGAATACGAAGACGTATCGACATCAAAGAAGACACCATCCTTCCACTTAAGGTTAGTAATACATGACTTGACTTGTTTCCATTTCTACATCGTAAGCTTTCAAGTTCTTTCTGATTGTAAACATAACATGCCAAGTTATATACATGAAACTCTAGTATTAGATACTTTGATCATCTTATTATGATCAAAGTGTCAAGGAATAATATATCAATAGTTGTCAATGTTTTATATTGGTATATTATATTACGAAGTATAATGCTTATCTTTTGAACTTCGTAATTGCGACATCAATATAATCGTTGTAACTTATTACTAAATTCTGTAGTGAACATAGGTTTAATTTCATGCCTAGAAAACTATGTTTAATTACATGAGTTTAAGGAATCTTAGTTGAAAGAAGCCGATAGGATTGAAGGTATGATTTTCATTGAAGATATAAAGTTTGACCGATCCTAACCTATATAGAGAATCAAGGTAGAACCGATCCTAACTTATGTTGGGAGTCAAGGTATAACCGATCCCTACTTATAGTGGAAGTGAAGGTAGAACCGATCTTAACCTATATTGGGAGTCAAGGTGGAACTGGTCCCAATAGGAAAAACCAATTTCCTTAGTCACATTCACTTTAGGGTTTGTGTGATTTGGAAATTTGGTTTGCAAAATAGGAATGTTTAAGATGTCGACGTAATGAGTAATTTGAATATGAGCACAAATATTATGTTTTATTGTTCAAATATATTCCTTGATACTCAAGGTGAGATCCCAAACAGAAATATTTGAGAATTTTTTGAGATTTTCGAATGTATATGTTTTGTTTTACCAGCAATCAAATCATATCTCTGGAAACATATATTAGTTAAGTGCTAGATAATATTGAGTTTTCCAATAGGGATTTCAGTTATACAGTTGGATATTGGTTGTAATTAGACAAAAACAATTTAGGTGCTTTATTGCATATCTTGAGAATATTTTCGGTTATGGAAATTCCTTGGCATCCAAACTACCCTGGTCTATAAATAGTGAAGTTTGTTCTTCGTACAAACTTATCTTGATGCAGGCACTTCGTTTCGTAATCACTGTTGTAGCCGACTAATAATATTACTTGTAATACTATCTTGGAGAGGATAGTAACGTGATTAATCGAAATCTCTTACATCCGCTGGTTTAAAGACTTCTTTGGGATCAAGAAGCGTCTACTAGTAACGCTGGTGGGAAACTAGAATTGCATTGCTATTTTAGTTTTCGATTATTGATTTGATTTACTTACGGTTGTTAACTCTTGATTGCACTTAGTTTGATTATTCTTGAGAGCCTTCTCTTCTGAAATAAGTCCACTCAAACTATATCAATAGATTAGTGGTAGTTCAGATCTGATTTTAGATCAGACGTTGACTTGTGATCCATTGTTAACAGATCTAAAGATCTACCCCTAGTTCAGATATACTTACTGCATGTGAAATTTCTGGCCTCGCATACATCAAGCTACCAACAATATTAATATATGTGACTTGGCAATATAGTCTCGTCATTCTTCTGTAGTAGGAGATATATCAAAATTCAACTTAAAGTGAGGAGCAAATGGAGTTCTTAAAGATTTAATTCCTTCGTTGACACCAAATTTCTATAACACTTTTTTCAAATATGCCTTTTAAGACAAACAAGCTTTACCATTTTCCATGTCGCAATGAATCTCCTTACCAAATTTCTTTTTAGCTTCTTCCATATCTTTCATCTCAGACTTAGTCAAAAAATTTGTGCTTCAAATTGTCAAATTCTTTCTTGTTATTCGATGTTATCCTCATATCATCGACATACAAGAGAAAAATATATGAAAAACCCATCATGTAGCTTCTTGAAGCATACACAATGGTCATGGTGACTTCCTGTGTATGTTTGACCAATCATAAACCGATCAAATCGCTTGTACCACTGTCTTAGAGAATATTTCAGCCCATACGACAATCTTTTTAGCTTACATACACAATCTTCTTATTCAGCACTTTAACCCACCTGGTTGAGTCATATAGATCTTCTATTCTAGATCACCATGTAAGACTCGTCTTAGCATCCAGATAAACTAGATCTAAATTATATTTGCTATCAAGGACAATAAAATTCGGATTGATAAGTGTATCACAAGTGGAGAGAATACCTCATTGTAGTCAATCCCTTCTCTTCGGGCATAACCTTTCGCAATTTGACTTGTATAGTGTACTTGATTCACTTGATAACCTTTTTATTAGTATATACCCATTTACACCCAATAACCTTCTTACCGTTCGGAAGATTTGTAAGAACACATGTGCCACTTTTGTGAAGACACTCAATTTCATCTTGCATAGCAACTTCTCATTCCTCGCGCTCTACACTATGTATAACCTCAGAATAGGTATTAAGAATACATTCTTCGACAACTGATAATGTATAAGCTACAAAAGCATTCATCCAACCAGGTTTTCATGGTTTGTATTCTCAGTTTATTGATTTTTATTGTCTCAGTGACCGTAGCTTCTGTATCTTATACTACTCCGTGTTCATCTTCATTAACAACATCACTATCATTTGGAATTTCGATAATTACCTCCCTTATAGACGTCGCGCCTTCGGAAGTATACGTAATATATTGAAGTGGTGAAGTTGCATCGATCTCCACTTTTTATAAAGGCTTACTTGTATCGATAGTTTTCTCTACCCGCCGAGAACTCTAAAACTTCATGCCATAGACGTTTTATATATTAAACGTAACGTCTCAACTCATGAATATCTTATTTTCTTTATTGGATTCCATATTTTGAACCCCTTCGCTCCTTTCTACACACCCATAAAGATCCCTTTAACAACACGACTATCAAGCAATTTTTCAGTAACATGATACCAAGCAAGGAAACCAAATATATGAATTGATACATAGTCATAAGTTGGATTTGTAATCCTCATCAATTTTATTCCTTTTATGTGTGGTTAACTTTAATACTAAAAGTAGATTTCTAAATGTTTCTGGCCACTTTAGTTATGAGTACCCCCTATCAATTAACAATATGGTTCCTAGTTGACCATAGAGTTTGAATTAGTATTAATAAAATATGGTTAGTGAGATTTCAATATCTTCCTTTGTACCAGAACAGATTGAGATTTAAGACTCATTTCTCCATAGCAGCGACTTAAACAATGAAGGATTAGGGGAAAATAAGTTTAGAAAAACAAACCCAACGGTGTAAACGGTAAGGATCTGATTTAGGTTTCTTAGTCTTCCCTCTCGTTATGATCAGGGATTTTGCTTATGATTAAATTTTCTTTCTTTGCTTGTTGTAATATATTTAGGATTTGATAATTGAGGAAAACTTCTACCTATGGGATCAATCGGGTTACCTGCGGGAGTTGAGGCAAGTTTAATTCGATCTCTTAGTCTCGGATAGTTGTAGAAGTGATAATTAAATATCCTGTGAACCCTACATATTCATGCTTAATTTTATATTTAGTTGTTGCTTGTAATCTAATTGAACTGCTTTTGTGAACATGGTTATGGATGAGGTAAGTAGATGTATCTCTTTGATGGTGTAATGTGGTGAGCATGATAAATGGTAGTACAAATGGCTAAATCCAAATTTTTGTGTGTCATTTCCCGTTGCTTGCTAAGTGATTATGTTCAGGGTACTGAATATATATATATATATATATATATGTGTGTGTGTGCGCGCGCGCGCGTGTGTGAATTTGATGATCATTCAATGTATGGGATGTGATGGTTATTGTTTGGATTATCCATCCAAATCTAGATATAAGGTTGCATGCTAACTGTATGGAAAAATGATTTCTTTCGATATGTAACTTGGTGACCAGAGTAGTATGATTAAGGTAGATATTTGATGGTCAAGTTTCTTGGCTCGTAGCGTAATAGGTTCCCGTAGGATTAGCCTTCGAATATAGGCATTAGGTTACACAACGATTGACATGTGATAGACACATTTTTGTGTATGAATTGTCCTCAGTGTCTCTATTGCTAGTGCTTGATTTTGTATTTATTATGGTGTTTTTATGTTTCTGTAGGTGTTTTTGGAGAAATACACTTGTGTGGAAAAAGTTGCTCAAAAAGTGCTATTTGGACCCCCGAAGGACACACGTTATTCGGACTCTCAGTTTTGGACAAGGGGCACCTAACTGATAAGGGGCACCCCATGGAACCAACTTCTAATCGCACCCCATTACTGGTTAAGGGGGATCCATCTTCTTCCTTGATTTGAAAAGAAAAAATTGGCGGGAAATTTGGTTTCAACGGTAAAGGATTTATTATCTTTAAGATAAGAATATCTTCTTGCCTGACAAACATGAAGTTTTGAAGAAAAAGGAAGTTATCTTGTATTAAACAAGAAAGATATCCTTAGAATATTTTATCTTGGATTTTATTCTACGAATTAAAGAAGATATGGGTTTAGTAAGAAAATATATAGAATAAAGAGAAGGAAAAATTCTGAAGATATTTTTAATTAAAAAGAAGAAGATTTTGGAGTTATGAAAGAATATATTTGAGTGATGTGTATTTGTGTGTATAAATAGAGAGCTAGAGAGCACATTTGGGG
Source organism: Papaver somniferum (assembly GCF_003573695.1). Lineage (NCBI taxonomy): Eukaryota > Viridiplantae > Streptophyta > Magnoliopsida > Ranunculales > Papaveraceae > Papaver > Papaver somniferum. Next base: position 27,587,382 of record NC_039368.1, read on the forward strand.
AGAGTTTTCGGAAGAGAAAAGAAAATCACTGTTTTATCATTGTTTCTCCCATTTCATCTTTGTAAACACCCTTTGAGCAATAAAAATTAATTTTGAGCGTGTTTCTATGATGATGAGCTGATTCTCGCGCAACCAAGGCAATGGATGAAGCTATCTATGCATGAATGATTGGTAACAATTTTATTTTCTCTAATTTACAATTTATAATTCATTCAATCACCGCTTTTGCGGAGTTCTAAATGTTCACATAATTTTCTTAATTACTTGTGATTCAATTTGATAGATTATACTTTGTTTAATTGATTGATAGTCTATTCTTAGGGAATACAATTAATATTTGGGAATATGTTTGATTATGTGTGAATTAAGAAATAAAGGACTTAAAGGATAGTTAGAGTTTTGAAACATATTTGGTATCGTTCATTCATGTGTAATAGTGGAATCTAGTGTCTTGGTTACGTTTAATATCTTGAAATCAATTTCGCAATAAGTTTTCTATTTTTAAGTTTTATAAGTCTAAAATCTTTTGCTTTCACAAGTCTCAACGAACTTATTAATACAACTCAATTTGAAATCACATCAAATTTTTGGCGCCGCTGCCGGGGACTTGTCTTTAGGCTAGAGTTTTTAGATTTTTTTTGCTTTAGGTTTTTATTTGTTTTTCATTTTTATTTTATTTGTTCTTCTTTACTTTCTGGATTTTTGTCTTTTCCTTACAGATTTTGGAATTCGGAACGAAAATTTTTTTGTCAAAGCTTTTGGTGAATACTTAAAGATTTGGAGTAAAAGCGAAGCGAAAGGAGCGAAACAAAAGGAGAATAAAACTTAAATAAAAAAAAAAACAGAGAGAGAGAGACAATTTTTTTTTAGAATTTCTTTTAGATTACTTTTTTCTTTTGCACTTTATTTTTGGACTTTGGACTGTGGACTTTGGGACTTTATTTTTTTTTAAACCCTGCGGAAGGGTAGTTTAAATATAAACTGTTTGCAGAGAAGGACGACGATTACGATATCGCCTCGGCCCCTCGGGTTGGTACAATTCATAGGAGTCGTGGCCCGAGTCGACTTCAGCGGTTCATCCTCCGTCTGGTACGGGAGGTAAGTTTGTCGAAACACTCGCGAATCTCCTGTCAACGAGTTACTGTGTTCCTTCATTTGCATATATGCTGAGGATTTGAAAGCGACTGCTTTAATTTCCTAGTAAAGGGCAAGGAATGGCCATACAAGATAAGGGTTCGGATTTCATCACCGTTCCCTTCTTGCCCGCCTTAGGAAAACGAAACCAAACGCGAACCTAAGCCTAAAATTTGACTAGAACGAGACCTATAGGGTAACGAGCTTAATAGGAAAGTCATTCGAAAAATATTGGTTACTCTTTTAAGCATGATTCAAAGTTCATGATGGTTTCTGTGAGTTGAATACGCCGCCTTGTAACGCCGGTGAGGCCTTGGGTATCAAAGCTCCATTGAGCTTCCCTCGTCTCGATTCAACTTACTTAAACTCGGATTGATTCCAGAGGGGTTTGCTTAAATTGTAACGAATTCCCTTTCGAAGGATTAGAAGTTGGTCTAGAAACAATCTAAGTGGAGCCATCATGCTTTTTGTTTGCTAGAAATCTTTAGGTTTGCTTTGGTGGAGTCAGCCTTGTTTGTGTTTGCATAGAACTTCCCTTCCTTTTAGGATTTCTTTCTTTTTCTTTTGTTTTTCTAGTGTATGCCCAAGGTTATTAAAGAGCGGGCTTGGAAAAGAAACACTCTAGGTCGTTTGATTAGTGATAAACCTAGTAGTTCTTCTTGTGAAGGCGAGGAGCTCGAAGACTCTTCTTTTGAGAGCCCTGTTTTTGGAAACTTCAGTTTTGAGAATCTGTCTCTTCGTGAGGAAAATACCCCTAGTATTTCAGTTGTGCCAGTGATGGCAACTTTGAAAGATTACATGTTCCCAACTAGGTCCGCCCGAGCTTCGTACATTAAATTGCCAGCCACTACGGCTAATTTCGAGATAAAACCTAGTATTCTTCAGATGATCCCTATATTCTTAGGGAAAGATGATGAGAACCCTTATTTTTATATTAGGGACTTTGAGGAAATTCGTGGGACAATTAGAATAAAAAACCTTACTGATCAAGTCTTGAAACTTAAGATGTTTCCCTTTTCCTTGAGAGATAAAGCCAAGACCTGGATGAACAACCTACCATCTGAATCCATTGAAACATGGCAGGAACTTATTGCTGCTTTCTATATGAAATTCTACCCTAAGCATAAAACTGCGTCTGTTAGGCAGAAAATTAGTGCTAGTGTGCAACAAGAGGGAGAGTCTCTTTATAGGTTCTTAGAGAGATTCAATGATCTCCTATCCCAGTGTCCTCACCATGGATTTGATAAGATGAAACTCGTAGAGATTATTTATGATGATTTAGACTATTCAACCAAAGCCATGGTTGAGTCTATGTGCGCTGGTGAGTTCACTAGTAAAAGTGTTGATGATGCTTTCACCTTCTTAGGAGCTATCGCTGAAAAATCCCAACAGTGGGAGTCTTGTGTTGAACCCCCCAAAAGACTCTTGGTCAATAGAAGTAGCACCAATGTGGTAGATACAAGCTTCAATTCTGATGCTAAGTTTGCTTCTTTGTCTAGAAGGTTAGAGGTTTTGGAATTGAAGCATCCTAAACATAGGTCTCTTGTTGAACCTGATGATGGGTTTAGAGCCTCTAAAGTGTTTAATTGTGGAGTAGAACCCAATAACTCGTTTTGGAAAGGTCAGGTTAATGAAGAGCAAGCCCATGCTGTCTATAACAATGCTAGGTTTGAGAACCTTCAGAAGTTTGACCCATACTTAGAGACTTACAACCCTGGTTGGAGAAACCACCCTAATTTTTCTTGGTCTAAGGGTCATAATCAAGGACAGTCTACTAATTCTCAGCCTCCCCCAGTTTTTGGTTATGCTAAGAACTCTTCAGGTCAACCCCAGTTTCAGAATGATAAAAATATCTCCACCTTAGAAGAAACCATTACTATGTTAGCAAAGAACCATGAGATGTTATCAAAAAACCACTGTGGTTTTCAAGAAGAAACCAGGCAGAATTTTAAGAATAATTCCCAGTCTCTTGCTAACTTGGAACTTCAAGTCGGCCAAATAGCTAAGTTTCTTAGTGAAAGAGAAGATTGAAGATTCCCTAGTCAAACTAACCCTAACCCTAAAGGAGAGAAATCGTACAATCATGTGAATTCTATAACAACCCTTAGGAGTGAAAAGAAAGTTGACAATAGGGTTGCAATGCCTGATAGTGAACATGATGTAGTTCACCCTTCTGAGCCAGAAAATGAGGATACTGATAGAGTCTCCAAAGAGACCAATGAGGGTCCTGCTGAGTCCGGCTTTGTTCCCAGAGCCACGTTCCCCCAGCTAGTCATGTGAGTTCTATTATTCAGAATACCACTACTCCTAAGTATAAAGACCCAGGGTCCCCTACCATTTCTTGCACAATAGGTAAATACCGTGCCGAGAAAGCTTTGCTTGACTTAGGATCCAGTGTGAACTTACTTCCATACCATGTGTACCTTAAGCTAGGACTTGGTGAGATGAAACCTACCCAGATGACACTTCAGTTAGCTGATAGGTCCATTAAAATTCCTCGTGGTGTGATCGAGGACGTTCTTATTGAGGTCGACAAGTTTATTTATACAGTGGATTTTGTTATCCTAGATACCCAACCTGTCCCTGACCTAGAGAACCAAATACCAGTGATTTTAGGTCGCCCGTTTTTAGCTACATCCAATGCGATCATTAATTGTCGAAATGGTATTATGAATTTGTCTTTTGGAATATGACTATTGGGCTGAACATTTTTAATATTAGTAAGCTACCCTCTGAACTAGATGATTCAAGCATAGAAGAGGTGAACATGATAAGAACATTAGTCGAGGAGTCATTACCAAATACTTTGTTAGAAGATACATTAGAGAAATTCCTATCCCACTTTGGGATTGATTTTGATGATGACGATGTGATTAATGAGGTAAATGCTTTGTTAGATTCAACCCCTTTGATAGACACTAGTAATGGTTGGAAACCTAGGTTCGAACCTCTACCCATTTCTAAGTCTACCCTAGTTCCTTCGTTATAAAATCCTCCTAAGTTGGACCTTAAACCATTACCATATTCCCTGAAGTATGTGTTTTTAGTCCCATCTGAAACTTTACCTGTGATTATAACATCCGACTTGGATAGTGATCAGGAAAGAAGGCTAGTGACTGTCCTTCAGAATAACAAGGAAGCTTTAGGGTGGACCATAGAAGACATTAAGGGTATAAGTCCTACTGATTGTATGCATCATATCTATTTAGAGAGTGACACCAAACCTTCTAGGGAGATGCAACGTCGACTGAACCCTAATATGAAAGAAGTAGTTCGAACCGAGATTCTTAAGCTGTTAGATGCAGGCATTATCTACCCAATTTCAGACAGTAAGTGGGTCATCCCCGTTCAGGTTGTTCCCAAGAAATCCGGTATTACTGTAGTCCAGAATGATAACAATGAGTTGATCCCAACCCGGGTGACCACGGGTTGGCGTGTCTGTATTGACTATAGGAAATTTAACAAAGTCACTAGGATGGACCACTTTACCCTTCCCTTCATCGACCAAATGCTAGAGAGATTAGCTGGACGTAGCCATTACTGCTCTTTAGATGGATATTGCGGTTATAATCAGATTGTCATAGCCCCAGAAGACCAACAGAAAACCACTTTTACATGTCCCTTTGGTACCTTTGCGTATAGACGCATGCCTTTCGGGCTATGTAATGCCCCTGCGACCTTTCAACGTTGCATGTTGAGCATATTTTCTGACATGGTAGAACGGTTCTTAGAGGTCTTTATGGATGATTTTTCAGTGTTTGGTTCGTCTTTCGATGAGTGCTTGCATCATTTGTCATTAGTTTTGAATAGGTGTAAGGAAAATAATTTAGTGCTTAATTGGGAAATGTCACTTCATGGTTCGTTCAGGAATTGTTCTAGGGCATATCGTATCTTCGAAGGGTATAGAGGTAGATAGATCCAAAGTTGACCTTATTAAAACTTTACAGGTCACAAAAACCGTAAGAGATATTAGGTCATTCTTAGGGCATGCAGGTTTTTATCGTCGATTCATTAAGGATTTTAGCTTGATTTCTAGACCTCTTTGAAATTTGCTTGCAAAGGGCATTAAGTTTGTCTTTGATGATGCTTGTTTAGAGGCTTTTGAGAAGCTTAAGAATTTATTCACTACCGCCCCCATAGTCCAGGCACCAAACTGGAACTTACCCTTTGAGATCATGTGTGATGCTTCAGATTATGCTATTGGTATTGTGCTAGGTCAGCTAGAAAACAAATTACTTCATGTGATTTACTATGCTAGCAAAACTCTGAATGATGCCCAGTTAAATATACCACCACCGAGAAGGAACTGTTAGCCATTGTGTTTGCCTTGGAAAAGTTTAGACCCTATCTCTTAGGTTCTAAGATCGTGATATATACTGATCATGCTGCTTTGAAATACCTTCTGTCTAAAAAGGATACGAAACCTAGATTGATTAAGTGTATCCTTTTGTTTCAAGAGTTTTCTCCAGACATTAGAGACAAAAAGGGTGCTGAAAATGTAGTAGCAGACCACTTGTCTAGGCTAGTTGTTGATTCCCATGATGATTCCCTTCCTATAAGGGATAGCTTTCCTGATGAACAACTGTTCTTTGTTACCCAATTACCTTGGTATGAAAATATAGTAAACTATCTTGTTACTGGTCGATTGCCCCAACATTGGGGTAAACAAGATCGTTCTAGGTTTTTAGCCGAGGTGAAGCACTTATTTTGGGATGATCCTTATGTGTTTAAGTATTGTCCAGACCAGATTATTAGGAGATGTATACCTGAGAGTGACCAGTCCAGTATTATTTCCTTTTGTCATGATCATGCTTGTGGGGGTCACTTTAGTGCTAAGAAGACTGCTGCTAAGATATTGCAGTGTGGATTCTATTGGCCTTCGTTGTTTAAAGACTCCCACAGTTACTGTGTTACTTGTGATCGTTGCCAGAAATTAGGAATCATTTCCTGTAGGAACATGATGCCCTTGAACCCTATTTTAGTTGTTGAGGTCTTTGATATGTGGGGTATTGACTTTATGGGTCCGTTTCCTAATTCTTTTGGTAACTTATACATCCTTGTCGTTGTAGACTATGTCTCTAAGTGGATTGAGGCGGTTGCGTGTAAGACTAATGACCATAGGGTTGTGATTGAGTTCTTGAAAGATAATATACTTACACGTTTTGGTACACCGCGAGCTATAATTAGTGATGGAGGGTCGCACTTTTGTAATGGACCTTTTAGGCTTAGAAATATGGTACTACACATAAGGTAGCTACCCCATATCATCCACAGACTAGTGGTCAGGTAGAGGTTTCCAATAGGGAGATAAAGCGTATATTAGAGAAAACAGTTAATCCTAATCGGAAAGACTGGTCGTCTAGGCTTACTGATGTCTTATGGGCTTATCGTACTGCGTTTAAGACCCCCATTGGAATGTCGCCTTATCGGCTTATGTATGGCAAGGCATGTCATTTACCTGTTGAGTTAGATCATAGAGCTTATTGGGATGTTAAGCAGCTAAAATTTTCACTTGACAAGGCAGGAGCCCATAGGAAACTCCATCTCAATGAGTTGGAAGAGATTTGTATAGATGCTTACGATAGTGCGAAGGAGTATAAGAAGTATAAGAACAAAATGAAACTTGTGCATGATAAGAATATTTTAAGAAAGTCATTTTCTCCAGGTCAAAAAATTCTTCTGTATGATACCCACTTGCATCTTTTCCCTGGGAAGTTACGTTCTCGGTGGTCGGGTCCTTTTATTGTTCGCACTGTCTTTCCGCAGGGAGCTTTTGAGATCGAGACACCGGATGGTAGTAGTTATTCGAAGGTTAATGGTCAGAGATTGAAACCCTTTTTAGAGCCATTTTCTACAGGTGATGTTGAGGAGGTCCCTCTGGAGGACCCTGTTTACCCTTGATTGACCATCGAGGCAATTGTATGTTGTATATTAGTTTTTGATTTCTTTCTTCACCCAGGTACTATCTTTCCGACTTCTCTCTTTACTGATTCCTCATGTTACTTTTGTTTTTGGTATTGATCTTTCATTAGAAACATTGAGGACAATGTTAGATTTAAGTTTGGGGGTGGGGAAGAAACTTTTTGTTAGCTTTTAGTTGCAATAAATAAACTCCAGATCCTAGAAATTTATGCTTATTTAGGTTGTCACTAACCAATCTAAGTGGATGGGAACATCTTGGTTGTAGGAGTTGAGGAACCAATCTGATTAGATGGAAACATCTAAAGAGTCTATTCATAAAAGCACAGAGCTCAGGTGTTAGAATTAAAAAAAAAACATGGTAGTTTCGCCATAACTCGTTGAATCCTAGTCCCTTCTGTTTTTATTTTTTAAGTGACTTGGTGGGGCACACGATTCAAGTTGTTACCTTTGCTAGGGTGAATTAGGGTGATTGAGATACCAAAAAAAAAAAAAAAAGTTTGAGACCAGACCATCAGACCAACCAGAATAAATTCAATAAAGTCGACCGCTGGTGCCCTTGTATATGCCAGTTGTGTTGACCTAGAGTTAGGTTTATCGACCACTGGTCCCCTTGTATATGCCAGTTGTGTTGATATTAGTCAGACCGGTATATCAATCCATTAGGATAGGTTCATCTTGGCAGAGGCCTTCAGACAGATATGGGAAACACCATTCACTTTTACCATCCATTTTATCTTTATCCATCTTCTTAATCTTTCCATATGATTGGTTGACTCCGGTTATGATGTCTAGAAACTATCTGAGTAGAGCTCTGTCACTTATATATGAATTTTAGTATGCTGAGTGCAAACTCATGTACAACAATTGGAATTTCGCATCAGGGTACTTCCTCCCATAGTCAATGATTGTATGACAACCAAGGATATTCTTTAGTGTCTTCCAAGGTTTAGCCTAGATAGCTAGGGTCTGAAGTAAAGGTTTTGTGGGTACACCTCTGGTAAACCCTCCGGAGACAACACTCCGCCGCTAGGGCCACCTAGCGGTTTAACGGCTTGCTGCACGTGCTAAGTGTAGACATTTTATATTAGATTTGCTCGAGGAGTAGCAAATAATAAATTTAGGGGTATTTGATAGACACATTTTTGTGTCTGAATTGTCCTCAGTGTCTCTATTGCCAGTGCTTGATTTTGTACTTATTATGGTGTTTTTATGTTTGTGTAGGTGTTTTTGGAGAAATACACTTGTGTGGAAAAAGTTGCTCAAAAAGTGCTATTTGGACCCCCGGAGGACACATGTTATTCGGAATCTCAGTTTTGGACAACGGGCACCTAACTAATAAGGGGCACCCCAGGGAACCAACTGCAATCGCACCCCATTACTCTTTAAGAGGGCTCCATCTTCTTCCTTGATTTGAAAAGAAAAAATTGGCGGGTAATTTGGTTTCAGCGGTAAAGGATTTATTATCTTTAAGATAAGAATATCTTCTTGCCTTACAAACATGAAGTTTTGAAGAAAAAGGAAGTTATCTTGTATTAAACAAGAAAGATATCCTTAGAAGATTTTATCTTGGATTTTATTCTGCGAATTAAAGAAGATATGGGTTTAGTAAAGAAATATATAGAATAAAGAGAAGGAAAAATTATGAAGATATTTTTAATTAAAAAGAAGAAGATTTTGGAGTTATGGAAGAATATATTTGAGTGATGTGTATTTTTGTGTATAAATAGAGAGCTAGAGAGCACATTTGGGTAGAGTTTTTGGGAGAGAAAAGAAAATCACTGTTTTATCATTGTTTCTCTCATTTCATCTTTGTAAACACCCTTTGAGCAATAAAAATGAATTTTGAGCGTGTTTCCATGGTGATGAGATAATTCTCCAGCAACCAAGGAAATGGATGAAGCTATCTATGCATGAATGATTGGTAACAATTTTATTTTCTCTAATTTACAATTTATAATTCATTCAATCACCGGTTTTGCGGAGTTTTAAATGTTTACATAATTTTCTTAATTACTTGTGATTCAATTTGATAGATTATATTTTGTTTAATTGATTGATAGTCTATTCTTAGGGAATACAATTAATATTTGGGAATATGTTTGATTATGTGTGAATTAAGAAATAAAGGACTTAAAGGATAGTTAGAGTTTTGAAACATATTTGGTATCGTTCATTCATGTGTAATAGTGAAATCTAGTGTCTTGGTTACTTTTAATATCTTGAAATCAATTTTGCAATAAGTTTTCTATTTTTAAGTTTTTTAAGTGTAAAATCTTTTGCTTTCACAAGTCTCAACGAACTTATTACTACAACTCAATTAAAAATCACACCAACATGTAAAGGGATAACTTGATGGAATGGATGTGATGGTTAATGGTGGGAATAATAGTTTAAATGTCATTATTCTTTTGTGAATATTATTACTTACGTACTGAGTCCAATTATGTCACGATGTTAACACACGTTTCTTTGATTTAAATAGATTTTCAGTGAGCACTAATATTAAATATTTAGTGGAGATTAATGAATTTTAGATCTCTAAGTGGATAAAGTACTAGTCATACCTGTTAGTGGAGATTTATGATGAAATGAGCATAACCTATTAGCTATGATAACCATGAGATTGGTAATGGAGTTTGTTGGGGTGTAACTCTAGTGTGGGTGACTTCAAATGAGGAGTACTATGCCTAACTGTTAGTTAGTGGATATTTGGTATGTCAGAAAGTTGGGACTTAACTTGATTCGCAGTAGTAACAAGTTGGCTAGCATATAATAGTGATGGGTACGTAAGTGGTGATTATATCTTTGGAGTGAGACCCTTGGCTAGGTGGCTTTGTGTAAGCCACCAAAGGCAGTGTGCTAATTAAATCTCATTCCTAAAAAATGGAAATGGGTGTGGATGCGTTCCTTGTACTGTTATATATGTGCTTAGTATAACTGTATATACAACTACATTATGTTTTTCAGATGTTGCGGATGTGTCCCGGACGCACTTAAATTGATTGCGGATAGGTTCCGATATCTCATTGAGTTATATGATGTTACTTGAAATGAGTTTTTCTATTTCTTATACTGCTAATGATTGTCAATTAGGAAATTCTGGACCTTTTTAGGCAGTGACTGCTCCACTTGTAGTTAATGTCCAAAATTTCATTTTCTTGTGACACATTGGCTTACGATATATCCATATACCATTTTTATATTTATTCGTGACTCGGAAATCGAGTGAACTTGCTTGGAGTTTAACTCCCGTTGATAATTTTTCGGGTATTACTAGAGATTGTGAAAGAATTTATTTGATTTCAGTTCTGGTGGATATTTGGAAGATATCTGGATGGGGTGGATATCCACACTTCTTCGATTTATAATTTTATGAAATATAGTTGTGAGGCAGTACGGGTATTTGTTTTAGTAATTTATCGTTGGGTATGCAAACTGGGTTTGCAAACTTCCCTCCCAAACTGTGTATGCAAACTGTGTTAGCAAACCATATAGTTCACAAAATTCAGATAACTTATGTTTGCAAACTGGGTTTGCAAACCTTTCTCCAAATAGTTCTGTAAATCTCTCATTATTAAATTTGAAATATTCCCAATATCCTTAAAAAGTATGTGCTATTTGCTTTCGAAATTTCCAAATGATCAACTCGAAATAAAAATAGTTTGTGAACAATAATTGTTATAACTAAGATTGCTAACATCCATTGCTTGAATCATATTCCGAGAGTTTAACCAAGACAAGCTCGCACTCAACATTTCTTCTTTGCAATATTAAATTTACTAAAATCATATGATACAGTCTCATAAGATAAAATGGTATACGCCATGAGGTTATTCTCGTAAATCATAGGATATGTCAGTATTCACATACCTTTTCGTTGATGAAGTTCTCGTAAATATCTTCATTTGTTCTTCAGTCTTCGAGGTTATTCTGTGATGTCTGATACCTTAATCAGTATACTCTAATCTTAGTCCGATACTTGACTATAGTGGACTAGAAATCAAGATATAGTTTTGTACATATAACATTGACAACAAGTTTGAGATACAAAAACTTAGGAATTCGACCGAGCGATGCTCTAACATAAGTCTTTTGGCGGTGATACTTCTCCTACTTCTGAGTCATTTGGTAGTGATACTTCTAATACTTTTGAGTCATTTGACAGTGATACTTAAAATACTTTTTCTCCCCCAACACCAAAAGTCTCTAATCTTTGAGATCAACTGTTACTTTTTCAGTTCCTGACACATTGGTTGTTGTTCAGAATGCTCATTAAATGGAAACAAAGAGAAAATATGGTATTTCTAAAACAAAGATGAATTTTTCACTAAGCATCTTCTTACCGAAGCTTATCTCAAATCTATTATCCCTATCACTCGTACTACTTAAAGATCCCAAGTGAAAGATTGCAATGAAAGATGAGTATACTGCTCTTCGACCCAGAAATACATGGACTAAGGTACCTTATTCTCCTGGTAAAAATAGTGTTGGTTGTAAGTGAGTGTTTAGAATTAAACAAAATGCAAATGGTACTTTGGATAAGTATAAGGCTCTTGAAAAAGCGGGGGTGTAACAACCACACCCAATATTTCGCTTAACAATCTGTATAGACTAACTCCAACATACTTTCAAGACAATCAACTAGACAGTCAGACTCAATCTTAAGAAAAGTATATCTAAGAGTTATATCTCAATTTCTCAATTCAATCTTCAATCAAACAAATAGGAATTTGCGATCCCGATTGAATATAAGAAATAACTTGGACGGTAAAAACCAATATCCAAGTGTCAATCAATTTAATCAACAACCCAAAGGTTGGATTCACAATTGATTGAACTTACGCACAACCTGTGATATTTCAATTATATAGAAAATATAATGCGGAAAAGAAATAATACAGACACCAGAAATTTTGTTAACGGGAAAACCGCAAATGCAGAAAAACCCCGGGACCTAGTCCAGATTTGAAAACCACACTGTATTAAACCGCTGCATACAATAGCCTACTCCAAGTTAACTTTAGACTGGAATGTAGTTGAGCCCTAACTAATCTCACACTGATCAAGGTACAGTCGTTTTCCTTACGTCTCTAAAACTACGCCGGATTCTGTGCACTTGATTTCCTTCTATAATCTCACCCACAACTAAGAGTTGCTACGACTCAAAGTCGAAGACTTGATAAACCAATCTGTCTCACACAGAAAAGTATATTGAATAGATAAATTTGTCTCTCACAGAAATACCTAGAAGTTTTGTTCCGTCTTTTGATAAATCAAGGTGAACAAGAACCAATTGATATACCGGACTTATATTCCCGAAGAACAACTTAGAAATATCAAGCACCTCACAATAATCTTAATCGTATGGTAGCGAAATAAGATATCGTGGAATCACAAACGATGAGACAAAGATGTTTGTGACTACTTTTTATCTTGCCTATCGGAGAATAAATCTCGAGCAAATCTTAGAGAAGACAGTACTTAATACGACAGAAAACAGCAAGATCAGAACACGCAACTACAGAGAAAATAGTTGGGTCTGGCTTCACAATCCTAATGAAGTGTTCAAGTCGTTAACCTACAGGGTTTCGTGAAAAACCTAAGGTTAAAGGAGAATCGACTCTAGTCGTAACTAGTATCACACATGAGGTGTGGGGATTAGGTTTCCCAGTTGCTAGAGTTCTCCCTTATATAGTCTTCAAATCAGGGTTTGCAATCAATGTTACCTTGGTAACAAAGCATTCAATATTCACCGTTAGATGAAAACATGATTAGACTCAAGCTAATATGTTTCAACCGTTAGATCGAACTTAGCCTGTTACACACAAATGAAAAGTGACTTCATTTAGATATGAGTAACTGTACCTAAACGTGTACACCTTGTTGGCTAAATAATAATTAATCGAAGTTAAACATATGAACACTTTAATATCAACCATATTCATCTTAACCATAACTAGTTCAAATGACTCAAATGAAACTAGTTCTAGAGTTGTTCAATTGTTTATATTCTCATAGAAGTATACAAGACACAATTGAAGCGAAATCTATTTTGATTCACTCGAATCGATTCATGAATATTATAGCCACAGTTTGCAAAAGATTGCATTCCTTATTATATAAATGTATTATTTCATGAACAAACCGATTTTAGAACATAACCTACTCAAGTATGCAAATGGGTATGCATACCTAAGTGGCCGGACCAAGTTTGGGTTCACCAATATGTGAATGGGTACGTATACCTTCCAAAACTCAGTTGAATTTATGGAACTTGAAACTCACGCCAGTACGCATACCGATATGCATACAAAGTTCCCGGACTTTCAATAACTAACCAGTACACATACAGGTATGTTTGATCATAGCTCAGTTAAACCCACCAAGCGTTGGTATGTCAAGTTTGGTTGTCATATTTTAGTGAACCAAAACTCAATTAAAGAGTCACTTGATTATTTATTAGAGTCAACTTCGTATAGGTTAACTTGAAAGTATTAGGATATGAGACATTACAAGTATTACGTGAAGACTTGAAGAATGTGAAGAAGTAAAGAGCTACAACGATGACATCATCCTTCCTCTTGAGGTTAGTAATATTTGACTTGAACTGTTTCATTCCATAACGTATCTTTCAAGTCGTGCATATTGAAAACATAACTGCGAAGCTGTGAATGATTATATTCTAGTTAGACATAGTATTAAGGAATACAACACGAAGTATAACGTCTATCTTTTGAACTTGGTATATAAGATATCGACATGATCGTATGAATACTATTGTAACTATGTATGGGTATAGGTGGATTTTGTCCTAGGAAACAATGTTTTACATTTGTTTAAAGGAATTATAATTCATAAACTTGCTTTATGAATCGAAATGGAAATCGCTAGGCTTATTGGTTTTGTTATTCATTGCAAATCTTTGGATTACCAATATGTGTGTTTAGTATAACTGCTCATAACTTGTTTATGTATTTTGGTAAAACTATTCACAAGGCCTGACTTTTGTGTTGGTATGACTTTTATTAGTGAAACCGATCTTAAGTAATCACCTGAGATGGTATGATCGATTTGTTGTAATTGGTATGACCAACTCTAGACATTGGGGAACTGATCCTAGTAAGAGGTGCAACCGATCACAAAAGGGGCATCGATCCTTGTAAGAGGTGCAACAAGTTTTTAGTAATTGGGGAAAGATCCTATGAATATGTGCAACAAATACAAGTTAGATACTATATATATGTTGGAACCGATCCTAGTACCTAGTCAACCAAGTTTTGGTAACTAGCGTGTCTAATTCTAGTACCCACATGGAGGTAGAACCGAAACTTGTTTTGGTAGAACCGTGAAACCCATGATTGGTGATTTGATAGGATAATCAATCACATAGTTCTTGGAAGTCAGATGAACCAATTCTAAACTTGTTTGGAAGTGTGGCAAATCGGTTCCAAGATGGTAAATATGAAAAAAGATTTACCAACTAAAGATGTCGACATAATTTGAACATGTGCAGTGACTCTTATCTTTTATTATTCAAATATATTGCATATCTTTAGAAAGTAAAAATTAGGAATGTGCATTTACTAGTTGGAGATTTTCTACTGAGATTTCGGTCAATATTTGGACAAAGCATTTCCAGGAATTATGGAAACCGGATTTCGAAATATATTGCATATCTTGAGAATATTTTCGGTTTTGGAAATTCCTTGGTGTCCAAACTTCCTTGGTCTATAAATATTGAAGTTTGCATTTCAAGCAAACTAATCCTCAGAGCCAACAAAACTACCTTGTTGTGTTGTTACTGGTGGAGTCGTCTATTCGGATAGGAAAGTAACCTAATTAGGCGAAATCTCTTACAACTGCTCGTTTTAAAGATTTCTTTGGGATTGGGAAGTTCTACGAGTACCGTTGGTGGAAAATTAGATAATTGCAGTTTATTATTAGTTCCGATTGATTTGATTGACTAACGGTTGTTGAACTTTGATTGTTTATGCTTGAGAATCTTCTCTTATGATATAAGATTCATTCAAACTAGATCGAAGTTTCGACGGGGATCTTTAGACTGTTTGTAGATTTAAAGACGTCTTGTGATAATCCATTGTTAACAAACTCCGTTCTGTGTGTGATTGATCACAAGAGACTCAAGTTGATTGTGTGCAGGTGTTTATTGAATATCTAAGATGATTTGAAGACGAAGACGATTTCTGATTTGGGTTCATAATCTTTGGTGTGCACAATACTTGTTTCGGATAGAAAGGGATCCAACTATAATTGGTTTATCTTTGTGACAGATTAGATTGATTGGTTGAGTAGATCAACATCAAAACAATTCTTTGTGATTCAAAGTATTGATTGCAAAATCTTGACAATTACTTTGGTAGTTGTTATTGGATAGATCTAAGGACCTGACAAAGGAGTTTATTGGGATAAACGGAAAAGCCTTTTGTCAAACTTATATCACTTGATTGAAAAGAGTTGTTACTGAACAGATTTGTTGTTCCTTTACTGTTTGGAATACGAACCAAAGGAACTGTTCCAAGTGCGTGACTTACTACAAGTTGGAGGCGCATGGATACAAACGGAACTAGGTGAACTATAGATTTAGTTGCTTGGTCTCAACTATACGAAGTTGGTTTATATTTTTTATAGCGGCTTAATCCTGAGAGTATTCAATTCTGGACAAGGTTCCGACGTTTTTCTCCATTTGCGGTTTCCTCGTGAACAAAATCTTGTTGTGTCTTTTACTTTTCTATTTCCGCAATTATAATTGTTTTATTATAATTAGAAGTAAAATACACAAACGTTAATTCCTATTTACTTGATAACAATCCTATTGTGTTTGGTTAAGTTCGAACCTTTTATCAAGTAAACATACTTTGTTGTTGTATTGTGTCATATTGTCTCGATCTCGTATCGATAGATGATCACACGAATTAGTTGAATTGTCTCGACTCAGTCTATAGACAATCACTTTCGGAGAAAGGACTTATAGGTGGAAAAGTTTTAGATTGAAGTGTATTTGGGTACCCTCGTCTTTTCAATTGGTATCAGAGCAGGCAAACACGAAAAGATCTAACAATCTGTGTTTGGTGCGATCCAACCTATAAGCAATGAATTCGAGTTCATATGAATCGGCTTCAATTAACGTACCGCCAAGATTTGACGGAATAAACTATCTATGGTGGAAATCTTCTATGAGATATTTTCTTCAATCACGAGACTTTAATACATGGCTATTAGTCATCAATGGTTATATTCTTCCAAATATAGAAAATTCGGAAACTGAGTTTAAACGCTTAGTAGATTTTTTAAACGAAGAAAAGGCTCTTGCAAAGCAGAATTCAGATGGTTTGAATGCTATAATACATGCTGTAAGCCGTGGTCTACAACATCATGTATCAACATGTCAAACTTCGAAACAAGCTTGGGATAATCTTCAGATCGTATTCGAAGGAAACACATCAAAGAAAAAAGCTAGACTTGAAACTCTTACATCCGATTGGGAAAACCTTCGAATGGACGACAACGACACTTTTGAAGAGTTTCATATTAAACTCTCTGAGATAATTAATGTTTTTTTCTCTCTTGGAAAGACTATTTCTGAAAAGAATATAGTGTGCAATATTCTCAGATCGTTTCCATCTAGATACGATTCTAAGAAGCATGCAATCATAGAAGAAAATGATCTTTCAACACTCTCACGAAGCACACTCGTTGGAAAGTTAAAGATCTTTGATCATGAATCATAGTCTATTCAAACAAAAGGAAGTTTTGCAGCTCTGAAAGCTCCAATGGAGAGGAATAGACAGATGCATGATTCAGATGAGCTGATTGCTAAAAATTATGCTGATGAAATTGTACAATCATTATCATTGATTACTAGACAGTTTCGAGATCTCTTAAAGAAAAGAAATAAGAGATTCATAAAGGATACTCGTCGTTCTTCTCGTCCACATGATCGAGTCCCTGTCAAAAAGGATCAGGAAGAAGATGATGAATATAATCCTCATTGCTTCAAGTGTAAAGGGTTTGGTCAAATTTCTAAAGACTATCCCAATCTTAAAAAATACACTGGAAGCAAGGCTCTGGTTGTAACTCTAGATGAGAGATCTGATTCATATGATTCTGAAGAAGAGGAAACATCTAATATTTCATTAGTTGTCAATCTTATTTCTTCCTCCTGCATTAGTGATTTACCCATTTTAAAAATAGACATGTCTTCCGATGTTATTAAATCATCTAATGGTAAAGGGAAAAATAAGACAAGATGAAAAAACTGTCTCAAAAACAGAATTGCTAAAAGTTGCATATGCAACTCCTGTCAATCTCAAGATACTTCGTTAGTTCAAGGTAACAAAAGGAGATCCTTTCATACTATACTAGATCAAGAACACTCTGGTTATTCAAAATTACACAATGAGAGAAAATCTCATACTAATACCAACTGATCGGTATTAGAATTCTTTCCTCCCACGTGTGCCAAATCTTTGAGTGAGGAAGAAGAAAAATCAAGGAACTTATGTGTAGATTACGGGAATAAAATCTAGTAATTGAAAATATTTGAGAAATTCGTATTTATAGGAATATTATATTTTCGGAAGTATGAAAAGTATAAAAATATCCTTCTCCTTCTTTGGTCATTCCTTGTCTGAACCATGAGTCTGGATCCAACATCTTCTCTTGATAAGATGGTAGATCAGAAAGATCAACTTAAGAATAAGTCTGCATCTTCTCTTGATATTAAGAGTAAAATCAAAAAGAGAGATTGGCTTATCAAGAAGGAAAAAGAGAATATGCTGAAGAAATATCAGAGTATTGAAGCATTGACACACTTGTGTGTTCAATCAAAGACATAATTACATGCTAAAGACTGAAAGTAAATAGACATCAGTTTCTGATATGAAGGATTGAGTTGCAAAGAAAATAGACATCAGTTTTTGATTTCTTTCAATAATTGTATAAGGTCTATTATAGATAAAACTATCTTATTTATGAATAAAATTATTAGTTTATAATTTTTCTTGTGATGGTTTTCGATTACATAGCCTGCGCTTGAATGCTTTATATTATTGATATGTATGTTATGGGATGTTTGATTTCGGTTTTCATAACCTTGATATTCAGTCTCATAATGTGTGAACCCTTATGGTTTGGATGACTTTTAGATTTAGCGGGATTGAGTTCTAGCCCATGTTGGTAGGCTTTATCAAAGGATCACGAGGGGTTCTGATTGAAACAAATATGTGAAAAAGTCATAATATGTTGAATCATTTGGTTTAGCATAAAAGCATATGTGTTTCGGGGTTTTCAACTTTTGCCTTGCGTTAATTAAAACCGGTTTTCAATCTTTCTCTGGTAAAGGTTGGTCCTTATTGTTGTTCTTTTGTCTTGCGAGAGGATGACAACAAAACGGGGAGAGTTCTATCTTGAACTGGCGCTTAATAATATATCTTTCAGGGGTAAAGAGGATGCGGAACTTGAGGTAACGACTTTGTTAGTTAATCATTTTCCTTTTTAAGAAAAGTCTAATTTTATTGCTTTAGCTTAACAAAATTTCGGTACAATTGATGTTTTTTTCATTGTTTATGTATGGATGTGTGTGTAATTCAATTGTTTCCGGTTAAGAAAAACTATTATTATCTTGCTTTGTTGTTTGGTATCAATTGTTTAGGCTTACAAAATTTCGGTGCAATTGCGGTACTTTAATGTCTATGTTGTTTCAATTGCTTCCGGTTGAGGTAAATAATTATGCAAGTTGATTTATTTGGTTCGTGGCTTAACAAATAATTTCTTGTTTATGGCTTAGCAAAACAAAAGGTTTTCGGGATGAATTGTTTAGTCCAATTCGATTCCGGATAAGAGAAACTAAGTTAAATTCTGATCTTAGTTAGACTTATCAAAGTGGAGGTTTCGGTTATTCAGGTCTAATCGAATGCCTTAACAAGAAATGCTATTTAACTAACCTAGTACTTGTCTTTTTTAAAAGTGAAAGGTCTAAGTTATTATTTGAATAATTAGAACCTGATGAGAAAAATAGAGTGAATTCTGATCTTTATTTTGGTCTTATCGAACAAGCGATTGTACTTTTGCAATCGGTTTATCAAAGGAACAAAGGTGTTTAGTCGATTTCTGGTTTGCTAAACTATTAGGGAAAATTGCTTCGGGAAATTGTTTCCTTGGTAATATATCAAAACAAAATTACTTTGTAGTTTCGGTTTTGATACTGGTTATAAAAAATGGTGTGTGGAACCCTCGTGCTTGACTCTTATAGGTTTCAAGTCTTTTAAGATTTTTAAGATCCTTTTGGTTTGTGTTTTATTTGCTCGTACCTTTGTTATTTTGTGACAAAAAGGGAGAGAAATATATGGAGTAAACAAGTGATACTGATATTGATTTGTATTTGATTTCGTATCACTAAGAAAAGGATAATGGTGCTTAAACGTTATATATAACGAGAGAGTAAAGCATAGACTAAGGGGGAGTAACATATCATATGATGATGAAAATAACAAAGACGTGCGGATTGAAAATCTACCTATCTTACCTTTAGGGGGAGTATTATCTTTGTTATTATAATGTCAACAACGACATTTATGGATTGAATGTATACAGGTTATTGTGCTGTTGAATTTAGGAATCAAGCGTATGTGTAATGAGTTCTTGTAATTTGTTTATCCATATGATGTAAGAGTTTTGTCACCAAAATTGACAAAGGGGGAGATTGTTAGAGTATAGCTCGGTTGAACCCACCAAGCGTTGGTATGTCAAGTTTGATTGTCATATTTTAGTGAATCAATACTCATTTAAAGAGTCGCTTAATTATTTACTAGAGTCAACTTCATATAGGTTAGCTTGAAAGTATTAGGATATGAGACATTACAAGTATTACGTGAAGACTTGAAGAATGTGAAGAAGTAAAGAGCTACAACGACGACATCATCCTTCCTCTTGAGGTTAGTAATATTTGACTTGAACTGTTTCATTCCCTAACGTATCTTTCAAGTCGTGCATATTGAAAACATAAATGCGAAGCTGTGAATGATTATACTCTAGTTAGACATAGTATTAAGAAATACAATACGAAGTATAACGTTTATCTTTTGAACTTCGTATATAAGACATCGACATAATCGTATGAATGATATTGTGATTATGTATGGGTATGGGTGAAGATTTCGTCCTAGGAAACAATGTTTTACATTCGTTTAAAGGAGTACAATTCATAAACTTTCTTTATGAATCGAAAGGGAAATCGCTAGGCTTATTGGTATTGTTATTCATTGCAAATCTTTGGATTACCAATATGTGTGTTTAGTATAACTGCTCATAACTTGTTTATGTATCTTGGTAAAACTATTCAGAAGGCCTAACTTTTGTATTGGTATGACTTTTATTAGTGAAAGCGATCTTAAGTAATCATCTGAGATGGTATGATCGATTTTTTGTAATTGGTATGACTAACTCTAGACATTTTAGAACCGATCCTCATAACAGGTGCAACCGATCACAAAAGGGGAATCGATCCTTGTAAGAGGTGCAACAAGTTTTTAGTAATTGGGGAACCGATTCTATGAACATGTGCAACAAATACAAGTTAGATACCATATATATGTGGGAACCGATCCTACATGGAGGTAGAACCGAAACTTGTTTTGGTAGAACCGTGAAACCCATGATTGGTGATTTGATAGGATAATCAATCACATGGTTCTTGGAAGTCAGATGAACCAATTCTAAACTTGTTTGGAAGTGTGGCAAATCGGTTCCAAGATGGTAAATATAAAAAAGGATTTACCAAGTAAAGATGTCGACATACTTTGAACATGTGCATTAACTCTTATCTTTTATTGTTAAAAGATATTCCTTAACATCTAAAGGAAAATCCCGGATCGAAATAAATTGAGAATCTTTTAATTAAGGTTTTTAGTTTTATATGCTTTTAATTTCCAGCAATTAAAATGCATATCTTTAGAAAATAAAAATTAGTAATGTGCATTTACTAGTTGGAGATTTTCTACTGAGGTTTCGGTCAATATTTGGACAAAGCATTTCCATGAGTTATGGAAATCGAATTTGGAAATATATTGCATATCTTGAGAATATTTTCGGTTTTGGAAATTCCTTGGTGTCCAAACTTCCTTAGTCTATAAATATTAAAGCTTGCATTTCAAGCAAACTAATCCCCAGAGCCAGCAAAACTACCTTGTTGTGTTGTTACTGGTGGAGCCGTCTATTCGGAGAGGAAAATAACCTAATTACGCGAAATCTTTTACGACCGCTCGTTTTAAAGACTTCTTTGGGATTGGGAATCTCTACTTGTACCGTTGGAGGGAAACTAGATAATTGCAGTTTATTATTAGTTTTCGATTGATTTGTTTGACTAACGGTTGTTGATCTTTGATTGCACCTAGTTTGTTTATGCTTGACAATCTTCTCTTCTGATATAATATTCACTCAAACTAGATCGAAGTTTCGACGGGGATCTTTACATTGTTTGTAGATATAAAGACGTCTTGTGATAATCCATTGTTAACAAACTTTGTACTATGTGTGATTGATCACAAGAGATTCAAGTCGATTATGTGCAGGTGTTTATTGAAGATCTAAGAAGATTTGAAGACGAAGAAGATACAAGAGAGCTCTACGAATCTGCGACGACTCGGCGATAAAAATCGGTGACAACTCGTTCATTAAATTCGTGGAATTCTTGGATTCTGATCTAACTTCTGTATTAATTCAGGTGATTTTCCATTAAATCAGATGATTGGTGTTGAATTTAAAGGTCTTTACTCCCCTTATTATGTCTGAAAATTTAAATTCTAGTGGATCTGGTTTTCGATCTACTTCAAAAAAATTGAGTTCTGATTTTGCTTCTTCGTCAATGAATTCTGAGGATCCTCCTTTTATGTTTATACCTGATGATGTTATTGAAGAAAGTTTAAATGAATGGAAATTTAGCTTGATTGGTAGACTCGATTTTGTTAAATTGAAGATGAATATTGAAGCTAACTCGTTAAAACAACAATAGGCTATTAAGGGATCTCTGCAATTTATTCCTCTTGGAAAAGTTTTTTTTTTATCATCAAGTTAGATAATAAAGAAGATAGAAAGCTTATTTGGCACGGTCTATGATGGTGGAAGAACAAACTCTGAAACTCCGCACATGGGAACCTAATTTCAATCCTGAATCACAGAAAACCTCTTCAGCCTTTATATGGGTCACATTTCCTGGTTTAAGTATTGAATATTAGAATGAAAGTATTCTTCTACAGATGGGTAACAAATTGGGGAGAGCTATCAAGCTAGATGAAGTCACTTTAGAGAGAAATTGGATATTATGCCAGTGTTTTAGTTGAAGTTGACTTTGCAAAGTATATTCCAAGCAAAGTGGTTATAGAATACAAGTATGGTAAATTTGAGCAAGCAATTCAAATTTTGAAGAAACCTAAATTTTGTAATCACTGCTCAATAGTGGGTCACTTAAATGCTGAATGCAGAGTCAAAAGAAGTTAAAATTCTGAAAAGCAAGATGAAGTTATGATTGAGAAGCCAAAGAAACAATGGAGGAGAAAGACTGTTCAAAATCAAAATGGGTTTGATATATGTTTTCCTCAATCTGAGAAGGAAGTAGAACATATAATTGATCATATTGAGGATCACATCTTAAGTGATAATGATGCAGTTGATGCAGTAATTCCTCATATTCAAGGGGATACATCATCAGGAAGATTTCATATTTTGTAAAACCAGACTGAGGAATTCAGGGGTTCAATTGATTCACATGAAGAGTTTCCAAACCTTTCAGTGGATAAAATAATTACAATGGCTTCAAGTTCTCAACCAATAAATAATGTGGTAAATATTCAATCTCCTATTGGATCTTCAGCAATACAAATTCATAATTTTGCTTCAAATGTTAATTCAAAAGAAGATGAAGACTGTGTTCATGAGAAGCATACTGATTCTACATCACTTCTTTCTAATAATTCTACTGCAACTACTTCTGGTGCTAAGAATGGAGATGATTTTATTCAAGTAAGACCAAAAGTTGGAAAAAAGCCAAATATGACAACAAGAACTCAGGCTGCCAGCTTAAATGCAAATTTTAGTAAAAATGGACAAGGTAAGAGAAGCACCTTATCTTCTAAGGAGAACAAAGGCCAAAGACAAATTAAGAAACATTGTTAAATTTTTTTGTCCTTCTTTAGTTATTTTAGCTGAACCAAGGGTATGGGCTTCTTTAGAATTCATCAAAAAGCTAAGGCTCCAAGGTATGCATTATAATCTTATTCATAATTCTTGTAATGGAAATAAAAGAAATATTTGGATTCTATGGAGCTCTTCAATAAATACTCCAAAGATTTTATCAAGTACTAAACAAGCAATAACAGTGGAAGTAGATGATGCTGTAATTACTGGTGTTCATGCTGCCACATTCACAATAAACAGAAGAGAACTATGGCAAGAAATGGAGAGTGTAAGTACCATAAATAAACCATGGCTTGTCATTGGTGATTTCAACACAGTAACAAGTGTAGAAGAAAAAAAGGAGGTCCCAGTCCTCTGAAAATATCCATGAGAGAATTCAATGAATGTTTGAATAATTGTGGACTCATTCAAGCTCCAAAATACGGTTTGGAGTTCTCTTGGTGCAATAACAGTGCATGAAAAAAAAGAATTCTTTGCAATCTAAATAGAGCAGTTTTTAATGATAAATGTCTGGAATTATATCCTAGTTGGGGTTGCAAAGTTGGAGTAAGAAGCATCTCAGATCATTGAATACTTTATGTAGAAATGGAAATATTCCAAAACCTAAGAATATTCCTTTTAGAGCTTTAAAGGTTTGGAAATCTCATCCCGACTTCTTGCAACAAATTCAAGCTTCTTGGAATACAATGATTAAAGGGAATCCAATCTTTATCTTCACGAGTAAATTTAAAATCTTAAAGAAAGAGATACAGTTGTGGAATTGGAACACCTTTGGGGATGTCACAAAAAATTGAAGCAAGTTGAGGAAAAAGTATTGCAATCTACATTATTGTCTGACAAAAATCCTGAGAATACAGTTCTTTTGAATAATTTAGTTACAGCAAGAGGGAAACATGAGGTTCTTATTGAGCAACAAAAAGAAATAAACCAAAAGAAATCAAGATTTAAGTGGTTGAAAGAAGGTGCTTCAAATTCAAATTTCTTTCATATAAATATGAAACTAAGACAAACTCAGAATGCAATAGTTGAACTTGAAGATGAAAAATGGGAATATAGTAGTTGATCAACAGCAGATTGCTGATATTCTTATCAACCATTTTGAAGAGAAATTTAAATTTCAAGAGGTAAGATATAATCAAGAATTTTTTCAAGACATACCACAGCTAGTGAGTGAAGAAGAAAATATGTTCTTAAATGTTATTCCATCTGATGAAGAAGTGAAAAAAACAGTATTTGATCTTGATCCAGATAGTGCCCATGGACCCGATGGTTTTGCAGGGTGGTTTCATAGATATGCTTGGGAAATAATGGGAAAGGACTTAACAAAAGCTATTCAGTATTGCTGAAGAGGAGGTTTCATACCACAAGGATTCAATGCAAATTTTTTATTACTTCTTCCAAAAGTCAAGAATGCAAAGAAAGCTGGTCAATTTAGACCAATTGGTTTAATGAACTTCAGTTTTAAAGTGATTACAAAGATTATATCCTCAAGATTTGGAAGTTTAATACAAAAAATAGTATCACCTCAACAAGGAGCATTCATAAAAGGTAGAAAAATTCAAGAACAAATTGTTCTTGCTTCAGAATTGGTAAATGAACTTGAAATTAAAAGAAGAGGTGGAAACTTGGGCATAAAGCTGGACATATCTCAAGCTTATGATTCACTCAGTTGGGAGTTCTTATTTCAAGTAATGAGGAAGTTTGGATTTTCTGAAAAAGGAATCTCTTGGATTCATATTTTGCTGAAATCTACAAGAATATCAGTTCTGTTGAATGGTGGACTTGTGGGGTACTTTCAAGTAGGGAGGAGACTCAGGCAAGATGACCCTTTATCACCTCTTCTATTTGTAACAGCTGAAGACTTACCGAGCAGAGCAATATCAAGAATGATTCAGTCAAGACAACTTCAACCTATGATTTCAATAAATGGTATACAACCATCCCATATTTTTTTTGCAGATGACATTTTTTTGTTCTGCAATGGTGACAGGAGAAATGTTAAAAAACTAGCTGCACTTCTCAAAGATTATCAAGCTGCATCAGGATAAATCTTCAATCTTGCAAAAAGCAAATGTTTCATTGGTGGAACTAGTGATCTGAGAAAGCAACAAATAGCTTAAGAATACAGAATGCCTCTATCTACTTTTTCAGACAAGTACTTAGGTGTTATGCTCACACCAAGATGAATCAAATCTCAACATTTTTGGAATTGTGTAGAACAAATACAAGCAAGTTTAGATGGATGGATGGGTAAGCTATTATCATTTCAAGAAAGACTGATATTGGTAAAACATGTGCTTTGTAGCATTCCCATCTACAGTATGTGAGTATATAAATGGACTCAAAGAGTTCTAAAGAAATGTGAACAAATTATTAAAAAAATTCTATGGTCAGGAGACCCTCCAAAAAGAAAGAGTATTACATTAAAATGGGACAAGGTATGTTTTCCATTGGAAGAAGGTGGTCTTGGTCTGAGAAGATTGGAAATCATGAATAAAGCACTCCTTATGAAGCTTTGGTGGAAAATGCTGAATAGTAAAGAAGAATGGGAAGATATTTTCAAGAAAAATTCTTATCCAAGAATGGCGAGTGGATTGGGTATTATAAAAAATCCTCTATACTTCCAGGTTTGAAATGGATTTCAGAAGATGTGAAAAACTTCACAAGATGGATAGTGGGAAATGGTGCAAATATTTCAGTCTGGAATGATACATGGATAAAAGAAAAACCATTGTGTGAATTATATCCAGAAAATGCATATCTTAATCAATTCCTAAATATGAAAGTTGCAAATTTAATAATTGATGGAGAATGGGTTATGCCTACAGAATTATTGGAAACAATATCAGTTAATGAGCTGCCTGTGATAAGTATGGTGGAAGACAAAAGAATATGGTGTGGCACAATTACTGGGGAATTCACTGTCTCTTCTGATGTGGAATGTATCAGAACAAAGTATCCTAAAGTGATCTGGTCATCACAGGTATGGAATCACCCCGTTCACCCTAGTATTTCAAGCAATATTTGGAAAATTATCAAAAACATTTGCCCCACAGATGAAAAAAATGAAAACCAGAAAATTCCAATTAGCTTCAAGGTGTTGTTTTTGTTAAAAAGATGAGGAATCCTTAGAGCATATACTGTGGAAATGCAACTATAGTGAGATAATTTGGAACTGGTTAGGAGGGATGTTCAGTTTCAAAACCCAAGTTCTTTTGAAGAAGTTTTTAGCTCTGCAAAACGTAAAAGTCCTGCAGTAGGTGAAATTTGGAGAAATGCTGCATTCATAACTTTTAAAGAATTGTGGTTTCAAAGAAATATAAGTGTGTACGAGGATGAAATATTCAATGAACACACCATAAAGACAAGAATCTTGAAGTTTACTTCTGAATGTGAAATAAGAATGAAGAAATGTATGTGGAATATAGCTTATGATCTGCAAATATTAAAAAACTTTGGTCTGAAATGCAGAGAGGTCAAAAATTGTATTGTACAAGAAATTCAGTTCAAGCTACCACAGAAGAATCAAATACTGCTATGTTGTGATGGAGCTTCAAGAGGGAATCCAGTCTCTTCAGGATATGGTATTATAGCTATAAATGATAAGGGAGAAGTACTAATAGCCATTGAAGAAGGGTTGGGGGTTGCAACTAATTTCTTTGCAGAAATCATGGCAATCTTATGTGCAGGTGAATGGGCAATCCATATGGTTTCAGAATTCTTCTTTTCAGCTCTGATTCAAAAGCATCAATTGCAGCATTTAAAAATACTATGGTACATTGGTTTGCAATATCAAGATGGGAGAAAATCTGCAATTCAGTTAGTAAATGGGAATTCATTCATAACTACAAGGAAGTGAACTTTTATGCTAATGACTTAGCAAAAAGGGGTGCTAATTTACAGAGAGGAGAACAACAAATTTACACTATTAAACCCCCTTTCCTTGTAAATCTAGAAACTGAAAAGAAAAAATACTATAGGAGAACCTAGTCTGTAATGTTTTGGTTTTTCTTTTGCTTTTGTTTTGAAACTTTTTTGCATTCTTTTGTAACCTTTTGTTCCTTTGATTATCAATAAAATTATTACTTAGCAAAAAAAAAATGAAGACAAAGAAGATTTCTGATTTGGGTTCATAATCTTTGGTCTGTACAATACTTGTTTCGGCTGGAAAGGGATCCAACTATAATCGGTTTATCTTTATGATAGATTGGATTGATTAGTTGAGTAGATCGGCATCAATATAATTCTTTGTGATTCAAAGTATTGATTGTAAAATCTTGACAATTACTTTGGTAGTTATTATTGGATAGATCTAAGAACCTGATAAAGGAGTTTATTGGGATAAACGGAAGAGCCTTTTGTCAAACTTATATCACTTGATTGAAAAGAGTTTTTACCGAACAGATTTGTTGTTCCTTTACTGTTTGGAATACGAACCAAATGAATTGTTCCAAGTGCGTGACTTACTGCAAGTTGGAGGCGCAGGGATACAGACGGAACTAGGTGAACTATTGATTTAGTTGTTTGGTCTCAACTATACGAAGTTGGTATAGATTTTGTATAGTAGCTTAATCCTGAGAGTATTCAATTCTCGACAAGGTCCCGGGGTTTTTCTGCATTTGAAGTTTCCTCGTTAAAAAAATCTTACCATGTCTATTACTTTTCTATTTCCGCAACTATAATTAGAAGTAAAATACACAAACGTTAATTCCTATTTACTTGATAGCAATCCTATTGTGTTTGGTTAATTCCAAACCTTTTATCAAGTAAACATACTTCGTTGTTGTATTTTCTTGATCTTGTATCCATAGTCAATCACACAAGTTATCTTATTGTCATATTGTCTCGATCTCGTATCCATAGACGATCACACGAAGTGTGAACCGATTAGTTGTATTGTCTCGACTCAGTCCATAGAAAATCACTTTCGGATAAAGGACTTATAGGTGGAAAAGTTTTAGATTGAGGTATATTTGGGTACCCTCGTCTTTTCAGTGTATGCATACCATGGTTCCCAGACTTGGAATATCTTGCACTGTGCTATATCCAATCATGATTATTTGTTCTAAACTCCCATTTCAATCATTGAAACATTCTCAGAAGACGACAATAGTTGTCTCACACAAACTATTAGCTTCAAAGCAATAATCAAGTGATCGAATGATCAATATGAAACATTCTGTGTCTACATCAAATGACTGTGTCACACAAATCATATAAGATGTTACAAGGGGATTTTCACATGATCATCTTTTGACTTTTGTCAAGAACATAAGATGAAATTGGTTAAAGAGAAAGCTTACCAACACATATTTCGAGAAATATGTAAGCGAGTTAAACTCAGCTCGAAATATCAAATATGTATAATCGAAGTCTATATAGCTATACAACTTTTGTCTCAAATAGGAGATAGAGCAGATAGACTTTTGAGTGATAGATGAGTTCAAGTCTCCACATACCTTTTATTGATGAAGTTCCACAAGCTTCCCTTAGTAGTTCTTCGTCTTTAATCGATGAACGACGTGAAGTCTAATGCTCAAATACACTTTCTATCCTAATCCGAGACTTAACTATAAGTAGACTAGAAATCAAGATTTATAGTTTTGGCAACTAAACTTGACAACAAGCTTTAGATAGCAACGCTTGCGAGTTCTACCAAGCAGTGCTCTAACAGCTTTCATCAACTTCCAGGCCTTGACTACAATAAGACATTTAGTCATGTGGCAAAACCAATAACTATTAGGATAATTATGTCTTTATATGTTCAGTTCAATTGGAAGATTCAACAACTTGATGTAAGTAATGCCTTTTACCATGGTGATTTTTAAGAGGATGTTGTTTGTGGGTGAAAACTGCTTCTGCCGTTTTTGGTAATTTTGTATGTGTGGATGAGAAACGAGTCTAGACCCTAAATAATGCAATGCACGGGAGTACTTTTGATTCGAGAGATCAAACTGTACAATCCTGGCTTAAACCAAGAAATGACCATTCTAGGCTTTCTTCGGTCACAAAGTAAAGGAGAAGGATTTGTCTAAGGGAGGGAAGCGAAGAGAGTGTTGAGACCAGAATCGTTGATTCTGAAAGTGTGGTTGTTTATGAGTTGTATCAGAAAGTATAACCGGCTAGCAGAATGGAAAGCTACCATGTGATTTCTGGATACTGTGTTGTTCTCCGACCAAAACTTGTTTTTGGTGGTAAATAGGTGAAACCTATTTATACAAGTCGTAATAAAACGTAATCTGGTCTCGTAGGAAGTGGAAATGATTGAGTGGTGGAAGAGTAACGTGTAACGTCAGGAATTATGCTTCCATAATGAAGGAGGTGGATCCGTTTACAACATTACTTCTTGCCATTACTAACCGCCCTTCTTTATGACACTTTCTTGTAATGGCCGTATTGCACGCCGCACGCTGTAAACCACCAGACCAATACCCTGATGAGTATCCCCCAGTTTGTGACATGTTTGATGTCTCGAGTGTTTTCGTGGAAAAAATATAGCACTTTGATACGTGTGGCAAGTTAAAATCAAGGGACTTGCTGCAGGAAAATAACATGCGATACTATTAGGTTCGTCTTGGCTGGTCTCCTAAGAGTTTCCACAAGTCTTCCAGTTCGGTGGCGAACTTGGATGGCTGAGACTACATCTCATGAGGAAGGGTAATTGTTGATTATGGCTACCTTCTGTTGGCGCCTAGTAATGGTGCAATGGCGCCTTTAGTGCATGCCAGCAGCATTGCGGCATGGCTGGCATGGTTCGTGCATGCCTGTGGCACGGTGGGGTGGATGGCATAGTTTGTGCATGCCAGCAGCACGATGGAGCAAGTGGCGCCTGACGTAACCATGACCACTAAATTTTGGGCACGTTGGTGTTAGACTCAAATGTGGTGTGGAAACATCAGTTTTAATGGACACATTGATCCCAGTGTTCTGTGGAACATTGTTTGGCTCGGTTGGCGCAACAACTTTGCCTAAATTAGGGTTTGGCATGCCGAAACCCTAATTAGCGCATAAGGCATGCGACATGCGGCATGCGGCCGTGGATGGCTGAGATGATTGTCCCAAATTCAATATAAACCATTTAAGTTGTCTAGCCGAGTTGGATGGCTGAGATGATTCACATAAATTTGTGTTAACTCATGAAATTCGTAATCAGAAAATTCAGATGTGGGACCCTCACTAAAATCGTTGTAGAATTCTCGTACGAACTCGGATTTTGACGGTCCGCCCTCCATTCTGATCAAAAAAGAATTTCCTATCTCCCTTAGCGGGAATATTTAGGTTATGAGCTCGTTTAGGAGGTGAAAACTGCACGACATTAAGACTCAGGAAGAATTCAGGAGGGATTCTGTCAGATTTCAGCCATGACCTAGCTCGCCTTTTATGCTGTATCTCTTAGCTCGTTACTTCGATTGATTTGAATTTTTTGTATATTATGATAGACATCCATACGAAACTTTTGGCATGTAGCGCATAGTAAAATTGTTTACCAAACGTCCCTAGTGGTTTGTACAATCTTTGGAAAGCCAATTTGGCATGGTGATCACTTGACGCAATTCCACCTCTTTTAATATTGTGGCAGGTTTAGATCAACCTGATTGGTCAATAAAAAGAGGGGGCCGACCAAGTACGAGTGTGTCCACACTTCTGGTGCGCGTGGTAGGTTTAATACGACCTGATTGGTCGATGGGGAATAGGGACGGCAAGTATGGTCCCAACCACAACTCATGGGAGTGTGGAAGGTTTTAAAGTGACCTGATTGGTAGACAAAGGAGTAAGGGACGGTTGGGTAGCATGGGGCGTGGCCAAGTGGCGCCTATGGCATGGACACGCTTCCTCTCATTGTTGCTCCTACTCCCCGACTCCTTTATTCTTTGCTTTCTGATTTTGGGTAGGATTTTGCACCTACTAATCCATGGCGGGTCAATTGCTTAGTCTGGGATTGTTTGCTACATGCACCAGTCTGGATAAATTTCATGTGAACATATTGAGTTGCTCAATAAATATGCCAGTGGAGAGGTTGAACACTCATCAATTTACATGGATCCGTTCCTTTGCAGAGTGACAACACATTAAATGTGAGGTTTTACAATTTTAACCCTGAACTAAAAACCACCATCAACATTAAGTCCCCTGCTTAGCACGTAACAATTGCATTTTTGCGGGGTAAGCATGAGATGACGACATATGAGAATAAATCAAAAGGGAAGACTCTAAGAGATTGCCAGGAAAATTCGACTAACCTTTGGCAGGAGGCATGAGTAGTCTATGATCCTTGTGTTGGCATACTTCTGGCTTGGCCACAGGGTGCTGATGCCATGTAGTGTTGGTGCAGTGAGCCTTGAATACAAAGATGAGTGTTGAGGTGGTGGAGCCGTCAACACTATAATGTATTGAGGCAGTATACATGACAGCACAATTGTGAGTGTTTAGGAATTTGTATGTCTCAACACTAAAAGGAGGATGTGTTGAGGCAGTATGCCTGACAACATAGTAGCGAGTGTTGAGGATTTTATACGATTCAACACTAATAGGATGGATGTGTTAAGGCAGTATGCCTTGCAACACAGTGGTGTTGAAGAATTTGAGCGTCTCAACACCAAGAGGAAAAATGTGTTGAGGCAGTTTGTTTGGCAACACAGTAGTGAGTGTTGAGGAATTTACACGTCTCAACACAAATAGGAAAGGTGTGTTGAGGCAGCGTGCCTGGCAACACAGCAGTGAGTGTTGAGGAATTTACACGTCTCAACACGAATAGGAAAGGTGTGTTGAGGCATCATGCCTAGCAACACAGTAATGAGTGTTGAGGAATTTACACGTCTTAACACGATTAAGAAAGGTGTGTTGAGGCAGCATGCCTGGCAACACAGTAGTGAGTGTGGAGGAATTTACACGTCTCAACACTAAGAGGAAGAATGTGTTGAGGCAGCATGCCCGGAAATACAATAGTGGTGTTGAGGAATTTGCACGTCTCAACACCAAGATGAGGGTGTGTTAAGGCAGCATGCCTGGCAACACAATAGTGAGTGTTGAGGAATTTACACGTCTCAACACTAAGAGGAAGGATGTGTTAAGGCAGCATGCCTGGCAACACAATAGTGGTGTTGAGGAATTTGCACGTCTCAACACCAAGAGGAGGGTGTGCTGAGGCAGCATGCCTGGCAACATAGTAGTGAGTGTTGAGGAATTTACACGTCTCAAAAATAAGAAAAAGGATGTGTTGAGGCTGCATGCCTGGCAACATAGTGGTGAGTGTTGAGGAATTTGCATGTCTCAACACTAAGAGGAAGAATGTGTTGAGGAAGCATGCCTAGCAACACAGTAGTGAGTGTTGAGGAATTTGCACGTCTCAACACTAAGAGAAAGGATGTGTTGAGGTAGAATGCTTGGAAACACAGTGGTGAGTGTTGAGGAACTTGCGCGTCTCAACACTAAGAGGAAGGATGTGCTGAGGCAGTATGCCTGGCAACACAGTGGTGAGTGTTGAGGAATTTGCACGTCTCAACACTAAGAGGAAGGATGTGTTGAGGTAGTATGCATGGCAACACAGTGCTGGGTGTTGTGGAATTTGCGCGTCTCAACACTAAGAGGAAGGATGTCTTGAGGCAGTATGTCTGGAAACACAGTGGTGAGTGTTGAGGAATTGGTGCGTCTCAACACTAAGAGGAAGGATGTGTTGTGGAAGTACGCCTAACAACACAGTGGTGAGTGTTGAGTAATTTGCACGTCTCAACACTAAGAGGAAGGATGTGTTGAGGCAGAATGCCTGGAAACACAGTGGTGAGTGTTGAGAAATGTGCGCGTCTCAACACTAAGAGGAAGGATGTGTTGAGTCATAATGCCTGGCAACACAGTGGTGAGTGTTGAGGAATTTGCGCGTCTCAACACTAAAAGGAAGGATGTGTTGAGGCAGTATGCCTGGAAACACAGTGGTGAGTGCTGAGGAATTTGCACGACTCAACACTAAGAGGAAGGATGTGTTGGCAGCATGCCTGGCAACACAGTGGTGAATGTTGAGGAATTTGCACATCTCAATACTAAGAGGAAGGATGTGTTGAGGAAGCATGCCTGGCAACACAGTGGTGAGTGTTGAGGAATTTGCACATCTCAACACTAAGAGGAAGAATGTGTTGAGGAAGCATGCCTAGCAACACAGTAGTGAGTGTTGAGGAATTTGCACGTCTCAACACTAAGAGAAAGGATGTGTTGAGGCAGAATGCCTGGAAACACAGTGGTGAGTGTTGATGAATTTGCGCGTCTCAACACTAAGTGGAAGGATGTGTTGAGGCAGCATGCCTGGCAACACAGTGGTGAGTGCTGAGGAATTTGCACGACTCAACACTAAGAGGAAGGATGTGTTAAGGCAGTATGCCTGGCAACACAGTGGTGAGTGTTGAGGAATTTGAGTGTCTCAACACTAAGAGGAAGGATGTGTTTAGGAAGCATGCCTGGAAACACAATAATGGTGTTGAGGAATTTGCACGTCTCAACACCAAGAGGAGGGTTTGTTGAGGCAGTATGCTTGGCAACACAATAGTGAGTGTTGAGGAATTTGCACGTCTCAACACTAAGAGGATGGATGTGTTGAGGCAGAATGTCTGGAAACACAGTAATGAGTGTTGAGGAATCTGCACGTCTCAACACTAAGAGGAAGAATGTGTTGAGGAAGCATGCTTAGCAACACAGTAGTGAGTGTTGAGGAATTTTAACGTCTCAACACTAAGAGAAAGAATGTGTTGAGGAAGAATACCTGGAAACACAGTGGTGAGTGTTGAGGAATTTGCGTGTCTCAACACTAAGAGGAAGGATGTGTTGAGGCAGTATGCCTGGCAACACAGTGGTTAGTGTTGAGGAATTTGCACGTCTCAACACTAAGAGGAAGAATGTGTTGAGGAAGCATGCCTAGCAACACAGTAGTGAGTGTTGAGGAATTTGCACGTCTCAACACTAAGAGAAAGGATGTGTTTAGGTAGAATGCTTGGAAACACAGTGGTGAGTGTTGAGGAACTTGCGCGTCTCAACACTAAGAGGAAGGATGTGCTGAGGCAGTATGCCTGGCAACACAGTGGTGAGTGTTGAGGAATTTGCACGTCTCAACACTAAGAGGAAGGATGTGTTGAGGTAGTATGCATGGCAACACAGTGCTGGGTGTTGTGGAATTTGCGCGTCTCAACACTAAGAGGAAGGATGTGTTGAGGCAGTATGTCTGGAAACACAGTGGTGAGTGTTGAGGAATTGGCGCGTCTCAACACTAAGAGGAAGGATGTGTTGTGGAAGTATGCCTGACAACACAGTGGTGAGTGTTGAGTAATTTGCACGTCTCAACACTAAGAGGAAGGATGTGTTGAGGCAGAATGCCTGGAAACACAGTGGTGAGTGTTGAGAAATGTGCGCGTCTCAACACTAAGAGGAAGGATGTGTTGAGTCATAATGACTGGCAACACAGTGGTGAGTGTTGAGGAATTTGCGCGTCTCAACACTAAGTGGAAGGATGTGTTGAGGCAGCATGCCTGGCAACACAGTGGTGAGTGCTGAGGAATTTGCACGTCTCAACACTAAGAGGAAGGATGTGTTGGCAGCATGCCTGGCAACACAGTGGTGAATGTTGAGGAATTTGCACATCTCAATACTAAGAGGAAGGATGTGTTGAGGAAGCATGCCTGGAAACACAGTGGTGAGTGTTGAGGAATTTGCACATCTCAACACTAAGAGGAAGAATGTGTTGAGGAAGCATGCCTAGCAACACAGTAGTGAGTGTTGAGGAATTTGCACGTCTCAACACTAAGAGAAAGGATGTGTTGAGTCAGAATGCCTGGAAACACAGTGGTGAGTGTTGAGGAATTTGCGCGTCTCAACACTAAAAGGAAGGATGTGTTGAGGCAGTATGCCTGGAAACACAGTGGTGAGTGTTGAGGAATTTGCACGGCTCAACACTAAGAGGAAGGATGTGTTAAGGCAGTATGCCTGGCAACACAGTGGTGAGTGTTGAGGAATTTGCGTGTCTCAACACTAAGAGGAAGGATGTGTTGAGGCAGTATGTCTGGAAACACAGTGGTGAGTATTGAGGAATTTGCACGTCTCAACACTAAGAGAAAGGATGTGTGGAGGTAGAATTCCTGGAAACACAGTGATGAGTGTTGAGGAATTTTCACGTCTCAACACTAAGAGGAAGGATGTGTTGAGGCAAGTATGCTTGGCAACACAGTGGTGAGTGTTGAGGAATTTGCAAGTCTCAACACTAAGATATTTAAAATTTATTGAATATGCCTAGTAGATATAAAACATTTAGTTTAAGGATAATTACTTAGCTTTGTCTCCGCTAGGCATGTCCTTCGCGCATGATTGGGCTTTGGGTATTTTAGGCTCCCCCATGAGTGAGCAGCATCAGGCATTAGTGATGACATCAGGATGACGACGGGTTGATAGACGGACAAAAGTCCCCAGGTATTTGATGGGATGAAACAAAAGGTGGCCACAACTATGAACCTTGGCTGGCTACATCAGGATCCTTGACAGGGAGTAGTGTGGTGGTTACGGGCACGAACCTTGGAAGGAAGGAGTGTGGCGGCTACGGAACGATCTTTGGTAGGAAGAAGTGGCGGCTACGGCACGATCCTTGGCAGGAAGGAGGTGTTGGAGCGGCTTCGGCTCTTGGAGAGGACGTTGAAGCTTATGGAGAAAAACGCTGAAGCTCCGGCTTCGGATCCTGGAGGAGGAGAGAACTCTGAAGCGTAGCGGCTGCTAGAGAGAACGTTGAAGCGGAGCCGCTGCTGGAGAACGTTGAAGCGGGGAAACTTCTGGAGAGAACGTTGAAGCGGCTCCTGGAGAAAATTCCAGTGAGGGCGCTATTAACCATTGACTTCAAAAAATGACTTGATACGATATGGCATATGGGAAGACGGCACAAATAGTGCTGGTCGGCAAGTCGTGTTTTTCTCCTCATGGGAAAGAATACGCTTCTTCTGTTTGATTTTCCCTTGCAACTCTCAGAGCCTTGACGGTTACAATGTTGAAGTCGGAGTCCGCGTCAATCAGCGTGCTGTCAAACTCGACATCTTTCAAGTGAACAGTGATTAGGAGTCCCCAGTTTCATCTATGAATCATGCTTTCCAGGAGAGGTTGGGGTTTGTGAATGGCTTCCCTGGCTGGAAACAGCTGCTTTCCTGATGCAGTGCGGTTGAGGGCTGCAAATATGTCTTGACGCTTCGCCTTGGAGAAATACATAATCTCACATAAATGTTTCATCATAGACTGCACGATTTTGTGGGCGAAGTCCTCAGAAATCATGCAGCTCCTGACGGGAAGAGGGTCTCTGTGAACTCATGAGGGTTGCTGATTTTCTTTGCCTCGATTTTGGAGAAGTCGTTCCTGATCTTCACGTGTGATGAAATTGGATTGCTGATTCTTTTCTACTGGGCGTTCAACGAGTGTGGCCACACTTCTGGTGCGCGTGGTAGGTTTAATGCGACCTGATTGGTCGATGGGGAATAGGGCCGACAAGTATGGGCCCAGCCACAACTCGTGGGAGTGTGGAAGGTTTAAAACGACCTGATTGGTCGACAAAGGAGTAAGGGCCGGTTGGGTAGCATGGGGCGTGGCCAAGTGGCGCCGGCTGGCCTATGGCATGGACACGCTTCCTCTCATTGTTGCTCCTACTCCACAGCTCCTTTATTCTTTGCTTTCTGATTTTGGGTAGGACTTTGCACCTACTAATTCATGGAGGATCAATTGCTTAGTCTGGGATTGTTTGCTACATGCACCAGTCTGGATAAATTTCATGTGAACATATTGAGTTTCTCAATTTCTAGTCTATATGGATGACATTGTATTTACATGAAATTTTGATGCTTATTGTGTTGAACTTATTGATATTCTGAGCAATTCTTTTCCTCTCTAGAATCTGGGTCGGCTTCATTACTTTCTAAGACTTGAAATCAAAAGAAATGCAAGTGGTCTATTTATGTGTCAAAGAAAATATGCACAAGATCTTCATGACAAGACTCACATAGTAGGCGCCAAGTGTTGTCAACTCCTACTTCTACAACTTCTAAGTTTAGTGCTCATGATAGTAATATTATAGACAATCCCACAGAATACGGGTGTCTTGTATATATTGTCCAATATCTTACTTGAACAAAGCCTGAAGTAAGTTTTGTTGTTAATCAAGTGTGTCGGTTCATGCATCAACCTACAACTGCTCATATGATTACAGCTAAGAGGATTCTCAGATATGTGAAGTACCATAGGTCATGGATTATTCTTCTTCAAGGGATTGAGTACCTTAAAAGGATTCACTAATGCAGATTGGGCAGGGTCTCCAGATGATAGACGTTCCACTAGTGGTTTATATATATATATATATATATATAATAATCCTATTTCTTGGTATGCTAAGAAGCAGTCCGCTGTTACAAGGTCACTGAAGTAGATTATTGTGCTCTTGCTCAAAAAACTATTGAAGTGGTGGCTGTGTTAACTTCTTCAAGATTTGTACATTTTTTTACCAGCTCCTTCTTCTATATACTGTGACAACACTAGTAATTTGGCTCTTGCTTCCAACCATGTCTTTCATAGCAAAATGAAGCATATGAATTTAATTTACTTCGTGAGAGAACTTGTTCAGACCAAGACACTTAGTGTTTCTTACATCCCCACCATTACTCAGTTGACTGATAATTTTACTAAAGAACTTCATGCTCTAAGGTTTCAGATGCTCAAAGACAAACTGAAAGTTTACAATCTATCAGACTTTCAACTTGTTCAGTTTGAGGGTGAGTAATGGCTTACACTCATGTTCACTTATCCATTTCTGCTATATAACTGTAACTGTCAGTCTGTGTCAGCATATAGCCATGTGTCTGTATTCTGGTGGTGAGTCTCTCTATATGGTTGTGAATGTCTGTACGGAGTGCATATATGTTCCTTGTCAGTTGTTCTGTGTTTTTGTTAGTAATCATTTTCATCTTAATAAGAGGAACATTCTGTTATATGTTCCTACCCATGCTTGCACTACAAGAAAATCTACCTAATGCTACACTATATATTATCACACCTTCAATATAGGTGTTGTAAAAGCAAATTTCTAGTCACAGTACTTTTCAGCTGCAGCTAAAAGCTATAATTTACTGCTGCAAAATGAAACTCTCGCCGCACAACTGTAGCAACAATATGAAAAGAGTGTGACAGAAAAAGTATAATCTCTTGCTGCAGCAATAAAGAATGGGTGCAACAATAGACTTCTTGCTACATAGGTTATTGCGATACTATTAGGGGTTTATGCCATAACCATTGGGTATTTGCAATAGGTTAAATTTTTTATAATGTTGGATGGACCTTTTCTCTTCTTTCTTTTATACGGTTGTTAAGATTGGTCGAAACCAAAATACCAACTAGGGAGAAGAAATCCCGTGCTTTTTCGTGTTAATAAGTTGGTACTTGCTCATTCCAAGAAAAATTGGGTCTTAAATCTTAGTCTTATGGACTTCCTGAAGAATTGAAAATCGAGCTCATATATTGTCCGCAGTTTTCAAACCTCACACCTATAGACCCACCAGAATTATCGCGCAGTCGGGTGCTCCAAAACACTAGGTGAGTCCATTATACTAGGTTAGTAAAGTCGATAGACTGACGGTGATATCAAGTCGGAAAAAGAACACGGTGTCGCCCCATGCTCCAAAAACACACTAGTCATGTATGAACAAAGCAAGTGTGTGGTTATTGGCTCACAACTACAAGGAGAGGCTGTGGTTACAAACCCGTTATCACTTCATCTCTCTCGCTTTCTCTCTTTGTCCTTGTCCTTTGCTCATCCTCATCTCCATCTCAAACGTATTTTTAAATAGAAATTATATGAATTGCACTATGTTATAGTACGTATTTTAATATTTTCCACAATAATCCAAATGATTTCATGCCGCATGATCTAGAGTTGGGTACACTGTAATCTTCCACGTGGAAGCTCTGTGATCTATCAGCAGCATCTTGATCCTCTCATCTTCCACTTATTTTGGGTCTGTCTATATATAAATATATGTTTTTTTCTTCTAATGCTGCTTATTACACACATATTTCCTTCCTCCCATTGTTTATCCCTTAAAGTTGGACTGGGAGAGAGAGAGAGAGAGTGAGAGTCTGAAGTAGTTCTCCAGAAACCATTCTTGCAACGAAAAGCTTCAAAGAGGTACAATCAATATCTTTGTTTCATTTCCATGGCTCGTTTATCTTTTTGTGGGTTACTAACATAAAAAGATGAAGAAAATAGAAAACTAATACTCGGCTAATTTTGCATGTAATTCTAGCACTTAGTTTTGGAAATTTTAAAATATTTTGTTCATTTTTTTGTTCACTAAATTCATTTGATTATCATCGTGTTTGTCTATTTGAGTAATCTCTCTGAGATACTGAGTGTAGTTAGTGGCTGGATTTTGTTGATAAAGGCTCACTGTTTCAAAACGAATCTCGTCTTTAAATTTGTTTTCGGGTAAGTATCTGGTGTTTTTTGCTATTGTTGGAGTCTGAACTCTCTGGATCATTTGTGCACTTGCGTATATGCATCTATGATACATCCCCATCTGAATTGATAAGACCAGTGGTACTCTGAGTCACATGTGTGCATATAATAAGTAGACAGAGTTATCAAAGTTCTTTTTTCTTTTCTTTTGATGGAAATGAAAGCTAGGTATGGAGTGTGTACTGCATAAGTAGAGAGAGTCACCCAAGCAACTCATCCTTTGGCATTTGGTGGGGACCACAGTCAAGTTCCTTAAAGATAAGATAGTGGTATAATTTTGGTTGAGGCCATTGAAAGTAGCAAGCTATTGGCAGTGTTTCCAAAACTAGCACCAGATGTTGACCCGGAGAAGAACCCACTAAACAATTTATATTCATTTGGTGAGCAGGATAACATAAACATCTTTTACATGTCACTCACCGAGTCACTGCCTACTTAATCTCATCTTATTAGGTACAATGGTAGATTCCAAACTGCAACTGTGCTAAAAAAAAAAAATCTATAACTCCAAAGATTTTTTTTAATAGTATATGAAAAGGACAAAACTGGATGCTCACGTTGTCTAGCTGAAATGATTCCCACAGTTGGTTGAGTTGATGAAGATGTAGAAATTGTTAGTTACAGTGAGCCTTCTTTTCCTTTGGTTAGGTCTCAAACTAGTGTGTACAATATTGAATTCAAATTTTTGTTGTATTATGACTTATATTTCTGGCTGACATGCCTGAAAATACCAGGTATACAACTTATCCCAAAAAACTTACTGTTTTTTTTTTCTAAGATAATTCTCTTACTCTTTCAAAACCAAACACTCCACATACAAGAGTCGAACCATGCAAGACTACTTTCATCATATTCTATTTTTTTTGTTAAAATCGTGTTCTTCGTCGTCATCAACTCAAAGAAGACAAATTACTACAATCGTCATCCATTCACTGTGTTTTTAATCGGTTTCGGTTGAACGGCGTGGTTTGGTTGATTGGCATGTACATGTAGTATGTGTGCCTATGTCTAAGTCTTCCTTCTTCCACAAAAGTGGATGACCTTTAGAGCCCCCAACCCCGCCTGAAAGTGATTTGAGTTTCCTAGCTCAAGCATTGTGAGACTAACAAAAAAAGAAATACTAGCTTTTTTGTTCTCTGCTAGATGGTCATGGATTCGTATGGATTTTAACTATTAGACGTCACTCAATTTAGTACTCGATGAGTGACCCCATTGTGGTGACTATTTTTTGTCTCACGATTAGCGAGAATAAAAATCATTCAGAGTTTCTGAGTACAACACCCAACCAAAATGTCCCTCTGACAATCTCATTTATCTCCTGTTTGAGTAATCTTTGTGCCTAGATGACAAGTAGCTCACAATGAATGATGTTTTATTGGTTTGGTGCTGTCTATTTTGTGCAGGTACAATATGGATTACGTTAATGCACCTGGGAGGAACCATCTCTTTGTTCCTGGACCTGTCAATATTCCAGAATCAGTCCTCCGTGCCATGAGCAGAAACAATGAAGATTACCGTTCCCCTGCAATTCCTGCTATGACTAAAACTCTTCTTGAAGATGTTAAGAAGATTTTCAAGTCAACTTCTGGAACCCCATTTTTGATCCCCACAACAGGTATCCTTTCGATTACCAGTCAATGGATTTAATCTAGTATGTGTGTTCTTTATCTATGAAAATAATGTTTAGGTAATACATGTTTTATTTGAAATTTGATACCATAATATGTCATCTTGGTATAATGAACATTCGTCGGTATGAAAAACAGAACAAAAGTTGATTTTGCATAGTTACAGAAATATAATGCCTGCCAATCTTCAAAATAATCCCTGTTTCTTGTTACTGTTGTATGGAATCCCACATTGCTGCAAACAAAATTTAGTCATGTACTCACTCATTCGTTGTAAATTTGCAGAGTATTCGATCTAGTAGTACTAAGATTGTGTGCTCAGTTTAGCTCTCTATATGAACCTAACTTTGCAGAGTATTCGATTTAGTATTACTAAGTTTATGTACTTGTTTTAAGTTACTCTCATTATATCTTTCATTCTTCAAGTTCTCTCAACTCTTCTGTGACATTTCTTATCATATTATCAATAAATCAATTTTTAAGATACACAAGTTCCGTTTCACTTCAGGTACTGGTGCTTGGGAAAGTGCACTTACAAATACTTTGTCTCCTGGTGACCGAACAATTTCTTTCCTCATCGGGCAATTCAGTCTTCTATGGATTGATCAGCAGCAACGCCTTGGATTCAATGTTGATGTTGTAGAGAGTGAGTGGGGCCGTGGTGCTGATCTTGAAGTCCTAGCATCCAAGTTAGCTGAAGACACTGCTCATACCATCAAAGCTGTTTGCATGGTTCATAATGAAACTGCAACTGGAGTTACTAATAATTTGGCTGCTGTAAGGAAATTACTTGGTAAGACTTAAAACTTCTATTGTCCAGTTTTTTAAATTTACTCCAGTCAGTATAATACCAAAATTTTAAGAGTCCGATAACACAAAGCACTACTTTTCTTAGGATTTTACCCGATTTTCTCATGTTGAATATGTGGTATCTCAGATCACTACAACCATCCTGCATTGTTTCTCGTGGATGGAGTGTCTTCCATATGTGCTCTTGATTTCCGTATGGATGAATGGGGAATCGATGTAGCTTTAACTGGTTCACAAAAAGCTCTTTCTCTACCTACTGGGATGGGTATTGTGTGTGCAAGCCCTAAAGCACTGGAAGCATCCAAGACTGCCAAATCAGTGAGAGTGTTCTTTGACTGGAAAGACTACTTGAAGTTCTACAAAATGGGAACTTATTGGCCGTACACTCCTTCAATCCAGCTTTTATACGGCCTCAGAGCTGCCCTTGATCTCCTATTTGAGGAAGGACTTGACAATGTCATTGCTAGGCACAGCCGCTTGGCCAAAGCAACTAGGTAGACAACTTGCTTCTCTGGTTTTCCTTTCATCTTTTCTTCTAAGCTTAGGCTCATCCATATTGTTTTCTCGGAATGTGTTTTCTGGTACCTTTTTACTTTCAAGTCTTCATATCATTATAAATTTAACTTGCAGGCTTGCTGTTGAAGCCTGGGGTTTGAAAAACTGCACACAGAAAGAGGAGTGGTTGAGCGACACTGTGACTGCAGTTGTTGTTCCACCTTACATTGACAGTGCTGAAATAGTTAGAAGGGGATGGCAGAGATACAATCTAAGCTTAGGTCTGGGTTTGAATAAAGTGGCTGGAAAAGTTTTCAGGATAGGTCATCTTGGGAACCTGAATGAGGTATGAATTGTTTTTCTTGCTTTTCATTACCAATACTTGAAATATTCTTCTAGAGCATGATATTGAACATTCTAGCATATATTGCTCAAACATATCCTACATGATCGAATTACTTATTTCTTGTTAGATAGTTGATATAGGGGTTAAGAAAGCATGTTTTGCGTACGGCTCTGTGGATAACCGAATATGATTCCTCCCCTTACGTTTACTCTTGAAAAATGTTGCATACTTCCGTTATATTGATAAAGCTAATCAAGTGAAATGGTTTGTCCCTTGGATGATAGTGAACTCTTATTGGTTAATATGTTCTTGCTCGAAATTCAGTGAGATCGTTAAATTCGAGTTTCAGCTATGTTATCTGGTTCCATTTTTATATACTGCACTTCTTTAACATTATCTCATTAAGTTTTTGGGTGCTTGATTATTTGCAGCTCCAACTTCTGGGTTGTTTAGCTGGAGTGGAGATGATTCTGAAAGATGTGGGATACCCAGTTAAGCTAGGAAGTGGAGTGGCTGCGGCTTGTGCGTTTTTCCAGAACACCATTCCGATGATTGAATCTAGGATTTAATGAATCATTCATTATCCATGTGTAACTACTGTTCTCCCTCTTCTGATTTGCTTGGAGTACTTGTATAAAAGAAGACATGATAATCTCCTGTATTCGCACTCTTTTGAGGCTTACTTAGTAGTACAAGAACTCATTACTCTTTCATCCATTAATCCTGTATTTAAAATATCTTTAAATTTAATCTCATCACTGTTGCATATATCCAACTATGTTTGGTTTTCCCGGTACTTGCTTGCGTTCATCAGATGTGCTGCAGTTATCCAATTACTGTACATCTTAGTCTCCAGAAAATGAAGCTCATCAAGACCTGTGCAGCGCACCGGCATGCTGGGACCGTGGGTTTCGCAAATAAATAGGCCAAGTGCTCAGCCGGCGGTCAATTCTCCATTGACTTTGACCAGTAAAAACGTTTAGTGAAGTTTAAAATAAAACTTACTAACTTTTTTACCAACCCTAAATATTTACTATCCGTCTATCCCATCTTTCTCCAGTCAAACGGAGCAGCAGCCCGAAAGATCTTTCTAGGTGGCTTTGAAAGTCATAAATATTCTAGAGTCGCTTAAGAAGAAGACAGAGAGAGGGATTTTCATCAAACAAAAAATTAGCAGCTCTGAAACATTAAGAATGGCGACTTCTTCAAACTTCATGAAGAGATGGGTGAGACCTGAGGTAAAATATGTTTAAACCCTAAAAAAATATTTATTACTCTTTTAATCTATAAAGATGAATCGTAATTTTTTTAGGGGTGATTTTTATTATTGTGTGATTTTATTTTTAGGTGTACCCACTTTTGGTACCAATGGTTACTGTTGTTGGACTGGTATCGATGCAGCTATTCAGAAACATCACCACTAATCCCGAAGTTAGGTATGCGTTAATGAATATTTTTGTTTATCCGCTTTCGTTGATTGTTTGATTCCTGTTTGAATGAGATTTGAAATCCTTTGTTATTTTGTTTTTGCCACCAATATATATGAAAAGAACATGTTGATGCAATCTAGGGTATTTGTTTATTGTTGTTTATTTACTGATGCTTATTTGGTGACCGTGGATCTATTTTAGATTTG
Organism: Papaver somniferum; assembly: GCF_003573695.1. Taxonomy (NCBI): domain Eukaryota; kingdom Viridiplantae; phylum Streptophyta; class Magnoliopsida; order Ranunculales; family Papaveraceae; genus Papaver; species Papaver somniferum. The sequence goes on from NC_039368.1 coordinate 27,632,069, forward strand.
GAACTGAGTCAGACTGTTGTTTCTGAATCCATTTGTGTTGATTTGTCATATTCATTTGTGCTAAGAATTGTTTATTGTTTATTTGCTGATGCTTATTCGGTGATTGTGGATCTATTTTAGATTCTGAATTGAGTCAGACTGTTCCTTGTTACGGATGAGATTAACATATCACATGTGCTCAAAATTGGGTTCTTTTGTGTCTTAGCTTTGGCGGAAAATACTGAAATCATGCATCTAGAAAAGTAAGGTGTTATTAGTTCTTGTGAAAATTCTATCTTAGCGGCAAGTTTTTGTGTATTAGCTGAATTTTGCATTCCCCTAGCAGCTCCTCAATGCCTCAGTGGTTTTTGTCGTGATTTTACCCATCTAATATGTAATTTTGCATTTTTTTTCCCCAAAACTTTATTGGATTCTAGATTGAGGGTCACTTAAGGACTTCCGTAGATGATTGAGGAAGAGTAGAGAGAAAAATATGGGGAAAAAATAGCACTGTTGTTATTCCAGGATACTTGTTTATTTGGTGACTGGAGATTTATGAATGATTCCGGAGTTAGATGTGAAACTGTTGATTTTCTAGTTTCTGCTAGGTTCATATGGATTTGTGTGGTTGGTTACTGCGAATTTACATTCAACCCTTGTGTTTGAGCCTCTGAGAGTGTCCTACTCTGGATCATCCAGTCACAGTCCATCTGATGTCTGACATCTGACTTGTATCAGTTGGCCAACATTCATCGAGTTTAAAATATGCAGTTGTATGGAAGTTGGATTTCAACAGTACCGGAAGAAAAAAAACATTGGAAAGTTTGTTTCTATGTATTATGTGCATTCCATCGAATTTGATTTTTGATTCTTGTTTTGTCTTTATATACAGAGTTACCAAAGAGAATAGAGCTGCAGGAATTCTTGAAAATTTCGAAGAGGGAGAGAAATATGCCGAACATGGATTCAGAAAGTTCATCCGAGGTCGTCGTCCTGAGATCATGCCTGCCCTCAACAACTTCTTTACAGATCCTAAATTTTAAAAATTATATTTTAGTACCATCCTTTTCAGTTTCCTGGTGTTCTTGAAATTTCATTTTAGATACTTCAAAAATTGTCGCGAATTCAATGTAGTAGGAATAAAGTACTTGTTCTTGTCGAGCGAGCAACATTATTTGGAGATATAGGTGAACATCATTGCAAAATTGTTGCTGTTATACAAAATTCATTGAATAAAAGTAGTTTTATAGGACGTAAGATTTTTCTGTTGTTTTTTATTCGTCATTACCTGACAGCCCATTTTGTACAGTTTTGAGAAGTTGCAAGGCAGAAACTTGGCAGGACTAGCTGCTATTTAATGTTTCAAGAATAAAATGATCTGTAGTCTGGCCATTGGATGCTCAAACGCACGCTAGAGCAAATTGGCCACTGGAGTCTGGAGATTGGTAACTTCGACTAGAGCCAAACTGGCCATTGAATGAAACTGGCAATAGTGGTGGGTGGGACAAGAGGCCTTTAACAAGGCATGTCATATGAAGTGAGTTCTTTTTTTTTGAAAAACAATGGCCAGACTTCCCACCCTTTCTGGAGTAATCAAAACTTCTTCTGCTTCATCATATATTAATTTGAGCACCATTTTTTCCAAGAGATTATTCAATCCTACAAGGGGCAATGCAACGATGGGTACAGTGTCTCGTAATTCCACCATCTTTTATTACCTGAAAAATAAAAGACTAGACGAAGCTCGTCGTGTTTTCAATGAAATCAGGACTCCAGATGTTTCTTTATACACAATGATGATTGCGGGCTACTGCCAAATCAATAGAATTGACGAGGCTCTTCAAATGTTCTACAAAATGCCAGTTCGTGACGTTGTTTCCTGGAATTCAATGATGAAAGGATGCATAGATTGTGGATATCTGGAAATTGCTCGAAAACTCTTTGACGAAATGCCGCATAGAACTGTTGTATCTTGGACCACCATGATAAGTGGTTTCTCCAAGTTGGGGCAAATCGAAATGGCGGAGGAATTTTTTAGTAAGATGCCATGGAAAGATACAGCTGCATGGAATTCAATGATCTTTAGTTATTGTAGTTATGGTAGAGTTGAAGATGCATATACTTTATTCAGTAAGATGCCTAATAGAAATGTGATTTCTTGGACTACGATGATTAGTGGACTTGATCAGACTGGCCAGACTGCTAAAGCTTTAGCTCTCTTTCAGGAGATGCGGAGTTCTGGGATAGAACCTACGTCAAGCACCTTCTCCATTGCCCTAACTGCCTGTGCAAATACATTGGCTTTAGATAGAGGAATTCAGCTTCATACCCATATACTGAAGCTGGGGTATGTATTGGATCCCTTTATCTCTTCTACTCTTATAACATTTTATGCTAGGTGCCAGCAAATTAATAACTCTATCAAGGTTTTCCAGGAAAATTCAAGTACCAATGTGGTAATTTGGACGGCTCTAGTATCAGGCTGTGGGTTGAGTTCTGATCATGAACAGGCACTTGCGGTGTTCCGTGATATGATAAATGTTGGCGTTGTGCCCAATCAGTGTACTTTCACTTGTGCTCTGAATTCATGTTCTGTTTTAGAGGCTCTGGATAAAGGAACGGTGATTCACTCGAAAGCTATGAAAATTGGTTTGAGTCTTGATGTGTTTGTGGCTAATTCTCTTATTGCCATGTACTCTAAATGCGGAAACATAGATGACGGGGTGATCATATTCAACAAAATGAGAGAGAAAAACATTGTTTCCTGGAATTCTGTTATTGTTGGATGTGCACAACATGGGCGTGCAGAAATGGCCTTCCAGATATTCAACCAGATGGAACAAGCAAACATCCAACCTGATGAAATCACATTTGTCAGCTTACTTACAGCTTGCAGTCATTCTACATTGTTAGAAAAAGGAAGGTTGTTCTTTGAATTATTGAAGAATCATCCCCGCATTCAGTTGAAGCTTGAGCACTACGCCTGCATGGTTGATATCTTAGGTCGATCTGCAGAGTTGGAAGAGGCGGAGGAATTCATTAGAAAGATGCCGATTGAACCAAATTCTTTGATCTGGTTGACATTACTTAGTGCTTGCAAAGTACATTCGAACGCAGAAATCGCCACAAGAGCTGCAGAGTGTGCTCTAGATTTAGAACCCAATTGCAGCGCACCTTATACCTTATTATCCAACTTATATTCTTCACTTAATAAGTGGAAAGACGCTTCCCGAATACGGAGAGTGATGAAAGAAAAGGGAATCATCAAGCAACCAGGATGCAGTTGGGTTACAATGAGGGGATCAAGGCATGAGTTTCTTTCTGGAGATATATCTCATCCATTGATCAAGAAGATACACCAAAAGCTTGAATGGTTAAATGGAAAATTGAAGGAGATGGGTTATGTGCCTGATCAAAGTTATGCATTGCATGATGTAGAGGATGAACAGAAGGAAGTGATGTTATCTTATCATAGCGAAAGACTGGCTATAGGATTTTGCTTAATTAGTACTGCAGAAGGAAGCACATTAAGGGTAATAAAGAATCTTCATGTGTGCGGGGATTGCCATTCTGTAATCAAGCTCATATCGAAGATAGTTAGTCGTGAGATCGTCGTAAGAGACTCCTGCCGGTTCCATCATTTCAGAGATGGAAATGTTCTTGTGGTGATCACTGGTAGTAGTAGCTATATGACAACATCTCCTAATTGCTGATACTTTTTCTTTACTGTGTTGCTGAAGAATGATACCATTGGGTTCTTTTAGTGACTCTCTTACTGGGTCTATCTGGACATACTTCTTGGCATGTCTGTGTGACACGTATGACTCTCTTACTGGGTCTATCTGGACATACTTCTTGGCATGTCTGTGTGACACGTACCATGAGAGGTGGCACTGAAACGTAACTGCCTTCGGAACTCCCCTATCAGAAAACCACCTTGTGTGTTTTCTCTCTCCTTCTTTTCTGTATTTTCATTTCTTCTAATCCGATGAATGCACAGAGTTTATTTGCTTCGGCAGCCATTAACATAGGTCTGTCGTTGTTTCTCCTCTCACTCTTTTCCATCTTGAAGAAATATTCATCAAATTCGTTTATTTACTACGCTCGTCGTCTTTCAAAACATGAAGACATTCATTTCTCTCCTACTTTCTCTTTTTCAAGTCTACTTCCTTCAGTTTCATGGATTCCTCGTGCATTTAGGGTTTCTGAAGATGAGATTCTTCAAAATAGTGGCCTTGATGCTCTTGTTGTTATCCGACTCTTCAAACTCGGGTAAACTTAAATCTCTTTCTCTTGTTGCTCGTTAGTTCTTTCATCAGCGTGGCTTAATTTATTGCTCTTGTTGTTTGATATCATGAGGTTGTTGTTTTTGGTGAAACTTTTATAAATCGATTGTTGATAAAAGAAGAGGGAATTATGTAAAATCTGTAATCACTTGCAAGTTTGTTGTATTTTCACAGAATAAAGTTCTTCTTATCATGCTCAGTTGTTGGATTGTTCATTCTTCTTCCGGTTGATTATACAAGCCAGAAAGGTCCATCTAGAAGCAGTCTATCCCATTCGATGGACTCATTTACAATCTCAAATATTGAAAGGGATTCTAACAGGTTAGTCTTACTACTTTTTTTTTTGTGCATCGAACAAGCGGAGTAAAACAAGTAATTTCGGTGAATATAGTACATTATTGATGTGCATATTACAGTATACGGGTCCATCCACATTTAGTATTCATCCACATTTAGTATTGTGAAAAAAGGATCGGCATGAAATGGTTTGGAGACGTCTTATATGTTTTATGCTGAAAATAACATGATCTGATGTCACTAGTTAAAGCACTACAATGATTTATCACTTATGCATCTGTGGTCTTTGGAAACTACCTCTCTGCTTCCTGCATGGTTAGGTGATATGCTTGTCAAACATGGCGCTATTTTGTTCGATCAATGCCTATTAGCAAGCATGTGTCTATTACATTTGCTTATTTATTAATTATGTGAGTGTTTATTCACTGTGAACTTCTAAACACACTGTTATCGATCTTCACTTCATAAAGTGGTCAATGAATTTGAGAGCAGAGACTTTTGGTGTTTATCCCATTATGTCTATAGGTTCTTGAGCATGATAAACTTATCAATCCTACAGTTAAATTTCCTCTGAACAAAGTTAAAGAACTAAGCACTTACCTTACGGTTTCTTATTTAATTTCAGGCTTTGGGTTCATTTTGCGTGCTTGTGTATCATATCATTTAACGGAATGTATCTACTGCAAAAGGTGATTTTCCTCTTAGTTATTTTCAGGAACTTAGTTACATGGAAATATGAATCACCCTTAATTGTGTATCTGGGGTAAAATACTGATTGAAGAACTTGTTTATTCAAGTGATAATTTAGCTATCCTACACTAACTCTTTAATTGTGCAGTGTAATGTATCTACTGTCCCTTTCAAACTTTGACACTTATCAAATTCTCTCCTACGCTCTTCTAAATTTAAACATTCTGTTTCTCTTTTTTCATTTTATCTGTAGGAATACAATGAGATATTGGTGAGAAGAAGTCAACATCTTCGCTCTATTAAGCACCGACCTGATCAATTTACAATTCTAGTTCGAGAAATACCATTTTGCAGTGAGCACAAGGCTCGTGGGTGCTGTGTGGATCACTTCTTCTCCAAACTCCATCCATATACTTATCAGTCTCATCAAATGGTATATAATGGGAAGATTATTGAGGATTTGTTGGTGAGTTATCCTGATCGATTTCGTGCTTCCTATTAAATTTTCTATCTATTAGTCCCGTGTTACAGTCTTGAGTTTTGCAGAAGAATTCAGCATGTGTTTATGCAAAAAAAATTTCATACTTTATATGTCACAATTCTTGGATTACTGTATGCAGCGTCAGGAAAAGTCTCTTTCAAGAAAAGTTGAGGACCTGAGGCTAAGGTCTATGACTGAGAAACATAGTAAGAAGTCCAAATTTTTCAGTTTATTTCAAGGGAGGTCTGAAGAAGTTGGGGAACAGGAGAAAAGGCTTCAAGAACTCTGTCATAAGATACGCAATTTGCGACGTGGAAACGTGCTGAAACAGAGGGTAACTTGATCTGGAAAACTTATGCTGTAAAATTAGTTGGTAAATCTGCCATAGGTAATGTAAGTTTTAATGACCTTTCTTTTGAATTCTTTAAGTGGATCTTTGTTTTTGTTTTTTCATAATCACATGTTTTACGTCTAGACGAGCCTCTATTAAATTGTAAATCATCTTGTTATGTTTGCATTTTAAAAATTTAAACTTCAAATGCTCATGCTTTTATGCAGCAACTCTGACGTACTTCATGGTTTTATATAATATAAATTGTATCCTGAAGGTGTGAGATATGATATCCATGTTTCTGTTTTCCTCTTACGTTCTCATACTGTGGTATTTTTTATTCAAGTCCAATATGTATCATTCTTGCTTTGCCATCTTCTTAATACTTTGTGTTATTATTTGTTTTTTACTATCTCTTTGGTTTACACCAGCATTCTGATTATCCATTTCTAGGAATTGCCTGTTGCGTTCGTATCATTCAAATCCCGCTGGGGGACTGCATTGGCTGCTCAACCTCAGCACCATGAAAATCCACTTTTATGGATTACTGAACCGGCACCGGAACCAAGGGATGTTTTGTGGAAAAATCTATCCATTCCATATCGTCAGTTTCCCCTGTACAAACTTGGGGGTTTTCTCGCAGCTTCACTGCTTACCATATTTTTTGCTTTACCAGTCACAGCCGTTCAAGGAATAGCAAAGTTTGAATCACTAAAGAAGTGGTTTCCTCTGGCCATGGCTGTACAATTGATGTGAGGATCCCTTTGTCTTTTATATGTATTTATCTTATGTTTAGAGGAAATCTTTAGCATAAGTCTATTTTAACTTACAGACCAGGTTATTTTCTATTTGTTATTCTAAACTCTACCTTCACTTTGAATATATCTCTTTTTCTCCTTCTTTAGACTTTTTCTTTGACTATGATTTCTTGTATCTAATTGTCTTTTTAACTTACAGACCAGGTTTGAGCTCTATTGTGACTGGATATCTTCCAAGCTTCATTCTAAACATGTTCATATACGTTGTTCCTTTTGCAATGCTATCCCTTGCCACACAAGGAGGTTTTGTCTCAAGAAGCAGGAAAGAGATTAAAGCTTGCAGCATGGTTTTCTACTTTCTTGTCGGCAATGTTTTCTTTTTGAGTCTGCTTTCAGGCTCCTTACTAGAGCAGATTGGAGAGTCATTTATTCACCCTAAAGATTTCCCTAGTCATCTTGCAAGTGCTGTCTCTGCTCAAGTGAGTTTGCTCCATCTTTTCATAATACAGCATTTATAACTGAACCCACTATGTATTTTCATGTTATGATACAAGAGTTTCGTTACATGTAGTTCACAGAGTGAAACCACAAAAGATAATATATGTTCTGTAGGTTTGATTTACCTTTTGGAGATCTATGCAGTGATTGGTTGAGGTATAGGCTGTGAGCATAAAATTCAGATATGCGAACGAACTTGTGTCCCCTAAATTCATTGGATTGTATACTGAAATAGGCTAGTTTAATGTTGTCTTGCAATCTTGACCAAGTTCTTAAATGTATATATGTTTGTATATCTGCAAAAATGCCTGCTCTCTAACATTGTATTTCTGTTTTAGGCAGATTTCTTTATGACGTACATTCTCACGGATGGCTTGTCTGGATTTTCGCTGGAAGTTCTTCAATTTGGATTAATGATTTTGGATTTTTTGAGAAGCCATACATTAGGTCGTGGGGAAGAAGAAAATCCATATCTTTTTTCTATGCCTTATTATAGAGTTATTCCTTCCGTCTCGGTTTCGATGCTAATTGGAATGGTATATGCCGTTATCGCTCCCCTGCTGCTTCCTTTTCTTATCGGATATTTCTATCTTGGCTATGTGGTGTGGGTTAATCAGGTTAAAATCTTCCTTCTGCATATTAAATCATGCACTCATGTAGTTCTGATGTTTTCCTTTTGCTTAGTTCCCTTGTAGTAGTTGATTACTTCTCTTCATTTTCCTTAAATAATTTGGATTTATCATTATTATTCATCTGGAACACTTTACCGTACATAAAATGTTTCTCACCGCTTCAGATCTCGTCCTCATTTTAGAGTGGAACTTTTTATGGCGGATCAATGTACTCTTTGCAGATTCAAGACGTGTACGACATAGTTTACGAAACTTGTGGAGAGTATTGGCCACACATTCATCATTACATATTTACAGCAATGATTCTAATGCAAATCACTATGATTGGTATGTTCGGTTTGAAGTCAAAGCCTGCAGCGTCCATTGCAACGATACCACTCTTTTTGATCACGCTGTTGTTTAACGAGTATTGCAAGATCCGGTTCCTTCCAACATTTTCCAACTTCCCTGTACAGGTAAAACATCTACCTTTGGACATTTGTTTTTATGTCACCAAATGAAGAAACGTATATGTTGCCTTACGCCGTTTCTTATCTTGCTCTCTTTTACCCAGTAAATATTGTTCGAACTTGCAAAATTGGTCAGACGATACTAAAAATGTTGCCTGCTTTTTCCCAAGATTTTCTTTTAAATAATGAATTTAGTTAACAACATTGTGTTTTTTGTGCAGAACGCGCTAGAAAATGATAAATGCGATGAGAGGAATGGACTGACAGAGGTCGAACATGAGAATAAGATTGATTCTTATTTGCAACCTTGCATGAGGCCCATAAATTTCTCCCCTCGGGAGTCCAGCTCCACACAGCCATTAGTTTCTGTATCAACATAATTCCCGCTCATTTAATTTTCACATATCTTAATTAATCATGATCTTCTTACCACTTTTTGGTAGATGATATTTATGGTGAATTAGAGTTAAGTTTTTACCACCGAGGCACTGAAGAAATGTATGCCGACAAGAAAAATACTCTTGAGCCATCCGTGTACACAGATGAATGAAGCCCTTGTGTCCATCCCAGCTTGTTCACTTGATGGAAAAAGCAAGGTAAAAGAAAAAAGAATGATTTCCCGTAGTCCTTTCCGTAGTCAGTTTGTTGTGCATTTACAACAGTTTTTATGTTGCGTTTCAATGTGACTACATAATTAGAGTGCACTGATGGACCGGATTTAATCAATGCATCTAACCCAAGTTGTACAACAGTAGTTGTTACAACTTACAAGTAACTAACAACCACTGAATTGAGTCTTCATTTTCTGTTATAGGAATTATGACATTTTCTCCTAGAGTCGGATGATTCTCGCCGACAAGCTCTCGTCAAATTTAGCTTTAGGGACACTCCATCGTGCTTTCTTTGATATCATGACTAATTTCGATCAAAATTTAAATAAATAAATCATGGCTAGCGCACTAGTGTGTTACTTAGGGTTATTCAAGATCATGTGTCTCTCTGTACTTGTCGATCTATCATTACACAAAATCACCAACCCAAAACATTTTAAATTCGCAATTGTTGGTAGTATCACGAATCACTCGAGCATGTTTATGAAAAAAGTTATTCAGTGAAAATCCCGTGTTTCAAATGCTCATTGAATGTTTGAGTCCGTTTGGTAATTCAATGCTCCTTGTGTCCAGTCAAATGTATTTATTATTTTGGTGATGACTGAAAGCAAATGTAATGATTCGATAAGGGATCGGAGGATATGGGCATAGGAAACAAATCTTGGAAAGAAATCCCCATGAAATCGCCACTTCTGTCTTCCACACCCACTACCCCACTGACTCCACCTTCAGCTTAAAAGAGAAGATACGGTAAGCGCACATGCTTACATCACAGTATCTCTTGGGACGGTCTTTTGGGGGTGGGGTGGGGGGTCCTATACCTCTTGTTTCCACAGGTACAAATTCCAGGTTTCTAACTCTCAACTACAAGCGTATTCTAATAGCGCGTTTAGGTACAAAAAGCAAAAATATTTCTATTTCTTTCGAAATAAAAATCAGTATATTGCCACACATGAAATTAACTTTTTCGTTTCTAAAAATTATTTTGAAATTATGTAATTAACCAACTTCTTATATTTTTTTGCTTTCAGAAATCGAAACGAAACTTATTCGTGTATATCCAAAAGCCTATAAATAACAGGAAACATGCTACTATTTCTTTTCTTTTTGCTTATATTTTTCATCATTTTTTGATACTATCACTCACTATCAAACTCAGCAGCATCTTGGAATTATATAAAAAAATACGAAAAGAAGAATCAAATCTTATTGATTTTTCTTTCTTATTACTTTCTTTCTTCCATGTCTTCTTCTTCTTCTGTTTCTGTTTCTTTAGATAGGACTTTAAAAACACCAAAAGTGAAGTGATAATACTGTTGTTTTTGGGTTGGTCCCCATTTTGAAAAAAATTAAAGGAAAAAATCATTTTGAAAGATTTGGTCAGATCTTGCTTGCTTTCTTATTCAATTATGAGATTGATTTTGGTGGATAGTATTTCAACACACAAGTGGAGATTTTTCTTCTCTTTTTCTTCTAAAGCCTTGTTTGTTTCTTAACCTACATATTAATCTCTTATGCTTACCACCCTTTTCATCACAACTAACAAAACCACATCAATTCCCATCTCTCATTCTCTGATAGACCCTTCTGGATGAACATGGCAACAGAAACTCAGTTTCATGTTTTAGCTGTTGATGATAGCATCATAGACAGAAAGTTGATTGAAAAGCTCTTGAAAACATCTTCTTACCAAGGTAATTCTTACAATCATACTCAGCTTTACAAAGTATTATATTATTTTCTTTGTTTTACATTTTGGGATAATATTGGATTTTGAGCTTTATAGTGTTGTTTTTTCTTTTCTGTATATAGTTACTACAGTTGACTCTGGAAGTAAGGCTCTGGAGTTTTTAGGATTGCAGCAGGAGATTGACCAAACAAATTCTAACTCACTCTCTGATCCATCTACAGATCATCACCACCAGGTTTGGTTTTGTTTCCTAGTTCTCTTTTGGAAAACAAGCCCTCTTTCTATTTTGGTATTCATTTCTGTTTTTGGATTTTGTCACAGGAAGTTCAGGTCAATCTCATTATAACAGACTACTGTATGCCAGGGATGACAGGATATGATCTTCTCAAAAAAATCAAGGTAGGTTTTCATTTCATTTCAAAAAATAAAAAATTCTTAAAAATAAAAAACCAGAAATTGATTAAAAAATTGTGATTATAATTTTGCAGGAATCTTCATGTTTGAAAGACATACCAGTTGTAATCATGTCATCTGAAAATGAACCTTCAAGAATTAATAGGTACTGTTAATGTTGAAACTGGGAATTACATTTGATGATTTTCAAGATGAGATGAAACTAGATTAATCCATTGGTTTTTTGTTTCTAACTGGAAATTACTTGATTGGATGTAATTCAGGTGTTTAGAACAAGGGGCAGAGGAGTTCTTAATAAAACCAGTGAAGTTGTTGGACGTGAAAAGGCTTCAACCATATTTACTGAGGGGTAAATCAAGAGAGCAACAACAATTACAGCCTATAAGCAGCAAAAAGAGGAAAGCTATTGAAGAAGCTATTTCACCTGAGTTGTTAACAAGACCTAGATATTGCACTGGATTAACAACAGTTGTCTAATTTTGAGTCATTTTATTAATGTAGAAAAAACCTTAGTAGGAGTAATAAATATTTTATTTTTTTCTTTCAAATGCTCGGGCCAAAGAGAGGAGATGTTCCTAAGAAACGCCCCCTTCAAAAAACAAGGGCTATGGAACCAGTGTTTTTAACACTCATTCACTACCAAAACCAGTGATCAGTGAGAGTCTAACTGAAAGAGTGTGTTTGTGATCGTGGGAGAGCAAAAATATAGATTAGGAGGTTGAAGTTCAGCCGTTTGGAGAGAGTTTAGAAAAATAAAACGGCTGAACTTCAGCCTCTTATGTATTTTTTTTTTATAAAACTCCTATGGGATCCACGTAAAAGAGTTTAGAAAAATAAAAAAACTAAAAATTCTTTTCAAACGGCACAAATTCAGCCGCTCAATGTGTGTTTTTACCAAACGGCTAAAAATCAGCCGCTTAGTCTCCCCTTTAGCCCACTTTTTCATTTCAATGGGTGAATGAGTGATTATTGATGAATGAGTGAGTACTCTCCCTCCATAGTAGCACCTAATTTGAGCAAATCTAGTGAAACTCTTTCATATTGAATGAGAGCATTCACTTCATAGCCCTTGTTCTAAGGGTCCATATTTTTGAGTAAAATATAGAGAGATTTATCCTGAGTTAACTTTTCAAAGTAGACTAAAAAAGATATGTCTTTAAACCCAGAAAAAATAAAATAATAATGCTACCAATTTCAAACAACCTGCATGTGTTATGCTTCCTGGCTAGTCAGGGTCCTATACGAATTATTTGGGGCTATCAATTTTCTCATCCAACCTTAAAATAATGGATAATGGGTATCCAAACTAGATAAAAATAATAAGGTATCCTCTTTGATTCTAAGCTTTATCTTTCTAAATTTAAAATCATTTTATAACCAAAACTTATTCAAATCATTTATTTCCCAAATTAGAATTAAATCTCAAGTTCATCAATCGATCCTAATAACATCGATTGACTTAAAGAAAATTTCGTCATCCATTCAAAAAAAAAATTCACACTAAACATCGTCGATCGCAACCCGTATCTCTTTATTATACCTGTGATTAATTTATACATTTAAGACTGAAAACTACAAAAAAAAAAAAAAAGAGTTGTTGTGTTTAACCATAATCGGTCGACGTTCATGTCCATATTTACCAATTCCTATGACAACTGGTCCATGTCCATGAACACGTCAGCCGACTGTCCTGGATGTGTTTTTTCGTTGAAGAGAATTTAACCTGAATCGTTTGAAGTTAATGACGACATATACCTATTCTAGTATGAAACATAACCGTTTTATTGTTGTTGTTTTTTTTGCTAGAATTGGATTACATAAGCACTTGTATGGATCGTTTTTACTACCGTGTTAGGGATCGGTCTATATGTGTGTATCATGCTTATTGATTCTTATAATCGGAATATGTAGTAAGTAATATGCACTGATTCCCTAAAAACAAAACATCTTATACATTTGAAATACTACACTCCCAAACAAACTAGTATCCCTGTTAGCGGTCATGGAAACCGAAGTGCATGAACACCATAACTAATGAAAGTGTTAACTTTCAACATGCCTGCCATACGAGATAGATTACCAAATTCTAATAGGTTAACCAATTTTTCAGTGATATAGAGGTTACTAACCCAAGGGATGGTCATTTGGCCTACTCAAACTCATTCTCGTGGGTACCTGTCCCATTTGGGTAGGGTATTACTTGTACAAATGGGGATGGGGTTCAAGGTCCCGACTCTATAGCCTCCCCCCACCCGCCACCCCCACACACACACAAACACACACCATATCTTTCATATTATATCGTTTATACTTTTATGCAAGAATTTGTATCGTATTTATTCAGTATAAGATATTTCAAATCACTTAATCGATTTGTTCTTTTATTTATTATATTCTTGATCGCTCTTGTTAATTCATCACTATCACCCCTTGGGTTTTGTTCTTTGCCTAGTTTGGGATATGCGGTAGAACCGATCTTGACTTATGTTGAGAACCTTGGCCGAACCGATCATTACCTATTGTGGGATACATGGTAGAACCGATGCTAGCTATTGTTGGGAGTCATCGCAGAACAAATCCTTACCTATATTGGGAGTCTTGGTAGAACCTATCCTATCTGTTGTTGGGAGTCATGGTAGAATCGATCCTTACCCTTATTGGGAGACTTGGTAGAACGGATCTTAACCTATGTTAGGAGTTGTGGTAAAACCGCTCCCAAGATTAAAACCGATCCTTCATTTTCACATATTAATTTACGCTTATGTCTGAGTTTTGAATTAGGGTTTGCTAATTAGGAAAGTTCTTGATGTCGACATAATTTGTACATGAGTAAAATTCTTATCTTGTATTGTCTAAAGGTATTCCTTGATATTCAAGGTGATCCCAATCTGAAATATTTAGGACCTTTTAATTAAGTATTTTCGATTATATGCTTTTGATTTTCCATCAAATCAAAACATATCTCTTGGAAAGTTATATTAGGTGTTAAATTAATATTAAATATTTTCTAATGAGAGATTTTGGAATTACAGGTTGGATATTAGTTGGAAACAGGAAAACATAAATTAGGTACTTGTTGCATATCTTGAGAATATTTTCGGTTTTGGAGTTTCCTTGTTGTCCAAACAACCTTGGTCTATAAATAGTTGAGTTTGCATTTCTAGCAAACTACTTGAAAACGTGGGGGTACCAAAATACACCACCAACTTTTTCTTAGGCAATATGTATGGACAAACTTAACACGATTCCGAGACTGGTCCGTGAACCTCAATCAAGGAATAGTATTTAAAGTTATATCTTTATCTCTCACAATCATAAAGTTTACAGACACTGGTCCGTGAACCTGATTTACGTGTGAGAGTACTTGGGTGATTCCAATGATCAATTTCCCAAGTAATCAATCAAGTCGTATCCAACAAATAAGGTCGGATGTATCTACTATGATTGATTACGTACAACCTGTGATATTTCAATTCTAAAGATAAAAAATATAATGCGGAAAAGAAATAACACAGACACCAGAATTTTTTTTAACAAGGAAAACGCAAATGCAGAAAACCTCCGGGACCTAGTCCAGATTGAACACTAAACTGTATTAAACCGCTACAGACACTATCCTACTACCAATTAACTTCATATTGGAACGTAGTTGAAATCGAATTAAACCCTCACAGCAATTCAGTTACAGTCGTGTTCCTTACGCCTGTTACATCCCAGCAGGACTCTGCACAATTGATTCCCTTAGCTGATGTCACGCCAACTAAGAGTTGCTTCAACTAAATTGAAGACTCTAAACCAATTTGCCTCCCACAGATAAGCCTATATATATGATTCCATTTTTGATCAAAAATCAAGGTAATGGAAATCAATAGCAATAGACAAAGTCTATCTAACCTCAAAATTCGGACTTATGCAACCTGAAGTGCATCCTAGATTATTATTCACCTCACAAGTATAAAATTTGTGGAATCAACAAAGTTTGAGACGAAGAAAACTTTGATGATTACTATCTGTCTTGATCAAGTGAGCAGCTCAACAATCGATCAAGATCAGGATACTCGAGTTATAAAGATAAGATAACTAGACCTGGCTTTATGAATCCCTATGAAGTCTTTGTAGTCGCTAAACCCTAAAAGGATTTCTGGAGAGGACGACTCTAGTACCAACTAGAACACACTAAAAAGTAGTGTCGGGATTCAAAGATCCCAGTTTTTTGAGGTTCCCCTTATATATACATCCAAAGCATATGTTGCTTTAGGTTTAAGCTAAGATAGCTTTGAAACCAAGCAAACAATCTCCACCTTTAGATGAATCTTTGAATCTGGTTTACATAATCAAGATATACACTCTAGTTAGGATGAACCGTAACTGAACCGTGTATAAGACCACGCCCATGAATGGTTAGCCGAAGCTATCTAACTGAACTATAAGCTTGAGCATTTATATAAACACTTAAGACTTAACTCGAAACACAATCATGTGATCAAATATGTCTATGGTGTTTTATAAATATAAATAAACATTATTTGAATGTTAATTATCTTAGAGAAATAATTTTACGTGCAAATGAATTTCATCGACATGGTAAGTATGCGTACAAAGTAAAAGTGCTTAACCTCTTCGTGAACAATTATGTCACGGTACGTGTACCGGTATGTAAACCTTAAGACATAACCGAGTTCCAGAGTTCAAGGAACTATTTCGGTATGCGTACTGGTATGGATACCATTTGAACATAACGCGTTCCGGAGTCCACAAAACTTTTGTGGTATGCGTACTGGTGTGGATACCATTTAATAATAGCCATGTTCCGGAGTCCGCGGAGAACTTTTGTGGTATGTTTACCGGTATGAATACCAATGGTTCTGTAACCAACAGTTCCTTTATAATATGAGTACTGGTTTGTGTACCGATCCGGATTCACGATTCACAGACTTATAAAGGTGCACATACTAATATGTGTACCGAGCATCTGTTTGTCGACATATATATACTATGCTAGTGTACTAAGTACATGCAATACAGCTTCAGACTTATAAAAGTGTTCCCAGTTTGTAAGACGAATATGTACACTGTCTCATATCCTAATTTATAGTAGTTCTATATTTTTCTGTAAACTGATTCGAAACATTCCCGAATAACATCAATGACACATATCACTGTTCCAGGCTATTTTCGAATGATAATCTTGAATCATGATTTTGATTGCGAGCAATAAATTGTTCTTAACAGAAAATTCATCAAGTATCGTTCATTAAGCTTAGTCATATTTCGAGGAATAATTACAAGAAGAATCTTGACTCAAAATTCTTAATATGCTTACGATAGTCTAATTAGTTATGCGACAACGTCTCAAAGATAAAAAGATGAATACAACTTGAGATGTAGGTGGTTCATTCTTCACTTACCTTTTGTTGAGGAAGTTCTCCAAAAGCTTCGGTTGATCTTCGCCTTCAAATGGTAGAACGCAATAATGATTGCGGCGATGTCCGTTTCTCAACTACATCTTCTATCCTAATCGGAGACTTAATTAATTGTTTTTATTGAATATTACTAATTCTAGACTAGAAATCAAGATATAGTTTTGACAACTAAATTTGACAACAAGATTGAGATAGAAACACTTGTGAGTTCGACCGAGCAATGCTCTAACACTATCCTAAAAGCCAGATAAATTTTATTCGTGTTGTTTCTAGTATAGTCTTCTATCCGGAGAGGAAAGTACCATAATTAGCTGAAATCTCTTACAACCGCCCATTTAAAGACTTACGCGGGATTAACAAGCTCTACGAGTACCGTTGGTGGGAAACTAGATAATTGCATTGTTATTTTAGTATTCGGTTATTGATTTAATTGACTAACAGTTGTTGAAACTTTTATTGCACCTAGTTCGATTATTCTTGAGAGCCCTTCTCTTCTGACATAAGGGTCGCTCAAACTAGATCAAAGTATTGACGGGATATTTAGAACTGTTTTTAGATCTAAAGACAACTTGTGATCATCTATTGTTAACAGACTCTGTTATGTGTGTGATCGATTATAAGTGGATTCAAGTCTGTGTTGCGCAAGTAAATAAGAAGGCAATTGAAAATTTGTAGAACAAGAAGATTTTTCTGATTGGTTTTCGTATCTCGTGATTTGTGCACACATCTTGATCGGCTGGGATCCGACTTAGATTAAATTTATATGATCATAAATTTGTTTAGATCGACAACTATCATTTGGTGGTATTCTTCAATATCTGAATCTGACAGTTGTGAATACGAATCTAAGTTATTGATTTGGATTGATCTTACCCGACAAAGGAGTTTACTTGTTTAAACGGAAGAGCCTTAGTCATAACTCAACGAATCTTTTTTCTAAAATATTATCGGAGTAATTACCAAACAGTTTTGTTCATTTACTGTTGGGAAGACGATCAAAAAGAGTTGAGTGCTTAAGACTTTACATCGGTAAAACAACTCAAGATTGACTTTCAGTCTTAGGATTCACGTGCGTGACCAATAGGTCGTAGACACTGAAAATGTGGGGGTACAACAACCACACCCAATATTTCGATTAGCAATCTGTATGGACTAACTCTAATGTATTTTCAAGATAATCAACTAGACTCAATCTTAATAAAGTATATCAAAGAGTTATATCTTTCTTTCTCGATTCAATACTTACTCAAGCAAATAGAAATCTGCGAGTATAATTGAATACAAGAGAAATCACTTGAATGGTACCAAAGACCAATGTTCAAGCATCAATCAATTTCAATCAACAACCAAAGGTTGGATTTCCCAATTGATTGATTCAAATGCACAACCTGTGATATTCCGATTATATAACAAAATATAATGCAACCCTCGGGACCTAGTCCTTATTGAACACACACAGTATTAAGCCGCTACATACACTAGCCTACTACAAACTAACTTTGGTCTGGACTATAGTTGAACCCCAATCAATCTCACACTTATCCAAGGTACAATTATGCTCACACGTCTCTGATCCCAGCAGGATGCTACGTACTTGATTCCCTTAGCTGATCTCACCCACAACTAAGAGTTGCTACGACTTAAAGTCGAAGACTTTAATAAACAAATTTGTATCACACAGAAAAGTCTACGGTAATAGATAAATCTGTCTCCACATAAATACCTTCGAGTTTTGTTTCGTCTTTTGATAAATCAAGGTGAACAAGAACCAATTGATAAACTAGATTTATATTCTCGAAGAACAGCTTAACATTATCAATCACCTCACAATAATCTTAATCGACGCGGCGAAAGAAGATATTTTGGAATCACAAATGATGAGATGAAGATGTTTGTGATTACTTTTATATCTTGCCTATCGGAGATATCAATCTCAAGCCAATCGTTACGATTGTACTCAATACGATAGAAACAACAAGATCAGATCACACAACTACAAGAAAGTAGTATCGGTCTGGACTTACAATCCCAATGAAGTCTTCAAGTCGTTAACCTACAGGGTCTCGGTAGAAACCTAAGGTTAAATGAGAATCGACTCTAGCTTATACAACTAGTATCACACAGGAGGTGTGGGGATTAGGTTTCCCAGTTGCTAGAGTTATCCCTTATATAGTCTTTCAAACCAGGGTTTACAATCAATGTTAGCTTAGTAACAAAGCATTCAATATTCACCGTTATATGAAAACCTGACTAGATTCATGGTAATATCTTTCAATTGTTAGATCGAAAACTTAGCTTGTTACAAACAAATGAAATGCACGTTTTAGGTTTGTGTAACCATACCCAAATATGTACATTTGTTGGTTCAACAGTAGTTAACCAAATGGTTAGCCATATGAGCACTTTCATATCAACCATGTTCTTCTTCACCATAACTAGCTCAAATGACTCAAATGAACTAGTTAGAGAGTTGTTCAATTGCTTAGATCTTATAGAAGTATACAAGACACAATCGAAGAAAAAACGATTTGATTCACTCGAATCGATTCATGAACTTTATAGCCACGGTTTGCAAACTTGCATTCCTTAGTTAATATAAGTATAAGTTCACGAATAATCGTTTTTAGAATATAACCAACCTAAGTACGCGGACCAGGTAAGCGGACTTAAGTACCCGGAATAAGTTTGTAAATAGTTCATAAATTCCAGCATATTTTCTCGGGAAGAGAACCTCCGACAGTACGCGGAATGGGTTCACGGACTCTGTTCTGGTTTCCTGAGCATCAAAGTACACAGACTTTGGTTCAAGGAATAGGGACTTATACATTTATGTGTTACCACACAATGCTTATATTCAATATTGGTTATATAATCTAAACTCTCATTTCAATCATTGAAACATTCTTAGAGGACGTTATATAATTGTTATTCATAAACTATTTTTCGTCAAAGCCATTTTCAAGTGATTGAAACATAACATGACTTTCGTCACTAGGTAAAGATGATCTTGGCCAAAGCGAGAGCTTACCAACACATATTTTGAGAAATAGATAAGCGAGATAAACTCGGCTCGAAATAGCAAATGCGTATAATCAAAGTCTATATAGCAAAAACGACTTTTGTCTCAAGATAGGATATAAAGTAGATAGACTTTTGAGTGATAGATAAGTTCAAGTCTCCAAATACCTTTTAGTCGATGAAGTTCCACCAGTTCCTTGAGTAGTTCTTTGTCTTGTATGATGATCGCCATGGAGTTCTTAAGCTCAACTACACTTTCTATCCTAGTATGAGACTTAGCTATAGTAGACTAGAAATCAAGACTTATAGTTTTAATCACTAACATTAACAAACATGCTTGAGATAGCAACGCATACGAGTTCGACCGATCAATGCTCTAACAATCTCCCCCTTTGTTAATTTTAGTGACAAAACTATCAATACATATGGAATACAAAAATAGATAAATAAACTTTTGTAGCTCTTCTTCCCCATGCCTAATCTTCAAAATTACTCGAAATCTTCGTCACTTCCAAGTACTCCAATGAATCCAAAGGTTGTAAGTTTAGCATCATCGTTGTTGAAAATCCGTAGCTATAACAATGAAAAAACAAGAATTCTCAATCATTGTTATACAGTGTCATAGTATTATTATACAACATCAAAGTTCAATTGTATCACAACTTAGACAACAATAATATGGTGATATGTATCACTCCCCTTAGTCAATACTCCATCTCACTTGGAAACCACTCCCCCTTACATAATGATCTGAAAACCATATGTATTTGTAGTGTGAACTACATATTAATTCTCTCCCTTTTTGTCAATAAAATTGGCAAAGGTACGGAAACATGATCCTAATGAAATTTCCATATAGACATTTCATGACCAAAAGTAAGCACATATCAACTTATTTAGATGCAATCATAAAGCCGAAGCTAAATGCTTTCATCAGGGAGTTTATAAAGATACAAGATAACTCCTATAATATTCCATACTCCCCACAAAGATTTGGTAATAAAGCACAAGTTCAATTAAGAACTCTCCCCCATAAAATGTCATTCCCGAAAGAATAACAAGAACGACCTTAATTTCATAAGAAAAGAAGGATTTCTTTGGACATAACAAATCACATATGAATATGAATTTGAATCCAAATATACTCAATTAAATTAACCACAAGAGAAACCATGATTAATTCAATCGGAATACACAACTAAATTACCAAGAGTGTGATCAATTTAATTGGTCATGCTCAACATAAACTTACGGAGCCTCACGGTATATACATAAAAGATGGATCAGGGAAGATCAGTACTGCAGAATAGACAAGGATTCATTCAATTTTCCATCACTATTTGCACAATGATATACAATAGACATAATCCTCGTAAACAAAAGTTCATCCTATCTTCCATCAATATTTTCATAATGACATAATAGTCTTCAAACTTTTGTGATGTCAAAAGCTCATTCATTCTTTTATCAATACATGCATATCGACATTCGAAAGACTTAACTTTTGACAAGGTATGAGACAATCATAGTTCACGGACGCAAACACACATATCCCATAAAAAATTGCAATATATAAAACCATAAAGATTAATACTGAAAAAATCAACCTACAAACAATTTTTTAGAATTTAAACAAATAAACCTAAAACACATGAAGATGAAAATGTTGGACATAGCTATGTGTAATCACAATAATGGCTATTCCAAACTCTAGTTATTCTTCTAAACAAAACAAGAAAAGAAGATTTACTAGACAAATAACTCTTTAGAGAACACGATCCAAAAAAAAAACAACGCTAAACCCGGTCAGTAACTAGAGACTCAACATGGACGAGCTCATCAGTTGCTTTCTTCAGTTCGTTTTTTAGAAAATCAAGATTCTTTGTTGCAATTTCGAGTTGTTCACGTACGACCTCAAAATCTCGAAGAAGATTTCCTACCAGTTGTGATGACATCTGAACTGGTAGTTTGTTTTCATGATCAACGACATGATAGCATGTTATGAAAACATTATTCTTGTGAAACTCGATAGTCTTGCCCTTCTTGACTTAATCATATTTGTTGCTTCCATCCATTGGTGCACACCAAAATTCAGTAGAACCTTTTGACCTTGCAGAACAATGTATCAAGAGATGCACATATGTGTATATAAAGGAGTTCCATGGAAAACCTTAGGAAAACTTGTATACGTCTGTGTGGGTCAGGTGTACGTGCATTTGTGGTCACAACCCTGATATGTGACCAAGGGAATAGAGGAGCCAAATTTAGACTGCTTCTTGAGAACTCAAGTATCAACCAATTTCAATCAACAACAAAAGTTTGGATATCCAAATTGTTTGATTCAAACGCACAACCTGTGATATTTCAATTATATAACAAAATATAATGCGGAAAATAAATAATACAGACACCAGAAGTTTTGTTAACGAGGAAACCGCAAATACAGAAAAACCCCGGGACCTAGTCCAGATTGAACAAACATTGTATTAAGCCGCTACAGACACTAGCCTGCTACAAACTAACTTCGGTCTGGACTGTATTTGAACCCCAATCAATCTCACACTTATCCAAGGTACAATTATGCTCATACGTCTCTGATCCCAGCAGGATGCTACGTACTTGATTCCCTTAGCTGATCTCACCCACAACTAAGAATTGCTACCACCTAAATTGGAAGACTTTAATAAACAAATATGTATCACACAGAAAAGTCTACGGTAATAGATAAATCTTTCTCCCACAGAAATACTTACGAGTTTTGTTCTGTGTTTTGATAAATCAAGGTGAACAGGAACCAATTAATAAATCAGACTTATATTCTCGAAGAAAGCTGAGTATTATCAATTACCTCACAATAATCTTAATCGACGCGGCGAAATAAGATATTGTGGAATCACAAACGATGAGACGAAGATGTTTGTGATTACTTTTATATCTTTCCTATCGGAGATATCAATCTCAAGCCAATCGTTACGATTGTACTCAATACGATAGAAACATCAAGATTAGGTCACACAACTACAAGAAAGTAGTATCGGTCCGGATTCACAATCCCAATGAAGTCTTGAAGTCGTTAACCTACATGGTCTCGGTAGAAACCTAAGGTTAAAGGAGAATTGACTCTAGCTTATACAACTAGTATCACACATGAGGTGTGGAGATTAGGTTTCCCAGTTGCTAGAGTTCTCCCTTATATAGTCTTTCAAACCAGGGTTTGCAATCAATGTTAGCTTGGTAACAAAGCATTCAATATTCACCGTTAGATGAAAACCTAATTAGATTCAAGCTAATATCTTTCAACTGTTAGATCGAAAACTTAGCTTGTTACACACAAATGAAATGCACGTTTTAGGTTTGTGTAACCATACCCAAACATGTACATTTGTGGGTTCAACAGTAGTTAACCAAATGGTTATACATATGAGCACTTTCATATCAACCATGTTCTTCTTCACCATAACTAGCTCAAATGAACTAGTTAGAGAGTTGTTCAATTGCTTAGATATTATAGAAGTACACAAGGCACAATCGAAGCAAAAAAGATTTGATTCACTCGAACCGATTCATGAACTTTATAGACACGGTTTGCAAACTTGCATTCCTTAGTTAATATAAGTATAAGTTCACGAATAATCGTTTTTAGAATATAACCAAACTAAGTACGCGGATCAGGTATGCGGACTTAAGTACCCGAAATAAGTTTGTAAATAGTTCACAAACTCCAACAGATTTTCTCGGGAGGAGAACCTCTGACAGTACTCGGACTGGGTTCGCCGAATCTGTTCTGGTTTCCTTAGCAGCAAAGTACACAGACTTTGGTTCAAGGAATAAGGACTTATACATGTATGTGTTACCACACAATGCTTATATCCAACATTGGTTATATAATCTAAACTCTCATTTGAATCATCAAAACATTCTTAGAGGACGTTATATAGTTCTTATTCACAAACTATTTTTATTCAAAGCCATTTTCAAGTGATTGAAATATAACATGACTTTCGTCACTAGGTAAAGATGATCTTGGCCAAAGCGAAAGCTTACCAACACATATTTCGAGAAATAGATAAGCGAGATAAACTCAGCTCAAAATAGAAAATGTGTATAATCAGAGTCTATATAGCAAAACGACTTTTGTCTCAAGATAGGAGATAGAGTAGATAGACTTTTGAGTGATATATAAGTTCAAGTATCCACATACCTTTTAGTCGATGAAGTTCCACCAGTTCCTTGAGTAGTTCTTCGTATTGTATGATGATCGTCATGGAGTTCTTGAGCTCAATTACACTTTCTATCCTAGTCCGAGACTTAGCTATAGCAGACTAGAAATCAAGACTTATAATTTTGATCACTAACATTGACAAATATGCTTGAGATAGCAACGCATGCGAGTTCGACCGAGCAGTGCTCTAACATATTCATGGATACTGAAGGAACTAAGTAACTAGGGGTAGTTTACTTGGTCTCAACTATACGAAGTTGGCATTGTACTTTGTGTAGTGGCCTAATTCTGAGAGTATTCAAAACTGGACTAGGTCCCAAGGTTTTTCTGCATTTGTGGTTTCCTCGTTAACAAAATACTTATGTCTCATTTACTTTTATTTTCCGAAATTATAATTATTTATTATAATTAAAGGTAAATTAGCTTGAACGTTAATCATAATCTCTCGACTTTGATCATATAGTCAATCGGTCTTGTACGGTAACTATTGTCAAGTGAATATCAAGTTTTTGTATTGTATCGACTTTGTTGATAGACGATCTCACTTGGTATCAGACTTATAGATTGAAACAAAAAAGATTGTGGTGTTTTTGGGTACCTCGTCTTTTCATTTAGATGCATTTTCTAAAACATAGAATGGAGAAATCGAAGCAGATGGTGACATGGTTAACACGGAAGAAGATGTCTAAGATTGAGGAATTAAAAAATTGAAAGACTGATGGTCAATTGTAGATTAATTATTTCTCTTTATTTTGGTATAAGATGGGTTTCTGAACTCAATATTTTAATTGCGTTGTTTTTAGGTTATCTTTTTTGTTGAATTATCATATTTAAGTTATGCATTCACTTAATATCATGGATAACCTACGGGAAACC
This sequence comes from Papaver somniferum, assembly GCF_003573695.1. NCBI lineage: Eukaryota > Viridiplantae > Streptophyta > Magnoliopsida > Ranunculales > Papaveraceae > Papaver > Papaver somniferum. The sequence continues at coordinate 27,656,724 of NC_039368.1, forward strand.
GTCCTATATGGGTATTCCCATATCCGACCTTTCCTAACTCGTGTAGGTTACGGGGTGAGTATGATTTTCTTATGAACGGGGCAGTAATTGGGATTGACGTACCCTCATCATCGTCATCCTTACTAACCACATAGAACTTGATAACCTTTATGTTAGCCTTTAACATTTATTTTTTTGGTTTGTATTCATAGTTTAGTTAACTTTTTAAGTATATCAAAATTTATAAAAAATTATTAGCTCTAGCTTGATCATTGCTAGTTGATGATTTTTTTCTCTTTTGACATTTACTAGGCTTTAATTGATAGCTTCACTCATAAATTCAGTTGATATTAAAGTACCACTTTGTTCTTTTGGACCTCGTAAAAAAACCTTCGGCTTCGAGAATACTACTTTTAGTTTAGGTAGCTTAATATATTAACATGGCATATTTACACCTATACCTATATATAACCTAACATGTCTAAAGTTAAATGTATAAATTGGATTGAAATTCTTTCGCAGATCCAATGACTTAAATTGTTACTTTGAGATAACAAATTTTATCCATGTATACGATAAAGTTAAATATAATGAAATGTGTCACTTTTGTGTGCGGATGGTTCGTACTATGAAAGAAACGAAGAAAAAAATCGAAGTTAATTTTAGAGGCCTCAAAAAAATTAATCTCAAAATGCCAAGATATACAAAAACCAGATACTTATAATTCAACTATGTTATTGGAGATCCTAGTATTAGAGAAGTTGGAGTTGTTAACGCATGGATAGAAAAAAAACATCAGGGAAAGGAAACATATAGTTACGGGTTATAGATTCTAGTCCATATACTAATAATTTAAAGGAGCTTGTTGGTCAAATTTATCTGAACCCAAATAAGTCAATTGTAACTACAAGTGTTAGCATAATAAATATGAGATGTTATCCATGGATATATGATGACTGTCCATCGTTTTTTGTTGTTTGTATGGAAAATATGGTGGCCATGGTAGATTATATTCATGAAAGAGGAGCATAAAGCATTTCTTCCCGGTATTATTTTTAACCTACTTTGTATGAATCGAAGAAGAAAAAGACAAGGCCAAAACACGGTACTAATACGAGAACTCATGTTCCTACTCCGAAGCTTCATGATTTTAAATGTTTCGGCGAAATTAAAGATTTTTTTTCTACTCCATATCTTTTTCTTTCTTATCTTTCTTTTGGAGGCTTACTATTTATCTCCCTCCACTATTATGCTTTTTTTTTCCTTTCTTAATAAATCCTCTTCGCTCTTGCGTGTCGTGTACGTCCATTGACATCATACTGCCTGCTTTAGAGATTAGATAATTAAAACTTCCAGCAATGTTTTATATAACTTTGTTTTCATTATATTCGATTATATCTAGTTATTCAAAGAGATGATATGTCGCCTTTGAAAGACCCGATTTAATCTGACAAAAATAATACTATGCGCGTAACCTAGTTCTTGACGGGTGATTGCTAATATGTTAGTGGAGCATCTCCAAACTAAATTTCAAAGACAACGTGTGGAGTTTGAAGATAAAATCTTTGATGTAATTCCAAAATTACTTAACGGAGAAGATAATACTTTAATTGATGTTGTTCCTTCTTATTCGAAGATAAAAGAAGTTGTTTTTGGAATGGATGCAAATAGGTCACCTGGTCCTGATGGATTTCCTAGAAGTTTTTATAAATTTTCTTGGGAAGTGGTTAAGATTTGGTTACTTCTTTACAATATTGTTGGAGATGTATATTTATACCTAAAGGTCAAAATTCTAATTTCTTGTTTCTTCTACCCAAAGTAAAAGGTGCAAAAAAGGCTGAACAAATTAGACCAATTGGATTGGTTGATTTTAGTTTCAAGGTAATCACTAGGATTATAACTACAAGACTAAGTAGTGTGGTGAATAACTTGGTACCCAGTCAACAAGGTGCTTTTATTAAAAGTATAACTATACATGAAAAAAATAGTATTAGCATCTGAATTAATAAATGACATGAGTATCAAAAGAAGGGAAGGAAATGTTGGGTTAAGATTGGATATTTCTCAGGCTTATGACTCATTGAGCTGGGATTTTCTTTTTGAAGTTTTAAGAAGATTTGGTTTCTAAGAAGTTAGTATTAATTGGTTGATAATTTTGGTCACTTCAGCTAGAATTTCAGTAATAGTAAATGGTGGTCTTTGTGGTTTCTTTGAAAAGGGTAGAGGGTTGAGGCAAGGAGACCCTCTTTATCCCATCCTCTTTGTGATTGCTGAAGAAGTATTGAGTAGGAATTTAACTCAAATGGTGTAAGAAGGAAGAATTCAAGCAATGGTTCAAAGAAATGGTTATCAACCTTCTCATTTATTGTTTGCGGATGATATGTTTGTCTTCTGTAATGGACATAAGAGATCTCTTGACATGTTGATGGTGTTAGAGCATTACTCGGTCGAACTCGCATGCGTTGATATCTCAAGCATGTTTGTCAATGTTAGTGATCAAAACTATAAGTCTTGATTTATAGTCTATTATAGCTAAGTCTCGGACTAGGATAGAAAGTGTAGTTGAGCTCAAGGAATTCATGGCGATTCATCATACAAGTAGAAGAACTACTCAAGGAACCGCTGGAACTTCTCGATAAAAAGGTATGTAAAGACTTGAACTTATCTATCACTCAAAAGTCTATCTACTCTATCTCCTACTATTTGAGGCAAGAAGTCGTATGCTATATATATAGACTTGGATTATACACATTTGGTATTTCGATCCGAGTATACCTCGCCTATCTATATCTCGAAATATGTGTTGGTAAGCTTTTCGCTTCGATCAAGTTTATCTTTACCATGTGATGAAAGTCATGATTTGTCTCAATCATCTTGAAAATTGCTTTGACGAGAAATGGTGTAACAACTATATAACGTCCTCTAAGAATGTTTCAATGATTGAAACGAGAGTTTAGATTACATAACCAATGGTGGACATAAGCATTGTTGTGGAAACACATTTATGTATAAGTCTTATTCCTTGAACCAAAGTTTGCGAACTTTGTTGATCAAGAGAATCAGAAGAATGGCGTGAGCCAAGTCTGTGAACTGCCGAAGTTCTTAAACCCGAGAATTTCTATTGGAGTTGACAAACTAATTGCGTGAAGCTAAGTCCGGGAACCCAGTCCGCGAACCGGTGAAGTTCTCATACCCGAGAATTTCTGCTGGAGTTTGTAAACTCTGCTCGGTAACTTAAGTCCGCGAACCTAGACTGCGAACTTGAGAAAGTTATATATCTGAAGATGATTTCTGAACTTAAACTTAAAAAGACTAAGGAATGCAGTTTGCAATTCGTGGCTATAAAAGTTCATGAACCGATTCAAGTGAATCAAATCATCTTTGCTTCAATTGTGTATTGTGTAGTACATAAGATTTTCTTTCAATTGAACAACTCTCTAACTAGTTCATTTGAATTCATTTGAACTAGTTATGGTGAAGAAGAACGTGGTTGATATGAAATGCTCATATGGATAACCTTTTGTTTAACTGTTGTTGAACCAACAAGTGCATATATTTGGGTACGGTTAACAAACCTAGAAGCGTGCATTGTCAAGTGTGTGTAACAAGCTAAGTTTTCGATCTAACGGTTGAGAAATATTAGCTTGAATCTAAATCAGGTTTTCATCTAACGGTGAATATTGAATGCTTTGTTACTAAGCTAACATTGATTGCAAACCCTTATTTGAAAGACTATATAAAGGAGACATCTAGTATTGTGAAAAACTAATCCCCACACCTCACGTGTGATACTAGTTTGCGTGATAGAGTCGATTCTCCTTTAACCTTTGATTTTCTTCTTCTAAAAGTTAACGACTTAAAGACTTCATTGGGATTGTGAATCCAGACCGATACTACTTTTATCGTAGTTATGTGATCTGATCTTGCATCTTCTATCGTACGAGTACAATCAGATTGATTGGCTTGATATTGATATCTCCGATAGGCAAGATATAAAAAGTAATCACAAACATCTTCGTCTCATTTTTTGTGATTCTGCAACATCTTGTTTCGCTACCATACGATTAAGATTGTTGTGAGGTGATTGATAACTCTAGGTTGTTCTTCAGGAATATAAGACCGGATTATCAATTGGTTCCTGTTCACCTTGATTATTATCAAAATACGGAACAAAACCTTTAGGGTTTCTCTGTGGGAGACAGATTGATCCTTTGATAGACTTGTCTGTGTGAGACAGATTTGTTTATTGTCAAAGCCTACGATTTTGGGTCGTAGCAACTCTTAGTTGTGGGTGAGATCATCTAAGGGAATCAAGTGCGTAGTATCCTGCTGAGATCAGAGGCGTAGGAGCATAACTGTACCTTGGATCGGTGGTAGATTAATTGGGGTTCAACTACAGTCCAGTCTGAAGTTAGCTTGGAGTAGGCTAGTGTTTGTAGCGGCTTAATATAGTGTGTATTTAATCTGGACTAGGTCCCGGGGTTTTTCTGCATTTTCGGTTTCCTCGTTAACAAAATTTCTGGTGTCTGTGTTATTTCAATTTCTACATTATATTGTTTTATCTTTATAATTGAAATAATAATATAGGTTGTGCGTTAGATCATCAATTAGAGTAATCGAACCTTTGGTTGTTGATTGTCAATTATTAATCCTTGGATATTGGTCTTTGGTACCATCCAAGTTATTCCTTGTGTTTGATTAAAGACTCGTTGATTTCTATTAGCTCGAGTAAATCAAAACAAGAGAGAGATATTAACTCCTTGATATACTTTAAGCTAGATTGAGTCTGACTGTCTAGTTGATTCTCTAGCAAAGTATATTGGAGTTAGTACATACAGATTGCTAAGAGAAATATTGGGTGGTGTTGTTAGACCCCCGCTTTTTCAGATGGAGTTGTTGCTTAAGCATCAAAATTCTTCTGACCAGGTGATTAATAAAATGAAAAGTAAGTGATTTGTTGGAGGTACTTCTGATAGTAGAAGAAAGGGTATTTCTGAGCATCTGCATATGGAATTATCTATTTTTCCTGACAAGTACCTAGGGGTTATTCTCAATCCTGATAGAGTAAAATTTCATCAAATCAGGGGGATTGTCGAAATGATACAAGATATGCTTGCTAGTTGGAAAGGTACATTACTTGTTTTCCCATCCAGACTAACACTAGTCAAATTTTTGTTATGTAGCTATCCAATTTTTCCTATGTATGTATACAAATGGCCCAAAGTGGTGATAAAATAACGTGAGAGAATAATTAGGATTTTTTTATGGATTAGGGACCCTGTTGAAAATATGCTAGTAACTCTTAAATGGGATGAAGTGAATGCTCCTATTTCTGAAGGTGGTTTATGCATCAGAAGATTGAAGGTGCTTAATGAAGCATTACTAATGAAACTGGTGTGGAGATTTATGACTGAAGATGAAGAGTGGACAATATTGATGAAGGATAAATTTATGAACAAGAAGGGTGAGCGGATACAGTCATATAAACAATCTTCAATCTGGCCTGGCTTGAAATGGGTAATTCAAGATATAAATGAAGGTTCTAGATGGATTGTAGGGGATGGAAAGAGTATTTCAGTTTGGAAGGATTAATGGGTGTTTGATTATCCTTTAATTGAGAGGTATCCTGAAACACTTTTATTCAACAACATCAAGACTGGAAAGTGGAGCATTTAATACTCAATGAAAAATGACAAATTCCTACAGAATTGTATCAGTTTTTTAAGTTGGAGGATTTACCTCAAATGGGTGATGGTGATGATAAAAATATTTGGAGTGCAAACCTAACTGGGCATTTTTCTGTATCCAATGCAGTTCAGCTGGTCAGAACTAAATTCCCTTCAGTTGCATGGACCAAAAAGGTATGGGATCCTTGTCTTCATCCATATATATCTTTGAATGTCTGGAAAATCCTTAGAGGAGGCTGTGCAACAGAAGAGACTGTTAGGAAAAAAGGGTTCAGTACAGTTTCTAAATGTTATTTATATGGGAATGATCAAGATTATATAAAGCACATAATATGAAAATGTAGTTTTAGTGAAAACATATAGCACTGCTTATGTGAAATCTTTCAATTCCCAATTCCTCTAGACTTTGAGGAACTGACAAATCTTGTGAAGCATAAAAGTCCTGTTATAAACAAAGTTTGGTTTATTAGTGGCCTTACTACCATGGTGGAAATATGGTTTAGCAGAAGTAGAAAAATGCATGAAAATGAAAATTCAAACTGGGTGCAAATTAAATGCAAAGTATTGAGTTTTACTAAGGAATGCAGTATCAAAATGAGGGGCAAGAGGTGGATTGGTTTGTATATTCCAAGTACTATCTGCCTTTGGTATAAATTGTATTCCAGTGCTTAATAATATGGTGAAGGAATGTTTCTTCAAATTTCCAGGGGTTAATCAAATATTAATATGATGTGATGGTGCTGCTAAAAGAAATCCTGGTCAAGCTGGTGTTGGTTTTATTGGCAGGGATTGTGAAGGAAGATATGTAGGAGTTATGTCAGGTGGAATGGGAATTGACACAAACTATGTGGCTGAGGTAATGGCTCTGACTATTGCTGGAGAATGGGCAGTGAGGAGAAGTTTTATGGATGTTTGCTTTAATATTGACTCAAAGGCAGTGATAATGGCCTTTACTTCAGGTAAGATACCTTGGATTATGAGTAATAGATGGAAGGAAATAAGAAAAAGTTTGAATAAAATATCTTTCAAACATTCATACGGAAAATAAATTTTTCAGCAGATAAATTGGCTAAGAAGGGAACTATACTGAGTAGAGGAGAATTTGTTTACTTTGACAATAAACCAACTTTCCTAGATGTGCTAGAAAGTGAAGATAGGTCTTACTTCAGATTTTGATACTGCAAGTATACACTTTTTTATTTGTGTTTAGTTTCTTCTTGTCTGGGCCTGTCTAGGTAGAAGTTTTTGTTGTACAAACTCTTTATTCTTGATTTTGGTAATAAAATTTATATGATTAAGCAAAAAGAAGAAGTTGTTGACGGGTTATTTTATCTTCAGAAATACAAAATTTTAATCATTTACACATGAGTAGCTTCTGAGTGTCTCCCTGTGTGAAGAAGCGGTAGGATCCACTTTTTAATACTCAACTTATATTATTTACCGGAATAACCAGAGTTTGTGTGGGATCATCCAAAATATAATTATCTCTAAAAATGACAAAACTAAAGTCAAATGAATCTTCTTCTTTTTTTTCGAAAAAATATGAAAAAACATATTTATTGATCGTAACCTGATGCACTTAAGCATCAAAGAACTATAGTTAGTTAGATTATCGTGGTAGTTCCAGAATTGGTTTTCTGGGTTGTTTAACAAAATACATAGGTCGTATTCTTGCCAATCATGGTTTATAGATAAACGATTAGAGTAAGCTGATAATAGACCTTCGTCCATTGTATGAAACCTATTTTTCAAGATGAAGCTGTCAACCCTGAAGTTGATGCAATCCAAGGAATTTTTGTTGAAGTTATCATTAACGGTATATCTTTTTTGTCTTGTTTCGGAGTACATTCAATACACAACTTTAGAGTAGATTTCGAGTCACTCTGAAGATGATGTTGTATACTACGCTGATCGTTGGAAAGTTACCTCTGGTCTCTTCAAATCAAACTCTTCTCTAGTTCTGCAGATTGCATTAAATCCTCCATCCTCTCTTGTGCTTCGTGTGGCATCAATGGCAGTTAGGGAGATTATTGAGGTCACAATTACTTCCACCATTTAAGTTTTATTAAATAAAATGTCTCTCAAACTGTGAAATAGTTTGAATGTAAGAGTATAAGGGGATCCTCCCTCACTATTAATATGTGTTACCGGAAAAATCAGGTTTCATAGTTGTATCGAAAAGAAAGCGCACGGTACGAAAACAAAGTTTGAACGAGCATCCCTAACACCGTGATAAGTAAGATATGACATAATCAAACTATGGACTTAACCATAATTATGTTTCCGAACTATATGGATTTTTCTATACATTTAATACGTTTGTTTCATTCAAACACCCATTATATCTTCTTTCCCTTATTTTTTGGGGCCAAGTACACCGTATATGTTGTTTGTTTGGTAGCCTAAAATATAACTCGATCAAGAAAAAAAAATGAAAGAGTTTATGATCTATAGTACTTATGTTGTTTATTTTTCTTTCAGTGTTTGTTTTGGTCATATCAAAAAATTTAAATGAATTGATCGAATAATCAACATTTAACTATTTCATTAGAACTCCCGACAACATCTTTATCAGGAGATCTCTACTCTTATTTTTTCTGATTTTTTCTTCAGTTCTCTTAATATATATATTGCTCGGATTAACTTTTCACTTCACAGAGACCTTATTTGTTCAAAGCAATATGGTCGACTAGGTGATTTTTGTACTCATTTCAACTCTGTCATTGTACTATATATATGTAAGTTACATCGAATTTTACTTGAATTAGTGTTTTCTGATAAATTAATCTTAATTAGTACATGAAGTTCGTTCGGTCCGAGCCTTACCAAACTAAAAAAAAACTGTTGTGTAACGTGGATGCGTCATATATTAATTCTTTAGAGTAATTGATTTTCTTTGTTGGTATTTTATATATTTTTCATATATGTTACTAATATTATAACGCAAGCAGGAATCATGTATTGGATCGTCAGCTGATTTTTGATGGCCCATTCCTTTGGCATAATATATAGTTAAATTCGTATGCATAACTATCGTTAAGGCCATGGTTTGATGACACCGTGTCTCATTCATCATACAATGTGGGTACTCGTATAAATTTTCTTGCGTATCGAGCTGTCAAATTTTTCCAGTTGTACCCATGCTCCTCCTTACTTAAGCACATTATTAGAGCACTGCTCGGTCGAATTCGCAAGTTTTGTTATCTCAAGATTTTTATCAATGTTAGTTGCACAAAACTATATCTTGATTTCTAATCTACTAAAGTCAATGCTCGTACTAGGATTAGAGTATGTTAGTTAAGTATCGGACATAACCGAATAACCCTCGAAGACTGAAGACTTAAAATCAAACGAAAAAACTTGGTGAACTTCATTGACAAAAAGGTATGTGAAAATTGAATCATCCTATTTACTCACGGCACTACCATTTTATCTTTATGAGACTACGTTGAATGATTTTAGTAGATTTAATATTGCAAAGAAGAAGTTTGGAATCAAGCTTGTCTTGTTGAATATCTCGAAATATGACTCAAGCAATGGATGTTCATATATCCTTAACAATCTTCGTTTAGAATAATTTATTGCTCAAAAACTACTTTTGTTTCAAGTTGATCATTTGAGAATTGCCCAAGCAATTATACTTATATCTATGGCGATTGGGAATGTTTGAAAATATGAAAAGAGGGTTTCTATAACTAAGAGAGTTTTCAGAACTTATTGAAATTATGTACACATGGTAGGTACGCATACCCATTACGGGTACCCTAAAGGTTATGTACTCGTGAATGAGATGAGGTATGCATACCCAGTAAGTGTACCCAAACGGGTCTGGATTCGTGAATGGATTAAGGTATGCATACCCAATATGCGTACCCTAAGAGCCTGAATTCACGAAATGGTTCATCGGTACAGAGCTCTACACATACCTACCCAGTACGAACTCTGTAGATGCTCATAATCTGTTTTCAAAAATATGTTTGGCACTACTACAACTTTCATAAAAACTTCTAAGACAACTTTTACCACTAAATCACTTTGTGGTTATGATTCATGGTTTAAGTCTTGAGTGTTTAATGAACACAAATGTCTATATATTCGTATGTCCTACTTGCCATGAACTATCATTGTACAATGTTTTAAAACCCTGGACCATAGTATATATTCATTTATGTAATCCCAAGACGAACTTCTCACATGCTTACACGAACTTCTTACAAGAGTTTCATCTAAACTGGGAAAGTGGTTGCTTGAATCTCAAGTTATTTTTAGCTTGAATTATAAGCTACATATAGTCTTGAAAGTCTATAAATAGAGAGACTCAAAAAACTGGAACTGTGTTCTATTTTTATGCTAGAGTCGACCTCTATTTATCTAGGTGTCCTCTAAGAAACTATAGATGGTGAAATTTGGATAAAAGGAAAAAATGTCATTTCAACCCTATAGACAGAATTCAACTATCACGGGAGAGATTAAGCCCTTGGTCCTCAAGGCATCCTTAGCCATGATTTCTAGTATACGTCCCCGCGAGGCACTGCTGGTCGTGATGCCGTGATTCCTAGCGCACATCCTCAACGAGATACTGCTGGTCACGTGGGTTTTGTAGAGCGTAAAACGTCCCCGGCAGACTTATGAACCAGAACATCCACAATTCCAGCATGTTTTCGCGAGACACAGCTGATTGTAATGCCATGATTCCTAGTATACGTCTCAACGAAATGCTGCTAGTCATGTAGGCTCTGTAGATGCGTAAATACGTCCCCGATGGACTTATGACCCAGAGCGTAGATTCGCATATATCCTGTAAGCACGACTCACCCTATTTGAGATCAAAGACTGATTCCTAGTGCATCATCGCGAGATACACTGGTCATGTCTGCTCTAGGCTCTGACTCGACTTACTGAGGTTTCCGGATAACTCCTAGGACATCCCCGCGAGATATGCTGGTTATTCTACCTCTGAGCCTTTTTGACAGATTCCTAGAACATCCTTTCGAGATACACTGGTATTGTTAGCTCATCATATTGACACACGGTTGATTCCTAGCACATCTCTGCAAGATACGCTGGTCAAAGACGAGTGAGCCAAAGTCTCGCACAGACATTAAATCGGGCATACAAATCCTTTTCTCTCTCAAGGATGAGTCCCAGCAAACCGCAAAAAGATATGGATCCATTAAGAAAATCTTCGGAGAGATTTTTGAACCGTCCGCAAAAATCTCAGAGAGATTCAAATCTCTCTGCAAAAATCACAGAGGGATTTTTGAGCCGTCCGCAAAAATCTTAGAGAGATTCAAATCTCTCTGCAAAAATCACAGAGAGATTTTTGAGCCGTCCGCAAAATTCTCAGGGAGATTCAAATATCTCTGCAAAAATCACAGAGGGATATTTGGGTCGTCCGCAAAAATCTCAGAGAGATTCAAATCTCTCTGCAAAAATCAAAGAGAGATTTTTAAGCCGTTCACAAAATCTCAGAGAGATTCAAAGCTCTCCTCAAAATCTCTGAGAGATTTAAAATGATAGGCACACACTTACCTAGTGCTCAAGACTATTTCTCAGCCTCTCAAACACGCTCACGGCTAGTAAATTGAGCCTGAACTGTACATAACTTATCCAAAAACGTGGATAAGCTCTCTTGAGATCCGTATGCTCAACAAAGGGACCCACAATCAATAATACGGTCTTCACATGACATATGTGACCGGTCATGGAGAGAGGGAGATCAGCTTCAGCTCCTCTCAAACTCTGCACACGATTTCTAAGGAATTCCATACCCTTTCACGTGACTCATCCTAGTCATTCTCACAAATCAGAGAATATCTCTCTATCTTGGACAACTCGTCTAAAGAGAATATTTCTCTTTCAACACATCATCACAAAGGCTGACTCAGCTTCACACAAATGAGGGGATAACAATTAGGGTTTCGGTCTGGCGGTCTACGACGCGTGTGAGAAATACCCGGCTTATTTCTCACCGTATAAGAGAGTAAAGGCGGTGGAATAATGAGATAAACTCAACCTAGTTTATCCCTATTCCTGAAGATACGGGAGAATTGTTATGCACGGCACGGAAAGCAATCCTTATCTTCACTGACTTGAGATTAGAGAATTCAGCTATAAGTACGTCATCTATTTTCCAAGCTACGATCATCTTTCTCATAACCTCTCAGAGAAATAACTTGTTTTATGATCTCTCTCTTCATCTGCTTCCCTCCCTAAGACCATCCCTAATCCTTCTTCCCCGTGACTGAAGCATCCTTTGAACGCCCAACTGAACGTTGTTTAAGCGAAGACTGTTCGTGCTCAACCTCCCATAACTCACTTTCAGAAACCCTAGAATCCCACTTCTAGCCTCTCTCATATTTTAGGAAACTAAATTTTGGCGACCAGAGTGGGAGGTTGTTCACTCAGTTACAGATATAAATCATGGTCTCTTACGAAGGAAGACGATTCCACCAATCCAAATACAAAAAAACATTTCATTGATCCAGGCTCTGTAGATCCCTTACAGGCTTAGCCGAGAGATTTATCCCCACCAGCACCTTCTCTCTCATTCGAGTTTGACCTTAGTGAATAGGTTAGTGCATCCCGGATCACATGGATCTCGTCCTGTATAACAAAACGCCCTAGTAACCGATTTTCATAAAAATTTACTTCTAATCCTTGAAAACGTTGGGTAAGGACAAAGGAGAACTCCTAGAGACTCAACATAATCTTGCAAAATCTCATATCGATATCGAGACTTATCTGAAAAAGCCTTTAGAGTTACCAGAAGGGATGGATCCAACAAATCTAGATCGATTACACGTTTTCTAAAGAATGAATACTAAAACTGGTGAGAATAGCACTGACGGAATCCTGCAATCAATCTCACCGGAGAAGATAAAGATCATTACGAACGCGACAGAGCAAAGGAGCAACCATCCAGCCGTCTTTATCACTCTCAAGGAACTCAAGGACCAGATGACGCTCTAAACTTGGAGAATCCGACAAATATTTGTTCCAAAAATCGTTTAGGTCAAGGGCCCTCAACCTGATCACAGGGGACTCTGGAAGTTTACTTCACTTTACTATTTTACTTATAACTCTTTCATTTTGTATCCGATTGACCTAGTTCTTGCTCCGTCGGATTTGTCTTTTTATCGTCTACAAGATAAACTTAGCAGAAACTTGGAAAGGCTCCAAGAAATCCGTGACCTAGTAAAAAGCGTTGCAGGGCCACGTAGGGTCATAAACCGCCAAGAAAGATACATGTTGTCTCCCTTCCTACTCCAGAGGATCGTGACAAGAACACGACAAAGTATGAGGCGAAACTAGATCCCAAGACGAGGCTCAACCAAAACTCAGCTTTATCCGAAGACGCAAATCCGCTGGTCGATATGTTATCTCAACACTCGCCCTGTCAGAAAGAAAAGGAGTCCTAGCGATTGTAGGACTAAGTCTCGATGAGCCTCCATCTCGGCTACACCAATTATTATCAAGTATCATTTTCCGTTGGGATCTCAGTTCACCCAAGAAGAAAAAGGAGAATATATTCGCACCTGAACCTACCAAGGGAAAAGAAATTGGAAGTGCCGAAAATTCAGATAAAACTCCGTTACTTGACATAAAGCTACAACCAGCTACTATCACTGAAGTAAAACAAGAGAAGGACCCGAGACCATAGCTTCGGTATACACGTTACTCATTCAGGCGCATACTAGCAGTTCCCTTGATCAAAGTCTCTTCTATCGAGAAAATCTAATCGACATGTTATCCCATGAGTCAGGCTCAGATGCGATGAGCAAAGGACAAGATATGACGATCACATACAATTTCCTCATGTCAAAAAACGACTCCTCCATGTGAAGAATTACCTAGCATATTCCTAGAGAGCTCTTCCATCAATAAAACAAAAATCGACTACGCAGTTGGACCAGAATGTATCTATTACCCTAATTGTACCAGAAGGAATATACTACTCTTAAGTTTGGTTGAGCATCCTCCCAAAAGAAGAATAAATCTCAACGGATAATTTTACTACAGAAGTTCACCTGAATCCCTATCAAGACACCTTGTAGAGGCGGAAAAACAACTACATCTTGTCCACAAAGACACATGCGGAAATATCTCGACATGACTCTCCATAGACGTCTCCAGCCCACAGATTATCACTTTCCCGCCTTGAAGACTCAATCTCGTACGCTACAAGGGTCTTACCTCATTTTCCAAACATCCCGAGTCAATGGGAATCCATAGTCTTATATCAAACTGGAAACTAACAGAGAATCATGCGTCACATACCTCCATGGCCAACAAGAGGTGGCCCAAACATCCAGTTTTCATATAACAAATTTAGAAACGATCAACGCAGGAGTCTTAAAAGATCGGGACACATCAAGACCATTCAACTCCCCAAACCCACAACACAACATATTATTACTTGGGATTAGGTGACTAGAGATCGGTCTTTAAAATCGTGAAGGGGACTTATCTCGAGAAAATCTCGGATCTCTGTCTGGTCTCGTCGAATTATTCTCCTTCAGCATATGTACTCAACAATTGCAACCACGTCCCGTATCCTGACCAAAGATAAGATGTTTTAGGTTTTTATACGCGTGCACCAGAACTATATCAAGTAAAAGAAGCATTCAAATTATCCCTTAATAATAAACGCAAGCAGGAGCAAACTAGGGTTCAAAATCGGCTTGAAGAGGAGTCTATAGTTTCCACTCTACTCAGACGCGACTCATACTTTAGTGACATGACTCGACAAACTAAGACAAATGGGTAGAGAATTTGACAACGCGCCATTGATAAAATTATTCGTCCATGTCTCTCCTACCATGTGTTAAAAGGGCATGATGTTTCAATACACGATCCAAGAGATATCAGCAAAATAATTGAAGGAGTTGCTGCTAAAACTCTGGATTCCCGAGTTCAACTTCACATGTGCTTACAACTGACTAAATAAGCTCAAAATTTATATTTGTCACTACTATATGAAAGTTGAGTCTCTTCTATTCGATAGTTCGGGTCAATCACTGAAATCAAACGTCAAACGAAGTTTCTACAATCTCCGGAGTGAAGATCGCGCAAGGAAGGACCTCCTATTACGAATTTAACTTAGGGTTTTCCCTACTCGCATACTTGACGAAGTAATCTAGGGTTTGTATCAAGTTCAAACTCATGAAGGTCCCCTTCCTTTAACAAATGCATACCGGAAATGTTCTGAGAGAGAAAATATCAACCCCAAATAAAATTATCTAGCAAAGGCCCTTATAGAAAATATGTTTCTTCATGTTCAGCTGCTTCGCTTCGGCCTCTGCATCTCGAGCCGCCTGTTTAGACGGTTCCTTAAGCTGTTAAGGAACATGATAGAAAGTTCATTTGTGTGAAAGCCTCTCCCATTCTTTTAGAAGGTTCCCTAAGACTCTCTCAATACCTTTTAGCTCATTGCTCTTCAACAAAAACGAGCTCATAAGATATTTTGACCAAAATACCCTTATATTGCAATTTTGAGTATATTCGAATAAGAAAACCTTGATACGGCTAGAGACCGACCAATCTCTCATATACTCCTTCCAAAGGCCTCATGCACGTGAATATTGAGTTCTCTAAGTGTCCAAAGAAGAATGGGGTTGAAACGAAATCCAGAAAAGCAGAATTGTACAGAAAATAAAGGGAATCTAGATCAAAACAGGGAATTCAGGTTCATGATTTCCAAAACCAGGATCAGATATGCGCCAATATCTCTTTCAAGATTTTAATACGCTAAGGGAGGATCCATATATCTTTATATTTCATGCCAAAGAAAAATCAGGCTCATATTTTTTTTTGACGAAAATACCATTGGTTTCAAAGATAGGCATTTTCTCTCAGAAAAGGGGTGTCTGATTGGTACAAGGAATTGAAAAAGTTCTCAACATGCAAGGTGCTGACCCCACAAGAAATATGCACGCCTACCAAGCCTCTTCGAGCATCTCCAGAGTGTTTAAAGGAGTTAGACATGAACAAAAGAGAAATTAGGGTTTAGGTGAAGTATAAGCTTGAATTCAAAATTCGCCCGAGATAGGGATTTCGAAAATTCAAAAGGTAAGTGCATGTCTTTGCTCACGGCTCTTCACCAACATCAAGGCCATCCAGGAAACTATTCCGAAACTCTCTCTTCCCCACACACCCGCCTGTACAAATTCGGAAGCTCAAGGATGCACAAAGAGAGAAAATTAGGGTTTTGTCCAGGTAAACCCTAATTAACAGATTCCATTCGCTCAAGACGGAAATTTTGTCCCATCAAGACTTCATTATCATGTCATTGACGTTGAAGACAAAGTCCCTGGAAGTTTCAAGGTCCAGAATCGATTTCAATATCAAAGCCATAACGATTGAAGGCTAAACCTGGGATTCTGCAAGTCTAAAAAGGATGAACGGATTGTAATTGCGTACGAACGATTTGTTACCATGTATATATTCATCATAGAACAATCAAGGTTCTACTCTGAGTAGGAGACTTAATGTAGTGGTGAAATTTGGATAAAGGGAAAAAGTGTCATTTCAACCCTATAGACATAATTCAAATGTCACGGGAGAGATTAAGCCCTTGGTCCTCAAGGCATCCTTAGCCACGATTTCTAGTATACGTCCCCGCGAGACACTAATGGTCATGATGTCGTGATTCCTGGCGCACATCCTCAACGAGATATTGCTGGTCACGTAGGTTTTGTAGACCGTAAAACTTCCCCGACAGACTTGTGAACCATAACATCCACAACTCCAGCATTTTTCGCGAGACGCAGCTGATTGTGATGCCATGATTACTAGTATACATCCTCAACGAGATGTTGCTGGTCATGTAGGCTTTGTAGAAGCGTAAATACGTCCCCGATGGACTTATGACCCAGAGCGGAGATTCGCATATCTCTTGTAAGCATGAATCACCCTATTTGAGATCAAATAATGATTCCTAGTACATCATCGCGAGATACATTGGTCATGTCTGCTCTAGGCTCTGACTCGACTTACTGAGGTTTCCGGATAACTCCTAGGACATCCCCGCGAGATACGCTGGTTATTCTACCTCTGAGCCTTTTTGATAGATTCCTAGAACATCCTTTCGAGATACACTGGTCTTGTTAGCTCATCATATTGACACACAGTTGATTCCTAGCACATCTCTGCAAGATACGCTGTTCAAAGATGAGTGAGCCAAAGTCTCGCAGAGACATTAAATCGGGCGTACAAAGCTTTTTCTCTCTCTAGGCCGAGTCCCAGCTGACCGCAAAGAGATACGGATCCGTTAAGAAAATCTTCAGATATATTTTTGAGCCGTCCGCAAAAATCTCTGAGAGATCAAATCTCTCTGCAAAAATCACAGTGGGATTTATGATCCATTCGCAAAAATCTCAGAGAGATTTAAATCTCTCTGCAAAAATCGCAGAGGGATTTTTGAGTCATATGCAAAAATCTCAGAGAGATTCAAATCTCTCTGCAAAAATCACAGAGGGATTTTTGGGCCGTCCGAAAAAATCTCAGGGAGATTCAAATCTCTCTGCAAAAATCACAGAGAGATTTTTAAGACGTTCACAAAATCTGGAGGGATTCAAAGCTCTCCCCAAAATCTCGGAAAGATTCAAAATGATAGGTACACACTTACCTAGTGCTCAATCCTATTTCTCAGCCTCTCAAACACGCTCACGGCTAGTAAATTGAGCCTGAACTGTACACATTTATCCAAAAACGTGGATAAGCTCTCTTGAGCTCCGCATGCTCAACAAAGTGACCCACAAACAATAATACGGTCTTCACACGACATATGTGACCGACCATGGATAGAGGGAGATCAGCCTCAGCTCCTCTCACATTCTGCACATGATTCCTAAGGAGTTCCATACCCTTTCACGTAACTCATCCTAGTCATTCTCACAAATCAGAGAATATATTTCTATCTTAGCCAACTCGGCTGAAGAGAATATTTCTCTTTCATCACATCAACACAAAGGCTGACTCAGCTTCACACAAATGGGGGGATAACAATTAGGGTTTCGGTCTGTGAGAAATACCTTGCTTATTTCTCACCGTAGAAGAGAGTAAAGGCGGTGGAATAATGAGATAAACTCAACCTAGTTTATCCCTATTCCTGAAGAGACAGGAGAATTGTTCTGCACGGCACGGAAATCAATCCTTATCTTCACTGACTTGAGATTAGAGAATTCATCTATAAATAGGTCATCTATTTTCCAAGCTACGATCATCTTTCTCATAACCTCTCAGAGCAATAACTTGTTCTCTGATCTCTCTCTTCATCTGCATCCCTCCCTAAGACCATCCATAATCCTTCTTCCATGTGACTGAAGCAGCCTTTGAACGCCCAACTATGCGTGGTTTAGGCGAAGACTGTTCGTGCTCAACCTCCCGTAACTCACTTTCAGAAACCCTAGAATCCCACTTCTAGCCTCTCTCAGATTTTAGGTAACTAAATTTTGGCGACCAGAGTGGGAGGTTGTTCACTCAGTTAAAGATATCAATCATGGTCTCTTAGGAAGGAAGACGATTCCACCAATCCAAACACAAAAAAAAACATTCCATTGATCCAGGCTCTGTAGATCCCTTACAGGCTTAGCTGAGAGATTTATCCCCACCAGCACTCTCTCTCTCATTCGAGTTTGACCTTAGTGAATAGGTTAGTGCATCCCGGATCACATGGATCTCGTCCTGCATAAGAAAACGCCCTAGTAACCGATTTTCATAAAAATCTACTCCTAATCCTTGAAAAGGTTGGGTAAGGACAAAGGAAAACTCCCGGAGACTCAACATAATCTTGAAAAATCTCAGATCGACATCCATACTTATCTGAAAACGCCTTTAGAGTTACCAGAAGGGATGGATCCAACAAATCTAGATCGAGTACACGTTTTCTAAAGAATGAGTACTAAAACTGCTGAGAATAGCACTGACAGAATCCTTCAATCAATCTTACCGGAGAAGATAAAGCTCATTACGAACGCGACAGAGCAAAGGATCAACCATCCAGCCGTCCTTATTACTCTAGAGGACCTCAAGGACCAGATGACGCTTTAACTTGGAGAATCTGACGAATATTTGTTCCAAAATTCGTTTAGGTCAAGGGCCCTCAACCTGATCACAGGGGACTCGGGAAGTTTACTTCACTTTACTATTTTACTTATAACTCTTTCATTCAGTATCCTATTGACCTAGTTCTTGCTCCATCGGATTTATCTTTTTGTCATCTACAAGATAAACTTAGCAGAAACTTGGAAAGTCTCCAAGAAATCCGTGACCTAGTCAAAAGCATTGCAGAGCTACGTAGGGTCATAAACCGCCAAGAAAGATACATGTTGTCTCCCTTCCTGCTCCTGAGGATTGTGACAAGAACGCGACAAAGTATGAGGAGAAACTACATCCCAAGACGAGGCTCAACAAAACTCAGCTTTATCCGAAGACGCAAATCCGCTGGTCGATATGCTATTTCAACACCCGTCCTGTCAGAAAGAAAAGGAGTCCTAGCGATTGTAGGACTAAGTCTCGATGAGCCTCCATCTCGACTACACCAACGATTATCCAGTATCAATTTCCGTTGGGATCTCAGTTCACCCAAGAAGAAAAAGGAGAATATATTCGCACCTGAACCTACCAAGGGAAAAGAAATTGGAAGTGCCGAAAATTCAGATAAAACTCCGTTACTGGACATACAGCTACAACCATCTACTGTCACTGAAGTAAAACAAGAGAAGGATCCGAGACCATAAATTCAGGATACACGTTACTCATTCAGGCGCATACTAGCAGTTCCCTCGGTCAAAGTCTCTTCTATCGAGAAAATCTAACTGACATATTATCCCATGAGTCAGGCTCAGATGCGATGATCAAAGGACAAGATATGACGATCACATACAATTTCCTCATGTCAAAAAACGACTCCTCCACGTGAAGAATTACCTAGCAGATTCCTAGAGAGCTCTTCCATCGATAAAACAAAAATCGAATGCGCAGTTGGACCTGAATGTATCTATTACCCTACTTGTACCAGAAGGCATATACTACTCTTAAGTTCGGTTGAGCATCCTCCCAAAAAAGAATAAATCTCAACGGATAATTTTACTACAGAAGTTCACATGAATCCCTGTCAAGACACCTTGTAGAGGCGTAAAAACAACTACATCTTGTCCACAAAGACATATGCGGCAAAATCTCGACATGACTCTCCACATATGTCTCCATCCCACAGATTATCACTTACCTGCCTTGAAGACTCAATCTCGTGCGCTACAAGGGTCTTACCTAATTTTACAAACATCCCGAGTCAATGGGAATCCATAGTCTTATATCAAACTGGAGACTAACGGAGAATCGTGCGTCACATACCTCCATGGCCAACAAGAGGTGGCCCAGACATCCAGTTTTCATATAACAGATTTAGAAACGATCAATGCAGGAGTCTTAAAATATCGGGACAAATCAAGATCATTCAACTTCCCAAACCTACAACATAACATATTATTACTTGGGATTACGTGACTAGAGATCGGTCTTTAAAATCACGAAGGGGACTTATCTCGAGAAAATCTCGGATCTCTGTCTGGTCTCGTCGAATTATTCTCCGTCAGCATATGTACTCAACAATTGCAACCATGTCCCGGATCCTGACCAAAGATAAGATGTTTTAGGGTTTTATATGCGTGCACCAGAACTATATCAAGTAGAAGAAGCATTCAAATTATCCCTTAATAATAAACGCAAGCAGGAGCAAACTAGGGTTCAAAATCGGCTTAAAGAGGAGTCTATAGTTTCCATTCTACTCAGACGCGACTCATACTTTAGTCACATGACTCGACGAACTAAGACAAATGGGTAGAGAATTCGACAACGCGACATTGATAAAAGTATTCATTCATGTCTCTCCTACCATGTGTTAAAAGGGAATGATGTTTCAATACACGATCCAAGAGATATCATCAAAATACTTGAAGGAGTTGTTGTGGAATCTCTGGATTCCCGAGTTCAACTTCACATGTGCTTACTACTGACTAAATAAGCTCAAAATTTATATTTGTCACTACTATATGAAAGTTGAGTCTCTTTTGTTCCGTAGTTGGGGTCAATCATTGAAATCGGACGTCAAACGAAGTTTCTACAATCTCCGGAGTGAAGATCGCGTAAGGAAGGACCTCCTATTACGAATTTAACTTAGGGTTTTCCCTACTCGCATACTTGACGAAGCAATCTAGGGTTTGTATCAAGTTCAAACTCATGAAGGTCCACTTCCTTTAACAAATGCATACAGGAAATGTTCAGAGAGAGAAAATATCAATGCCAAAGAAAATTATCTAGCAAAGGCCCTTAGAGAAAATCCGTTTCTTCATGTTCAGCTGCTTCGCTTCGGCCTCTGCATCTCGAGCCACATGTTTAGACGGTTCCCTAAGTTGTTTAGGAACATGATCGAAAGTCCGTTTGTGTGAAAGCCTCTCCCATTATTTTAGATGGTTCCCTAAGACTCTATCAATCCCTTTTAGCTCATTTCTCTTCAAAAAAAAACGAGCTCATAAGATATTTTGACCAAAATACCCTTATATTTCAATTTTGAGTATTTTCGAAGAAGAAAACCTTGATACGGCTAGAGACCGACCAAGCTCTCATATACTCCTTCCAAAGGCCTCATGCACGTGAATATTGAGTTCTCTAAGTGTCCAAAGAAGAATGGGGTTGAAACGAAATCCAGAAAAGCAGAATTGTAGAGAAAATAAAGGGAATCTGGCTCAAAACAGGGAATTCAGGTTCATGATTTCCAAAACCAGGATCATAGATGCGCCAATCTCTCTTTCAAGACGTGAATATTCTTAGGGAGGATCCATATATATTTCATGCCAAAGAAAAATCAGGCTCATATTACTTTTTGACGAAAATACCCTTGGTTTCAAAGATAAGAATTTTCTCTCAGAAAAGGGGTGTCTGATTGGTACAAGGAATTGAACAAGTTCTCAACATGCAAGGTACTGACCCCACAAGAAATATGCACGCCTACCAAGCCTCTTCGAGCATCTCCAGAGTGTCTGTAGGAGTTAGACGCAAACAAAAGAGAAATTAAGGTTTAGGTGAAATATAAGCTTGAATTCAAAATTTGCCTGAGATAGGGATTTCGAAACTTCAAAAGGTAAGTGCATGTCTTTGCTCACGGCTCTTCACAAATGTCAAGGATATCTAGGAAACCATTAGAAACTCTCTCTTCCCCACACACCCGCCTTTACGAATTCGGAAGCTCAAGGATGCACAAAGAGAGAAAATTAGGGTTTTGTCCAGATAAACCCTAATTAACAGATTCCATTCGTTCAAGACGGACATTTTGTCCCATCAAGACTTCATTATCATGTTATTGAAGTTCAACACAAAGTCCCTGGAAGTTTCAAGGTCCAGAAGCGATTTCAATATCAAAGCCATAACGATTGAAGGCTAAACATGGGATTCTGCAAATCTAAAAAGGATGAACGGATTGTAATTGCGTACGAACGATTTGTTACCATCTATATACTCATCATAGAACAATCAAGGTTCTACTATGAGTAGGAGACTTAATGTAGTGGTGAAATTTGGATAAAGGGCAAAAGTGTCATTTCAACCCTATAGACAGAATTCAAATGTCACGGGAGATATTAAGCCCTTGGTCCTAAAGGCATCCTTAGCCACGATTTCTAGTATACGTCCTCGCGAGGCATTGCTGGTCTTGATGCCGTGATTCCTAACGCACATCCTCAACGAGATACTGCTGGTCACGTAGGTTTTGTAGAGCGTAAAACGTCCCCAGCAGACTTATGAACCAGAATATCCATAATTCCATCATGTTTTCGCGAGACGTAGCTGATTGTGATGCCATAATTCCTAGTATACGTCCTCAACGAGATGCTGCTCGTCATGTAGGCTCTGTAGATGCGTAAATATGTCCTCGATGGACTTATGACCCAGAGCGGAGATTCACATATCTCTTGTAAGCATGAATCACCCTATTTGAGATCAAATAATGATTCCTAGTACATCATCGCGAGATACATTGGTCATGTCTGCTCTAGGCTCTGACTCGACTTACTGAGGTTTCCGGATAACTCCTAGGACATCCACGCGAGATACGCTGGTTATTCTACCTCTGAGCCTTTTTGATAGATTCCTAGAACATCCTTTCGAGATACACTGGTCTTGTTAGCTCATCATATTGACACACAGTTGATTCCTAGCACATCTCTGCAAGATACGCTGGTCAAAGATGAGTGGGCCAAAGTCTCGCAGAGACATTAAATCGGGCGTACAAAGCCTTTTCTCTCTCTAGGCCGAGTCCCAGCTGACCGCAAAGAGATACGGATCCGTTAATTAAATCTTCAGAGATATTTTTGAGCCGTCCGCAAAAATATCAGAGGGATTTTTGAGCCGTCCGCAAAAATCTCTGAGAGATCAAATCTCTCTGCATAAATCACAGTGGGATTTATGAGCCGTTCGCAAAAATCTCAGAGAGATTCAAATCTCTCTGCAAAAATCGCAGAGGGATTTTTGAGTCATATGCAAAAATCTCAGAGAGATTCAAATCTCTCTGCAAAAATCACAGAGGGATTTTTAGGTCGTCCGCAAAAATCTCAGAGAGATTCAAATCTCTCTGCAAAAATCACAGAGAGATTTTTAAGACGTTCACAAAATCTGGAGGGATTCAAAGCTCTCCTCAAAATCTCGGAAAGATTCAAAATGATAGGTACACACTTACCTAGTGCTCAATCCTATTTCTCAGCCTCTCAAACACGCTCACGTCTAGTAAATTGAGCCTGAACTGTATACATTTATCTAAAAACGTGGATAAGCTCTCTTGAGCTCCGCATGATCAACAAAGTGACCCACAAATAATAATACGGTCTTCACATGACATATGTGACCGAACATGGAGAGAGGGAGATCAGCCTCAGCTCCTCTCACATTCTGCACATGATTCCTAAGGAGTTTCATACCCTTTCACGTGACTCATCCTAGTCATTCTCACAAATCAGAGAATATCTTTCTATCTTGGCCAACTCGGCTGAAGAGAATATTTCTCTTTCATCACATCAACACAAAGGATGACTCAGCTTCACACAAATGGGGGGATAACAATTAGGGTTTCGGTCTGGCGGTCTACGACACATGTGAGAAATACCCTGCTTATTTCTCACCGTAGAAGAGAGTAAAGGCGGTGGAATAATGGGATAAACTCAACCTAGTTTATCCCTATTCCTGAAGAGACGGGAGAATTGTTCCGCACGGCACGGAAAACAATCCTTATCTTTACTGACTTGAAATTAGAGAATTCAGATATAAATAGGTCATCTATTTTCCAAGCTACGATCATCTTTATCAGAACCTCTCAGAGCAATAACTTGTTCTCTGATCTCTCTCTTCATCTGCTTCCCTCCCTAAGACCATCCCTAATCCTTCTTCCCTGTGACTGAAGCAGCCTTTGAATGCCCAACTGTGCGTGGTTTAGGAGAATATTGTTCGTGCTCAACCTCCCATACCTCACTTTCAGAAACCCTAGAATCCCACTTCTAGCCTCTCTCAAATTTTAGGTAACTAAATTTTGGCGACCAGAGTGGGAGGTTGTTCACTCAGTTACAGATATCAATCATGGTCTCTTAGGAAGGAAGACGATTCCACCAATCCAAATACAAAAAAAAACATTCCATTGATCCAGGCTCTGTAGATCCCTTACAGGCTTAGCCGAGAGATTTATCCCCACCAGCACTTTCTCTCTCATTCGAGTTTGACCTTAGTGAATAGGTTAGTGCATCCCGGATCACATGGATCTCGTCCTGCATAAGAAAACGCCCTAGTAACCGATTTTCATAAAAATCTACTCCTAATCCTTGAAAACGTTGGGTAAGGACAAAGGAAAACTCCCGGAGACTCAACATAATCTTGCAAAATCTCAGATCGACATCCAGACTTATCTGAAAACGCCTTTAGAGTTACCAGAAGGGATGGATCCAACAAATCTAGATCGAGTACACGTTTTCTAAAGAATGAGTACTAAAACTGCTGAGAATAGCACTGACAGAATCCTGCAATCAATCTCACCGGAGAAGATAAAGCTCATTCCGAACGCGACAGAGCAAAGGAGCAACCATCCAGTCGTGCTTATCACCCTCAAGGACCAGATGACGCTCTAAACTTGGAGAATCTGAAAAATATTTGTTCCAAAATTAGTTTAGGTCAAGGGCCTTCAACCTAATCACAGGGGACTCGGGAAGTTTAATTCACTTTACTATTTTACTTATAACTCTTTCATTCTGTATCCGATTGACCTAGTTTTTGCTCCGTCGGATTTGTGTTTTTGTCGTCTACAAGATAAACTAAGCAGAAACTTGGAAAGGCTTCAAGAAATCCGTGACCTAGTCAAAAGCGTTGCAGAGCCACGTAGGGTCATAAACCACCAAGAAAGATACATGTTGTCTCCCTTCCTTCTCCAGAGGATCGTAACAAGAACACGACAAAGTATGAGGATAAACTAGATCCCAAGATGAGGCTCAACCAAAACTCAACTTTATCCGAAGACGCACAGCCGCTGGTCGATATGTTATCTCAACACCCGTCATGTCAGAAAGAAAAGGAGTCCTAGCGATTGTAGGACTAAGTCTCGATGAGCCTCCATCTCGGCTACACCAACGATTATCCAGTATCATTTTCCGATGGGATCTCAGTTCACCTAAGAAGAAAAAAGAGAATATATTTGCATCTGAACCTACCAAGGGAAAGAAATTGGAAGTGCCAAAAATTCAGATAAAACTCCGTTACTTGACATACAGCTACAACCAGCTAATGTCACTGAAGTAAAACAAGAGAAGGATCCGAGACCATAGATTCAGGATACACGTTACTCATTCAGGCGCATACTAGCAGTTCCCTCGGTCAAAGTCTCTTCAATCGAGAAAATCTAATTGACATGTTATCCCATGAATCGGGCTCAGATGCGATGAGCAAAGGACAAGATATGACGATCACATACAATTTCCTAATGTAAAAAATGACTCCTTCATGTAAAGAATTACCTAGAAGATTCCATGAGAGCTCTTCCATCAGCCGTCCGCAAAAATCTCAGAGAGATCAAATCTCTCTGCGAAATCACAGAGGGATTTTTGAGCCGTCCACAAAAATCTCAGAGAGATTCAAATCTCTCTCCAAAATCAGAGAGGGATTTTTGAGCCGTCCGCAAAAATCTCAAAGAGATTCAAATCTCTCTGCAACAATCATAAAAAGATTTAAAGTCGTTCACAAAATCTCAGAGAGATTCAAAGCTCTCCTCAAAATCTCGGAGAGATTCAAAATGATAGGCACTGATAGACACATTTTTGTGTCCGACTTTGTCTCGATTCTATATATTGTTAGGGCTCATTTTGTACTTATTATGGTGTTTTATTTATTTGTAGGTATTTTTGGTTAATAAACATTTTTGGAAAAATTGGCTCGAAAAGTTGTTGGAAAGCACCCGGAGGACATTTGCTATTCAGACTCTCACTTTGGATAAGGGGTAACCTAATTACTAAGGGGCATCCCATTTCCAGGAAGTTTCTAATCACACCCCTACTCTGGATAAGGGGCAACCATCTTCAACATTCAAAAACCAGGATTTTGGCGGGAAAAAAGTGCAGTTAAAGAACAGTTTTGGCAATCGTGATTTTGAGGAGTTTGAGGTCGATTAAACCTCTGATTTTCATAGGATAGACTCCTTACGGGTCTAGGAATCTGATATGGGTGTTTAATCGATTAGACTGGGCTCAATCGACGAATTTTTCTCACAACAGAAAATATGGAAAATCACGTGTGTGACCTGTTTTAGGGAATTTTAGAGAGATTAAAACGCTGTAAACCTTCCCAAAGATTTGTATCTACCTAAGGAAGAGTTTAGAATAAAAAGGAAAGCTCAGAATTGCGTAGAAATCCTAAAACAAGAAATTGCCGCAACTTGGCTGTGAAGAGAAGGAAAGAGATTTTGGAAGATTTGGGAGAGATTTAATCGGTATTTTTGATATAAATAGATGTCTTGGGTCATATAAAAGAGGTGTCGAGAGTTTGGGAACCTAAGGAGAGCCAGAGAAGAAGAAATCAGAGCTTTACCAAACTCTGTTTCTGTTGCTGCTGCTGCTGAAGAAGAAGAACGCGAAGAACATTGACGCTCGGTAGACAGTCGCAGAACAGTGTCGTTGTTTAACAGCTGAAGAACATTAAGCTGTTCAGAGCAGTCTTATTTTAGGGTCTTAAAATCCGCGACAAAGCAACAGTTTTTCTGTAACAGTTCCATTGTAACAGCTGTTTTGCAACACCAATACACTGTTGCAAACAGTCTGTGTTACTACTTTTCACTCTTTTAATCATGTTTTTGAGCAACAAACACACATTTTGAGATCATGATTAATATGAGGAGCTAAACCCCATTGCTGAGGCAATAGAGGAAGCTATTTTTCCAACAAAAAGTGGTATATTCTATTTTATCTTTTTATTTGCAATAATTATATGATTATTTTCCTTGAACTATTATTGAATATGATTTTTATTTGAGTGATTGTGATATATTTTGATGGAGTATGCTTAGTTTTAAGACTTTTGATGCTTCATACTTGGTATTTACAATTATTACTTTTGAAAATCTACTTGTTGCAATATTTTAGAATCAAATTAAACAAGAAAATTGCATAAATATAAGTATTGGTTTAATCACTTTGAACTTGGAAAATAGTGGAATCTTAGCCTCAGTGTTTTATTTAGTATTGATATCATCTTTGATTGATTTTGCTATAATTTTTAGTGAGTTTTCTATTTTAATATTAGAATTTAAGTCTAATTAATATCCTTCACAAGTCTGAGAATCGAACCACTTTTACCACTATCTACAAATCACATCAATTTTTGGCGCCGCCGACGCGGACTTGTTTTTAGGGTTTTAGATTTATTTATTTTTTATTTTTTTTATTTTTTTTGTCCTTTTTTATGTTTTTGGGTATTTATCTTGTGTGTGCAGGTTCTGGATCATAAAGGAAATTGAGCCAAGGAGTTTGGTGATTTCATAAAGACTTGGAGCTAAAGATTAAAGCAAAAAGAACAGAAAAGAAGACAATTTTATTTTAGACAATTTTAGTTTAGGGTTTGTTTATTTTATTTTTAAAAAAAAAAACTGCATTAGGGTTTATTATTTTTGTAATTTTTCTTTATTTTTTTGGACTTTTGGACTTCGGGACATTATTATTTTTTTTATTACCCTACGGAAGGGTACTTTAAATATAAACTGTTTGCAGAGAAGGAGGACAATTACGATATTGTCTCTGCACCTTGGGTTCGTACACTAGACATCGGAGTCAGTGGCCCGAGTCGACTACAACCGATTCATCCCCCGTCTGGAACGGGAGGTAAGATTCTAAACACTCGCGAATCCCCTGTCAGCGATTTACTGGACTCCTTCGTATGCATATATGTTGAGGACTGAATACGGACATTTATTTTTCTAGTAAAGGGCAAGGCCTGGACATACAAGATAAGGGTTCGGATTTCATCACCGTTCTCTTCTTTCCCGCTTTAGGAACACGTAACCTACGCGAATCTAAGCCTAAAATTTTTACTAGAACGAGACCGATAGGGTAACGAGCTTAACAGGAAAGTCATTCGAAAAATATTGGTTACTCTTTTAAGCATACTTCGAAGTTCTTGACCGGTTTCTGTAAGTTGAATGCGTGAATGCGCCGCCTTGTAATACCGGTGAGGCCTTGGGTATCAAAGCTCCACCGAGCTTCCCTCGCCTCTATTCAACTTACGTTAACTCGGATTGATTCCAGAGGGGTTTGCTTAAATTGTAACGAATTCCCGTTCGAAGGATTAAAAGCTGGTCTAGAAACAATCTAAGTGGAGCCATCATGCTTTTTGTTTGCTAGAAATCAATAGGTTTGATTTGGTTGAGTCGGCCTTGATCTGTGTTTGCTTACCCTTCCAATTTAGAAAATTCTATTGTATGCCTGAACGTAAAAGAGACGCACTAGGTAGATTTGTTAAAGAGAAACCTAATAGTTCGAAGCGTCTCGATTACCTTAATCTAGAAAGTCCGGATTTTGAAGAGTTTGTTTTTGAACGTTCTTTGACTGAGGAGAGAATCCATGTTTCTCTGATAGCGCCAGAAATGGCAACTTTGAAAGCTTTGTTGAATCCAACTAGGACTACCCGTCCTTCGTGTATTAAGTTATCTGAAACGGAGGCACCATATGAACTGAAATCTGGGACCTTACAGATGCTCCCAATCTTTTTAGGGAAAGAAAATGAAAACCCTTATTACCATGTTAGGGATATTGAGGAAATTTGTAGTACTCTAAGAATTAGAGGCTTAGATGATGATGCTTTGAAGCTTAGGTTATTTCTATTTTCCCTGAAAGATAAGGCCAAGTCGTGGTTGTATAGTTTGGACTCCGAGTCAATTGAGACATATGAACAACTTACATCTGCCTTTTTCAATAAGTTATTCCCTAGGCACAAAACATCGTCTATTAGGACGCAAATATGCACATTTTCACAACAAGAGGGAGAATCTTTATATAGGTATTTGGAAAGGTTCAATGATTTATTATCCCAGTGTCCTCATCATGGTTTAGAAAAGGTTAGGCTAGTTCAGATCCTTTATGAGGGTTTAGATTATTCCACAACGACCATGGTTGAGTCTCTATGCACTGGTGGATTTGAAAACCAAACTGTTGATGCGGCGATGAAATCTTTTAATGAAATCGCCGAAAAACCCAGCAATGGGAAAATAGTAGGGCACCCCAGAAAATAATTCTTTTAAGTAGAGGAAACGTTAATAGGGTAGAAGGAGGCTATGAATCAGATGCCTAAATTGCTGCTATAGCAAAAAGGTTAGAAGCCTTAGAAGTGGGCCAAACTAGTGGTAGAGTGGAGCCTTTTTGGGAAGGCCAGAATATTGAAGAGCAGGCCAATGCTCTTTATAATAATACTAGATTTGGTAACCGTCAAAAGATTGACCCATATTCAGAAACCTATAATCCTGGTTGGAGAAACCATCCGAACCTTTCGTGGTCTAAGGGCCAAAGTCAAGGTCAGTTTAGTAATTCTAATGCTCCCCCAGGTTTTGGCTATACTAAGAATCCTTCAGGACTAGCTCAGTTTCAGAATCAGTCAGATAAGAAAACCCTAAGTTTATAGGAATCTCTCGCCTTGTTAACTCAGCAAACTGCAAAATTCCAGTTATCCGTAGAACAGAGTCTACAAGCTAATAACAGGATAGGACAAGAAAATAGTCAGGCTATTTCCGAGTTAAAAACCCAGGTTGTTCTGATAAGTGATTCTTTGAGAGAAAAAAGGTAAGTTTCCTAGTCAAACACAACCCAACCCTAGAGGAGTTCATGAATTAGGTGCAAAACCATCGAATCAATTGAATGATGTTAGAACCCTTAGAAGTGGTAGAGTTGTAGACAATAAGGTAACCATGCCTGATAGTGAACATATTGTAGTTCACCCCTCAGGATCTCACCTCTCAGGACCAGTAGCTGAAGAGACTGATAAAGTTTCTGATGATGTGAATTCAGTTCCTGAAAGGTCTGATTTTAGGCCTAGAGCCCCATTTCCTCAGCTATTAGTACAAACAAAGAAGGAATCGAACTTTAATGACATAGTGGAGGTTTTTAAGCAAGTTACCATAAACCTTCCCTTATTAGATGAAATTAGGAAAATTCCTGCTTATGCCAAGTTCCTTAAGGATATGTGTACGCGAAAGCGAAAACTTAGCGTCCATAAGAAAGCCTTTTTAGCTAGTCACGTAAGTTCAATCATTCAGAACACCACAACTCCAAAGTACAAAGACCCAGGTTCTCCTACCATTGCTTGCACAATAGGTAACTTCCGGGTAGAAAAAGCTTTACTTGACTTAGGAGCCAGTGTGAACTTACTGCCATTCCATGTATACTTACAGCTAGGACTTGGTGAAATGAAACCTACTCAGATGACACTGCAGTTAGCTGATAGGTCTGTTAAAATCCCTCGAGGTGTTATCGAGGATGTTCTTATTGAGGTCGACAAGTTTATTTATCCAGTGGATTTCGTGGTCCTAGATACCCAACCTGTCCCTGACCCAGAGAACCAGATACCTGTGATTTTAGGTCGCCCATTTTTAGCTACGTCTAATGCGATCATTAACTGTCGAAATGGTGTGATGAGTTTATCTTTTGGTAATATGACTATGGAGATGAACATTTTTAATGTCAGTAAGCAACCTCATGAGCTAGATGACACATGTGTTGAGGAGGTGAACATGATAGAAGCCTTAGTTCAGGAGTCATTACCAAACATCTTGTCTGAAGACCCATTAGAAAGTTGTCTATCCCATTTTGGTTTAGATTTTGACGACGATAGCACTATTGAACAGGTGAATGCTCTATTAGATTCTACCCCTGTGTTAGACACTTATAGATGGAAAGCTAGGTTCGAACCGTTACCAGTTTCTGAGACTACCCTAATTCCTTCTTTAGAAGAGCCCCCAAAGTTGGACCTTAAACCACTACCCGATACTCTAAAGTATGTGTTTTTAGGCCCATCTGAGACTTTACCTGTGATTGTAGCTTCCAATTTGGATAGTGATCAGGAAAGTAGGATAGTAAATGTACTTCAAGACAATAAGGAAGCTTTAGGGTGGACTATAGCAGACATTAAGGGTATAAGTCCTACTGTGTGTATGCATCAGATTCATTTAGAGGAAGACTCCAAACCTTCTAGGGAGATGCAACGTCGACTGAACCCTAACATGAAAGAGGTAGTTCGAAAAGAGGTGCTTAAGTTGTTAGATGCGGGTATTATTTACCCAATTTCAGACAGTAAGTGGGTCAGCCCTGTTCAGGTTGTCCCCAAGAAATCAGGTATCACTGTAGTCCAGAATGATAATAATGAATTAATCCCAACCCGAGTGACCACGGGATGGCGTGTGTGTATTGACTATAGGAAATTGAACAAGGTCACAAGGAAGGATCACTTTCCCCTTCCTTTTATCGACCAAATGCTAGAGCGATTAGCTGGACATAGTCACTTATGCTACTCCGGTTATAATCAGATCGTTATTGCCCCAGAAGACCAAGAGAAAACCACTTTTACCTGTCCCTTTGGTACCTTTGCGTATAGACGCATGCCTTTCGGGCTATGTAATGCCCCTGCAACTTTTCAGCGTTGTATGATGAGCATATTTTCTGATATGGTAGAACGGTTCTTAGAGGTCTTTATGGATGATTTTTCAGTGTTTGGTTCATCTTTCGATGAGTGCTTGCATCATTTGACATTAGTGTTGACTAGGTGTAAGGAAAAAAATTTAGTGCTTAATTGGGAAAAATGCCATTTCATGGTTAAATCAGGAATTGTATTAGGGCACATCGTCTCTTCAAAGGGTATAGAGGTAGACAAAGCCAAAGTTGACCTTATTAAGACTTTACAGGTCCCAAAAACCGTAAAAGATATTAGGTCATTCCTAGGGCATGCAGGTTTTTACCGTCGATTCATTAAGGATTTTAGCTTGATTTCTAGACCTCTTTGCAATTTGCTTGCAAAAGATGTTAAGTTTGTCTTTGATGATGCTTGTTTAGAGGCTTTTGAGAAGCTTAAAACTTTACTCACTACTACCCCGATAGTCCAGGCACCTAACTGGAACCTACCCTTTGAGATTATGTGTGATTCTTCAGATTATGCTATAGGCGTCGTTTTAGGACAACGAGAAAACAAATTACTTCATGTGATTTATTATGCTAGCAAAACTCTGAATGATGCCCAAATGAACTACACAACTACCGAGAAGGAACTTTTAGCCATCGTGTTTGCCTTGGATAAGTTTAGGTCCTACCTATTAGGTTCTAAGATCATAATCTATACAGATCATGCTGCTTTGAAATACCTTTTATCTAAGAAGGATACCAAACCTAGATTGATTAGATGGATCCTATTGTTACAGGAATTTTCCCCAGACATTAGAGACAAAAAGGGTGCAGAAAATGTAGTAGCAGATCACTTGTCTAGGCTAGTTGTTAGTTCCCCTAGTGATTCCCTTCCTATAAGGGATAGCTTTCCTGATGAACAATTGTTCTCTGTTTCCCAATCACCTTGGTATGCAAATATAGTGAATTATCTTGTTACTGGTCGAACCCCTCAACATTGGGGTAAGCAAGATCGTTCTAGGTTTTTAGCCGAGGTTAAGCATTTCTTTTGGGACGATCCTTATCTGTTTAAGTATTGTCCGGACCAGATTATTAGGAGATGTGTATCTGAGAGTGACCAGTCTAGTATTATCTCCTTTTGTCATGAACATGCATGTGGGGGTCATTTTAGTGCTAAGAAGACTGCTGCTAAGATTTTGCAGTGTGGATTTTACTGGCCTTCGTTGTTTAAAGATTCCCATAGTCATTGTGTTTCTTGTGAGCGTTGCCAGAAGTTAGGAACCATTTCCCGTAGAAATATGATGCCTTTGAACCCTATTTTAGTGATTGAGGTCTTTGATGTGTGGGGCATTGATTTTATGGGTCCATTTCCTATTTCGTTTGGTTATCTTTACATACTTGTCGTTGTAGACTATGTGTCTAAGTGGGTTGAGGCGGTTCCGTGTAGAACGAATGACCACAGGGTCGTAGTCCAGTTTTTGAAAGAGAATATACTTACACGTTTTGGTACGCCGCGAGCTATAATTAGTGATGGAGGTTCACACTTTTGTAATAGACCGTTTTCTCTTTTAATGAAACAATACGGTATTACCCATAAAGTAGCAACCCCATATCACCCTCAGACTAGTGGTCAGGTAGAGGTTTCCAATAGGGAAATTAAACGTATTCTAGAGAAAACAGTTAATCCAAATAGGAAAGACTGGTCGTCGAGGCTTACTGATGCCTTATGGGCTTACCGTACTGCGTTTAAGACACCCATTGGAATGTCACCTTATCGTTTAGTGTTTGGCAAGGCATGTCACCTGCCTGTTGAGTTAGAGCATCGAGCCTATTGGGCTATTAAGAACTTAAACTTTTCACTTGACAAGGCAGGAGCTCAAAGAAAGCTCCAGCTCAATGAGTTGGACGAGATTCGTAGAGATGCATACGATAGTGCTAAGGAGTATAAGAACAAAATGAAACTTGTGCATGATAGGAATATTTTACGAAAGTCATTTTCTCCAGGTCAAAAAGTTCTTCTGTATGACACTCGTTTGCATCTATTCCCCGGGAAGTTGCGCTCTCGGTGGACCGGTCCTTTTGTGGTCCGTACTGTTTTTCCTCATGGCGCTGTTGAGATTGAGACACCAGATGTAGTAGTTCTTCGAAGGTTAACGGTCAGCGATTGAAGCCCTTTTTAGAGCCTTTTCCTACAGGTGATGTTGAGGAGGTCCCTCTGGAGGACCCTGTTTACCTTGATTGACCATCGAGGCGATTTTGTATGTTGTATAATTTTTGTAGGTTTTTGGTTACACTTCACCCAGGTACTATCTTTCCGACTTCTTCTTTACTATTTCCTCATGTTACTTATTTTTGGTACTGTTCTTTGATTAGAAACATTGAGGACAATGTTAGATTTAAGTTTGGGGGTGGGGTAGAACTTTTTGTTACCTTTTCGTTGCAATAAATAAACTCCAGAGCCTAGAAATTTATCCCTATTAAGGATGGCACTAACCAATCTAAGTGGATGGAAGCATTTTGGTTGTAGGAGTTGAGGAACCAATCTGACTAGATGGCAACATCTAAAGAGTCTATTCATAAAAGCACAGAGCTCAGGTGTTAGAAATAACATGATAGTTTCACCATATCTCGTTGAGTCCTTTTCACTTCTGTTTTGGTTTTTAAACTATGTTTCTCTAAGTGATTAGGTGGGGCTCACGATTCAAGTTGTTACCAATGCTAGGGTGAATTAGAGTGATTGAGATACAAAAAAAAAAAAAAAAAAAAAAAAGAGACCAGACCATCAGACCAACTGGAATAAATTCAATAAAGTCGACCACTGGAACCCTTGTATATGCCAGTTGTGTTGACCTAGAGTTAGGATTATCAATCACTGGTTCCCTTGTATATGCCAGTGTGTTGATATTAGTCAGACTAGTATCTCAGTCCATTAGGATAGGTTCATTTTGGCGGAGGCCTTCAGACAGATATGAGAAACACCGTTCACCTAGTAAACATCAAAACCATCTATGTTTTTCTATATCCATCTTCTTGATCTATCCATGTGATTAGTTTTGACTCCGGATATTGATGTCCATAGTGCGACTATCTGAGTAGAGCTCTGTCACTTCATATGAATTTTAGTATGCTTGAGTGCAAACTCGTGTACAACAATTGGAATTTCGCATCAGGGTACTTCCTCCTGTAGTCAATAAGTATGCCAACCAAGGAGATTCTTTAGTGCCTTCCAAGGTTCTGTGTAGATAGCTAGGGTCTGGAGTATAAAGGTTTTGTGGGTATACCTCTGGTAAGCCCTCCGGAGACAACACTCCGCCACTAGGGACACCTAGGGGTTTAAAGGCTTATTGCATACGCTAAATGCAATCGACGATGCCTGCGACAGTGAGTTAGGATTTTATTTCTATTTTATTTTTGCTCGAGGACTAGCAAATAATAGGTTTGGGGGTATTTGATAGACACATTTTTGTGTCCGATTTGTCTCGATTCTATATATTGTTAGGGCTCATTTTTGTACTTATTATGGTGTTTTATTTATTTGTAGGTATTTTTGGCTAATAAACATTTTTGGAAAAAATTGGCTCGAAAAGTTGTTGCAAAGCACCCGGAGGACATTTGCTATTCGGACTCTCACTTTGGATAAGGGGTAACCTAATTACTAAGGGGCATCCCATTTCCAGGCAGTTGCTAATCACACCCCTACTCTGGATAAGGGGCAACCATCTTCAACATTCAAAAACCAGGATTTTGGCGGGAAAAAAGTGCAGTTAAAGAACAGTTTTGGCAATCGTGATTTGGAGGAGTTTGAGGTCGATTAAACCTCTGATTTTCATAGGATAGACTCATTATGGGTCTAGGAATCTGATATGGGTGTTTAAATCGATTAGACTGGGCTCAATCGACGGATTTTTTCACAACAGAAAATATGGAAAGTCACGTGTGTGACCTGTTTTAGGGAATTTTAGAGAGATTAAAACGTTGTAAACCTTCCCAAAGATTTGTATCTATCTAAGGAAGAGTTTAGAATAAAAAGGAAAGCTCAGAAACGCGTAGAAATCCTAAAACAAGAAATTGCCGCAACTTGGCCGTGAAGAGAAGGAAAGAGATTTTGGAAGATTCGAGAGAGATTTAATCGGTATTTTTGATATAAATAGATGTCTTCGATCATATAAAAGAGGTGTCGAGAGTTTGGGAACCTAAGGAGAGCCAGAGAAGAAGAAATCAGAGCTTTACCAAACTCTATTTCTGCCGATGTTGCTGCTAAAGAACAAGAAGAACGCGAAGAACATTGACGCTCGGTAAACAGTCGCAGAACAGTGTCGTTGTTTAACAACTGAAGAACATTAAGCTGTTCAGGGCAGTCTTATTTTAGGGTCTTAAAAAGCAACAGTTTTTCTGTAAAGTTCCATTGTAACAGCTGTTTTGCAACACCAATACACTGTTGCAAACAATCTGTGTTATTACTTTTCACTCTTTCAATCATCTTTTGAGCAACAAACACACATTTTGAGATCATGATTAATATGAGGAGCTAAACCCCATTGCTGAGGCGATAGAGGAAGCTATTTTTCCAACAAAAAGTGGTATATTCTATTTTATCTTTTTATTTGCAATAATTATATGATTATTTGCCTTGAACTATTATTGAATATGATTTTTATTTGAGTGATTGTGATCTATTTTGATGGAGTATGCTTAGTTTTAAGACTTTTGATGCTTCATACTTG
The DNA here is from genome assembly GCF_003573695.1 of Papaver somniferum. Classification (NCBI taxonomy): domain Eukaryota; kingdom Viridiplantae; phylum Streptophyta; class Magnoliopsida; order Ranunculales; family Papaveraceae; genus Papaver; species Papaver somniferum. The sequence goes on from NC_039368.1 coordinate 27,693,288, forward strand.
GTATTTACAATTATTACTTTTGAAAATCTACTTGTTGCAATATTTTAGAATCAAATTAACAAGAAAATTGCATAAATATAAGTATTGGTTTATCACTTTGAACTTGGGAAATAGTGGAATCTTAGCCTTGGTGTTTCTTTTAGTATTGATATCATCTTTGATTGAGTTTGCTATAATTTTTAGTGAGTTTTCTATTTTAATATTAGAATTTAAGTCTAATTAATATCCTTCACAAGTCTGAGAATCGAACCTTTTTTACCACTATCTACAAATCACATCAGGCACACACTTACCTAGTGCTCAATCCTATTTCTCAGCCTCTCAAACACTCTCACGACTAATAAATTGAGCATGAATTGTACATATTTATTCAAAAACGTGGATAATCTCTCTTGAGATCCGCATGCTCAACAAAGGGACCCACAAACAATAATACGGTCTTCACATGACATATGTGACCGGCCATGGAGAGAGGGAGATCATCCTCAGTTCCTCTCACACTCTGCACACGATTCCTAAGGAGTTCCATACCCTTTCACGTAACTCATCCTAGTCATTCTCACAAATCAGATAATATCTCTCTATCTTGGCCAACTCGGCTAAAGATAATATTTCTCTCTCAACACATCATCGCAAAGGCTGACTCAGATTCACACAAATGGGGGGATAACAATTTGGGTTTTGGTCTGGCAGTCTACGGCGCGTGTGAGAAATACTCGGCTTATTTCTCACCGTAAAAGAGAGTAAAGGCGATGGAATAATGAGATAAACTTAACCTAGTTTATCCCTATTCTTGAAGAGACGGGAGAATTATTCCGCACGGCACGGAAAAAAATCATTGTCTTCACCGACTTGAGATTAGAGAATTCAGCTATAAATACGTTATCTATTTTCCAAGCTACGATCATATTTCTCATAACCTCTCAGAGCAATAACTTGTTCTCTGATCTCTCTCTTCATATGCTTCCCTCCCTAATACCATCCCTGATCCTTCTTCCCTGTGATTAAAGCAGCCTTTGAATGGCCACTGTGCGTGGTTTAGGCGAAGACTATTCGTGCTCAACCTCCCGTAACTCACTTTCAGAAACCCTAGAATCCCACTTCTAGCCTCTCTCAGATTTTAGGTAACTACATAAACATAATTAGGTTTATGACTTAAAGACTTCACTTAGGTATTCATGAAGCCAGGTCCGGCTATCTTTACCTTGATAGTTCGTGTATCCTGATTTGTTCTTGATATTTGAGGTTCTGGTTCAGATCAAGAACGAAATAGATAGAAATCGCAAAGTTCTCTTCGTCTCAGACTTTGTGATTCCTCAAGATAGATATCTAAAACTCTTCTTTGTTGATTGTTTTAAGGTTGTTCTTGATGGGTGGTTAGTGATCAAGGATTCTCGGCTAACTGAGTGTAATTGTTCCAGATTCGTGAGGTTTGCTAGCTTTGTCTATTGCAAATAGATTTCTCATTCTTGATCTAAGCGATCTAAAGGGAAATAAAACAGTCTTATCTGTTAGAGGCAGATTGGTACCAAAAATCTCCACTTAGGTTCAAACAACTCTTAGGTTGTAAAAGACGCCAGCTAACAAAATTAATTGTGTGGACCTTACGAGGTTCAAGGACGTAAGGAGCACGACTGCAGCTGAATTGCTTGGAAGTTTAATTGGGTTTCTACTACAATAGAAACTCCATTAATTAATACTCGAGTACTTAATAAACTCCATTTTTAGCCGGTTCCGATTCGGGGTTAACGTGCCAAATTAATAATTCGCTAAAATTATAAATTAATATATTTTTGATTACTTATGTAGACCACATATAAAATATAAATTAATAATCTACTATATATATATATATATGTTCAATACGTTAATGTTTTATGAAGATTTATTGAAAAATAAATCAGTTGTCTTCTGTTATTTGTTAAGATCAATATCACACTGAACTAGTTTTTCTTATCATCGTAAGAATTTCTAGTGTTGTTTCTCATTGCCCAATGAGAAATTATTTAATGTGATTGTCGCTTTAACAACCTCGTTTCGTGAAGGGAGATATATTGTAGAACTGTCATCATGTTCTTTCCCATCTTTATCAGTTCCCATAATACTCTCAGTTATTTCTTCATCACTCAACAATTTCATAACTTCATTTTCTTCCAGATATTCACAACATATTGACATTCACTGGATTGCGATAACCCAACTTTTCGATTAAATTTTGCAAGTCTTGACTGATATCACTCGTCTAACTGTTCATCCGAAGTGTCTAAACCTATGTTAATTTTTGAACAAAATTAAATTTATATATAAGTTAATAAGACATTAATTAATATATAAAAAATAATAATTATTAATTTATAGGTTAATTAATATCTCACTTAATTAATAAATTCTTTTGGTCCCAACAACATTAATTTATAAAGTTTTTATTGTATATTCCAATCTGAAATATGATAGTCGGTTAGTGTCTTTAGCAGCTTAATACAGTTCGGTGTTCAAAACAGACGAAGTCCCGAGAGTTTTTCTCGTTAACAAAACTTTTGGTGTCTTGTGTTTTTCCTTTTCCGCATTATATTGTGTTATCTTTATAATAAGATTACACAAGTAGTACACATTAAAGTCTTCAACTGCTTTTAGATGAAATCCATATAAATTCCTTCTTTTATCATAGTTTTTATACTTACTGATCCTGTAATATTTTAATTATTTCTAACAACATTAATGACTTCGCTTAGTTCATAGGATATTTTGCTATAGAATCTTCCAATAATTGTTTGTTTCCGGTATTGTTTTGTTTTGTTTTTTATGCCTTCCAGATTGAGATAAGCTTTTGATTGAAGATATGGTGGGATGTAAAATTTCATAATGTTTTTATTGGATACCTCAAGTTTAAATTGCTAGTAGAGTATGAATTTTTGAAGCTCTCAGATGGGCCAAAGCGCAAAGAATTAATGAAGTACACCTGGTAGAGGATGCTGAAGTAGTAGTGCATTCCATTGCATCTGACAATCTCCAAGTTAGATGGGAGAATAATAATCTTATTTCTAGCATTAAAACTCTAGTTTCCTCTTTTCAAGTTTGCAGAATTTCTCATGTTAGGAGAGAACATAACTCTATTGCAGATAAAATTTCCAAAAAAGTCAGGAAAGACAAGTTAGTTTTAGAAGAGTACATGGACTATTCACCATGGAATACTTCATTATTACAAAGGCTTGCAGTGTATGAATCTGCATAATCAATAAAACTCTTCTTTGTTATAAAAAAAAAGTATGAATTTTTGGATCCAGTAATATAATTAAAGATTAAGAGTTTTGGTTGAAAGAACTGCTCAGGTTTTTGGTTTGGAAAACTTGAATTTTTAATCTGAGTTTTTGTTCTTAAAATTTCAAAGATTATAGTGCAATGGAGACGGTACTGTAAAGTAGGAATATATTTCAAGAATTTCAATTTCTTAGGATGGTGGTACTTGTATATTTGTTGGCTCGGTAGACTAGTAAGGTTAAGGTTCATTTCTGGGATAATACGAGTTTCTTGTATGAGTCTAACGGGTAATAGAGGGGTATGTTTTCTCCATCCATTGTCTTTATTTATTGTTTACATGGAAAAGAGTTGTAGGGAAGTATATATTTAACAAAAACTCTCTCTTGATCTTATCGAAAAACTTGTTATCCTCTAATCACCAAAGACAACACTAGGAAGATTGTTAGAAGGTGGTGTCTAATACCATAAAAATAGAGCCAAAATCCAAATTTCGAATTTTAAATTAGAGATTACTTCAGGCCCTTACTTGTGAACCTTACTGTGTCAAGCCTGATTAAGAAGTAGATGTAATCCTTCTGAGACTCATTAAGAATCGAAGGGACCCAAAAACTATGTCAAAGAAAGCTAAACAGCCAGCAAATGTGGAAAATAGGAGAGATGATAGTATCCAAGAGAATACCCATCCTTTACCAATGTGAGAAATGGCTCAAAATGACTTTCCTGTGTACAAGATAATAAAGTGATTCTTGATATTGTACCTTTTGTTGTTCAGCCTTCAAAAGATTACTCAGATAAAGAGGATGGATTGTGAAGTGCTGCTTGGTTTCAAGCAAGGTGCACACTGGCTGTGATGGATTGAGTAGATGTATTTGGTCCATATGGTTACTACTTTTCGAGTGGGCCAACTGATTCTGATAGGAAATATCAACTGTCTCGAAACTTGTACCGATTTAATATTCTGATCCACCCGATCCACCAATAGTGTTAAGGAAATTGATGATCCTGTGATTAGAATAGAGTTCTTTTTTGCAGATTATGATGAAGACTAAATATGTTGAAAACTCCCTACATCTGCCAAACATAAACACAACCTGTCAATTATGTTATTCACCAAATGAATTTTTGACTCATATTTTTCGGGAATGAAATTTTGTTGCTCAAGTATGAAAATATTTAAACTTTAACATAAACTATGTAAAGCAAAATGATACGATATGCCATGAATGTCTTAATAGTTTATTCAATTCAAAATTCAGAGATGGGGAATATATGGGTTGGACAGAACTTCGTAGCACCATTTCATGGCACATCTGGAAAGCTAGATGCAACAACGCCATGGGTAACAAAGACCAAAACAGATGCGTCACAGCTCACAAAGTGGTGAAGTACATAAATGATACTATGCAATGTGAATAACATAAACTATGATCTGTGCCAGACTCTTTACTACAATCCTCTATTTGATGAAAATCTAAAGATCACATTACAACGACTGTCCTGGATTCATGAGATTGAGAATTAACATTGATTTTTCCATGTTGCCAGATATCTGTGATTCTGCAGAATCACCGGGACGGAACTCGAGAGAGTTTTTAGAAGGGATATTTTGACTTTGGGTCAAAGAAAAGTGACCAAGAGTTGCGTTTGGGTCACCGTAAAATTTTAATTAGAGTTTGGGTCACATGACAATTGTTGACCATCTTGACAGTTATAGAATTTGTTAAATGCGTAAATGACCAACTAATACTGGAATTAGAGATTATTTACTGAGGTTGCCATTTAACCAGTACAGTTAAATGTAGAACCTCTTACACGTATACTTCTTCGGATTTTCCATCTAATCTGGCACGTTTCTGATCTCCACGTCTATGGGTGGTCGTGATTTGCCCAAACAATTATCTAAAAAGGAAGAAAAAGAAGAAGTCGTCTTCTTCTTCTCGTTATTTGGTCAACCCTATGGCACTATCAACAGTTGCAGATCTCGTTTATCTAAACTTAGAAAACAAAATTCCTAATTACAAATACAATTTCATTCCATTCTAATAACCCATTTCTCTGATTCATTCCCATTTTTCTCCGTTGATCAAACAAATCTTATTTTCTTTGCTTATCACCATTAATGGATGTGCGGATGCATGTTTATCGGGAAGAATACGCTTTGGGAGCCCAGGTCGAGCACCTAATAGGCATCAATTAGCACCAGCTTCTTTGAACAAGATCGTATGCACAACCATCTTCTTTTGACTGAATCATGGTGATACAGGAGCGAATATGTCCATATGAGCAAATAAATCATTGATTCAACTGTAACTTACCTTATCGGAATCTTCTACGAGGAAATTAAAAATGCATGATCACTACACTTGGGTCAAAACATGTGTGAGTACCGATCAACTCAAACAATCACAAAATTCTTATTTCAACTTATTTCTCACCGTTAACAGATCAGTTCCTTCTCCAAAACTCAAGTTATCTCTGTTTTTTTTTTTTTCGTACTTCGATATTTTTCTTGAAGTTATTAAGAACAAGGAGATATGTTTAGAGAAGTAGGAGATGCAGAGGTGGTGGTGATGATGGTTGTGCCATAGGCGGCGATGCTTGTGCCGGAGGTGATGGTGGAGGCTGCTTGAACTGAAGTAGGGGGAGGTGGTGGTGGTAACGGTTGTGTTAACGGCAATAGATGGAGTGAGATAAATTAAAATTAATTTTGAGAAATAAATAATTAACTAACGGTCAAGATGATCAATGACGGGCCGTGACCCAAACTCTAATTAAAATTTTTGGGTGACCCAAACTCAATTTTGATCACTTTTCTGTGACCTAAAGTCAAAATATCCTTTTTTTTAAACAAAACTGAGTCGAAATTGCTTTCCAGTGGCCAAATGAACTTAGTAGACATCACATTCGCGACTCTCAACCTACCCTACAGCTGCTAATTGGAATGTATTCTACGACAAGAGAAGAGAGATACAAGAATATCACTAAGACGTAAGTTAGTGGATTACAAAGCTACGTAAATCTGTAACAAACTCCAGATGGTTGGGAACCAGTCTGATTAGACCTATGTAGTCGATTTCGGTCATTTCGGCCGAAATTTCGGCGAAATTCCGGATTTCGGTCCAAGAAGACACGATTTTGTTAATTTCGGTCGGACGAAATCTTTGCGAAAATTTCGGCCGGAAACGCGTTTTTCGGTCACGTACAAAAATTAAAAAGATTAATTCACTCACTAGTATTATTGCTTGCTGCTGTGTTTGAATTTCTTGAGCTAAAATTATTATTTGGTGTTGATGATGAGGAAGGTGAACAACCAGATTTACTAATACTATGTTTCTTTTAAGTGATTATCGATACGAGGATATAAAATATGAAACCAAGATTTTACCGAGATTTTAAAACGGAATTTCCCCGAGACAAAGTTGTACCAGTATCTCGGTGTCGACCGAGACAATCCGAAATCCGAAATTGACTACCTTGGATTAGACTAATCACGGACACCAGTACAAATCCTGATTTGAACTGGCCCATGTATCTGAAAAATGAAAGGGATATTTTGACTTTGGGTCACATAAAAGTGACCAAAGTTGCGCTTGGGTCATCATGAAATTTTAATTAGAGTTTGGGTCACGAGACCATTGTTGACCGTCTTGACCGTTAGGAAAGTTTGTTAAATTCTGAAATGACCAAATATCTATTAAACTCCGAATTATTTACTAACCCTGGCATAATACTTTCCATTAAATTGGTGTATGGTTGGGATTTCTTAAAGATTTGGTATTATGTGTCTAAGGAAGTAAATAGATCTAGTTTTTCCACACCATTCAATTAAAGTCGTCGTCTTACCCCAACTGAGACAGCGAAGTTGCAGACGCGAGAAAGAAATGGCGAGAGAGATGATCCACAATTGAATCGCCCTTAGTTTTATTTGGATTTATGGTTGTTTTGGTTAGCCATAGTGGAAGAAGAAGAAGGGAAATTGAAGAAACTACACGATGGTTTTATTCTCCATCACAGCTGAAGTTGAAGTTGAAGGTTAAATCGAGAAACTATGGTTCGTCAAAAACGGTTAGTGCATGAAACTCACTAAAAATTATTTCGTTTTGCAACATGCATATTAGGATTTATAGAAATTAGAGTTTATCAGTATAATTTGGACTTTTGGGTTCATAAATTTTCGGGTTTTCACCGTAGAAACTTATAATTTGTGTTTTGGATGGTTTGTGGTGGATGTATTAGCATGAAATTGAGACTTAAAAGGTTTAGCAGTCAAAATTTTGCTTTGTTCATGTAATTTTAATGGTTGTTCTAGGGTTGATCAAAATTTGGGGTTGTTTTTATTGTTGAGGTCCTCTTTTCTTTTATAATTAAAATAGCTGAACTTGATTCCAATTTATTATGACTTTCGGTTCCTTCAATTTATGCTTTTGTCATGCACATATTTGATTAAAGGTGGAAAAATCATCTGAGGAGGTGGATGTTGAGATTTCCACACAAGGAGTTATCGGTGAGAGAGTTATTGGCATATTTTCAATTGGTCACTTGCTGTTAATTGAAAGATGCGGGAGACTGTAGTAAGGAGACTGTAGTAAGTCGGCATAATTGGCCGTAGTGAACATAATTTGCTGGTTGGTAACTTGCATCATCTTCACACTCTCATTGCATATATGACACACCCTTGCAATAAAAATAGAGAAATTCACTTGTATGCTTGTATGAATGTAAGTTGCAGATGTGCATAAATTGGTTTATAAACGTAAGTTATTTCGGTTTCTAGCATGCCTTTGTTCTTCATTTTATCCATATGGGGATCTGTTGATTTTGCCCAAATTGTGAGCTTTGAAACCGTCTGCAGGTGTGAAGTTATTGCCTGAAAAATGGCTTAATTTGGTGTTTACGGGGTTTCGAGGTTGGGTCCAAAGATCTGGTAACTGACAAATAATCCAGACTGTTAGATTCTATCTATTCTTGACCGCTGGATTATTTTAGTCTCACGTGCGACTCATGTGCTCAATATTAACTAACATCGTTTCATAAATGAAAATTAATAAAAGTAGAAGTTATTTCATTAACAGTCAACAACGGTCTCGTGACCCAAACTCTAATTAAAATTTCATGGTGACCCAAACGCAACTCTGATCACTTTTATGTGACCTAAAGTCAAAATACCCAAAATGAAATTGTGTTGTATAAAAAAAAAAAACAAACAAACAAAGATCGGCATATCAATTTTATTAATATACAAAGGTTTGCTTATTTTAGAGAAAAAATAAAATAAAAGCGATTTTATAATAAGCAATAAATAACTACAACAATTGGTTATATACATGGAGAGGCAGAACACATCCTTGCTCTTGCCATTCAATTGAATCCATCTACGTTCCAAAAACAAAACAAAAAAACACACGAGATCTTTTGGGGATCAGAGAGCTCCAATGAGTGATTGGTCACCTAATGAGCTTCTATAAAATCGTCCGTGTCCTGGAAATAAAAATTCTGTTAGAAGCTGCTATTACACTTGTAAAGATGTAGTAGTACTACAAACTTACACCAGATATGTTCCATAAAGAAGCCTAGCAGTTAAAGTAAAATCAATCGTGAGGTTTGAGAGAATTAAGGTTTAAGAAGCCTTTTCTAGCTTCCTCAGAGAACTTCGAAATTCCGCACTGTAGTCTATACACAGAACAATAATGCTGCCACTATTTTCCTTATTTACCAAGAAGGCAAGAACTATATCACGAGGTTGAGATATGAGAAATGATGATAAACATGTTATGAATGAACTAAGAAGTACCTAAAGTAACAATTATTGCTTTTCTAACCATACCATGACCAAGGACAAAGATACTCAACAGACAATGTCCAAAAGATGTGCATCGTTGTTAAAAAAACGTCACCGGTCACCCAGCCAACTTCATTCGGTGCCGGGACGAATATCAATCAATGTGAGTGTTATAGTGGCATCAAGTTAACACATGGGTAGAAAATGATCATTACAGTGATGAAAATGTTTCAAAGGATGACTTAAGTCATAAAGATAAAAAAAAGACTTGCAGCATGGACAGTAAAGAGGCCAATAGGATCTAAAATCTCTAATGATAAGGTGACAAGTAGAATATCAATTAATGATAGAGAGTGAAAAATCAGAATAGTCTATACATATTACAAATAAACAGTTTTCATGACAAATTTCAGTTGAATATGATGTAAATACCTTAGAACATGAACCGATGTAACAAATTAAATACACAGCACAAAAGACGGAAGATACATACCTTCACATCTATGCAGTGGTTTTCACAAAGCTAAGCTGGGACAGATAATTGCTCTCGGCAAAGTCATGCAAAGTACGTCGTCGTCCTCCTTCAAGATCATCCCTGAACTCTTCCTGCAAGGATCCTCGAGAACCATCCACATCCTAAACAAACAAACAAAAAGGTTTAGACTTACTGTGTCAATAAAAAGAGTTACATTCATGTATGTAACCTTGTAAGTGTCAAACACAAACACTGGAAGTCCACAAAAGAAGATAATAAGGTACTGTGTCAATAAAACATACGCTGGGATTCTTTTCATAAGACTTGTTACAGATGAATAAGACTTGTTACAGATGATCTAGTGCATTGATTTGAACAGCACATAAATGGACAATCTCTGATTTCCAAGAAGGGTCAAGAAAGAGAACTAATTTTGGAAAGGAGAATGTTCACAATGACTATGTTTTACTGTGAATCTGTGAGTGAATTTTATAATCCGTTTAATGTGCACATTCTTACAGGTTTCTTGGAAGTTGAAATTACAAAATCTAATTGTAATCTGGAAAGTTACAATTTTAGATCTGTTCCAACCTTGCCAGGTGTGTGAACGAAAAGCCGCACTTTTCTTAAGATGAGAGAAGTTATGTAAGATGGACTGATCAGTCTCCATTAAGTTACTTCCAATGCACCAGTTTGGAAAATTACCTTTAGGAATTTCAACATTTGCTCTTCAATGGTACCACGCATCGCCAAAATTTCGACATTGATAGGACGAGTAGCACCCATACGATGAGCACGACTAATCACTTGTTCTTCCATGCTGATTACATGCAACAAAATTATGGTCATGGTGATCAACAATTATGCACTTACATTTCAATACCATGCATGAATAAAATCTAAGATGCTCTCCAGTGATCCTTGATGAAGGGTAAGAGCAATTGTTGAAGGTAGCATTGCCACGATAAAAGTACCCAACAGAACCTCAATAGGGATACATAGTGTCCCACAAGAAACAACACATCAAGAAAATACAACCCCACTATAAACAGGAAAAGTGTACCTTCCATCCCAAATAGGTTCCATTAGAAAAACATGGGTGACAAAACTCAGGTCAAGACCAAGTGCTGCACTTCCGTCCATCAAAAGAACCATACAACTGGCATCGTGCTGGAAGATAGCCAATGATTTCATCTGAGGAAGGCACGAAAAATTAATCAAACCCCAAATACAAAATGCCAAGCTAGTAAATAATAAATAAAATACCTACCTTGTTGGTAGAATGCATTGGACTATATAATCCGCTGACTTTGATACCCGCACCTGTTAACTAGGAGAGCGGGGAAGAAGAAAAATACTTCAGCCCTTCAGCAAAAGAACGAGAAGGAAAATAAGAATTATATGAAAACAATATCAGAATAGATGATAACCTGCTGTTCAATAACATGTATGTGCTCGAGAAACTGAGAAAATATAATCACTTTCTCTGAGGGTATTCTTAAAGCACTGTCGCTCGGATTGGAGCATGTGTCAGGGTGCAATAACGCTTTCCCTAGCTGCTTATTAGAGTTCAAAAGCTCATCGGAGGTGCTCTCTTTATTTTGAACGACAGAGTAACCTATCTTTATATTAGATTCCTGCAGAGCTTTCAACCTTTTTACCAGATACGCAACTTTGCTACTGGATGTTGCATGCCAATCGGGATTCCAATCATCCTGTTTATATAGAGAACGCAAACGATAGTTAGATACTACAAAGAAAACAATACTGAATATTAAGGCACCATTCACCAACCTTCAAGTTGATTAACCATGCCAAACTTTACTATTTTATGGGCCAATAATTACTTTTAGGCTAACAAAGGGATTCTAATTCCCACCTGTTCATATGAAGGTTGTAACTCAATAAGATCCTGAGGTACAGGCCACTTTGGGTTGGGATTTTCTGACCGAGTTCTAATTTCAGGACTCTGCATCTTGTACGAATTCCCACAACCAGGAAATGTACATTTCTCACTGTCCAGAGCAACACAATCAAGGCATAACAGGTGCCTACACGGGGTAATGACAGGTAAACGGCACCATTCTTTGCACCTACAAGAAGAGAAAGAAACTAATCAGTACCTTAGTTTCTGCAAGGCTTCATATATGATATTAAAAACTCAACACAAACACAAACCTTACCTGTAACAGCTACACCCATCCAGGATGGAATGTCTTATAAAAGCGTACTCTTCTGAAGCAGGATCAAGACCCTGACTTACTAAAACATCCATCGTTTCCCGTATATCGTCACCTGCCTCTGTTACTTTTATATGACCAGCAACACAGCATGACAGCCTCACATTTCTAATGGTTCTACTTCTGAACTTCCATTGTTTAGGATTCAAAAGACTTTCAACATGAGAGGGATCATTCCAGTCAGCCATTAGAATGTTACGGCGAATAGTCACTACTAACTCATTGTAACTCCTTGCATGCTCTTCCATGAAATTAAGAAAAACCACCTTCTTAATACAAGGAGGTATAGTGTGCAGATCTAGTTTTCTTGCGCTAATCATACACCTATTTAGTAAGTCCAATAGACGTGACCGACCTTCCTCAATCTTTGCCTCAAATGGCCTAAGAACACCAGCTTCCCACGACTTCTGATTCTGTCCATATGCTTCCTCATGAAGAAACTTCAGCATGGGTTGAAGATGAGAAACTTGACTGTCAGGTGTATTTGGCATCGGAGTCCCAGTTAAAATCCACCGACTGGAGGCTGTCAATGAGATAGCCATCTGTAGTTTGTTTGTCAAACCGAGACTTGATCCAAGAGTGTGTCCTTCATCCAATATTACCCTACGCCAGTGAACTTGCGTCAAAACACTCTTCTTACGCGGGCCCCATTCTGCACTTAAGCGACTGAATGTGGTGATGACAACATCATAATCCCACGCCAGATTGTGAGCCAATGGCTTTTTCTGGTCAGTCCATATACAAACATGTAGATGCCTGGGCCTCACATGTTTCATGATCTGGGTCTTCCAGTGATCAACTAAATTTGCAGGGACAACAATAAGAGTTGCTCTTGACAAATATAACCTGAAAAAGTCTAGTGGTTTAGTCAGAGAAATTTGAAGTGCAGCCACATCAAAGACCAAATTGTCAATGTTGCGTGGATAGTACCATCGACTAATTCCCCTCTCAATCTTTCTTACGAGTCCAAATGATTGAAATATTTTGTAGTATCTTTTAGCATTTCCATCTGTGGTGACGCGCGTGTCTATAACCGGACGTGTTAAACCAATTTTTCCCATTTCCAGGAGCTTGTCATGGGACAATTTAGCCAGCCAGGTCAAAGCCTTTCTTGTTTCGGAATTTAAAAACATACTATGATCCTTGAGTACACCCATGAAAAATGACACATTCTCCTCCATACCTCCAGAGGTTCCTTTGGAGCAAAATCCCGGTAAGTATAATATAGGCTGCTTGTAATCAAAAGATTCTTCAGGAGCATCGCAATTCCGATAAAATAGATCACTGTTCATGCTACAAAACCATGCTGCAGTAGAATCCTGTAAACTTGTTTCCTGCAGCTTTCGCCATTTTCGACAAGCATCACATTGAACCCAAGTTTCATCATGTTCATAATCACCAGAATCGTCTTTCTTCCGTTTCTTTCCACTGTTGCTCATCCGACCATCAGAAGCTTCCTCGCATGAACCGAAAAGATTTTTCCTAACATGACCTAGGCTCCCAGTGGATCGCCGTAAGCGTTTTGCTGGAACAGTATTAGGTGTGCATGAAGAAATCCCTAAATTAGCCGGACAAGTATCAGCAATACTTTTAGGTAACTCATTACAATTACTTAACCTGACATTTTTTGGTGAGCAGGATTTCGTGTGCTCATCAAGAGTGAGTATATCCTGATAAAGCTGTCCCCTTCTACCATTTTGACACACAGATCTTTTCCATGAAGGCATGACATTACCAGGTGCACACTTATCACCACTAAGCTCATAGTAGCCACATCTTTGATCATCATTATGACTACACCATTGCACTTCAACACCATTTGGTGGATCCGCTAACACTCCTTGAGTTTTAAGAATTAGAGAAAGAGCAGTTATAGTCTTCCCTAAGCCCGGCTCATCACAAAACAGCCCCCCGCGAAAATCCCTCACAGTGGGAGCAATTCCAGTTGCTATTTCACCAGAAACGGCATTTACATAGAATTTTAGTCCATCCGCAGTTAGGAAATCCATATAAAGTGGATGTACAAGAGTTTCAGGATTGAGCTCTCGCTGTAACATCCAATCAACTGCTGCTTGCTGATGAGGAAAAAGCTTAAGCTTCATACATGGAATGACAGACGAAGTCAAGGACCTTAGATGACGACAAGTAATGGCAATACTAATAAGATCTCGTGGTTCAAGAGCTGTCAGAATGTTCATCAACAAATCATCTGACAGGTCCCAAATTCCACTCCCAAGTGAAGAATCTGTTGCATTTATTCTAGTGGAATAAATCATTTCCTCCTTCAAAGCCCCAGGTAGACTCTTGAAAATCTCATGAAGTTCAAATCGCTTCTTCTGAAAAGATCCTAGTAAACTATGATGAATCTTACATCCAAAAACATGACAGTCAGAATGTCTCCATAAAGGGTCATCATCTTCGCGACAAAAATAGGATTCGTCGACAAGTACCAAATTTCTCTGCTCCCAATCACAACTGCAGAAGATAATAGTTCGTAATTCAATTAGCACATGTCAGAAATAACTGAAAAGGCAAAGTAATACAGTAGATATAGATTGAATTTTGTGATATTGTTTGTTTGTTCTGTTAAGTCAATAACCTCCTATGTATTGATCTGCCTCTACCACAATTATTCGAGATTACAAACTAGCAGTTAAGCTTAACATTAAACATTGCTATCACTTACCAGCGATCACAACAAAATTATACGAGTTAAAACTTTGATAAAACAATTTACAAGTTAACGAATCACTGATTGACTCCATGCTAAGAAAGCTTAGAAATTAGGTGTCACGAGATAGAATCCAACACAAGAAACAGAAAAAATATAGAATTAATAAAGCTATGTCTACTCTAATCACGCCAATCTAAACCTCAAACGCCTGTAGGCTGGTATTGGTAAATGCGGACCATAGTGTTTTCCATATTGATCTTACAACCACAAAACTAGATCTGTACAGAAACGTTGTGCAGGTAATGTAATACAACACTGTTTCTTTGGACGAAGATATACTCTATGTTGATGACATCATCTCTGCCTACACTGACCAGAAATCTTTATCTACCGAAAACATTATGTCTGGGTTGCAAATACTTTAACAAAACAGTGAACGACAATAACATTATTTAAACACCGTGACTTTACTTAACATAAAGCCAATATGAATTAATCATAAGAGAGTAGATCCGAAAACCACCCAGCTTTTTCATTAGTTTACAGTTCCAATAAGAACTTTTTCTACCATCTCAAATTTCAGATTCCCGTAATTAAGATTCACAACACACATATCAAGCAATGCTTAAGATTCCCGCGATGAACCATCTCTTACAGTAAATTAAATCACCTTAGGTGGGAGTTTTAGTGCAAACACATACTGGAGGGGAAGTTAATCCAGCCAAAGAAGATTAAAGAAGTATGAAAAAAAAAAAAGGAGGATGTGAAACAAACCAATGTATTGAAACAAAAAAAAAAATACCTCATATGGCTAAAGAGAGAAGCAGCAATGGACCCTGATTTGGGAAAGTGACCACGCGACAACAATGACAATGGCAAATAAACATCAATCAGCAGAACAACCCTAGCATCATTTCCAACTTCTCGCACGGAAACCTTAACAACTCTGCTAACAATCTCTAAACACTTGTGCATTGTTAAAACATATAGTTGATGTACTACGCTTTTACTCCGATCCACAAGCCCTAATCTCTGTCTCTTCTTCTTCTTCTTCCCTGAAGATGATCCACTTCCCCGTTCTAAAACCTTCTTGTTATCTCCCAAACTCGTTGTAACGTCTTGATTTTCTGAATTACTATTAGGAATGGGCAAAAGAGTGATTCCATCTTCGGTTCGAAATTCAATCGAATCAATTCCATCTCCAAATATCTTACAACGAGTATTGAAAGCTAGGGATTTAGTGATTTCTTCTTTGCGGTGTGATGATGATTCAACCGATAGAACAACATAGAGATAACCACATAGTTTGTGTTTCTGGAATGACTCTTCTTCTGCTGTAGAGATTGACATTCTCAGAATCGATTATTCTACGCTTCTACTGATCATTTAAAATTTCTAGGGTTTTCGTGCAATTGGTAATGTTTTTGGTGTTTACAAACTTTGAGGAGGAATTGAAGAAAAAGATAACTGATGGAAAATAAAAAGGTCCATTGGGTAAGTTCGTTAGGTTATTTCCGTTTTTTGATGATCGTGTACGATATTTTCGGATCGCCTTTTTCAAGGTTTAGGTTTTTTGTTGACCTACGATTAACGTGTGTATAAATATACTCCTCTTGCAGCGTTTTTTTCTTAGGAAAGTTAACGGGATATTGACGGATATTCTTATTGCACAGAAAGTGGGCCTTGGGCTTCTCCCTAAATCCAATAACTGAACAAATCAGATTCAGAACTAGGGAAGTGACTACACTACATACAACTTTAGGCAGTGACTAAATACAACCCTCTTAGCATAGGGAACTTTGTTTAGGTGGGTAAACGAAACTTTCCTACATTCTTTATCATGTTCGCCCATCCACATCTAACCGTTAATGTTCAATTATTAATCAGTTTCAAAGACAATCTAATAACATAAAATTTATTCTCCGGACATCAAAACTCAAAGACTATAATTTTCTTTTATACTAAAGAAAATTTATTGATTGATGAAGATCGGTTCCAGGAAGCTTATCCAACTGAATTAGTCTTTGAATGTCATGACTTAATTCGCCTGAGTATTCAAAATTAGTTCTTAGCATTCTAGCTTTTTTGGCTAACATATATGCAACTCCGTTGTACTTTCTATTAACTGACCTACAGTGCCAGCTACCTAATTAACATAACAAAGACTTAATATCTAGAATGATACCCTGATTTTTCCAATGAACATAAAAATTCTGCTCATTAACATTTATTAAAATTTCACTATCTGACTCAAACTCTACTTTATCCAGACTTCTTGCAATGGCCCAACTCACAGCTTCCTTCAATGCTAGGCACTCCAGCTCCTCTACTTCAATGTTCTCTATCAAACATCCATCAAAGTATGTTTATTTGGCTCCAAAACAGACACCTGCACAATCTCTAACGATTAGTCCAATTCCACCCTATTAAGATTCTTAAGAAGCATCCAAATTTATTTTCCAATAATTTGAATTTGGTGGTTTCCATTTCCCACCTGCAACGTAGTTACGGGTCTTACAGTTACATAATTTCCTACAATGTTTTCGTTAACCATAGAGTTAATACTTGCAATGGTTACAATTCAATTAGGCTTGATTTTTTGAAAATTCAAAGAACACATTTTTCCAAATAGTCCAAACTGTAAACATAAAAAGGTGT
The DNA here is from genome assembly GCF_003573695.1 of Papaver somniferum. NCBI lineage: Eukaryota > Viridiplantae > Streptophyta > Magnoliopsida > Ranunculales > Papaveraceae > Papaver > Papaver somniferum. The sequence continues at coordinate 27,710,372 of NC_039368.1, forward strand.
ATAGTTTTATAGTGCATACTACCTGAAACTCTATTCTTCTGATGACCTGCAGGAAACCAAGATAAGACCCAACCATGAAAATCGCCATAATCATGCAACACATTAACAACATTTATGTTCACACATAACCATATAGATTTAGCATATGGACAATCAAGAAAAAGATGTTCGGCTGTTTCCATTGGGGCATTACAAAGACCGCAATGAACATCAATATCATTTTTATACCTATTAATCTTTTTCCTAATTGGAACAATCATCCTTATACATTTCCATATAAATAATTTGTTGCTACGAGGTATCTTAAATTTCCACAAAGATTTCCATACATGAGAAGGATACCCGGAATACCTATGGAATGGTTCAAATTATCACTTAAAACTTTATATGCACTTTGAACAGAAAAATTACCCCTTCTATCTGGAGTCTACATAAGTTTATCAGAACCAATGGCAGGAACATGCATAACAAGAATTTTAGATGCAGAATCAGGATAAAACAAGAAATTAGCCAGATGAATATTCCATATTTTAGTTCCATAGACAGGCAGATCACACATAAAAGTATAAAAGACGGATTTATAAGACCTTTAACAAGAATAGGGGGATGGTCTAACCCAACCACCCAATTATCCATCCAAATCCTAATCTTATACACACACCTCACTGCCCAGAAGCTATTATCTCTAATGATGTCTCTACATTTGTATATGTTTCTCCATACCCGAGAAAATTTATCATTTAGCTTATCATGATGCAGAAAACCACAAGAATTATAGTATTTTGCATCTATTATTTGAACCTACAAAGCATCAGTTTCAGTACATGCTTTCCAAGCTAGTTTACGAATAAGAGCATCATTAAAAACTTCAAGATCTCTAAAGCCTATACCTCCTAATTTATTAGGTTTATTAATCGAACTTCATCCTATGAATTTCATGCCCTTATTCTCTTTATGACCCTACCAGAAATTTCTTCGTAGAGTATCCAATTTAGCTATAATAGTATTAGGAATTTTGAGACAACCCATTTGGTAAGTATGCAAAGAATTTAACACATATTTTATCATTTTGGATTTACATGCTTGATTAAGAGTTAGTCCAACCCAATTCTTAAGTCTAGCTTCAAAAGATTGGCATATAAGATCAAAAGATTTTACCTTAGAGTTACCTTAAAGAATATGAGTACCCAAATACTTTTCATACTCAGTAACAATTTGCATTTTAAGAGCCTTAGAAACATCTACACAAGCATCATGACTTAGATTTTTGCTAAAGTACACACAATACTTATCAAAATTTAGTATTTTACCAGATATTTTACCAAAGTTTTGTAAAGTATCATAGTATTACCAATATGCTGCATATTAGCTTTACCAAAAATAAAAATGTCATCTGCAAAAAGTAAATGAGATATGGGAGGTGATTTCCTAGAAGCTTTAATGCCTGAGATTTGCTTAATAGTTTCAGCAGCAAGTAAACTTCTTGAAAGGAATTACATTGCCAATGTAAACGGACAAGGGGACAAAGGATCCCCTTGTCTGATACCCCTGGTTGGCTCATAATTCTGACAAGGACAACCCTTAAGAAGCACACTTATACTTGTTGTAGAAATACATTGCATCACTAGCTTACAAAAATCATCACTAAAACAAAAAAAAATCAAGAACTTTGATCAAAAATTTACATTCTAATATGTCAAAAGCTTTTGATATATCAAGTTTTAAATACATAGTTCTATTGAAAACTTCTTTTTGTTTTATAGAGTGAATCATTTCATGAGCAACAATAATATTGTCATGAATGGCTCTACCTGGAACGAAAGCAACTTGATAGGGAGAAATTAACTTTTTTTTTAACAAAGGCTTAATTTTATTTGCCAAAAAAATTGAAATAATTTTATAAGAAGCATTACATAGACCAATTGTTCGAAAATCAGCAGGCAATTTAGGATTCTTGCACTTAGGAATTAGAAAAATAAAAGTTTTATATAAAAACCTAGGCATGAATCCACACCCAAAAACCTTTGAAATACATCAATAATATCCTTACCTACCAACTTCCATTGGGATTGATAAAACCCTGCTTGAAACCCATCTGGTCTAGTTGCACTCCAAGCAGGCATATTCTTAACAACATGTTCAATTTCATTAGCAGTAGGAACAACACTCGACAAAGAATTCTCGGCATCAAATATTAATGTAAGAATGACATCAAAATCAATATCATTAAAAACATGATTTGAAGTACAACCAACATAACTAAAATGATTGGTAAGAAGATTACTCATATCATGTCTATCCTTATACCAATTACAAGCATAATCACACAGAGCAGTAATATTATTAGTATGCATTCTTTTGTTCACAGTAGCATGGAAATACCTAGTATTGTTGTCCATTTCATGCAAATTCTTATCCCTGGATTTCTCCCTATAAAATTCAGTTTGTATCATATACCAATTTTCTAGATCATGCAAAATAGTTTTAACTTTAGTGTGTTGAGCACTAGAACTAGGTTCAACTCAGAGAATATAATGCTATCAATAATCGGAGATTATAAATATTATTTCATGAATCATATATACATGATAAAAAACAATAACAAATGGCTAAATCAAAACCACAAATTTCGAAGTTTATCATTATTTAAAATCTCATATGTGCATGAAGTACTTGACTTGATGGTGTTACAACTCAAGCATAACAAATAACGAACCCAAAATTTTATCAAAAAATTCAAAGCTTTAATCGAACATAAAAACGTGTACGTTCTTTTATCTATTTGGTGATAAAAGCGATTAATTTCCTCTTCCATTACTGTTTTATCTATTTAGTGATCTTTTCGTTGGGTAAACTTCTATTCCAATTAACATCTTCTATTTCGTATGACATGCTTTTTAGCCCCTCTTAACTCTAAGGAAGATGATGAGGGAGTTTCATTTTACCCACATGACAATAAGATTTACAACATTTTAGAAGGGTTGCATTTAAAATTTGTGTGGATTGTATTTAATCAAAAGTCTAGATACTTATAAATCTAAGCCATCTGGGTAATTAAACCGACTATTATCATCTTCTTATTCATTTTCTTCTAAATATTTGTAAAACTGATTCACCAATAACGGCAGGCCTGAATAATTGTAGTCTCCAGTTGTTTCCAGCATACAAATTTGTACTCCGATAATATCCAAACCATTATAGACAATACTATCAGATTAAAATCCAAAATCATCAATATATAATGGAAAAAGCCACAAAACTAAAATCAGGGTTTGCTTGCATAAATCATATGTAGTAACAAGGATCAAGAGAAACTTTAACTGGTAATTAATCCCCCACCAAATATTTTATGCTAACATAAACCTAATCCGGATCTTATCATTTTATTCGAAACTATTTTTGTTAATCACATTTACACGGCTACTAAAACTTTGGAAATGTAAATAATTGTATTCGGACTTTTACTAATCAATTTTAATGGTATGAGCAGATGTCCAGGAAGATGATAATCTTTGAGTTTTTATTCTCTCTAATGCTTTGAATTAGTTTTTAAAATACAAAAGACAAAGAAAAAATGATAATAAATGGCGTGTTTTGGTTACCTACGTCACTTAGGTATGCAAATATTTGGATTTTTAGTTGTGGGTTGTATTTAACTTTAACGTAGGTTGTGTTTAGTCATTTCCCCAGGGAATGCAAGATTGATTTTGAAATTTTTGATAACTTTCCACCTGGCATAGTGGGATGGTTTGAAAATTTTATCATGTATTCTGATTATTAATCTTAATGAACTTTGAGTTATTGATAATAAGCCTACCACGAAACTAAGCCGTTACCTATACTTTTGTGTATTCTTTTGAACCATCCTCTTAAATTTACTAGTTTTAGTATATTATTAGATGTTTTAAACAGTTTCTAGCGTTCCAGGTGACATCTATTAATTCACTAATCCTAAACAACTGTGAGTTATTGATAATAAGCCTATTATGAAACTAAGTCGTTACTTATACTTTTGTGTATTCTTTTGAACCATCCTTTTAAATTTACCAGTTTTAGTATATTATTAGATGTTTGAAACAGTTTCTAGCGGTCCAGGTGACATCTATTAATTCTTTGATCTTAATGAACTATGAGTTATTGATAATAAGCTTATTACGAAACTAAGCAGCTACCTACACTTTTGTGTATTATTTTGAACCATCCTCTTAAATTTACCAGTTTTAGTATATTATTAGATGTTTTAAACAGTTTCTAGCGGTCCAGGTGACATCTATTAATTCTTTAATCTTAATGAAAATAGTTAAAAAAAAAAAACAAGTGTCGCTCATGTGTGACAGCTCCAATAGTTTTGAAAAATAGTGTTTTCTTTGATGCACTTTTGATGACATGGGAAACAAAAATCCTATAACATGTTCATCGGTGGGAGTTACTAAGTTGTATAGATAGATATTTGTCATATGAAAAGCTAAAATTTATGGGGAAAAGCTGATGTTTGGTCCCGGATATTAACTTTTGGTCAAAAAGAGCGGAAGCGTAATGAAAAGGAGATGGTACCAAGTGCACCACCAACATTTTTGTTCGGAAACCTATATGGGGAAAACCTAATAATAGCAAGTAGGACAAAAACAAATACATTTATATCAGATTGTGTATAAAGTTTTTCTCTTTCTCTTCCACAATCAATATGTATAAACCAAACGTCTGTGTACCGGATTGCGTAGAAGAATTCTTGGACGATCTCAAAAATCAATATCCAATATCAATCTAGTTGTATCCAAATTACCAGGATCCGAATTCTAACAAGTATGAAACTTGTAATCAATCTTTCAAGATATGAATTCGACAAGAACAAGTCTTGTTTTTGATCTCAAACAATAGAACTTAAACTATTTATATTGATAACGTATTACTTGTATTATTTCTATTAATGCAAGACAAGACAAGACATCATAATTTTCTTAACAAGGAAAACTTCACCGCCAGAAAAACTCCGGGACCTCGTCCATCTTTGAAAACCATATTATATTAAACAACTACAGGTACTAGACTACTATGAAACTTCGGATTAGAGTATAGTTGAGCACGGATTGACCCACTACAAGAAAACATGCCATCAACGACGAAATTTTGAGCGACATATGATATTTCATCGCTATATATAATAGACGACGACCAATAAATTATGGTCGCAAAATAATAGTTTCAACGACGTGGTTGAAAAATTGTAGCTAAGATTGTCGCTAAATCATATAAACAACGTCCAAATTTGATGTTGTAACTAATCAGATAAACAACAACCTAACTCGATATTTTTGGTCGCTAAAAGGAAATTTTAGGGACTACTTCATTTAGGTCGCCAAATGGTGGTGCCTTTAGTGATGAGCCGTAGATACCGGGACTTAGTTTGGTTTTATGGTTAGGAAACAATGAACCGTACATACGTGGACTTCTGTCAAGGCCTAGTTATTATAACTTACATGACACAATCAACAAAAATAATAAGTTAAACCAAGTTAAGAAACCACTGGTCTCATTTTCATTAGCAAACTTTCCTAACTTCTCCCTCTACTCTGGTCATTTTTATTTATTCGCGAAAAAAATCTTTAGTTTAATATGTAAAAAAAATTGATTCACGTAGAAGGCAGAAAAGTTAGGGTTTCAATAATTGGATCACTTAAATGTAGGATCTATATAAATTAGTTCGACTGATTATGATTTTCGGAGGTTAGGGTTTTGTATTAGTAATTACAAGATGTCAACGGCTTTTGATCTGATATTTTCCAACCAAGAGATATGAAACGAGACATACAAGAAGAAAACAGGAGAAGATAAATAGAAAAGCAAGGAAAACTCGTTTTCTACGTAAAATAATTGATAATAATTGGAAACATTATAATAATGGTTCTCATACTTTCAAATTAACTAAATCTTTATATAATGTGAAGCATGTCTTAAGCCAATGGAATAAAACTAGTTTTGATAATATTCAGATTTAACTTAATATCATTCAGGATCAGCTTGCCCTAGTTTTGAAGATTGGTTATAGGGATGATAACTTAGCTGAGATTACTAAGCTTGAAAACCATCTTAAACATTGGTACAAGATTCGCGGGATTTTTTTTATATAAAGGGTTAAAGATGATTTACCTCTACATAATAGAAATACTAGGTACTTTCATAATAACATGAAATATAGGAAAAGGATAACTCAAATAGACTCTGCTCAGTCTAGTGTAGGATTCTGGATATTCTATAGAAATAGTATAACTAGTGAATTAAGAGAACATTTCTCTGAGATTACTAATTTGCAAAATCATCTTAAACATTGGTACGAGATTCAGCATGATTTTTTTATGCAATGGTTCAAAGATGATTTGCCTCTTCAGGAACTAGGTAATTTCTTCACAAGGTGAAATATAGGAAAAGGGGAACTCAAATAGATTATATTCATTCTAGTGTAGGAGTCTGGATATCCTATAGAAATAGTGTAACTAGTGAATTTCTAAGGTTAGCAGGACTACAAATCCCGATAACCCTGAAGAATTTCTAATGAATTTGGACCCTTGCATAAATGAAGAAGAAAATGCACTTCTTCAAATCTTACTTATGAGGAGATTAAAGGTATGGTCTTTCATATGAAACCATGAACAACTCAGGAACTGGATGGCTATCCACCTGGATTATGTCAGTAGATGTGGAACATGGTTGGTGATAGCATCATCAAAATGGTAAGAGATTTTTTTATACTTTAGACATTTATTTAAACAAATGAACCATAGTTTCGTTAGTCTAATAACAAAATGTAATACACCTAAGAATCCCTCTGACTACAGACCAATAAGTCTTAGTAATGTAGCTTACATAGTTATCTATAAGATCTTAGCTAGTAGGTTAAAAAAGGTCATGGATAAATTTTAGGTCCGTGTCAAGGTGCCTTCCTTTCGTCTAGGTTAATAATTGATAGTATAGTTCTAGCACATGAAATTATGGACACAATGAAAAATTGTTGGGATAAGAATGGTATTATGGCAGTTAAGCTTGATATGTCGAAAGCTTTTGATAGGATTGATTGCAATTTTTTTTGTTTCAACTCTTAGATGACTAGGATTTCATGAACATTGGTGTGAAATGACTTATGAGTGTGTTTCAACTATTTCGGCATTCATTCTCCTTAATGGCAGTCCCGGTGATATGTTTTTTCCAACAAGGGGTCTTAGACAGGGAGACCCCTTGTCCCCTATCTCTTTATGATATGCATGGAATCATTATCTTGTCTTCTTGTACAAGATGAGAATGATGGTAGTATTCAGGGAACCAGGGTTACAAGAAACAGTGCTTCCATTAGCCATTTGTTCTTCGCAGACGATTGTCTAATCTTTACTAGAGCCAGTGTTTCTGGAACCTAAAATTTAGAGGAGATAACTCATAAATTTATTAAATTTTCGGGACAGTTAATCAACTACGGAAAGTCTGGTCTCGCTTTTGGTCCCACGACTAATCCAAATACTAAGAATCAGATTGCTAGTATTCTTAATATTAGGAGAATGGTACTACATGATAAGTATTTGGGTATACCACTCTTGTTTCATAAAAATAAGTTAGAAACTTTTGGTCATAGGAAAAATTCGTTAATGTGCTAGCATTGTGGAAGGGTAATCATCTTAATCAGTCGGGAAAGACTGTTATTACACAAACAATATTAGGCTCATTAGCTTCATATCACCTAGAGGTGTTTCATATTCCTATATCGCTCATTGATAAGTTTTATAAGATCCAAAAAACGTTCTTGCTTAATAAAAAACATAATAAAAACATACAATTGGCCAGGTGGGACATTGTTGCTCATCCGAAGTACTAGGCGGCTTGAATATAAAAAATCTAAAGGTATGAATACTGCTCTTTTTAGTAAGCTTGCATGGAGAATAATTACTAAGGAAGATTATCATTGTTCTTACATAACAAAATGTATGTAATTTCCAGCTCATAATCCTATTCATCATGTTAATGACAAACAAGGTTCTTAGAATTGGAAAGGTGAGAGTATTAAGAAGAATTATTGTCGGGAGGTAGCAGATGAAAGGAGTATATCCATATGGAAAGATGTTTGGATTCCGAATGGAAGAAACACCATTTTCCCATTATGTTTCAGCCTATATGAAAACTATAGATGGGTTAATCGATTATAATATATGTTTGCGGGGGAAAACGGTTTGCTAGTTATCTTGTGAAAAGTGGTGGAGGAGGCAAGTACTCGATGAAGAAAATCCTCTGAACCTTTAAACAAATATACTGCACGGAAGTACTTTGAGTTCGAGATACTAATTTTTATGACTCTGGCCTAAAACAAATGCTCGTTCCATATTCAACTAGGTCACATGAAAAGAGAAGGGAGGAAGCTGAGAATGTGTGGAGATCAATGAAGATTGATTAATTGATAATGTGATGTGTTGAACTGCTTTGAAGATGATTTCTCTGTGTAGACGAGAGAAATTATATGTGAGTGATTGATAATTGACTGCGTGTTGAGTCTTACTCGATTCATCTGTCTTAGTTATCAAATCATAGGTTGAGAAACTTATTTATTGCAGCACATCGATCTCATGTAAGTGGTGACCGTTGAAGAGAGTGGAAGAATGGGAAAGTTGAAGAATGTGCATAAACCACTTCCACTTTGTATGGAAGACTTGGTTGATTGACCATCCACTATTCTATTTACTCCTTCAAATGTCAGCACGACTTACTCACATTTCTTATCATGGATGTATTTATTGCAGCACATCGATCTCTTGTAAGTGGTGACCGTTGAAGAGAGTGGAATAATGGGAAAGTGGGAACGTGCATAAACCACTTCCACTTTGTATGGAAGACTTGGTTGATTGACCATCCACTATTCTATTTACTCCTTCAACTGTCAGCACGACTTACTCAAATTTCTTATCGTGGATGTGTTGCACATCACACGTGATGTAGGCCGCCATACCAAAACCCTAGTGAATATCCCCCATGTGATATGAATTTATGTCTCATGTGAAAGTGTTTTGCAGACGTATTTTATGTGTGATCAATATTTGACCTAGTTAGACTATGAGTCTTAACTGATGAATTGAACAAAGTTTGTATGGAAGACTTGGTTGATTGACCATCCACTATTCTATTTACTCCTTCAACTGTCAGCACGACTTATTCAAATTTATTATCGTGGATGTGTTGCACATCGCACGTGATGTAGGCCGCCATACCAAAACCCTAGTGAATATCCCCCCATGTGGTATGAATTTATGTCTCATGTGAAAGTGTTTTGCAGACGTATTTTATGTGTGGTCAATATTTGACCTAGTTAGACTATGAGTCTTAACTGATGAATTGAACAAAGTTTGTATGGAAGACTTGGTTGATTGACCATCCACTATTCTATTTACTCCTTCAACTGTCAGCACGACTTACTCAAATTTCTTATCGTGGATGTGTTGCACATCACACGTGATGTAGGCCGCCATACCAAAACCCTAGTGAATATCCCTCATGTGATATGAATTTATGTCTCATGTGAAAGTGTTTTGCAGACGTATTTTATGTGTGATCAATATTTGACCTAGTTAGACTATGAGTCTTAACTGATGAATTGAACAAAGTTTGTAATTCATGAGTATGATGGAAGAACCATAAAGGGTCTGCTGAGACAGTACTATGCTTTGTGGACCATGAATGTTGAATTAGGTCAGTGATAACCATGACATATCATTATGCTAGTCGGAGTAGTAATGATAGTTGAATGACTTGGATTAATAAGCATAGGTTATTGAGATTGTTGGATCGATCGTAAACCATTACGTTGACGCGTCAAGCGCTTAATAAGAAGTCGTATGAAAATATTTATTGCTAAATGATTATAGAAGGCTCATCTTGATCCATGTGTCATGAGGCCAGTCGAATGATAAAGAGATATTAAAATAACGGTCAACCGACGAACCAAATGTTATTTAATGGACCAACTGAGTATTGATAGATGGATCAATATTGCTCAAATATTGATAATTGAATCAATATTTCTTTGCGAAATAATTGTCAGTTGAATCAAATAAATATTAATAAAATATTGGTAGCTGACCGAATATTAAATTATTAAATACTAATTGTTGTATCAATAAAAATTATTGGTGTTTGAACCTATTCAGAATTATTCTCTGCGGAGCATTTGGTTCAAAACCCTAATTTTGCAGATGGATGATTCATCAATCATTGTGCCAATGGATGAGAAAGGGACCGGTCATAGGTGGTGATGGACCGACCATGTGGCATCTAGATGCTTGACTAAGCATTCACCAAAGTCAGTTGCAGAGCAGTTGGTGAAAGGATAATTAACCAGTGTTTTAAACATAACTAAAATAGTGCTTTACTGAGCATTAGGTAGTAAAACATAATTATGGAAGGAGGGGGACCGGCCAAGGGGTGTAAGCCCTTGGTGGTCGTGGGACCATCTGATGGTGAATGGGTTATCTTCCAGAAGACTAATTAGATCATTAATCAATGATGCAGGTGGGACCGACTTTCGGCAAGCAACAAGCCGACCATGGTGGCATGTTCGTGTAATTATGTTGTTTGCAGACCAATCGAGAGAATTTTTGTATTTTCTGATGGTTCATCGAGCATTATTTCATCCTTTTATGAAGAATTTGTGTTTGACTGAAACTCTTAATTTTTCTTGCAAGACCAATTGTTGGAAATAATAAAATAATATTATTTAAATATTTTTATGGTAGAAGTCATAATGTTTGCAGGACCACTTGCTTTGCTAACCATATGGTCCATGAAGCAATATTTGACAAAATATGGAAATCAGGAGTTTTGATCAAAAGATGAAGTCCTTGAAAGAGGAAACCCTAAAATAATAATAATAATTTAATAATACAATAAAGGGTAAAAAGGGGGAACCGGCCAAAAAAACGACATGGCCGGTCGGTCGGCCACGTGGGCCCAACCTCACGTTTCCTTTATCTTTATTATTTTATCTCTCTTACTTTTCATGTTTTGATACAAATTCCATATCCTTGTTCTTCTGATTCTCCTTTGAGCATTATTACTAAATACACCCACGCCTTTTACTCGGGGTGTCTTTTACTCTAAAGGTGAATATCCATTACTATTTCATGGAATTCAGCTGAGAAAAACCATGATTCTGAGTAAGTGAATATGGTTTAATTAATATATTTTTATAGGAACTCAATCGATGATTACTGCACTATATTTAATTAATTAGTCGCTCTATACTAGCATGCAATCTGTTTAGGAGCATTTAACTAATTTAGATTAGTTCTGAATTATTCTAAGGAAGTTCAGACACCATAAATGAATCCTGAATTCAAATAAAAAATGTTGAGTCTTTCAGCGTAACTGTAAAATACATTAAATATTGAAGGTTTTACATCAGAAGCCCAAATATTGTCGTTATATATTATCACATTTGATGAGGTTACAGAACTGCAGTCACTTTTCTTGCGGAAGGTGAAGATATAAATTTATTATGATTCTAATGCTGATGAGAGATACATAATTTTCGATGTGATTTTTCGAGTATGACCTTCGTCAAAAATCCACCATCAACAATACCAAAACTTGGAAAATAAATATAATTACATAATTTGTTTGATGATAAAACTGTTAATGATATTGTATATGTTATGATTTCATCTTATGGAAAGGACTAGTTGTGTTGGATATCAGATTGCAATTGATTGTTTTCTGTTAAGAGAACATACAGGGTTGTAGATACTGCAAGTATTGTTGGTAATAATAATGTAGCTAACATAAATTTCCCTTGGACTAAGTTTTGGAAAACTAGCCTCCCTTGCACTTCTTGTGGAAGTGTGTGCAAGGGTGATTACCAGTAAGTGATAAAATAATAAAGCATGTGGCGTCTGTTAGCCCCAATTGTCTTTTTTTTTTTGTGACAGGAAAGTCGAATCCACCCAACATTTGTTATTAGAATGAGATATAGACTGGCTGAGGAAATTTGGTTGGTTGTTGATATTAACCTTGTAGGTTGGATTAATGGTGTTCCTATTAATTATTGGCTAGCTAGCTGGTACTTTGCAGGTGTTAATAATGATTGGAATCGACATGAGATGAAAGAAATTGCAGGTTTCACACTCTGGAACATTTGGAGGTTGAAATGTGCAGTAAATTTTAATATACACAAGTAAATATTTTAATAAATTGAGTCGGATCAATGATAGCAGGGCTAAGTGGGCAGCAACCAACTCTAATATGTTGTTTGTTAGTTCGGGTCCAATACCTCTAGTTCAAGTTGCTTGAAAGAAACCAACAAAATAATTTATAAAAATCAATTTTGATACTTCTTTCTCAAAGGATTCTAAAATTATGGAAATCGGTTTAATAATTGGTGATGATGCGGGAAGTAGGAGAGCGGAGGGATGTATACTAGCAGTAGTTCAAGATGCTGAAAAGGCAAAAGTGCCTGTTGCATTGGAAGGGATTAAGTGGGCAGTGGAGCATCAAGACCAAAATCTACAACCAGAAGGGGATTGTGTCAACATGGTGAGCGATTAATGGCAAGATAGAATTAGTGAAATGGACAAGGTTAATGGCAAGATAAAATTAGTGAAATGGACAACAAATAGTATCATTTATGATTGTTCAGAACTTCTTAAATAAGGGGGATATTTTTATGTCCCAAGAGAAACCAACGAGGTTGTGGATCTTTGGGAAAAAGACGCAAAACTTAGGGAAAACTATGTTTTATGGAATGAGGAGGTACCATTATGGGTATCATCTCTCATATTAGAAACACTGAATGTATCTCAGTAACTCATTAATGAAATTTTCCTTTCCTATTAAAAAATTAAAAATTAAATAAATATACTGAGATTCTCACTTTTTTAGAGAGGGAAAGAGGTACCAACCAAAAACAATCAAAGCTCATGATAAACCAATTTTTTTTTATGAAACACCAAACCGATACATTTAAGTTGTTAGACCTGTAAAAGCTTGAACTATAAAATTTAAACAAAAATAAGACTAGTTTTACTAAAAAATGAGGCATATATGTAGATGAAAAAATATACCACCTACTAATAATGAGTTGTTTAGAAACCGAAAACTACAAATAAGCTATTAATATAAGCATTTAAAGAGTTGTGAGCTTGTTAGAATCTATAAAGAATTCAGCTCAAAACTGATCGAAGAGTCCATGGGAAAAAAAGGTGCGTATAGGTAGGACCTAATGCATAAGGTCTTTACACAGTTACAACATGGGTCGTACTAGTCAAGCATTTGGAGACCAAGTCCTCTGAACATGTACTCTTATATATAGCCTACAAGGCATTGTAAGTGGACATGATTTTTAATATAATCTCATTTACACTTTTATTTTTATTCTCTTGTCTCCCAAGTAATTTATTTACATATATAAATACTCATTCCAAAATAAATGAATAAATTCGGATAATCAATCGACTTGATCGAGATCGTGCCAAGGTAAATAAACTGATATCTTCGTATGGCGTTCGAAGTTAGGAGGTATACTTGTGAAAAAGCGGGGGTCTAACAACACCACCCAATATTTCGCTTAGCAATCTTTATGGACAAATTTGAATATACTTTTAAGAGAATAAACAAGACTCAATCAATTAAAAGTACATCAACAAGTTTATATCTCTTTCTCTTGATGTGATTTCCTCAAACAGAAACTGCGAGTACTAATCAAATACAAGGAATAACTTGGATGGTACCAAAGACCAATATCCAATGATCAATCAATGACAAACAACAACCAAAGGTTGGATTACACTAATTGATGATCTAAGGCACAACGTGTATTATTTCAATTATAAAGATAAAACAATATAATGCGGAAACTAAAATAACACAGACACCAGAAATTTTGTTAACGAGGAAACCGCAAATGCAGAAAAACCCCGAGACCTAGTCCAGATTGAACACACATTGTATTAAGCCGCTACAGACACTAGCCTACTCCAAGCTAACTTCGGACTGGACTGTAGTTGAACCCCAATTAGTCTCCCACTGATCCAAGGTACAGTTGTACTCCCTACGCCTTTGATCCCAGCAATCCAGCATGATACTGTGCACTTGATTCCCTTAGCTGATCTCACCCACAACTAAGAGTTGCTACGACCCAAAATCGTAGGCTTTGACAATAAACAAATCTGTCTCACACATACAAGTCTATCAAAGGATCAATCTGTCTCCCACAGAAAAATCCTAAAGTCTTTGTTCCGTATTTTGATAATAATCAAGGTGAACAGGAACCAATTGATAATCCGGTCTTATATTCCCGAAGAACAGCCTGGATAAATCAACCATCTCACAACAATCTTAATCATATGGTAGCGAAACAAGATGTTACGGAATCACAAACAATGAGACGGAGATGTTTGTGACTACTTTTTATATCTTGCCTATCAGAGATATTAATCTCAATCCAATCAATCTGATTGTACTCGTACGATAGAAGATGCAAGATCAGATCACACAACTACGATAAAAGTAGTATCGGTCTGTCTTCACAATCCCAATGAAGTCTTTGAGTCGTTAACCTGGTTTTAAAAGAAGAAAACCAAAGGTTAAAGGAGAATCGACTCTAGCATGCAAACTAGTATCATAGGTGAAGTGTGGGGATTAGTTTTGCACAATACTAGATGTCTCCTTTATATGGTCTTTCAAATCATGGTTTCTCCTTGGTCACAAAGCAAACAATATCCACCATTAGATGAAAACCTGATTTAGATTCAAGCTAATATTTCTCAACCGTTAGATCGAAAACTTAGCTTGTTATACACAAATGAAATGCACGCTTCTAAGTTGTTAACCGTACCCAAACGTGTACATTTGTTGGTTCAACAATAGTTAACCAAAAGGTTATCCATATGACCATTTCATACCAACAATATTCTTCTTCACCATAACTAGTTCAAATGACTTCAAATGAACTAGTCAGAGAGTTGTCCAATTGCAAGGAAATCTTATTACTACACAAGACAGAATTGAAGAAAAGATGATTTGATGCACTTGAATCGGTTCATGAACTTTTATAGCCACGGTTTTCAAACTGCATTCCTTAGTCTTTATAAGTTAAAGTTCAGAAATCATCTTCAGATATATAACCTTCTTAAGTTCGCACACTAGGTTCGCGGACTTAAATAACCGGGAAGAGTTTACAAACTCCAGCAGAAAATCTCGGCAAAGACTTTCCGCCGGTTCGCGGACTGGTACTCACATAACAAGTTTGTCAACTCCAGCAGAATTTCTTGGGATGAGAAGTTCGGAAGTTCGCGGACTGAGTTCACGGACTTGGCAACAAGCCATTCTTCCGGTTTCTCTTGATCAACAAAGTTCGCAAACTTTGGTTCAAGGGATAGGACTTATGCACATATGTGTTTCCACAACAATATTTATGTCCATCATTGGTTATGTAATCTAAACTCTCATTCCAACCATTGAAACATTCTTAGAGGACGTTATACAGTTGTTACACCATTTCTCGTCAAAGCAATTTTCAAAGTGATTGAAACATATCATGACTTTCGTCACTAGGTAAAGATAAACATGATCGAAGCGAAACGCTTACCAACACATATTTCGAGATATAGATAGGCGAGGGATACTCGGCTCGAAATACCAAATGTGTATAATCTAAGTCTATATATACAACATATGACTTTTTGTCTCAAGAAGTAGGAGATAGAGTAGATAGACTTTTGAGTGACAGATAAGTTCAAGTCTTCACATACCTTTTTGTCGAGAAGTTCCACCGGTTCCTTGAGTAGTTCTTCTTCTTGTATGATGAATTTCCATGAAGTCCTTGAGCTTAACTACACTTTCTATCCTAGTCCGCGACTTAGCTATAGTAGACTAGAAATCAGGACTTATAGTTTTGATCACTAACATTGACAAACATGATTGAGATATGAACGCATGCGACTTCGACCGAGCAATGCTCTAACAATCCCCCCCTTTGTAAATTTTAGTGACAAAACTATCAATACATATGAAATACAAAAAATATAAAGAAACTTTAGTAGCTCCTATTCCACATGTCTAACCTTCAACATTCCTCGAAATCTTCGTCACTTCCAAGTACTCCAATGATCCCAAAGGTTGTAAGTTTAGCATCACCGTTGTTGAAGATCCATAGCTATAACAATGAGAAAGCATCGGTCTCGATCGTTGTTATACAGTGTCATAGTATTATTACACAGTGTCAAATTCCAGTTGTATCACAACTTCAACAATAATACTATGGTGATATGTATCACTCCCCCTTAGTCAATACTCCATCTCACATGGAAACTACTCCCTCTTACACAATGATCCGAAAACCATATGTATTTGTAGTGTGAACTACATATTAATTCTCCCCCTTTTTGTCAATAAAATTGGCAAAGGTACAAGAACGGGATCATAATGAAATTTCCGTAAGAGAAATTTCATGACTAAAATAAAAAATACATACCATCTAATATAGATGCAATCATATAGCCGAAGCTAATAGCATTCATCAAGGAGTTTAAAGATACAAGATAACCCCTTTAATATTCTACAGCCACACCCCCTCAAGATATGACCATTAAGCACAAGTTCAAAAGAACTCTCCCCCATTAGATGTCATTCCCAAGGGAACAACAAGAGCGACCTTAATTTCAAAAGAAAAAAAGGATTTTGATTGGACACCAAAAACCATGAGAATGATTTTCTATATCCAAAAACTTAATCAAATTAATCACAAGTAAACCCATGATTAATTTAATCGGAATACGCAATCAAATTAAACACAAAAGTGATCAACTTAGTTGATTATGCTCGACATAAGAGAACTTACGGAGCATACGACTAACATAACCATTAGAAAATGAATAGGATAGTCGTTCATATACTCAACATAAGAGAAATCTTACGGAGTATGGAAATACTCAACTAAATTAATTATCAGATAACCCATAATTAATCTAATTGGAATACACAACCAAACTAATTACAAAAGTAATCAATTTAATTGTCAGATGTTTTGCTCGACATAAAAAGACTTATGGAGCAATAACTAAATAACCAAACAAGATGATTAATTTAGTTCAAGAACGCTCAACATAAAGTACCTTACGGAACAACTAATCAAAAATTAATCAACTTGGTTGTATCGTGCTCAACATAAGACATATTACGGAGCCTCACAGTATTACATAAAATATGGATCAGTAAAGATCAATATTGTGGAATACACAAGGATTCATTCTATCTTCCATCACTATTTGCATAACGATATTTAATAGACATAATCCTTGAACACAAAAGATTTTAACCTATCTTCCATCAAAGAATTGACAATATAAGCTTAAATTTTGTAAATGTCAAAAGTCTATTCATCCTTAAATCAATACATGAATACCGATGATGAACGACTTTACCTTTGACAAAATATGGGACAACATAGTTCACGGACGTAAACACCAATATCCCATAACAAATTGCATATAACAAATCATAAAGATTAAATACTGCAAACCATCATCCTCCAAATATTTTTAGAATTTAAACCAATAAACCTAAAAAAGAACAAGAAGATGAAAAATAATAGCTATGTGTAGTCACAGTCATTGATATTAAAGCACTAGTTATTCTTCCAACTAAACCAAAAATAAGACATACTAGGAAACAATATCTTTGAGAAATTCCTTATCATTCTCGAACTCCTTGTCGTCAACATCCATCGGAATATAAGGTTCGTGGAGGAAGGAGTCAATACAAACAAGCCGTCTTGGCTGATGATGTCGAACCACGGCCTTTTTAATTTCCAAATATCTTAAAACGAAATCCTTTATTTCACTAATCTCCTTTCTTACTTCCTTCAACTCATCAAGAACATCGGAAAACTTCTGAGAGTTAGAAGGGACAACCCTTGGCTTTCCTGTATTCCTCCTCTTTCTTTTCAAGGAAGGAGTTACTGGAGATTCCTCTTTTTCCTTGATTGATGGCTTAAAAATCATATTGACATCTTTTCCATCCAAAGACATGATGCTTAGAGAACAGTTATAAACAACTTGTTTTTGTGAGAGGAATCACAATCTCATCAAGCAGTCTTAAGATATAAAAGATATGAGAGGGGAAAAAGGAATGTAGGGTTCAAAACCTTTAAACAGGTTCGTGGACGCCCAATTCTAAACCCTATAAAGAGTATAATTGTCGATAATAACCCTTTACTTTATTTGATAGACAGGAAAAACAATCCTAAGAAAAAAAACTTTTCCTAAAGCCTGAGCGGTAGACAATCTTATCTCTGTTTTATCAGGCACATGAGACAAGATTTACCAAACAACACAATTAATTTGTGTTGTGGTGAACAACAATTTGTCCACCATTTTCCTCTTGAGAGGAATCCTCAGACTTCTGTCTATCAAAGCGATTTGACCATACCTTCTTCTCTAATGGTCTTATTTTGTCTTTGGAAACCAACTTCTTAGACGAAGATAAAATCCTACATACCTCAGCAGTCTTCTGAGCAAGTTTAAGCTTCCTTGCCAATCGATTTGATCTTCGTTGAAGTTTGTTGGCGTGCCTCACTTGATGTTTGTACTTGTAACATCTTGATAGTTCATGACCCTTCCGAGAAAAAAACGAGCACGTCAAACTTGGATAGTATTCAGGCATCTGTGGTGTGAAAGCAGCCAGACACATAGTAGATCCTGAAACATTACAACCAGAGTTTACAAAGGATGGGTCAATAAATTCTTCCAGCTTGATTGGATTCTCTTCTTCACCGAAACCATCAAGGTTGATATATGTATTGCTACAAGTCAAAATCAATGTTTTCACATGGAATGCCAACACTTGATTTCCTATCTTCATCAGAATCATAGATCTCAGACATCTCATCAAGTGTTACAACAAGACCTTTGTTCCTAGTGTATTTTCTACGATTTGGGCACTTGTTTGCAAAATGACCACAACCTTTACACTTAAAGCAGCGTGGAATATCCTCGTCATCATCCTCGCCAGCATCCCTGTTTTTAGGAGGAACGCGATTGTGAGGTTTATCTGACGACCTAGTTTTGTCTCTTGAAAACCGTTTACTTCTCTTCAATAGAAGATCCCTAAACTGTCTTGTGATCAAGGAGAATGATTTGTCAAGATCTTCATCCGAAAAATCACCCTCAGACTGATCATCCTCAGAGACATAAACACTTTTACTTTTATCAAGTAACTAAGTGTTCTTCTGTGCTTTAAATGCAACATCCTTTCCAATTTTGGATGTATGCTCATGATCAAAGATCTTTAGCTTTCCAACCAATGTATTTCTGGAAAGATTATCAAGGTTATTTCCCTCAACGATGGCATGCTTCTTAGACTCGTATCTAGATGGCAGCGATCTGAGAATTTTCATCACAATGTCCTTTTCAGGAATAGTCTTATGATGTGATTTTTAAAGTGGTAGAAAAAGTGGTAATAAGATTTGTTCAACTCGGACTCGATAAAATTGGGTTATAGACTTAAAATAAAAATAGAAAATATATATACAAAAGGTTTGTCACAATATCGAGAGAGACTGAGACTCAGGATTCCACCAAATTCCATTCATGCGACTCAAATAATAATTCCAATCAATTATAGTTCAAATAATAAAAATATGGACTCTTGTTCTTTGCCAAAAATAGATTTTTGAAAAGCAATGATTGTAAATCAAAAGCATGATGTATCAAAAATACATAGACCAAGCATACACCATCAAACGAAATCACACTCAATAAAAATCATAAATCGATTAAAAATCAATGCAAATATTCATAAAAGAATTATTAGAATTACCACATGCGTGAAATAGGGCTTCCTCCGTCATCCCAGTGTTTGGGTTTAGCTTCTCATATCAAAAACAGGTTCAAAAGAATAAATCATGGCTCAAAAGTTGTTTTTATTGAAGAGATGACATGATTCAGTGAATATTCAACGACGTACTGGCGTTACAGAGTTTACTGTTACAGGAGGTGTTGCTAACTGAAGATAAATGTGGTTGTTCAGCTGTTACAGAGAGAATATTGTAGCACTGTTGCGAATTTGAGACGTTGTTCTTCGTTGCAATGCTTGTTCTTCAGCAGCAGCAGCAGCAGCAGAGACATGCTTCCTGTAATCTCCGATTCTCTCCTCCTGAGCTCTCCTTTCGACCCCAAACTCTCGACTCCCCTTCTTGAGACCCTAGGAAACCTATTTATACACCACAAGGCGATTAAATCTCTCCCAAACCGCTTCGAAATCTCTTCTTTCCTTCCTTGGCAGTCACGACAATAATTCCTTCCAGAAATTGTTTTACGCGTTTCTGAGCTTTACCACTTATCTCAAACTCTTCCTTAGATATATATGTATCTTTGGAAAGAGTTTCTTGCATTTAATCTCTCTGAATGTCCAAAAACAAACTCGACAGGGACCGTGTTTCCTTTTTTACTCTGTTTCCTTTTTCCTGCAATTCCAGCCCAATTCGATCGATCCAAACGCATGTATTAAACCTGTTTTGATCTATCAAGTCCAGTCCAATCGATTTCCAGTGTTGAATCACCCTGAAACTCGTTCAAATCTTCAATCCAAAATCAACAGCGTCTGCATGCATTTTTCCCGCCAAAAACCGTTTTAAAACGTGAAGAAGAAGGGTGTCCCCCTATCCAAAGCGAGAGTCCGAATATCAAATGTCCTCCCAGGTGCCTTTAACAACTTTTCGAGCCAATTTCGCCGCAAAAGCTTATTTCTCCAAAAACACCTACAAAGAGATAAAATACCGAAATAAGTACAAAAATGGGTACTAACAATATACACAATAGAGATGAAAATATATACATAAATGCGTCTATCAAATACCCCCAAACTTATTATTTGCTAGTCCCGACAAAATCAAAACTACAAAATAAAATCCTAACTCACTGTCGCAGGCATCGTCGATTGCATTTAGCGTATGCAATAAGCCTTTAAACCCCTAGGTGGCCCTAATGGCGGAGTGTTGTCTCCGGAGGGCTTACAAGAGATATACCCACAAAACCTTTACTACTCCAGACCCTAGCTATCTACAACGAACCTTGGAAGGCACTAAAGAATCTCCTTGGTTGGCATACTTATTGACTACAGGAGGAAGTACCCTGATGCGAAATTCCAATTGCTGTACACGAGTTTGCACTCAAGCATACTAAAATTCATATATAAGTGACAGAGCCCTACTCAGATAGTTGCACTATGGACATCATATTCGGAGTCAAAACTAGTCACATGGATAGATCAAGAAGATGGATATATAAAAACATAGATGGTTTTGATGTTTACTAAGTGAACGGCGTTTCCCATATCTGTCTGAAGGCCTCCGTCAAAATGAACCTATCCTAATGGATTGAGATATTAGTCTGACTAATATCAACACACTGGCATATACAAGGGAACCAGTGGTCGATAACCTAACTCTAGGTCAACACAACTTGCATATACAAGGGTACCAGTGGTCGACTTTATTGAATTTATTCCTTTTGGTCAAATGGTCTGGTCTCAATTTTTTTTTTTTCATAATAATAATTTTTTTTCAACTTTTTGGTAACTACCATTTTTTTTCATGGTATCTCAATCACTCTAATTCACCCTAGCATTGGTAATAACTTGAATCGTGGGCCCACACCTATCACTTAGAGAAACATAGTTTAAAACAAAATAAAATAAAATAAAAATAGAAGTGAAAAGGACTCAACGAGATATGGTGAAACTATCATGTTATTCCTAACAACTGAGCTCTGTGCTTTATGAATAGACTCTTCTAGATGTTGCCATCTAATCAGATTGGTTCCTCAACTCCTACAATCAAAATGGTTCCATCCACTTAGATTAGTTAGTGCAATCCTAAATAGGCATAAATTTCTAAGCTCTGGAGTTTATTTATTCATACTGCAACTAAAAAGTTTCTCCCATACCCCCAAACTTAAATCTAACATTGTCCACAATGTTCTAAAGATGAAATTAAAAGCATGAACAAGGAGAAACTGTTACCATTTGAAGCAAAAGAGATAAGGAAAGATATTACCGTGTCGCATGAATGTTGGGTTACCTCCCAAGAAGTGCTAAGTTTAAAGTCTTCAGCCATACTAAAAAAGGATTAGTCACCTCATAGAATAAAGTAATAGCCGAAATTTCTGTGGGTCATCAAAACCAAATAGAGCTATCACAAATAAAAGGAATCTGCAACCTGTCAAGAAAATAAACAAATAAAGCACACCCTTGTCTAGTTTCCTGTTTAAGACAACTACATCTAGTTGTGGTTCAGGTTCAGGTTCTATAACTGGGTCCAAATAAAATATTTTCATGGGTTGGAATTCCTCAAAGCTAAGATCCGGTTCAGGTATTAGAGTCTGAAGAAACTCAAGTAAAAATTTAAAAGCACATAATAATAACCTGAATAATTGTGGATCCTTAAAGTCAATCAGTTTTGACTCGCACAATCGACCACGATGAAACTGGTGGTCAATCTTAAGCAAATGTATCGACCCTAATCTCTTAAAGTAATTAGGTTTAGTCTCAAAACTAAATAATTGACACATCTGAAATTTATACGTTCCCACAATTGGTTGAAAAATATTTGGTGGGAAAAAAAAGTCGATCTTAGTATCATAGCCTGGTCTAACCTCATCAACAAGAGGATGGGTTTCTAACAACTGAAATTCCTTATGGACATCACTAGGTTCAGGAAAATGTGTGTGAAGATAATCTTGTAAAATGGTTGAGGCACATATGTCAAGTCCCAAGTGAGGGACCTTTCTAATAGTTAAAGCACATGGAGAATGATAATCACCCCCAAACTTAGAGTTTTCCGTGTCTCTAGAAAGACTAGTCACAACTTCCCTAATTTCTAGGTCATCAGATTCCTGGAAATGGTCAATTGATTCTTCTAAGTCAGGTTCATCCTCACTCATCTCTACGAGTTCATCTTCTTCGTGTAAGACTATTGTTTCTAAATCGCTAGACTCTAAAACATTATTCTCAAAATAAACTCGTTTCTCCAAATCATTATCGGCTTTGTAAACAGGAAATACTACATCGTCTAAAACGAGGGTATCTCTAGTCAAATCCTCGTCCTTTTGAATAGGTGAATAATTATTAAAATTATCGGGATCTGAACCAGAAATAACACTATCATCATAAAGTTCATTTGGAGTAACAAATTCCTGATCACTATGCCTACATATTTCAAATTCTTCATCAACACTATCCTCGTCATAATCATCATAATAGCATGAAAATGGTTGAACCTCATCTAAACAAGTAGTGTTACCAATTTTATCCTCGTCATCTTGATTATGCAAATAACTATCCTCATTTTCAAGGGTACTATTGGAATCACTGTATTGGAAAGTAAGATTATTTCGAGCAAGTCTTTCGTTCGTCTCAGCCATCAGCTTGAGGGATTCCTCTATAGAAAGTTCACTCATTATTGTATTTCTTTCGTCTATAATTACACTATTCATCTCAGCTAACTTACGCGTCGACTCAGCTAAGTCCCTGAGGGACTCTTCTAAAGGAGGAATAGGAACAGAGGGATCATAAAAAGGACTACTTTTCAATAGTTTGATTGTATCCTCTAGAGACGAAGAACTAGTACTATAATCTTCTTGCTCATAAGACTGATGTATGTGTGGATAGTAATTGGGCTCACCAGGGTATGACCCATATCCTTCCAAAGGATGGCGTTCCCAACCACTATTCCCAACATGGTCATAAAAAAGATGATGTCCATATTCAAATTCAGGTCGATAATCATTGTATTGGCTTCTATCATACCAGTTCGACATTCTTAATTGCAAGGGAATTCTACACAATCACAAACAAGGCTGACTCGACCAAAACGAACCTAAATTTCTAGCAAACAAAAAGCATGATGGCTCCACTTAGATTGTTTCTAGACTAGCTTCTATCTGTCGAAGGGGAATTCGTTAAAATTTGATCAAACCCCTTTGGAATCAATCCGAGTCAAAGTAAGTTGAGTCAAGGCGAGGGAAGCTCAGTGGAGATTTGATACCCAAGGCCTCACCGGTTACAAGGCGGCGCAGTCACGCATTCAACTCACAGAAACCGTCAAGAACTTCGAAGTATGATCAAAAGAGTAACCAATATTCTTCGAACGACTTTCCTATTAAGCTCGTTACCCTATAGGTATCGTTCTATTCAAAGTTTTAGGCTTAGGTTCGTGTTTGGTTTCGTGTTCCTAAGGCGGGCAAGAAGAGAACGGTGATGAAATTCGAACCCTTATCTTGTATGGCCAGTCCTTGCCCTTTACTAGGAATTAAAAGCAACCGTATTCAAGTCCTCAGCATATATTCACCTTAAGGAATACAGTAAACCCGCTGACAGGGGATTCGCGGGTGTTTCGAAAAACTTACCTCCCGTACCAGACGGGCGAAGAACCGCTGAAGTCGACTCGGGCCGCAATTCCTATGTTATGTACGAACCTGAGGGGCCGAGGTGATATCGTAATATCCGTCCTTCCCTGCACACAGTTTGTATTTAAACCAACCCTTCCTTAGGGTTATAAAAATAATAATGTCCAAAGTCCAATGTCCAAGTGTCCAAAAAGAAAAGAAAAAATTACAAAAATAACAAACCCTAATACAGTTCTCTTTTTTTTTTAATAAAGAAAAATAAACAAACCCTAAAAAAATAAAATATCTAAAAATAAATTGTCTTCTTTTCCGTTCTTTTCGCTTTAATATTTTGCTCCAAGTCTTTATGCTTTAAGTTCCAGTCTTTACGAAATCACCAAACTCCTTGGCTCAATTCGCTTTATGATCCAAAACCTGTAGACAAAAGACAAATACCCAAAAGCGTAAAAAAGAACAAAAATAATAAAAACCTAAAAAATAAAAAAAAATAAAAGAAAACTAAGTCTAAAAACCCTAAAAGCAAATCCGCGTCGGCGGCGCCAAAAATTGATGTGATTTTTAAAGTGGTAGAAAAAGTGGTAATAAGATTCGTTCAACTCGGACTCGATAAGATTGGGTTTTAGACTTAAAATAAAAATAGAAAATATATATACAAAAGGTTTGTCACAATGTCGAGAGAGACTGAGACTCAGGATTCCACCAAATTCCATTCATGCGACTCAAATAATAATTCCAATCAATTATAGTTCAAATAATAAAAATATGGACTCTTGTTCTTTGCCAAAAATAGATTTTTGAAAAGCAATGACTGTAAATCAAAAACATAATGTATCAAAAATACATAGACCAAGCATACACCATCAAACGAAATCACACTCATTCAATAAAAATCATAAATCGATTAAAAATCAATGCAAATAGTCATAAAAGAATTATTAGAATTACCACATGCGTGAAATAGGGCTTCCTCCGTCATCCCAGTGTTTGGGTTTAGCTTCTCATATCAAAAACAGGCTCAAAAGAATAAATCATGGCTCAAAAGTTGTTTTTATTGAAGA
This sequence comes from Papaver somniferum, assembly GCF_003573695.1. Classification (NCBI taxonomy): domain Eukaryota; kingdom Viridiplantae; phylum Streptophyta; class Magnoliopsida; order Ranunculales; family Papaveraceae; genus Papaver; species Papaver somniferum. The sequence continues at coordinate 27,735,852 of NC_039368.1, forward strand.
GATGATATGATTCAGTGAATATGCAACGACGTACTGGTGTTATAGAGTTCACTGTTACAGGAGGTGTGGCTAACTGAAGATAAATGTGGCTGTTCAGCTGTTACAGAGAGAATACTGTAGCACTGTTGCGAATTTGAGACGCTGTTCTTCGTTGCAACGCTTGTTCTTCAGCAGCAGCAGCAGCAGAGACAGGCTTCCTGTAATCTCCGATTCTATCCTCCTGATCTCTCCTTTCGACCCCAAACTCTCGACTCCCCTTCTTGAGACCCTAGGAAACCTATTTATACACCACAGGTCGATTAAATTTCTCCCAAATCGCATCGAAATCTATTGTTTCCTTCCTTGGAAGTCACGGAAATAATTCCTTCCAGAAATTGTTTTACGCGTTTCTGAGCTTTCCCACTTATCTCAAACTCTTCCTTAGATATATATGTATCTTTGGAAAGAGTTTCTTGCATTTAATCTCTCTGAATGTCCAAAAACAAACTCGACATGGACCGTGTTTCCTTTTTTACTTTATTTCCTTGTACCGGAAATTCCAGCCCAATTCGATCGATCCAAACGCATGTATTAAACCTGTTTTGCTCTATCAAGTCCAGCCCAATTGATTTCCAGTGTTGAATCACCCTGAAACTCGTTCAAATCTTCAATCCAAAATCAACAGCGTCTGCATGCATTTTTCCCGCCAAAAACCGTTTTAAACGTGAAGAAGAAGGGTGTCTCCCTATCCAAAGCGAGAGTCCGAATAGAAAATGTCCTCCCAGGTGCCTTTAACAACTTTTCGAGCCAATTTCGCCGCAAAAGCTTATTTCTCCAAAAACACCTACAAAGAGATAAAATACCGAAATAAGTACAAAAATGGGTACTAACAATATACACAATAGAGATGAAAATAGACACATAAATGCGTCTATCATCTTACCTAATGCAAAAGATGCATTAACGATTTCAGACACTCTGTGATGAAACTCATCAACTGTATCTTCATCTGCCATACGAAGGTTCTCCCAATCGGAATTAAGGTTTTGAATCCTAGCTTCCTTTTCACTGGAGTTTCCTTCAATTACGGTTTCTAAGATATCCCAAAAATCTTTAGACCTAGTGCAATTTGACACATGGTGCTGAAGATTTGGGGTAATGGCATGTATGATGGCATTCAAACCGTCGGAATTTTTCTTTGCAGCAAGTATCTCGGCAGGATTATATTCACCAATATTCTTGGGAACGTTTACATATCCAACTGCCACAACGGGAGCATCATAGCAACATATACCCATGATTAAAAATCACGCGCTTAAAGAAAATCTCGCATAGCAATTTTCCACCATAAGTAATTAGAGCCATCGAAGACTGGTGGTATGTTAATAGAGATAGCACCTCTATCCATAGAGTCAGATCGCTACAAACACAGACTTGTAAGGTCTTGAACGTGTTTTCCTGCTCTGATACCAATTGAAAAAGCGAGGGTTTAACAACACCACCCAATATATCGCTTAGCAATCTGTATGGACAAACTCGAATATACTTTTAAGAGAATCAACAAGACTCAATCAATTAAAAGTACATCAACGAGTTTATATCGCTTTCTCTTAATTTGATTTCCTCAAACATAAATTGCGAGTACTAATCAAATACAAGGAATAACTTGGATGGTCCAAAGACCAATATCCAAGGATCAATCAATGACAATCAACAACCAAAGGTTAGGTTACTCCAATTGATGATCTAACGCACAACCTGTATATTATTTCAATTATAAAGATAAAACAATATAATACGAAAACTGAAATAACACAGACACCAGAAATTTTGTTAACGAGGAAACCGCAAATGCAGAAAAACCCCGGGACCTAGTCCAGATTGAACACACACTGTATTAAGCCGCTACAGACACTAGCCTACTCCAAGCTAACTTCAGACTGGACTGTAGTTGAACCCCAATCAGTCTCCCACTGATCCAAGGTACAGTTGTACTCCCTACGCCTCTGATCCCAGCAGAATACCGCGCACTTGATTCCCTTAGCTGATCTCACCCACAACTAAGAGTTGCTATGACCCAAAATCGTAGGCTTTGACAATAAACAAATCTGTCTCACACAGAAAAGTCTATCAAAGGATCAATCTGTCTCCCACAGAAAAACCCTGAAGTTTTTGTTCTGTGTTTTGATTATAATCAAGGTGAACAAGAACCAATTGATAATCCGGTCTTATATTCCCGAAGAACAGCCTAGATAAATCAATCACCTCACAATAATCTTAATTGTATGGTGGCGAAACAAGATGTTACGGAATCACAAACAATGGGACGGAGATGTTTGTGACTACTTTTTATATCTTGCCTATCGGAGATATTAATCTCAAGCCAATCAATCTGATTGTACTCATACGATATAAGATGCAAGATCAGATCACACAACTACGATAAAAGTAGTATCGGTCTGGCTTCACAATCTCAATGAAATCTTTGAGTCGTTAACCTGGTTTTAGAAGAAGAAAACCAAAGGTTAAAGGAGAATCGACTCTAGCACGCAAACTAGTATCACACGTGAAGTGTGGGGATTATTTTTGCACAATACTAGATGTCTCCTTTATATAGTCTTTCAAATCAGGGTTTCGCCTTGGTCACAAAGCAAACAATACCCACTGTTAGATGAAAACCTGATTTAGATTCAAGCTAATATTTCTCAGCCGTTAGATTGAAAACTTAGTTTGCTATACACAAATGAAATGCACGCTTCTAGGTTTGTTAACCGTACCCAAACGTGTACATTTGTTGGTTCAACAATAGTTAACCAAAAGATTATCCATATGAGCATTTCATACTAACCATATTCTTCTTCACCATAACTAGTTCAAATGACTTCAAATGAACTAGTTAGAGAGTTGTTCAATTGCAAGGAAATCTTATGTACAACACAAGACACAATTGAAGCAAAGATGATTTGATTAACTTGAATCGGTTCATGAAATTTTATAGCCACGGTTTGAAAACTGCATTCCTTAGTCTTAATAAGTTTAAGTTCAGAAATCATCTTCAGATATATAACCATCTTAATTTCGCACACTAGGTTCGCGGAATTAAGCAACCGGGCGGAGTTTACAAACTCCAGCAGAAAATCTCGGCAAATACTTTTCGTCGGTTCGCGAACTGGTACTCACGCAACAAGTTTGTCAACTCCAACAAAATTTCTCGGGATGAGAAGTTCGGCAGTTCGCGGACTGAGTTCGCGGACTTGGAAACAAGTCATTCTTCCGGTTTCTCCTGATCAACAAAGTTCGCATACTTTGGTTCAAGGGATAGGACTTATGCACATATGTGTTTCCACAACAATACTTATGTCCATCATTTGTTATGTAATCTAAACTCTCATTCCAACCATTGAAACATTCTTAGAGGACTTTATATAGTTGTTACACCATTTCTCGTCAAAGCAATTTTCAAAGTGATTGAAACGTATCATGACTTTCGTCACTAGGTAAATATAAACATGATTGAAGCGAAACGCTTACCAATCATATTTCGAGATATAGATAGGCGAGGTATACTTGGCTCGAAATAACAAATGTGTATAATCTAAGTCTATATATATAGCATGCGACTTTTTGTCTCAAGAAGTAGGATATAAATTATATAGACTTTTGAGTGACAGATAAGTTCAACTCTTCACATACCTTTTTGTCGAGAAGTTCCACCGGTTCCTTGAGTAGCTCTTCTTCTTGTATGATGAATCGCCATGAAGTCCTTGAGCTCAACTATACTTTCTATCCTAGTCCGAGACTTAGCTATAGTAGACTAGAAATCAAGACTTGTAGTTTTGATCACTAACATTGACAAACATGCTTGAGATAGTAACACATGCGAGTTCGACCGAGCAATGCTCTAATAACTTGAATTATACATGTCAACAGTGTTTTTGTGTTGTTTAAATTTGGATAAATCAATCTGAAAAAGAAAATTCCAAAAATAAAAAAAATACAAATATAAAAAGGACATGACTCATAGGTAACTACCAAAAAGTAAAATTTAAAATAAGGTTCCACCTATTAGCCACCACACTATTCCTACTTGCCACCCTCATCGGAATTTGTAGAGAAATTCTATTTTTCGATTATATTTTTTCCTGTTTACCACCCACAAAAGTCAAATTAAGTTTGACTAAAACTATCACAAATACAATTTGTCTTCTTGTCCATTAATATCTTTTTCAATAAAAACCCATTAAAAGAGGTTTAACCCTAACTAGTTTAAAATTTTGTTTAAAATCAAAAATCAAGGTAGGTCCTGGTTTTATATATATACATGATCATGTGAGGGATACGTTGTATGATGTATTGTGGAGAGCTGGCATTTCAGCAAAGAAAGAAGCGGTTGTCAATTTTTGACTAACCCACATGAAGGGAGATCTACACTTAGGCCAGGTGACGTTCTTATCTTTGGATGGGCTAATGGAAAACATGCATGTGTTGACCTCACGTGGGTTTCTCCATTAGTGGGCATTGGACATGGCACCTTTACAGTCGGCCAAGCAGCTCTGAGAGCTGCTTCAAGTAAGATAGCAAAGCATGGGAAAGCGTGTATTGATAATGGACATGCTTTTATCCCTTTTGCTTTTGATGCTTTTGGTTATTTGGCTCCAGAGGCGGTTGGACTTCTCAAGAGAGTTCAGAAGGTCATGCACAGTAATGTCATGACTCCCGGTTCGAGAGAGTTTGTTTTTAAGAGGATAGGTTTTACAATCCAGAAAGGGCTTGCGGCGCAGCTTGTTGCTCGCTTGCCTGCTATGTAACAAATTTATCTCAAATTTAATAGAGATTTTGCTTAAAAATCAAACAAATTACTGGTGAAGGTAGTGATCGGTGGGAGAGATAGAGAACAAAAACGGTATGAGAGATGGGAAATTATAACTTATCTCTTCTTCCTTCCTAAAAAGTTAGGGTTTCGTGTCCATGTGTGCCGCTGATATGAATCTCAAAACAGGGACATGTAGTTAGTTAGTTATGCATATTCTTAATTCTTATATAGATTTGTTTTTTGTAAGTTCAAATGCATTCAAAAGCCTAACTCAGGGAGTTAGTAACCATTACATTAGATGTATCTACTTCTAAACTTTGAAAAATACAATTAGGTGGATCACTGATCCAATCAACAGAGCTAAGAAAAGTTTTTGCCTATTTTGCAAGAGTATCTACCACATTGTTAGTAGTTCTTGGAATATAGAAGAAACCCAAAAAGTTTTGACAGCAATAAAAGTCTCTTTTTACTTCATCCATGATAACTTGATTCTGCCATGAGATTTGAGAAGGTAACGCGTTCAAATAATCAGACAGGTTCTTGCAGTCTCCTTCCATACTGAAGTTTGTTAACCTTCTTTCTGTCGCCCATTTAGCTCCTTGTAAGAGTCCTAGAGCTTCCGCTTCTTCTGGGTTAAAAGCTGTGACTGGACCTGCTCTGCCTTGTTCAAACTTGCCCGCGTCGTTCCTAAGGATTAATGAAAAACCTGCAGGCATATCTTTAGAAATCAAAGCAACATCAATATTAAGTTTCTTTTGTGTTCTCTTAGGAGGTAACCATTTTGGAGTTTCAGTTTTATCTGTTGTGAGTTGTCTAAAAGAAGGGTTATCCTTATACCAGAAGTCTAGAGATCTTTGTATTTCTAGGGCTAATTGAGAACTGGTTTGTTGGTGTGTTTCAAATGTTCTATTGCATCATTCCTTCCAAATGAACCAAGCTTTAGTTAATATGATTTATATGGGTATAATTGGGTTCTTTTTTCCTAACCAATCTTTGCAAATATCTAAGAAGGTAGTAAAACTATCAAAGTTTAGTTCAACTGGGTATGGCTCAGCAGCCCAAACAGTCTTGGAAAAGGGGGAAAAAAGCAGCAGATGTTCTATGGATTCATGCTCTTGACAACCAAAAGAACAGTTAGGATGAATATCCTTCATAAATTTAGATAATTTCGGATTTTTAGATATAGCATTTTGTAGACACTTCCAAGCAAATATTTTAATTCTTTGAGATACATTAAGACTCCATAAATCTTTCCAAAAAAGAGTCAGGCTGTCATAAATTGTAGTGGTTCACTGTTCTTTCATTGAGCTTGTTATACATAGACTTAATAGTAAAAATGCATGAGTTAGTAAGAAGCCATCTGAGAGTATCTGGTTTGTTTATGTCTATTCTAATGTTATTGATTTTCCTAGCAATATGTACTGGAAACAATTCACAGATTAGAGGAGAATTCCATTTGTTGGTGGTTGGATCAATGAGATCCTTCACAAGTGTTAAGTGAGAGTTAGTAGTAGTTCTAAAACCACTAAGATTGACTTCCAAGTTGGGTATCCATCTATCCTCCCATATATTGGTACTATTGTCATTTCCTATTTCCCAAATACTATTTTGCTCAACTAGATTAACACCTTTACTTATGCACTTCCAAATCCGTGAACTTTTAGATGGAGTTTTTGCTTTGAAAGCTGAAGACTGTCTGAAATATCTAGGCTTAAGTTGTGTCACCCAAAGGGATTCAGGATCAGTTAGCAGTCTCCAAGCTAATTTTGTTATCATTGCTAAGTTGAACTTATGGGCATTCCTAAATCCTAATCCCCCATTGCTTATAGGTTTACAAAGACAAAATAAGATTTCGGGTAATAACCTTTGTAGTTAGTTTCCTTACCCCACCAGAAGTCTCTTTGCAGTTCATCTATTTTTTTTGTTATTTTCTTTGGTAAAATGAAGCAACTCATTTGATAGCTAGACATACTAGCCAGAGTTTCTTTATTAAGAACCATTTTACTAGCCTGAGCTAGTAATTTACCTATCCAACCTTGAACTTTGTGTTCCATTTTTTCAACAATTCGTTCAAAGAGTTTTATCTTTGCGTTATTTATAAAAAGAGGAGTTCCTAAGTAAGAGTCTTTAAGATCTTTTTTTTTTATTTTCAATAACTTACTAATCATTCTTTGATGTTTGGGTTGAACTTTTTTGCTGAAGAAAACTCCTGATTTTTCAAAATTTATTAATTGTCCTGAAGCTTTACTAAAAGAGTCAATCAAAGCTAGAATATTATGACATTCTTTAAGATCATCTCTAATAAAGAGAAGACAGTCATCATCAAAGAAAAGGTGTGAAATAGGGCTATTCTTAGGGGATATTTTGATTCCATTTATTAACTTCTCTGTTTCACCAGAAAGGAGTAATCTGGAAAATATCTCCATACAAATTATGAACAGGTAAGGGGAAAGGGGATCCCCTTGCCTTAGACCCCTATAAGGTTTGAAGTAACTACCATGGCATCCATTAAGTAAAACTGCAATGGATGAAGTTGATATTCATTGAAAAATGAGGTTACAAAACTTGTTATCAAAACCAAATGCCTTCATTGCAGTAATCAAAAAATTCCAATCTACTCTATCAAAAGCCTTAGACATATCAATTTTGATTCCCATTCCAGCATGTTTCACCTTCTTCTTCTTAAAGGAATGAATTATCTCTTGAACAATAACAATATTATCAGAGATTTGCCTTTTAGATAGAAATGCTGCCTGGAAAGGGGATACTATGGAGTTTAGAAGAGGCTTCATCCTATTAGCTAGAATTTTAGCTATTATTTTATAAATAATATTACAAAGGCCTATGGGTCTAAACCCACTAGGGTCTTTGGGGTGCCTACTTTTTGGAATAAGAAAAAGGAATATTTTGTTAAATTCAGGATGAAGCTCTCCTGATTCAAAGAAATTCTGGATAGCAGAGACCACTTGTTCTCATACTGTTTCCCAATTGAGTTTGAAAAAACTAGCTGGGAAGCCATCCGGTCCCGGAGATTTATTTGGTTTTAATTTTTTAATAACTAACCAAATTTCCTCAGCAGTAGGGACAGAGTTGAGAACAAAAATTTCTTCCATAGAAACACAAGGAGAGATATTTTGAAATAAAATAGGATTAGGGGAAGGAGGAGGAGAAGGAGCAGAGAAAAGATTCAGAAAATAGTCCGAAAGATTTTTTTGAATTTCAGGTATTTTGAAAGTTAATTCATTATTACTCTTTCTCAGACATTCTATATTATTCCATTTTCTTCTTTTCAAAGTTTTAGTATGAAAAAGTTTAGTATTTTTTCTCCTAAATGTAGTAAATTGTCCCTAGATTGTTGTTTTGCTATTGCTTCTTGGACATCATAGAGTTTTTCTAATTGATAATGTTTCTCTTTTATCTTATCTTCTTTTTTGTACATATGACTAGACTTATTCAAGATATCTATTTGGAGTAAGGTATTTTTTATTTGTTTAGAGGGAAGACCAAAGATGTTCTTCTTCCAAAAATTTAGATTAATTTGAAGAGATTCAAGATTCAAAATTAGGGGGTTAGTAGGATTATCTCTGATAACATGATTTCAGGATTCTTTAATGATTTGCACACACGAGCTTTCCTTTTGCCATGTATCATAGAATTTAAAAGTATATTCTAGTTTGCTGAAGTTAGTATCTAAGTTCAAGGCTATAGGGCACTGATCCGATCCAGCATCCACTAAGTGTGTGAGCTCAGCATTAGGGAATTGGGTGCTCCATTGTACATTAGCTATTGCTCTATTTAATCTCTCTTGCATATTAGCAGCGTCCTCTCTATGATTATTCCAAGTGTAACCATAACCTGTAAAACCTAAATCTAGAAGGCCTGCATTGCTCAGTATATTATGATAGTATTCACAATCTGATTTTTTAAAGGCTAATCCCCCGATTTTGTCTTCCTGACAGAAAATCATATTGAGGTCCCCTGGGAGAATCCATGGCATTGATTGTTTATCTACTTGTTCAGAAATCTCAGAAAGGAAGTCCCAAGCTATATTTCTATAAGCAGGATAAGGGCTTCCATAAAAACAAGTTAACAACCATTTCTTAGATTTAGAATTAGTTTGAACAAGGATATTGATCATATTAGTGCTCCAGTGAACAATTTCAAAGGAGAATCCATCAACCCATGCTATTGCAAGGCCTCCTGCTAGTCCTATAGGATCTACAAGATGTGTATTAGGAAAAAATTTAAGGAGGTCTTTAACCAGTTTTTTTTGGGATTTTGTTTCAGAGAGAAACAAAATTTCAGGTTTATCTACAGTAACCAATTGATTCAAATGGTTTTGAGTGAAAGGGTTACCACAACCCTGAACATTCCAAGCAATGATTTTCATAATTCTACTAAAACACATGGCAATTTAATCAAGCAAATAAAGGAGGATAGAATCCTATTTTAGTCTAGAATCAAGGAAATATGCAAGCAGATCAATTCAATCGAAATTAAGCAGTAATAGAGTTTAGCAAAGGAAAAAATGCAACAGTTAAAATATGAATTGTGACTATGTTTTCTCAGCTAAAAACTAAAAGTAACGTGACTATTGTGACAAAAGAGGGAAAAATTGACAGTATTTAATTAAAATTAATAAAGAATTAAGGAAAATACATGTATCGCTTCCTTATGCTTTGATGGAGGGGATAGGGAGAAGGATAAAGGTAACTGTGGTTCTTTTCCTTTGAGTCGTTCTTTCAGAAGCAAATTGTATTGAGCAATCGAGGGGGCATATCCAATTTTCGGAGAGAAGAATAAATTCGAAAGAGAACATGGGTTAAAATCATTAGCTAAAATTTTAAAAACTTGGTACATAATGCAATTTAGACGATGTGTAGATGCATATGATAAGCCGAAAATATGGGTTGAGATCAGAGGTTGTAATCCTTTGAAAAGGGATGAATAAATGCAAATGACAGTGGGGATTCAAATGACTCCCTACAAAATACTCCCTCCGTCCCACTATTAAGTGACCTAATTCAAGTTTGCACAATTTTTAAGGCAAGCAAGGAAAATGAGTATATTCAAGCATTTTTTTTACAATTATACTCTTATAGATAATTACTAGTGAAATTTTGAAATGATTTATCTCTCAAACTACACCACGGATGTTCGCAAACTTCATACCATTGAAAAGCATTTTAAAACACCTATGTAACGAATATAAACATGCCTATGCATATTTCTTATATTTCTTATAATCAATTAAAAGGATAATTTTAGAAATACCTCTTGTTTAGTGATATAAATCACTTAATGGTGGGACAAAATCTAAAAGTAAATAAGTCACTTAATGGTGGGACGGAGGGAATACAAAGGAAGGGATAGGAGAAAAAAAATCCAAGAGAGAAGAAGATGGTCTTGGTCTAATTAAAACTAGGATAGGGAAATCCTAGAGAAGTATCGTAGCAGGGAACAGTTATGACTCGCCGGAAAAGGTCGAGACAATAACTCGAAATATGTCAGAATTGATTGAGCGAATAGCTCAGGGATAGAGTCGGCAGAGCCTTCAAAAAATTTAAGGAATTGACAGGAAAAGCGCGATTAGCTAGGATGCTATCAGAAGACAAGGAGAGACAAGACCATGTAAAGTTAATGCATAAACCAGGAAGAGAATTTAAACAAAGATAATTTGAAATTTGTATTATCTAAGGTCGGACGACGCGAACCCAAGAGAAGAACAGAGAATAAGTCAGGGATTGGTTACTTAAAAATTGAGCTCCAATGAATATTGGACAGCATAAGGGAATTAAATGTTGATAAGACAACGTAAGAAAATGGAAAAAGAGGTTACTCAAAACTAAAAAAAAGGATAAACTATGATTATTAGTTATTAATCTTAGAAACCAGGGAAAGAGAAGTGTAGAATGATTTAAATTAATCTTAGAAGCAAAGAAAGATTTAAAACTTATCATATTAGATAAAGAGGGGTTATGAAGCCAAAACGTAGCCGCCTTGAATGAGCCAGGTCCCATTCCGAGCCACCAGAAGAAGAGAAAATGGTGTAAAGCCTCCTGGATGGACATTAGCGAGAAAAAGAGAGGAAGAGATGCAAGCCAAGAGAGACTAGGGACGCTGACTAAAAATTAATTCGAAGCACAAAAATCATTAATCTTCAAAAAGAAAAAGCAGGAAAAGAGAAATGGGAAAATACGAATGGATTATGAAAGAGAATAGATGAGAAAATAGAAGAACCAGCAAAGGGGCCGGAGAAAGCTGCCGTCGAATTGGAGAACGGCCAGGAGAAAAAACTTTAAATTCTATTATATCAAATCTATAGTTATGGAATGCAATGTTAAAACCTTGTCAATTTTATCCCTAGATGGATAAGAGATGGAACATACAGAGAATGAAAATGAACTTTTTTAAATTTATGCAGTGTGATTTATGTTTTTAAGTTTAAACTAAACATATTACTATGTTTATGATTGAGTTTGAAATCCCGTTTTTTTTTTCCAATTAGTTTAGGTCTGTGTAACTTGCCCACACAACTAATTTTACATATTATTGGACAAGTGATAACAATCCGATCGAACAAGTTTGGGTATGCTTAAAAAAAAAGAAAAGGCTGGTGGGATAAGAAGTTATCGAACCAGAGGGTGGAGAAAATTGCATTTACTTTAGTTAGAGATTTAAAAATGGAGAAGTGGTACGCACAACTGTAAATAAAGATGATAAAAATCCATCTGAGAGATCCAGTTTACCTCCCTTAAAAATGCATTTTGATAATTTGATAATCAGAGTTAGATAAATGTTGATTCTCCTTTACTAATCAATTTTTGACTGATTAAACTTTGATTTAGAGAAAGGGGTGACGATTATGGTCTTAACGGTGGTGATTTTAATGGTGGTGCTATATTTAACATCACTAATTGTTGGGTGTAAACAAAAGTCAAAAAGTGATAGTTTATTCTTTTATAGTGTAATGTTATATGGAGGTTCTATTGTATCTAGGATATATGGGTGGCAAATAGGATAAGTAGGGGTGGTAATTAATGAGAGTGGCAAACAAGAAACGTGTGAGTGGTAAAATAGGTAGAACCTAAAATAAAGGTTATAGGTGTAAAGACTTACCCAATGCTGAAAGCACATGCGCTTAAAATTAATTTTTGATTTCTAGATGTAAAAAGCTTATAAATTAATTTGAGCACATAATTTTTGAATGATTTCTTAAAAAAAAAAAAATTAATTTAGGTACACGATTTTAGAATAACTATTGAAATAAAAAAAAGAACACAAAATTTTTCACAAACTAAAATGTTTTGGTTCTAACTTCTAGGATCGACTTCTCATATAAACAAAACACTCAACTAAACTAGTATTCTTATTAAAATATCAATAATAGAAAAATATCTCACTTCAAACCAAGCTCCGACAAGCGAGCTTGAACAAGGATGGTCAGATATAGGTGTGTCTATTTTTTTTTTCCACAATGATTGTCACGTTGAACCGTTGTGTTTTCCTCCCATACAAACAGTCCATTTTATACCATGATTTATATGGTCAATCTTCGGGTCCCCAACCACTTTTTCCACGATGTAATTTTTCCATGATAGAAACGAACTGTTTGATTTCTTTTTTGATGTTGCATATAATATTTTCAAGACTCTCTTTGTTCCTATCATTTGGATTTCCATTCATTTTTTCAATAAATAATGGAACTATTCTATCCCAATATCGATTTTTGAATTGGCCCGTAGCTACAAAACCATATCCCGTGATTGCGATATGTGCTTCACAAAGTGCGACATCTTCTTTTGTAGTGAAATTCACTTGTTGCTTTCTAGGTTTTCTTGATTTTGGTTTTGAAGAAGACATGATGTAGTAAAGAAAGAAAATTAGAATGAAGAGTAGTAGAGAAGAAACGGGATTGAAATGCATAGGAGGTAAAGAGAAAAGGCATATATATAGATGTTTGAAACCATTTGAAAATCAACGGCTAGAAGTTCAACGGTTCAATTTTTTTTTTAAATATAGAGACGTTAAGAATGTCTCGCAACGGATCTATTAAGCTTTTGAATTCTGTACCTAAACAACAGACATTTAGCCGTATTGAATGCAAATATATTTACACGGCATTTCAATAGCCGTTTTTGGAGAAACAAATTTAAACGACAAACAATTTGCCTGTTGTTTCAATTTTACTCATATGCGGCAAATAGTTTGTCGTATTTCTATTGATTATTTCAGACGACAAATGATTAGTCGTGTAGGGAACACTTCCTGGGACTCCTTCGATTGAAAGAGAGTGTGATAGAGTTTTGGATGAAAAGGTGTTTTATTCTATCCATAGGATGACCTAATTTAATCAAGTCTTTCATTTTGAAATAGACTCTCAACCCACATATCCTTTGTTCTAAGGGCTGATATCATTCCATATATAACAAAAAAGATCCTGGCGATTCTAACTATTGGATCGATGGACTGGTATCTATCAACCCATATAAATCATGTTTTATACAGCCGGGTTTCAAGCCTAGCATTGTTTTTGTGAGAGTTGGAAACCATGTATTTTATTTTCATATATCATGGAGTGCTTAAGCTTCTGAAATAGCTTAAAAAGAAGTGCATAACCTGAACTCCAGAAAAATTCACATTACAAATGTACTGATCGAGACTTACAACACCACACAAACACCTATCGCGGAAGAAAGCGAGTTCCCTTACTTCCTTTCTTACATGGAATGCTGGAAAATGAGAACTGTAATTAAAATACACCAGCGCTACCTGCATTATTTTAAACATGAAATGAGATATCATGTAAATATTAATAGATGAATTTCGCTATAAAATTCTCCCTAACCCCCCCGAACCCTGAACCATCTCCCGTGATTGCGATATGTGCTTCACAAAGTGCGACATCTTTTTTTTATAGTGAAATTCACTTGTTGCTTTCTAGGTTTTCTTGATTTTGATTTTGAAGAAGACATGATGTAGTAAAGAAAGAAAATTAGGATGAAGAATAATAGAGAAGAAACAGGATTGAAATGCACGGGAGGTACATAGAGATGGCATATATATAGATGTTTGAAACCATTTGAAAACCAATGGCTAGAAGTTTAACGGTTCAATTTTTTTTTGAAAATATAGAGACGTTGAGAATGTCTCGCAACGGCTCATTAAGCTTTTGAATTCTATACCTAAACAGTAGACATTTAGCCGTATTAAATGAAAATATATTTACATGTCATTTCAACAGCCGCTTTTTTGAGAAATAAATTTAAACGACAAACAGTTTGCCCGCTGTTTCAATTTTACTCATATGCGACAAACAGTTTGTCGTATTTCTATTGATTATTTCAGAAGGCAAATGATTAGCCGTGTAGGGAACACTTCCAGGGACTCCTTCGATTGAACGAGAGTGTGATAGAGTTTTGGATGAAAGGGTGTTTCACTCTATCCATAGGATGACCTAATTTAATCAAGTCATTCATTTTGAAAGAGACTCTCAACCTCCATAGCCCTTGCTCTAAGGGCTGATACCAGTCCATATAGAACAAAAAATATCCCGGAGATTTTAACTATTGGATCGATGGACTGGTATCTATCAGCCCGTATAAATCATGTGTTTATACAGCCGGGTTTCAAGCCTAGCATTGTTTTTGTGAGAATTGAAAACCATGTATTTTATTTTCATATATCATGGAGTGCTTAAGCTTTTGAAATAGCTTAAAAAGAATTGCATAACCCGAGCTCCAGAAAAATTCACATTACAAATATATTGATCAAGACTTACAACACCACACAAACACCTATCAAGGAAGAAAGCGAGTTCCCTTACTTCCTTTCTTACATGGAATGCTGGAAAATGAGAACTGTAATTACAATACACCAGCGCTACCTGCATTATTTTAAACATGAAATGAGATATCATGTAATATTAATAGATGAATTTCCCTATAAAATTCTCCCTAACCCCCCGAACCCTGAACCATCTCCCGTGATTGCGATATGTGCTTCACAAAGTGCGACATCTTCTTTTATAGTGAAATTCACTTGTTGCTTTCTAGGTTTTCTTGATTTTGGTTTTGAAGAAGACATGATGTAGTAAAGAAAGAAAATTAGGATGAAGAGTAGTAGAGAAGAAACAGGATTGAAATGCATATGAGGTACAAAGAGAATGCATATATATAGATGTTTGAAACCATTTGAAAACCAACGGCTAGAAGTTCAACGGTTCAAATTTTTTTTTGAAAATATAGAGACGTTGAGAATGTTTTGCAACGGCTCTATTAAGCTTTTGAATTATATACCTTAACAACAGACATTTAGCCGTATTAAATGCAAATATATTTACATGGCACTTGAATAGCCGTTTTTGGAGAAACAAATTTAAACGACAAACAGTTTGCCTGCTGTTTCAATTTTACTCATATGCGGCAAACAGTTTGCTGTATTTCTATTGATTATTTCAGACGGCAAATGATTAGCCGTGTAGGGAACACTTCTAGGGACTCCTTCGATTGAACGAGAGTGTGATAGAGTTTTGGATGAAAGGGTGTTTCACTTTATCCATATGATGACCTAATTTAATCAAGTCTTTCATTTTAAAAGAGACTCTCGACCCCCATAGCCCTTGCTCTAAGGGCTGATACCAGTCCATATAGAACAAAAAAGATCCTGGAAATTCTAATTATTGGATCGATGGACTGGTATCTATCAACCCATATAAATCATGTTTTATACAGCCGGGTTTCAAGCCTAGCATTGTTTTTGTGAGAGTTGGAAACCATGTATTTTATTTTCATATATCATGGAGTGCTTAAGCTTCTGAAATAGCTTAAAAAGAAGTGCATAACCTGAACTCCAGAAAAATTCACATTACAAATGTACTGATCGAGACTTACAACACCACACAAACACCTATCGCGGAAGAAAGCGAGTTCCCTTACTTCCTTTCTTACATGGAATGCTGGAAAATGAGAACTGTAATTACAATACACCAGCGCTACCTGCATTATTTTAAACATGAAATGAGATATCATGTAAATATTAATAGATTAATTTCGCTATAAAGTTCTCCCTAACCCCCCGAACCCTGAACCATCTCCCGTGATTGCGATATGTGCTTCACAAAGTGCGACATCTTCTTTTGTAGTGAAATTCACTTGTTGCTTTCTAGGTTTTCTTGATTTTGGTTTTGAAGAAGACATGATGTAGTAAAGAAAGAAAATTAGAATGAAGAGTAGTAGAGAAGAAACGGGATTGAAATGCATAGGAGGTACAGAGAGAAGGCATATATATAGATGTTTGAAACCATTTGAAAATCAACGGCTAGAAGTTCAACGGTTCAATTTTTTTTTTAAATATAGAGACGTTAAGAATGTCTCGCAACGGATCTATTAAGCTTTTGAATTCTGTACCTAAACAACAGACATTTAGCCGTATTAAATGCAAATATATTTACACGGCATTTCAATAGCCGTTTTTGGAGAAACAAATTTAAACGACAAACAGTTTTCCTGCTGTTTCAATTTTACTCATATGCGGCAAATAGTTTGTCGTATTTCTATTGATTATTTCAGACGACAAATGATTAGCCGTGTAGGGAACACTTCCTGGGACTCCTTCGATTGAAAGAGAGTGTGATAGAGTTTTGGATGAAAAGGTGTTTTATTCTATCCATAGGATGACCTAATTTAATCAAGTCTTTCATTTTGAAATAGACTCTCAACCCCCATATCCCTTGCTCTAAGGGATGATATCATTCCATATAGAACAAAAAAGATCCTGGCGTTTCTAACTATTGGATCGATGGACTGGTATCTATCAGCCCATATAAATCATGTTTTATACAGCCGGGTTTCAAGCCTAGCATTGTTTTTGTGAGAGTTGGAAACCATGTATTTTATTTTCATATATCATGGAGTGCTTAAGCTTCTGAAATAGCTTAAAAAGAAGTACATAACCTGAACTCCAGAAAAATTCACATTACAAATGTACTGATCGAGACTTACAACACCACACAAACACCTATCGCGGAAGAAAGCGAGTTCCCTTACTTCCTTTCTTACTTGGAATGCTGGAAAATGAGAACTGTAATTACAATACACCAACGCTACCTGCATTATTTTAAACATGAAATGAGATATCATGTAAATATTAATAGATGAATTTCGCTATAAAATTCTCCCTAACCCCCCCGAACCCTGAACCATCTCCCGTGATTGCGATATGTGCTTCACAAAGTGCGACATCTTTTTTTTTGTAGTGAAATTCACTTGTTGCTTTCTAGGTTTTCTTGATTTTGGTTTTGAAGAAGACATGATGTAGTAAAGAAAGAAAATTAGGATGAAGAATAATAGAGAAGAAACAGGATTGAAATGCATGGGAGGTACATAGAGATGGAATATATATAGATGTTTGAAACAATTTGAAAACCAACGACTAGAAGTTCAACGGTTCAATTTTTTTTTTGAAAATATAGAGACGTTGAGAATGTCTCGCAACGCATCTATTAAGCTTTTGAATTCTATACCTAAACAGCAGACATTTATCCATATTAAATGCAAATATATTTACACGGCATTTCAATAACCGTTTTTGGAGAAACAAATTTAAATGACAAACAGTTTGCCTGCTGTTTCAATTTTACTCATATGCGGAAAACAGTTTTCCGTATTTCTATTGATTATTTCAGACGTCAAATGATTAGCCGTGTAGGGAACACTTCCAGAGACTTCTTCGATTGAACGAGAGTGTGATAGAGTTTTGGATGAAAGGGTGTTTCACTCTATCCATATGATGACCTAATTTAATCAAGTCTTTCATTTTGAAATAGACTCTCAACCCACATAGCCCTTGCTCTAAAGGCTGATACCAGTCCATATAGAACTTAAAAGATCCTGGAGATTCTAACTATTGGATCGATAGACTGGTATCTATCAGCCCATATAAATCATGTTTTATACAGCGGGTTTCAAGCCTAGCATTGTTTTTGTGAGAGTTGGAAACCGTGTATTTTATTTTCATATATCATGGAGTGCTTAAGCTTTTGAAATAGCTTAAAAAGAAGTGCATAACCTGAACTCCAGAAAAATTCACATTACAAATATACTGATCGAGACTTACAACACCACACAAACACCTATCGCGGAAGAAAGCGAGTTCCCTTACTTCCTTTCTTACATGGAATGCTGGAAAATGAGAATTGTAATTAAAATACACCAGCGCTACCTGCATTACTTTAAACATGAAATGAAATATCATGTAAATATTAATAGATGAATTTCGCTATAAAATCCCCCCCCCCGAACCCTGAACCATCACCCGTGATTGCGATATGTGCTTCACAAAGTGCGACATCTTCTTTTGTAGTGAAATTAACTTGTTGCTTTCTAGGTTTTCTTGATTTTGGTTTTGAAGAAGACATGATGTAGTAAAGAAAGAAAATTAGGATGAAGAGAGTAGTAGAGAAGAAACAGGATTGAAATGCATAGGAGGTACAGAGAGAAGGCATATATAGATGTTTGAAACCATTTGAAAACCAATGATTAGAAGTTCAACGGTTC
Organism: Papaver somniferum; assembly: GCF_003573695.1. Classification (NCBI taxonomy): domain Eukaryota; kingdom Viridiplantae; phylum Streptophyta; class Magnoliopsida; order Ranunculales; family Papaveraceae; genus Papaver; species Papaver somniferum. Next base: position 27,754,200 of record NC_039368.1, read on the forward strand.
AATTTTTTTTTGAAAATATAGAGACGTTGAGAATGTCTCACAACGACTCTATTAAGCTTTTGAATTCTATACCTAAAAACGGACATTTAGACGTATTAAATGCAATATAATTACACGGCATTTCAATAGCCGTTTTTGGAGAAACAAATTTAAACGACAAACAGTTTGCCTGCTGTTTCAATTTTACTCATATGCGGCAAACAGTTTGTCGTATTTCTATTGATTATTTCAGACGGCAAATGATTAGCCGTGTAGGGAACACTTCCAGGGATTCCTTCGATTGAACGAGAGTGTGATAGAGTTTTGGATGAAAGGGTGTTTCACTCTATCCATAGGATGACCTAATTTAATCAAGTCTTTCATTTTGAAAGAGACTCTCAACCCCCATAGCCCTTGCTCTAAGAGCTGATACCAGTCCATATAGAACAAAAAAGATCCTGGCGATTCTAACTATTGGATCGATGGACTGGTATCTATCAGTTCATATAAATCATGTTTTATACAGCCGGGTTTCAAGCCTAGCATTGTTTTTGTGAGAATTGGAAACCATTTATTTTATTTTCATATATCATGGAGTACTTAAGTTTCTGAAATAGCTTAAAAAGAAGTGCATAACCTGAACTCCAGAAAAATTCACATTACAAATATACTGATCGAGACTTACAACACCACACAAACACCTATCGCGGAAGAAAGCGAGTTCCCTTACTTCCTTTCTTACATGGAATGCTAGAAAATGAGAATTGTAATTAAAATACACCAGCGCTACCTGCATTACTTTAAACATGAAATGAAATATCATGTAAATATTAATAGATGAATTTCGCTATAAAATCCCCCCCCCCGAACCCTGAACCATCACCCGTGATTGCGATATGTGCTTCACAAAGTGCGACATCTTCTTTTGTAGTGAAATTAACTTGTTGCTTTCTAGGTTTTCTTTATTTTGGTTTTGAAGAAGACATGATGTAGTAAAGAAAGAAAATTAGGATGAAGAGTAGTAGAGAAGAAACAGGATTGAAATGCATAGGAGGTACAGAGAGAAGGCATATATATAGATGTTTGAAACCATTTGAAAACCAATGATTAGAAGTTCAACGGTTCAATTTTTTTTTGAAAATATAGAGACGTTGAGAATGTCTCACAACGACTCTATTAAGCTTTTGAATTCTATACCTAAACAGCGGACATTTAGACGTATTAAATGCAAATATAATTACACGGCATTTCAATAGCCGTTTTTGGAGAAACAAATTTAAACGACAAACAGTTTGCCCGCTGTTTCAATTTTACTCATATGCGGCAAACAGTTTGTCGTATTTCTATTGATTATTTCAGACGGCAAATGATTAGCCGTGTAGGGAACACTTCCAGGGATTCCTTCGATTGAACGAGAGTGTGATAGAGTTTTGGATGAAAGGGTGTTTCACTCTATCCATAGGATGACCTAATTTAATCAAGTCTTTCATTTTGAAAGAGACTCTCAACCCCCATAGCCCTTGCTCTAAGAGCTGATACCAGTCCATATAGAACAAAAAAGATCCTGGCGATTCTAACTATTGGATCGATGGACTGGTATCTATCAGTTCATATAAATCATGTTTTATACAGCCGGGTTTCAAGCCTAGCATTGTTTTTGTGAGAATTGGAAACCATTTATTTAATTTTCATATATCATGGAGTACTTAAGCTTCTGAAATAGCTTAAAAAGAAGTGCATAACCTGAACTCCAGAAAAATTCACATTACAAATATACTGATCGAGACTTACAACACCACACAAACACCTATCACGGAAGAAAGCGAGTTCCCTTACTTCCTTTCTTACATGGAATGCTGGAAAATGAGAACTGTAATTAAAATACACCAGTGCTACCTGCATTATTTTAAACATGAAATGAGATATCATGTAAATATTAATAGATGAATTCCGCTATAAAAATCCCCCCCTCCTCCCCCCAACCCCAACCCTGAACCATCTCCCATGATTGCGATATTTGCTTCACAAAGTGCGATATCTTCTTTTGTAGTGAAATTCACTTGTTGCTTTCTAGGTTTTCTTGATTTTGGTTTTGAAGAAGACATGATGTAGTAAAGAAAGAAAATTAGGATGAAGAGTAGTAGAGAAGAAACAGGATTGAAATGCATAGGAGGTACAAAGAGAAGACATATATATAGATGTTTGAAACCATTTGAAAACCAACGATTAGAAGTTCAACGGTTCAAATTTTTTTTGAAAATATAGAGACGTTGAGAATGTCTCGCAACGGCTCTATTAAGCTTTTGAATTCTATACCTAAACAGCGGACATTTAGCCGTATTAAATGCAAATATATTTACACGGCATTTCAATAGACGTTTTTGGAGAAACAAATCTAAACGACAAACAGTTTGCCTGCTGTTTCAATTTTACTCATATGCGGCAAACAGTTTGCCGTATTTCTATTGATTATTTCAGACGGCAAATGATTAGCCGTGTAGGGAACACTTCCAGGGACTCCTTCGATTGAACGAGAGTGTGATAGAGTTTTGGATGAAAGGGTGTTTCACTCTATCCATAGGATGACCTAATTTAATCAAGTCTTTCATTTTGAAAGAGACTCTCAACCCCCATAGCCCTTGCTCTAAGAGCTGATACCAGTCCATATAGAATAAAAAAGATCCTGGCGATTCTAACTATTGGGTCGATGGACTGGTATCTATCAGCTCATATAAATCATGTTTTATACAGCCGGGTTTCAAGCCTAGCATTGTTTTTGTGAGAATTGGAAACCATTTATTTTATTTTCATATATCATGGAGTACTTAAGTTTCTGAAATAGCTTAAAAAGAAGTGCATAACCTGAACTCCAGAAAAATTCACATTACAAATATACTGATCGAGACTTACAACACCACACAAACACCTATCGCGGAAGAAAGCGAGTTCCCTTACTTCCTTTCTTACATGGAATGCTGGAAAATGAGAACTGTAATTAAAATACACCAGCGCTACCTGCATTATTTTAAACATGAAATGAGATATCATGTAAATATTAATAGATGAATTTCGCTATAAAATCCCCCCCCCCCAACCCCAACCCTGAACCATCTCCCGTGATTGCGATATGTGCTTCACAAAGTGCGACATCTTCTTTTGTAGTGAAATTCACTTGTTGCTTTCTAGGTTTTCTTGATTTTGGTTTTGAAGAAGACATGATGTAGTAAAGAAAGAAAATTAGGATGAAGAGTAGTAGAGAAGAAACAGGATTGAAATGCATAGGAGGTACAGAGAGAAGACATATATATAGATGTTTGAAACCATTTGAAAACCAACGATTAGAAGTTCAACGGTTCAAATTTTTTTTGAAAATATAGAGACGTTGAGAATGTATCTCAACGGCTCTATTAAGCTTTTGAATTCTATACCTAAACAACGGACATTTAGCCGTATTAAATGCAAATATATTTACACAACATTTCAATAGCCGTTTTTGGAGAAACAAATTTAAACGACAAACAGTTTGCCTGCTGTTTCAATTTTACTCATATGCGGCAAATAATTTGTCATATTTCTATTGATTATTTCAGACGACAAATGATTAGCCGTGTAGGGAACACTTCCTGGGACTCCTTCGATTGAAAGAGAGTGTGATAGAGTTTTGGATGAAAAGGTGTTTTATTCTATCCATAGGATGACCTAATTTAATCAAGTCTTTCATTTTGAAATAGACTCTCAACCCCCATATCCCTTGCTCTAAGGGCTGATATCATTCCATATAGAACAAAAAAGATCCTGGCGTTTCTAACTATTGGATCGATGGACTGGTATCTATCAGCCCATATAAATCATGTTTTATACAGCCGGGTTTCAAGCCTAGCATTGTTTTTGTGAGAGTTGGAAACCATGTATTTTATTTTCATATATCATGGAGTGCTTAAGCTTCTGAAATAGCTTAAAAAGAAGTGCATAACCTGAACTCCAGAAAAATTCACATTACAAATATACTGATCGAGACTTACAACACCATACAAACACCTATCACGGAAGAAAGCGAGTTCCCTTACTTCCTTTCTTACATGGAATGCTGGAAAATGAGAACTGTAATTACAATACACCAGCGCTAAAAAGAAAAAAGGAAACAGCTTAACCAAAAGTCAACCTGTGATTTGACCAAATTAATGCTTTCAGGGAAAAAGTTTTCTTTCCCTTTTTTAAAATAAAAAAATCTGACCAACAATGTGAAGTTTAATAGACCAACAGCGTGAGAGAGAATTATACCTGTGCAAGAACTTTTTGGTGCTTAAGCTTCTTCATCTTCATCTTCGCTATCCTCATCCATTTCTGTGGACATATTTGTCTCACTCAAGGTGTCTTCTGTGGCATCATCTCTTTCCTCTTCTACTTCTTCTAAGTCACCTTCAAATTCTTTCGTTACCGCTTTTGTAGTAGCCCCCACTTCTTCTGTAGCTACTACGTCGCCTTCATCTTCTTCTGTGGTGCCTTCTTCCACTTCTTCTGTAGCTTCAATATCACCTTCAACTTCTTCCGTGGCTTCGTCTATCTGATCTTCAACCTCTTCTGAGCCTTCTAATTCGTCATCCAACTCATTTGAAGGGTCAATCACCTCACCAGCTGTTCCATTCCCAACATAAAAGATTAAACCACATCATTCCAGTACCAGCACAAGGTAAAATTAGAAACCAAATAAGAGTATGCAAATCAAGGATGAGATAGTGAAGTGCCTTGCAACTGGCACAATGCAAAATATCTATACGGTACAATAAGTACACGTGGAATTATACTCAAGCGTAAAACACACTTGCAATGTACGTGCCCAGTGGATCAAGATGAATTTGAATAGCGGATACTTAATTTGTCAAGTGGATGTCAAAGGACTTAACGGTGAGGCGTAACGGGAGTTCCATAAAAAACTGCAGCAAATTGATATTGAACAGAATGAGTCCAAACCTACCTTCAGCAGCATCGGTATCTGAATCTTCTTGTCCCTTTTGATCCTTTCCTACCACAAGCTCTTCCAAACTATTTAACTTTTGTTGATGCATCAGGGCATTTCTGGCAGTTAGCTCTTGCTCCTTCTTCTCCATATGATACTTATCCAATTTCTCTTCAAACTCCTCAACACAAGCTTTAAGCTCAGGCTTGGCGAACTTTTTACCCTGATTTAGATAATAAAATATTGAAGATATCGTTTTATTAAACCATGCTTGTCTTAAGAAAAGTAGTTATATGCATTACCTTGCTGATTATGCTCCGGAAACTTTCCATAACAGAATCCTCAGATAGAACATGTTCATAGTTTTTAAAGGATTCCATAAGTTTTTTCATCCCCTTTTCGGTGAATGTTAGCTGTGAAAGGCAGTAGGCAATATATTCCCACTGTTTCTTATCTGCAACCAAATTATACACAAATAGGATATATAACTCGGTCAATATGAATAGAAGAAGAAATTGGGCAGAGAAGCTTGATCAGATTAGAATTAACTGAGCTTAATTCACAAAGACGATTAATGTATGAGAAGATGGCACTCTAGATGATCAGAAAGAATGAGTAGCTATAGAATTCTTTCCTCGGCAATCTCAAATCCAGGACAGAAACATGCAGAAATTGGTGTAAGAAGGATGACAGAAGTAGAGTTTGCAGATACATAACAATGCTACAAGTACGTATGTTGGTATCAGACAGTGGAACAAGGTGCTGCACATGGTGGCAAGAGAAAGCCAAAACTCAGACATAACTGTATGCTGCATATTTACTTGTCTCACTAATTCTGTACTTCACTATTTTGCTATATTGTACTTTGTTTTGTCAGATCTATAAAGGCTGCATAGACATGCTAATCATTAACTTGGGAATATCTATTGTTCAAACACAATATGTGCAAGAAACACAACACGTCACATAGTTTTTATGAGTACCTGCTGAAATCCAACTGGGAAGTGGGAATGGCCCAGTTGGCCAGATGAGTAACTAACTTAATACTTGAGGTCAGTAGTAGTTCAAGTCCCTGAACTGACCTTTCCAACCTTTGTCCCTAAACTGACCTTTCCAAACTTTCCCCAAACTTAATACTTGAGGTCAGTAGTACGTTCAAGTCCCTGAACTGACCTTTCCAACCTTACCGGTTTCATAAAGGAGAGTGCCCTTATTGCAAAGGTTTATAGGGTCTTTCCAACCTTACCAAATTTCATAAAGGAGACAATAAACAGCTGTGAATTATGTAACTTACCAGTTGGGGAAGTTTAGGTTAAGATTGATAATAAACATTTTGGATTATGTTCAACTTTTGAAGTGACATTATTTTCTGTTGAAAGAAATTTAAGAACTAAAAAGGCTATTTGAAGGTTTAGACCAGATAGGTTATCGCATTTATTTTATGCTTATGAGTTTTGTAAGAAAAACATAAAGTAGAGAATAGCCAGATATATACAGACTAAAGAATGTATGAACAGGAACCTATATGATATACCTGTGACTCCGCTAAACCTGTTGCAAAGCTTTTCCACAAGAGATTCCATTTGTTTGTCCTGACAAAGATCCACAGAGTATCAATATGGGGAAACAAGGTTGGTATATTAAAGCAACTGAAACTTGAATACCTTCTTAATTGAGCCTATTAAGAACTGCATAATGTTGTAGAAAACCTCTTTCTTCAGATTTTGGTTGGATAGTCTTCCAAGAATATCCGGAAGTAAATTATAAATTGGATTGCTCCCTGCATTTATGACATCCAGTTTAGACAAGCATATCGTGGATAGCAATGTAAAATCACATTAACATTATCATATTATAAAATACTCAAAAGTTACCTTTCTTAGATAATTCATGAAAGAAAAGCTTTGCAAGACTTGAAATCCTCTCATCTTCATCTTCTAAACAGACAGCCATTTCATTTATATAACCTTTCACCTATCAACAGTCAGTCTCTAAATTAGCATGCACTCACTGTTAGTAAATTCAAAGGACAAAGGATTTTGAGCAAACCTTCATCATATCATTCAATATCAAGTGCGAAAGCACCAACACTGCATTTTTCCGAACCGAGATTGATGGATCTCGCAGTCGAGCATACATCTTCTCAGTCCATGGCTCTAAGAGATTAGGGAACCGAGCAGCCAAGTCTCCCAGAGCAATTGTGCAGTTAGATCGAACAGTTTCTGACGGTGCGCCCTCCACAACTGTGAAGAGAAGCTGAAGATTCTCTTCACTGATCAGTCAATCAGTTAAAGACCATAAATCAGTACTTTGTTTTCTATTATTCTTTATGTATAACAAACAAGATGCCACATTAGATTCTTACCAGAAATCTGCATCAATAATCATAAACCGACAAAGTGCCAGCATTCCAGAAGCCTGCAATTCTGGATACTAGAAAATGCACATTTGATTCAAGTCAGTTCTAATACACCAACAAAAAAGGTAAAAAGAAATGAAGCCAATCACCTTTTGCATCAAAACATAATTTCTACAAAGACTTGAGAGAAAAGGTGCACAGTGTCCAATTAAGGTCTTTTCAGCACAATGGACTGAAACAATTTCTTTCTCTGCTCTTTCAGAGAGTGCATCAATTATTGCATCTTCAGAAACCGCAAGACCTAATTCAGAGTTTATATTATTCTCCTGCACAATACATTCGGTACAAAAATGGTTCAGTTAAATTTACAATGAAAATATAATATAATTTTTGCAAAAGAAACATTCAAACATCAAAATGAGGTCGATAGATGATAAGTGGATTTACGGAATAGCACAAATGTAATCAGTCAGTACAAACGACTTAATAAGATTAAAGTTCCTTTCCATACCTTTGAGGACTCATCACCTTGGACATTCTGAGTCTCAGTATTTGACTTCTCTGTCTTCGTTTTTTGTTTACGAATCTTTAAAACACAAGATTCAATGTAAACTAGCTGATTTAAAGCTACGTGACTTGCAACAAATAAAAATCTACCAAGTTTGTCTACTTGCACAGTGGAAAGAATATTTGTGCCATTTGGCAACTCGTCTCCATTAGAATGAAACACTGCACTAAACGATCTTTTCACCACCAGAGCAGCTAATGTTTCTGGTGCTGGATGAATAGCATATATAGCAGCAATGGCTTTATCTACTGCAGCATACCATATGTTTTGCGGTAGCCCCAACCCAGTGACCAAACTTTCCAGAATACCAAACACTCTACTGCCACTTGTAGCAATCAGCTTTTCCTTATCTTCTTTAGATAATCTTTGCAAGGCAACACATGCCGTTCTGGCGAGCAAAGGGTCCTCTTTCGCCCAACGACCAAAACCAATATCAATAATGTCCTGCAGACGAGAACCAAGAACACCAGCAGAAGATTTTGCTGCCATGCAAAGAACTGATAGGGCTCCGCGGCTTTGCTCGGCTGTGACTGCGCTGACACTAAAGCTAAAGAAATCCCACAAGGAAGATATCTGCAAGACAAACAAGTTTGATTCATGTCAACAGATGAAAGAGTTTAAATCAAAATTTAATGTCATATTCATTAAGGTATGTGCTGAAATAAAACCAATTAAAAGATGCTGACTCGTACGGATCAAAAATCCAAATTTAATTCACTTCCCAATCTTTTTAACTTGCAAAGAAATAATGATAGTGATTATAATTTTGGTTACTCATAAGGATCAAAACCCTCTTTGTTACTCTTATAGCTTCAGCATCAATCTCATAGCAAACCACTTTCTTCTCGTATTTATATGAGAAATGAGGTCAACAGTGGGAAATGAGCATATGCTGCATAAACAGTAACTTAAGTGCCAGATGCAGTAACCATGCACATCATTTGTTAGTAATGAGCCTTTTCTTTTCTACAGCTAAAGTGTTCATTTGGCCCACGTGAACATAAGGGAAGGCATTAAAAACACTACACATACAACTATCATCATGTTAGTCTTCAGGACAACATATAGGACAGGAAAAGGCACAAAGTATGCACCTTTCATTCTCGACATAACACTCAGGAATGATAAGCTTTACTGATACATGATCATGTAAGGAACTACATATGAAGTAAAGCATAATACAACAGCAGCCTACGCCCAAGGTCAGAAAATATTCCCAACTCCGTTTTCCGTTTCGCATAAGATATGATGTCAATACTGAAAACAACCTAACTGTTTGGTTTTGATACTTAAAGACAGTAAAACAAGGTCTTAACCTTTTGTTTGGGTCAAGTAGCCAGTTAGACCTAAATCTAATACTGAAGGGGTTGGAATGGCAAGAGTATGACTAAAGTGGACTAAGGAACACACCGTGCTCGTCGAAATTTCACCCTTAGACACCAAGGCAGAAACTATAAACTCCAGAGCTGCAAGATCACCAATACTTGATTCGACGGCAAGAGACAACAAATTCTTAGCAGTTTCCACGGGGCTTTTTCTTACATAAATGGTGATGAATGCACTTTCCACAGCTTCATATATTGACTTATCCTGTGAAAAAACCTGCAAGCATTCAAGGATAAAATTCAAATTCATATAAAAATAAAAGATCATTGAAAGACAATGAACTTCCTCAGTAAATCTAATACTGTCACAAAGAATGTGAACGTCAGTTTCATTACCAGAGGCATCATCTTGCGTAGACAGGCCTCTGATCCGTCAATTTGGAACTGTCTGCACCTCATAAGCAAGAGAATGGTGTGTTCAACATCGGTGGCAGAAGATGAAGCCATCAGCTGTGTAAGTGTCGGCATCGTGTCTGATATGCACTTTGAGAATGTTAGGCCAGCCTTGAGAGATGCAACTAAGGCCCTGATGTGTTCCAAATTACCTATATTTGGCATGGAACTATCCTTAGGCTCATCAACCTTTCCACCATCAGGTAAACAGCTGTCACTTACACTATCTTGCTGATCTGCTGGTATCTTATCAGTGTTTATATGATCAGTATCATTGCCTGCTTCACAGGTATCGGTATCAGATGGTATCCCATCCAAGACACTCTCTGAAGGGTCCGACGTTTCCTGATCAGATAATCTATCTTTGTACTTTTCCAAGGTTGCTTCAAAAGAAGCAATTCTGAGTTGTGGGCCAAATGGGTTATGCTGCAACATCACGATGAGTAAATTCAAAGCAGATTTCCTCACCACTGCAGTCTTATCCTCCAGTCTCCCAGCAGCCACCACTGCAACCTCATTCCATAAACCAATAGAGACGGCATGCTCTTCACATAGCTCACCCCACACCTGAAGTACCCGACTCCGAGTATATGCAGTCACATCTCGACACCGTTCAAGTAAGATCTCCAACATGGCTTGTTTGCTACGCAAGCGAACAGACTTTGAACTAACATCACCCTCGACATCCTGAAATGCCTTGGAGACCAACTTCCCCAGTACCCCAACCAGTGCATTTCTTATCTTATAAGATTCTCCACCAAAATGAGGAATCAAAACTCCAACATTTGTAGATACTAGCTTGGGTAGACGATCAGCAAGCTCAACAAGAAATCGTCCAATGTTTTCCGCCCCAACAGTGTCCCTCACATAATCCTTTGAGTTTGCCCGTCCAATCTCTCTTATGAGTGAGATTGCTAAGCTGCCATCTCCGTATTTTTTCTCCATTGATGCAACAGCATCAGCCAAGTGGACCACAGTGAAATCATATTTGTGGATCAAATGCAACACTGAAGCACATGTCTGTGCCTTATACTGATATTTAGTGGAACAGCTGCCTATTATCCGGCACAGTGCCTCTTTTGTGTCAGAGTCCTTCAGGAGTACTGCTTTTTCAAACAAAGAGAATGCATTTCTGGAAGGGGGGAAAATTCCTGGTTAACTTGAAATCAACCAAAACAAAGAAGAAAATATGAATAAGTACAAGGAATTGAAGGAATACTTACTTCACAACATAAGAAAGATAATTTTCATCAGGACCAGAAGATCCAAAGAGTAACCCCAGATTGATTTCAAGAGAATTAGCTATTAATGTCAATATCCGTCCCCTCTGAGGTTCCCAATCCCATGACTTTACACTATGTTTCTTTCGGTTTGTTGCTCCTACCTAATTCACAAAGCAAAAGATCAAAAACAACACACAAAAGAGAATGTTGAAAATCAGTACCCAACAAATCGCGAATAAAATAACTCCAACACTAGAAAATACCAGTACCCCAATTTTTTATTGCAATAATCAGCTAGGAAACTAAACAAACAAACCGTAGAAAGCATAAACTAAAAAAAGAAAAATAAAACCTAAATAAATTACCTTGGAAATGTTGTCTGTAGACTGATTAGCAGTCTCCTCGGCAACAACGATGGATAGAAGCGAAAACGTATATATTTTAAAAGCATTTCGATGCGAAGCAATCCGGTCAGAAATGTTTGAAGTGTTGTCGTCATCATCATTAGAAGCTCTTGAAAGAGATTCGATACTTGGGATGAGGACACTGAGATTGGACCTTAGGGCTTCAACAAGATTAACCTTACAAGATGCAGTGAGTGTAGGGAAATCCCTAACGAGTGAATAAACTCTATCAAACACCTCTTGTTCCTCTATGCAGAACAATTCCTTGTTGGATAAATCAAATGCCACTTCTGTTTTTCATACAAAAATGAAATTTGAAATTCAAAATTAGAATTATAGAGAGAGAGAGAGAGGGAGAGGGAGAGAGAGAGAGAAAGATATTAGGGTTTCTGTAGAAGCATTTCACTGACCTTTGACGAAATCCTCGAGCTGTGAAGTGTGAAAGGAAGATACATCGGTAAGAGATTGAACAACGAATCGATCTTCGCCGTGATCTTTTTCTAGGTCGCGGAGATTTGACGGAAAGATGAAAGATGGAGCCATGAGAGAGAGAGAGAGGTGGGGGGCTATTGTTCAGTCAAATGTCAGATTTGCCTTCAAATAAAGTTTTCAAAATCAGGAGCGGGAAGGTGAAAAGTACACTAGGCGTTGTTTGTTAAACTCAAATTCATTATCTTCTATGGGGCTGCACAAGACCCACCCACGATACCCAAACCCACCCGTACCCGTTAAATCCGTGGGTTTTAATCCATATCCGCCCGTTGTGGGTGCGGGGTTGGTTATGAAAAAAAAAACCGCTGTCTGTGGGTGCGAGGTTGGTTTAAGCTAATACCCGCCCATACCCGCCCAAAAAACCCGCAGATTATATACCATTAGATAAAACTAATCCTAGTCGTCCATTATGAAACCCTAATACTAGTAGATAGGATAACTGATAACCCTCATTCACTTTCTACACTCTTCTCTCTGTTCGGCCTCTCCTCTTCTTCCTCCTCAGTTCTTCTTCTTCACCTACGAACGACAATTACCAGAAATCTTCACCAGAAATCGACAACAACAACTTCGAATCTTCACCAGAAATCGACAACAATCGAAAAATCAACAGATTCAACACTTAATCTTCATCTGTGAACTTCCTAGATATGAATATTTTGGGGGTTTTGGTTTTTTTTTCTCACTTAATCAAGGAGAATAGAAGTTAATCTAAATACTTGAATATAAAGCGGGTTTAAACCCGTTTAAACCCATACCCGCCCAACCCGTAGCGGGCGGGTAACAAAACCCGCCCGCTGTTTGTGGGTGCGGGGTTGGTTATGAAAAAAAAAACCCGCAGTCTGTGGGTGCGAGGTTGGTTTTAGCTTATACCCGCCCATACCCGCCCATGTGCAGCCCTAATCTTCTATGACACTTAGAGCAATTCCTATGGCAATGGCCAAACTCAGACATTTGTTGAGCCACGTGGATGGCCAAATTGGGTTTTCCACTATGATAAAGCGTAGGGCGTTGGACCATCAGTCGCGCAACCCAAAGACAGACTCTGGCACTGAAAGACAAAACTCGGGCGTTCGAAGACCTGACGCGGGCGTTCGGTGTCCAAACGCGGACGTTAGACACAAAATCTCTAACGGTCGACTCTCTAACGCCTATATTTCCAACGGTCGAATTTCAACACTATAAATTCGTTCTATTGATTTCATTTTCAGTCACACCGCTGCCATTTCCTTCTTCTAAAACTCTTCTAAATCAAAAATTTCGAATACAATATGAACACATTGAGAAGAGCGGCGAATAGTATAAAGAAGAAAAGAGATCGAAAAAATGAATCGACACCGTTGCCTCACACAGGTGTAGATTTTTCTCAAAATCGAGAAGAATAGTTGTTGCTTCATCATTAGTCCCAGGTCATGCGTCGGGGCATCATGAACGGTCTGAGGATTATTATATCACGAGAGGTGGATTTTCATAATTAAATGTCGTTTATGTTGGTCTACCGCCTGCAGTCCGAGAAAGAGCTGACATATATCCTTGGCGTGCGCTTTATAGAATGAAGCCTAGAAAACATAACAAAAAATTCCGAAAATAGTGGTAGAAAGGTGGTGGATGACGACGCACATATTCCATTTTATGGATTTCGAAATTGGTAAGTTTTTTTAACTTAAATTAAATTAAAATTTTTAAATAATTGTTGAATAATCAAAAGAATTAATCATAGTTGATGTTATACTTGTAATAGGAATTACTCCCCTTGATTTGTATTTTATTGTTGTGATTCAAAGTGGAATGGGAGACCCGCCAACATTCAACCAAGACGAATGGATGTCAAATAGTAAATGGGAGACGCTTTGTCCCTCGTTTGTGGAAACAGACATGCGTCGAGATTATAAAGATTTGAAAGGAGGTGGGATTAGATGTGTGGCCTTGAAGATTTTCCTAACCAAACCCAAAAACCCAGAATATGTGGATGACTATCCTGAACTCGAAAGGATGTTTATCTTATGGGTGTTGGGTCAGGCATTCTTTCCAAACTCAACTTCTGTTGCTCATGTTGGCTGGCTTGAAGCTTTAGAAGATCTCGACAAAGCACCAGATTATGACTGGGGATCTGCAATTCTATCAGAATTGTATTGTGCGCTGGATAAAGCGTCTGTGGGCGATCAAAACTTCACTGGTTTCTGGGGCATCATAAAGGTAAATATCAAAATTATTATTTTTAAATTCATTATCATTACTAAATTTAAATAATATTTATGAACAATTGTAGATTATTTAGTCAAAATACTAAAATTATGGAGTAATTTGCAGTATTGGTGGTATACCTACTTCTGTGTTGGTAAACCAATCCTAAAAGACGAGATAGTTAGATTTCCAATGTTGGACATGTATATGAAGAACAACTTAGAGAATAACACTGGCAGCGACGTCATGAGTTCCAGTTTTATTTACAGGTTACGTCAGATGAATTATGGAGTAATTTTGCAGTATCGGTGGTATACCTACTTCCGTGTTGGTAAACCAATCCTAAAAGACTGGACAGTTATATTTCCAATGTTGGACATGTATATGAAGAACAACTTAGAGAAGAACACTGGCAGCGACGTCATGAGTTCCAGTTTTATTTACAGGTTACATCATATGACTCGGAGCCACAACAACGTAGTTGTTCCCCCTTACGTTGATTTACCTCAGTATGGTGATGATGTTGGAGTAAGTATCCTTGATTATTCTATGCGTAGAGTTATTTTTTACAGTCCGGAATCACAAAGAGGGGTTTGGTATCTGGGAGAAAGAGTGCAGTACCAAATACAAGGTATATTTGCAATTACAATTAACCCGCTACAACAAATGCAAACCTCTGCATCAGATTTTTATCGGCTGAGAATAAACAGTTGGGAGAGGTATGAACTAAATACACAGACGGATATTAGTAAAGCGCAGTATGTCACCTGGTACAAGTCGATTGCGAAGCCTGTGATTGGGACACAGAACATGCACGTCTATGGGTTTGATTTCCCAGGGTTATCAAACTTGTACCATGATCCAAATATCGTTCATATCCAACCACCTCCAAACGAGCCAAGCTTTATGACTTATCCCAGAACGGGTACAAGTTCTTCATCATCTTCGTCATATATGCCCGAAATTCGTTGGGAGATGCAAAGTATTACTTCACAAGGTGAGCCAACCACTATCCTCATTGTTTCACAAGGTATGGATCGTGATTATCCTTACTACAATGTCATTGCCACTGACGAAGAATTGCGGAGGCAGCTCAACGATTTTCATTGGCGGAATCGGCAAGTCGAGGCGCTGCACTTGGAACAACTACGAATATGGTATACAGACACAATATTTGGATTGAGTCCAACTGTAGATGATGATGGGGGCGGTCACAGTCTTCTGATTCCACCAGGAGCAACAGGATCATTGCACGATAGTGAAGAAAGGGTGGTGGGAGAAACACAGGTACGACAGAGTTCTTCACCACATGTTGTATAGCACAATACTGCACCAAAAATTGTGTTTGTATCTCAACCTCAAGTATTTCGGCTTGAACCTAGGCGCATTTCATCATCATTCTCTCCCTACAACCCAAATGCGCCCTAAAACCCAAATGAATGCTACACACCAACACCACCACAACAACAAACCTCTTATATGCTTAGAGGACCGAGTACACATAGTACTTTCTAATCGCCTAATTTTGTTCAGCCAGGTCTATCCCCAGGTCTATCAGCAATTAAAAATTTATATACTATGTTGGCTGGGGATTTCCCAGGTCTATCCCCATGACTTTCTGAATTTTTGTCTCCAGAAAATAACAATGGGGGAGCTAGAGATGAGCGACGTTAGAGAGATTATTATAATTTTTAATTCTGCTACATTTGTAGTTTTAGTTTTTAAAGTACGACAGTCTTAATAAAATAAAATCACATATGTTTAAAAGTAAGTGTTTTACATTGGCTTCACTAAATTACGACGGACTACATTACACTAGCTTCACTAATGAGAAGAAGTACCAGGTGGAACAACAACTACAAAGAAGGGGTTGAAACTATTCAACACCTTAAGGATTTCAAAACATTTTTCGAAAGGAAAAGCCACATTTTTCCATCTTCGCCATTCAGCCAAAGATCTTATTACCATCTCAGCATCAGTTTAACCTCTCAGTCGATATCGATTTGCTTGTATGGTTAAAGCTACAAACTCACTTACTTATTTCTTAATTGTACCAAAACGATTTTCTATGTCGCATGTAGCACGACGACTCGGATTACGAGTGTCACATCGTGAATAATCGCCCAGAAATTCACCCGTGGATAGTTTGCCGAAGCAAGCCGAGTAAATAAAAAAACATAGTTTCTGCAAATAGATTCATCTTCTTCTTTAGTATACAGAACTCTCCGAACTAACCGGGGTCGAGACATGTTCAATCAAGAATTGAGTGTGAAGAGAAGAATGTGTAGAATGTGTGAATTTGGAGTTGCAATGAGGAGTATTTATAAAATTCAAAAAATGTAACGTTCAGCCGTTGGCGCCCTTGGGTCAGACGCTGGCGTTTCTAGTAAGGACGTTGGCGCTTTACGTCATGTCGCGCATTCAACGTTCAAACGCCAGCATTCGTAGCAAGGTCGCCCGTCGTTACCACAGACGCGCGCTGGGCTGTCCATCTCGATGTTCAAATCAACAAATATATTGATTTGAAAATCCATTTTTCATGTTTGTTCATTCCATAGTGGGAGCAAATGAACAAACTTTGAGTTTGTTCATTCCATAGGAACTGCTCTTAGGCCTATTCCTATGCACACGCCAAACATTTGATATTTGGCATATATGCACCCACTATGGGTATGCCAAACTGCCAAAATCATATGCCTATATGTCAGGAATAACATATATGCATACACGACAGAATTTCCAGCGAGCGACTGAGTGTTCATCGCTCGATGGTCAAGTCAACACTCGCTGGCCATTCCAGCGCTAACGTTAGTCAAGCTATCGCTCGCTGGTCTGATCAACACTTATCAGATCTTCATCCAACGACTACCATTTTACCTCTCTATAAATATCTAACTTCTACCCATTCCAACCCAACTTCAAATTCATTTCAACATGCCTAGTGCTCGCATAACTTTAGTGGATTTTACTTCAAAGGAAGATGTTTCTCTAATTCGATGTTGGGTTTCAGTTGCAAGCAATAGAGATTTCAATTTAGATACTTTTAACTTATGGGACACTGCGTTTCAAAGGTTCACGACGTTAAGTCACGTAAATCCAAGAAGAACAAATGAGTGTCTTCAAAATTGTTATTGTTTCATCAATAACAATGTTAGAAAGTATTAGCAAATTATGTGGTTGATAAAAGGGGATAATTCTGGGTTGTCAAATGAAGAACTAAAAAATAGAGCTCGTACCAAATTCGCCGAAGACAACGGAAGATGGTTTGGTCACGACGAATGTTATGAACTCTACAATGTTCATGTGCATGGATTCAAATTATAACTTTGTATTTGCAATCTTAATTTTTAATGAAATGTAAAACTAGTTTGTATTTGAATATTAATTTTAAAAAAAGTTTCCATTAATTAAAAAAATAATTACATTTCAACTAAATTGCTTACATTTAAACTACTCATTACCTTGTCCACTTCCTCCCTGACTAAAGATCCAATTACCCGCGTTTTCTGGATCAAGAGTGTTGTTCAACATATCAGTTAGCGAGCCGGTTTGAGACTCACTTGGTGCTTGAGTCTCATCAGAATCACCATAACCTTGATAAGTGATAGACACATTTTTGTGACTGAATTGTCCTCAATTTTCAGTACTGTTGGTACTCGATTTTCTACTTATTATGGTGTTTTATGTGTTTGTAGGTATTTTTGGAAAATAAACATTTTTGGAAAATTATAAGCGTGTTTGCATCACGAGAAGCTAAACCCATCACTGGGACGATGGAGGAAGTTGTTTTTCACCCATCTGGTAATTAAATTAATTCTTTTATAACTATGTGCATAGAATTTAATTGTTTTATGATTTCAATTAATTATTTGTTATTTTGTCTGATGTCGCATGCTTAGTTTTGATTACTTTTGATGCGTCATGCTCACAACTTACAACTAATGTTTTATGAAATCTACTTTGGCAAAGAATAGAGTTAATATTTCTTTTATTTTGAGCTATAATTGCCTAGGATTAATTTATGAACCACTTGAATGTGAAACAGTGAAATCCTGAGTCCCAATAAATTCTTCATCCTGTGACATATTTCGCATATATTTTCTTATTTTTAGTATTTAAGCCTAGAATTAATCTCAACAAAGTCCGAGTGAACGACAACCTATTTACCACTATCAAAATTACATCAATTTTTGGCGCCGCCGACGCGGATTTGTTTTTAGGTTTTATTTTATTTGTACTTTTTTACGCGTTTTAGTATTTTTGTTTGCTTTCAGATTTGGAGCTAAGCTAAAGGAAAAAGAGAAAGTGCTGAAAAGAAAGGAACAACCCAAAAAGGAAAGAAAAGAGAAATCCAAAACGAGTGAAGAAGAAGATTTTGTAAATAATTTTATTTTTATTTTTTTTAGAAATTGTAATTAAGGTTTTTATTTTTGTAATATTTTATTTTTGGACATTTTTTTCTTCTTCTTTTCTTTTGGACATTGAACATTGGACTTTATTTTTAAAACCCTACGGAAGGGTAGTTTTAAATAAACTGTTTGCAGAGAAGGACGGAGATTACGTTATCGCCTCGGCCCCTCGAGTTCGTACATGACATAGGAGTCGTGGCCCGAGTCGACTTCAACTGTTCATCCCCCGTCTGGAACGGTAGGTAAGAATTCTAAACACCCGCGAATCCCCTCTCAGCGGGTTTACAAGGCAAGGCCTGGCCAAATCAAGATAAGGACTCGGATTTCATCATCGTTTCCTTCTTTCCCGCCTTAGGAACACGTAACCTACGCGAACCTAAGCCTTAAAATTTGGACTAGAACGAGACCGATAGGGTAACGAGCTTAATAGGAAAGTCGTTCGAAAAATATTGGTTGCTCTATTGAGCATACTTCGAAGTTCATGATGGTTTCTGGAAATTGAATACGCCGCCTTGTAATACCGGTGAGGCCTTGGGTATCAAAGCTCCACTGAGCTTCCCTCGTCTCTATTCAACTTACTTTAACTCAGATTGATTCCAGAGGGGTTTGCTGAAATTGTAACGAATTGTCTTTCGAAAGAATAGAAGCTGGTCTAGAAACAATCTAAGGGAGCCATCATGCTTTTTGTTTGCTAGATAAAATAGGCTTGTTTTGGTCGAGTCATCTTTGTTTGTGTTTGTGTAGAATTATCTTGCAGTTAGGATGTCAAACTGGTATTATAATAGCCATCAGAATGAATATGATTATCCAACTGAACAATATGTACATTACTCTTTTTATGACCATAGTGTGAATAGTGGTTGGGAACGCCAACCTTTTGAAGGTTATGGGTCATACCATGGTGATCCCAATTACTATCCACACGTGCATCAGTTATACGAGCAAGAAGATTATAGTACTAGTTCTTCGTCTCTAGAGGATACAATAAAACTTTTGAAAAGTAGTACTTTTTAAAAGTCCATCTGTTCATATTCCTTCCCTAGAAGAGTCCCTCAGGGGTTTAGCTGAGTCGACACGTAAGTTAGCTGAATCGACATGTAAGTTAGCTAAGGTGAATAACGAAGTTATGGACGAAAGAACTGGAACAATGACTGAATCCTCTTTAGAAGATATCCTCGATAGGTTAACTGAAAACTTAGATCCAACACTAAGGGATCTTTCTCTGGAAGAGACCCTTGAGAGGATAGCCGGGTCGACACGTAGACTTAAGTTAGAGACGAACGAAAGTATTGCTCGAAATAACTTGAATTTCCAAAATAGTGTATCCAATAATACCCTTGAGAATGAAAATAGTTATTCACATAATCAAGATAACGAGGTTAGAATTGGTAACACTACTTGTTTAGATGAGGCTCGATCATTTTCATGTTACTATAATGATGATTATGATGAGGATAGTATTGATGAAAAACATGAAATATGTAGGCATAGTGATTAGGAATTTGTTACTCAGATTGAGATTTATAATGATAGTTTTGTTTCTAGTACAAATCCAAATAATTTTAATAATTATTCACCTATTCAAAAGAATGAGGATTTGACTAGGGATACCACCGTTTTAGACGATGTAGTTCATAATCCTTTAGCCTGCAGTGTGTTGGATAATCCATTATTAGATGTGTCTATCAGTGAATCGGAGGAAGTAACTTTGATTAACACCTTAGTAAATGAGCCTTTACTAGAAACTTTCTCTGATAATCCTTTATATGATTGTGATGATGGTTTAGAGGAACGAGTTTATTTTGAGTCTAGCGATTTAGAAACAACAGTCTTAGACAAAGAAATTGAACTCGTAAAAATGAGTGAGGATGCACCTGATTACAACTTAGAAGAATCAATTGACCATTTTCAGGAATCTAATGATTTAGAAATCAGGGAAATTGTGACCAGTCTACCTAGAGACACTGAAAACTCTAAGTTTGAGGTTGATTATCACTTTCCTGGTGCCTTACCTCTAACTCTTAGAAAGTTCCCTCGTGTAGGACTTAACATTTGTGCCTCAACCATCTTACAAGATTATCTTCATACACTTTTTCCTGAACCTAGTTGTGTCCATAAGAGAGCTCAGTTGTTAGAAACCCATCCTCTGGTTGATGTGGTTAACCCAGGCTATGATACCAAGATTGACTTTGTTTTCCCACCTAAAACTTTTCTTCCAATTGTGGGAACATATGATTTTCAGATGTGTCGGTTATTAAGTTTTGAGATTAAACCTAATTACTTTAGGAAAATAGGGTCGACACATTTTCTTAAGGAAGACCACCTCTTTCATTGTGGTCAGTTGTGTGAGTCAAATCTGATTGACTTAGAGGATCCTAAATTATTCAGGCTTTTGTTATGTGCTTATAAGTTCTTAGTTGAGTATTTCCAGACTCTTCAGCCTGATATTCAGAGTGCCTTTGAGGAAACCCAACCGATGAAATCTTTTTATTTGGACCCTTTTATAAAGCCTGAACCTGAACCACAACTAGATGTAGTTGTCTTAAACAAGGGTATGTTCGATGTCTTCTTGGTTTATTGTAGTTTCCTTTTCTTTTGGTTAACACTTTTTGATCCAGATGATCCACAATTATTCCGGCTACTGCTTTATGATTCTATGAGGTGATTAATTCCTTCCGATGTCTGGCTGAAGACATTAAACTTAGCACTTCTTGGGAGGTAACCCAATCTCATGCAACACGGTAATATCTTTCCTTAACTCTTTTGCTTCGAGTGGTAACAGTTTCTCCTTGTTCCTGCTTTTAATTTTATCTTTAGAACATTGAGGACAATGTTAGATTTAAGTTTGGGGGTATGGGAGAAACTTTTTAGTTGCAATAAATAAACTCCAAAGCCTAGAAATTTATGTTTATTAAGATTGGCACTAACCAATCTAAGTGGAGGGGAACATCTTGGTTGTAGGAATTGAGGAACTAATCTGATTAGATGGAAACATCTAAAGAGTCTATTCATAAAAGCACAAAGCTCGGGTGTTAGAATTTAAAAAAAAAACATGGTAGTTTCGCCGTATCTCGTTGAATCCCAATCCTTCTGTTTTTATTTTTTAAGTGATTTGGTGGGGTACACGATTCAAGTTGTTACCATTGCTAGGGTGAAATAGAGTGATTGAGATACCAAAAAAAAAAAGAACATACCATTAGACCAACCGGAATAAATTCAATAAAGTCGACCACTGGTGCCCTTGTATATGCCAGTTGTGTTGACCTAGAGTTAGGTTTACCGACCACTGGTCCCCTTGTATATGCCAGTTGTGTTGATATTAGTCAGACTGGTATCTCAGTCCATTAAGATAGGTTCATCTTGGCAGAGGCCTTCAGACAGATATGGGAAACACCGTTCACTTTAAACCATCTATTTTTCTCTTTATCCATCTTCTTAATCTTTCCATGTGATTGGTTGACTCCGATTATGATGTACATAAACTATCTGAGTAGAGCTCTGTCACTTATATGAATTTTAGTATGCTTGAGTGCAAACTCGTGTACATCAATTGGAATTTCGCATCAGGGTACTTCCTCCTGTAGTCAATGAGAGTATGCCATCCAAGGAGATTCTTTAGTGCCTTCCAAGGTTTTGCGTAGAGAGCTAGGGTCCGGAGTAAAGTTTTTGTGGGTACACCTCTGGTAAACCCTCCGGAGACAACACTCCGCCGCTAGGGCCACCTAGCGGTTTAACGGCTTGTTGCACGTGCTAAGTGTAGTCATTTTTATTTTTCTAGGTTAGATTTGCTCGAGGACTAGCAAATAATAAGTTTGAGGGTATTTGATAGACACATTTTTGTGACTGAATTGTCCTCAATTTTCAGTATTGTTGGTACTCGATTTTCTACTTATTATGGTGTTTTATGTGTTTGTAGGTATTTTTGGAAAATTCGGCTCGAAAAGTTGGTATAGGCACCCGGAGGACACATGTTATTCGGACTCTCGGTTTTGGATAAGGGGCCCCTAACTGATAAGGGGCACCCCATGGAGCCAACTGCTAATCGCACCCCATCATTGGTTAAGAGGACTCCATCTTCTTCCTTGATTTGAAAAGAAATTTGGTTTCAACGGTAAAGGATTCATTATCTTTAAGATAAGAATATCTTCTTTCCTTACAAACATGAAGTTTTGAAGAAAAAGAAGTTATCTTGTATTAAACAAGAAAGATATCCTTAGAAGATTTTATCTTGGATTTTATTATGCGAATTAAAGAAGATATGGGTTTAGTAAAGAAATATATACAATAAAGAGAAGGAAAAATTCCTGAAGATAGTTTTAATTAAAAAGAAGAAGATTTTGGAGTTATGGAAGAATATATTTGAGTGATATGTATTTGTGTGTATAAATAGAGAACTAGAGAGCACATTTGGGGAGAGTTTTTGGGAGAAAAGAAAATCACTGCTTTAATAATTTTCTCATATTATCATTTGTGTAAGCACCTTTTGAGCAATGAATTATCTTTTTGAGTGTGTTTGCATCATGAGAAGCTAAACCCATCACTGGGACGATGGAGGAAGCTGTTTTTCACCCATATGGTAATTAAATTAATTCTTTTATAACTATGTGCATAGAATTTAATTGTTTTATGATTTCAATTAATTATTTGTTATTTTGTCTGATGTCGCATGCTTAGTTTTGATTACTTTTGATGCGTCATGCTCACAACTTACAACTAATGTTTTATGAAATCTACTTTGGCAAAGAATAGAGTTAATATTTCTTTTATTTTGAGCTATAATTTCTCAGGATTAATTTCTGAACCACTTGAATGTGAAAAACAGTGAAATCCTGAGTCCCAGTAAATTCTTCATCCTGTGACATATTTTGTATATATTTTCTTATTTTTAGTATTTAAGCCTAGAATAAATCTCAACAAAGTCCGAGTGAGGGACAACCTATTTACCACTATCAAAATTACATCAATAAGCAATGGGTTCAGGGCGCATGGGAACACGATACATATCTTGAAATACGTGTTGTTGATATTCTTAAGGAATTTGCTGCAATGGCTGCTGGAATGGTTGAAATGCTGATAAGCTTGAGGCAATTGAGGGGTGGTGGTGGTGGTGGTGGTGGAGGCAATTGGGGTATACAGAGTCGATTGCGTAATTACTTCCATGTTCACACCACCACCTGGATTCATTATGTCAGTTGGCAAATGACTACACATACGTGCAGGAGTTGTAGCCAAGCCAATGTTTTCTTCACCACCACGTACTACTTGACTATATAACACTAGGTTTGGAGTAGAACTTTCTAGTAACTCCTGCATAGAACGACGTCTCAATATTCTTTCACTTCCACGACTTTGCTGACTTCCAGTTGGACTCATTCCTCTACCACTGATACTCATTCCTCTAACAGCTCTACCACTGGGACTTATTCCTTTAACATTGGGACTCATTCCCCTACTACTACTACATGAACCATCATTGCCCTCAGATCCTTGACTCATGTCAAATATCATGTTGTCCCTCAGTTTTTTCAACTCATCCAAGTGCAATCTCTGAAATCCCTGAAGTAGAGCATGGAAATCGTTCAACTGGGTCTGATACTGCAACTCTGTAGCATTGATCCCCAAATATGTATAAGTCCGATCAAGTGCACTAAAAGCAATAGGATAAGTAACAACCTCTCCATATGTGCTGGAAATAGTTTGTACCTCCCAAGAAAATGGTAGCATGGTTGACGATGAACTTTGAGAAGGATATGCAAATGCATCACCCGTCTCTGGTGGAGGTTGGGAATGAAGAAATTCACCGAAAAGTGGCATCCTACCTAAAGCTGGGAAATCCATCTGACCCAAAGTTTGCGGTTGCATAGCAATATTGGGCTTGAAAATAGTGTTAGTGTTAACCCAAACTAGGTATTCATTTCTGTCCATTGGCTCCTGGATCAATTGATCAGCTTCTTTCCAATGATGACCTTCCCTTATCAATTTCAAGTAATCGTCTTCTGAAACCTCTAAACTTGGGTAAGGGTTGACGACTATCACTGATCTTCTTTGTGACTGAAGAAGTTGTCTTTCACCATAATACCAAACACCCTTTTCAGAAATAAGGATGTATAACACCATCCTTGTAAGGCTTAGCTGTACCTTTCTTTGAGCTTGTTCTTCTTCGAACTAAGGTATTGCTTCATACGACTGGTAGATAAAGTTAAGGCTTATTCTACACAACTGATGAATCTTATGAACAATAGTAGTATGTTGACCATCTTCAATCTGTATAGGTTCTCAATTCTCGGAATCGTACTCTCGTATGATCGGAAATACATAGGTATGATTCTTAAGAGAAGGTTCTGAAACGCGAAACCATGTATACCACCAATACTGAAAATATTAACATTATTGGTTATTAAATTTTCCAAATGAAAATAACAAACAAATATTGTGAAAAATATTGGTTCGTACCTCCAGAACTCCCCAAAATGTATTAAAACTATCTTTGACACACGTTGAGCAATCACTGAGGGCCATGTAAATCTCTGTTAAAATCGGAGACCTTCAATCATATGTTGGTGCTTGCTCTAAAACTTCTAATGCTTCGATAAACCCAATTAACACCACTGAGCTAGCATTTGGAAATATACATTAGCCTAGTGTCCACAATACAAACAGACGTTCGAGCTCCTCATAATGGCCGGGGAACAAATATTCATTACCAGCTACCCTATTTTCATTCATTTTCCTAGCATAACGTATAAAAAATGCTTTCAACCCAGCTACTTTTAACCCATGCGATTTTAATTGTCTATATGAAACATTTCCTTCTACATCACTTGAAAATAAGGGAAGTCTTTGTTTCTATTTATCTTCTGCTAACCAATTTAGTTTGTTAAATGGAAGTAGGTTTCCAGTACATGGAATTCCCGTTAACATGTACAAATCTATCGGTGTAACTCTTATTAACAATAATTATTCATAATTAGAATTTGTTGATTTTTATAAAACAAAACACATAATTAAAAAATTAAATTACTAGAAAAAAACTGACTTATCGCATTCAAAGTCCTTGAAAAAGAACGTGTTTGTAGTCTTCCACCATCGTTCTAATATAACTTGAACTCCTTGAGTCCTATGGTTTCTAGGTTGTATATGATATAGATGTCGCCAAGGATATCTTCTAACTCTCTCTTGAACAACAGGGGAAGTAATTGAAAAATCGTATGTAACTCAGTCCATCCACCTCTTAGAGTTATCTAATTAACTCGCTCCTCATGGTCATATAAGTGGTTAGAGAACATACCTTCACCGGCTACTTGTCTGACATTATCAAACTCATGATTTGTATCCACAACAAAACTTATTCCACTAGCTTGGGTACTAGTACATACTTTGGATTTTTTATTTTTTTTTCTTCTCTCCATATTTGTTTAAAACGAAAGATAATTGTTTAAGTTTAAGAACAAAAGATTTGAGCAGAAGATTTGAGAAGAGTTGAGAAGATTTGAGAACAAGGTGCGGTGTTTATAGGCGTTAGAAAGTCAAACGTCGATGATATTGATTATAATGCCAGCGCTGGAGTCAATAACGCTCGCTAGAAACTCAGTCGCTCTGTGGTTTTTCCATAGTAGCACGATTGGTTTACCATGCCACCAGATATGTCAAACAACTTTTTTTTTGGAATATGCATAGGAATAGGCCTTAATGTAAAACCTTAGTGACAGTCACTGTCCAATAAAACCTCCATTTAGGTCTATTCTTATGCACATGCCAAAAAAATGCTATTTGGCATACCAGGTGGCATGGAAAACGTGTTGCGTTAGTTTGAGAAAACCACTGAGCGACAGAGTTTTTAGCGAACGATATTGATAATATCGCCAGCGCTGCCAGGAATATCGCTTGATATTGATTCTAGCGCCAACGACTGGTTCTTTATCGCTATAAATAGGTAATTTTCAAACTCATAACTTACCCCAAATTTTTTATGTAAATTTTTTTTTTCAATTTATTAATCTAATTTCTCTATTTATTTCTTTCTCAATCTGATTTATTTTTTTCAAATTTTCCCAAATGGCACAACTTCAAACCCAACTTGATTCAGCAACACAACTTGATTTTTGTGGAGTAGTGCTTGAAAGTGCCGCTAAGAAGATATATGTAATAATTATAAAGAAATAGGTAAAAAGCAAATAAAGTCTTCAAGTTTTGGACATTAACCAAGTCAAAACCTGTGACGCCCCAACCTAAATACCTACTTAGCAAGAAGGACTACAACCTAATTGAAGCATCAGAATCCAGATTACCGATCTAAAGAACCATCTTCACATAAAGTGCTACAAACAATCCCAAACTCTCTAATATAGTATATTTGAAAGTCTCTCGTGTTATATGAATATATAATTATGTTGTTATACAGAATAAAGAAAGAATACATATAATAAAAGATACCCGAAAACACCAGATCCGGTAAAGCATTAAACTACGAAAACGGATATCTTCCAGCGTTCCTTTCTTTCTGATTACTGAAAAACTGAAGTGGGAACGAGTGAACACATCATCCAGAAGGGTGCTCAGTGAAAACATGTAACTCTCAAGTAATCACTAACATGCTTCACAGTTCTACATGAATATAAGTTGAAAGAAACAAGAAGAAACTAATCTAGTTCTGCAATTCATGCAACACGAAGCAAGTGTCACTCTAACCTCGCCAAACTCATTGGAGAAGATGACGTGAGAACATCCCTAATCAATAATAATAACATCGTCCACACAGAGTTCCCATACAAACCATGATTCAGAATATCACTATCAAGATCAGAAAGTTAGTCAAACAAGTATAATATGCACACGAGTGAGTTCCCTAAAATAAAATAGTATATATAATATCATAACGGATGAATTACCGCCCTACTAGGTAATATTCAAACAGATGAGTTACCGCCTTACTATATTAATAAGCAATAATACTATAACGGATGAATTACCGCGCAACTAATGAAATAGATATAATACTATTAAAAAGGATGAGTTACTGCCCTACTAGGTAATATTGTCGACCTATAAATTACCGCCTTACCTAGCTTAGCTAAGAGCCGTGGGGAAACAAAGACACTCCTCGCAGGGAAATCTCACTATGAATATCACATACAAAACATCGCAGCAAAATATCGCACATACAGATGCAACATATACATCATACTCAAAATACATGAGTAGCACATTAAACTACACGCAATCATTCACATAGATAGTAAAGTCTCATCATGCTCGCAAATAAATAAAGCTTAATGATTACAAGAAGGTTACAGAGTTCCCACCTGATTTGATGACAAGCCACGCCTACCTTGAAATCCAAAATTCACTAGTTCATCCTTTGAATCGATCATTGTTAATAAAGAATAACTGTTAACCACACAATAAATCTACGAGTTTAGCCAAAAGACTCAAACAAAGTTCATAACGTAATATCATACAAGTTTCCCGTTAATGTTTAACTGAAATTACTAACTGTTCTATTTTTATGGACGATTCCGTAGCATGGTATTCTCTAATTTTATCTTAAATAAATATCTACTATCTACCTACTTCTGTTAATAATTCACAACTCCATCTCTATATGGGTACACACTAATGTATATGAGCCTAAGTGACAGCAAGCCAACGTTGACTATTACTAGACTCCATTATATACCAACCAGAGTTGTCTTTTAAGTCTAAATCATGTACAATCTCATTCCATGATCATCTTAGGTATGCACAGTGCCGGAAGAAGAAAATGGAGTCCAGCCCACATAAAGGACACCCTCAATCAACCAATTAATTTAAATCTGAGTAGTAAGACTCGAATGTTTCCACACACTGGTGATCTTATGAACATCTACATTAATACGCATCCGTATTACAGCTACTACTCTTTATCTGTCTATTTCTCCCAACATCTTCAATTTTCTTCCTCACTTTAATTTTCCTCTCTACAGTTCTAGGTGACTCTCCCTGACCATTTATATTTTTTACACCGTAGCTCATCTTGGTACTGCCTAAATGGATTTTTATAGAAAAGACCAGTCCATCTGTTGATGCTCAAATCCCCCTGATCAAACATGTGTTTGTTTATTTAATTATCTAATCTTGGTTATAATCTATTCAACTAGCACAAATTAATGATAAGCTAATTAACTGCAATAACTATTCTAGTTCGAGAAGAAATGACCAGCTTGTAATCTTGCACTATCTATCCATTCTAGATCAAATAAAACTATCTTAATAATTCCCTTGGTCTAAGTATGTTTTCTTAATTTTGTTCAGCTATGACAAACATCAAGAATTAATAATACCCAAAGACATATTATTAATACCACAACGACATATATATCTGCATGTGCCAAGTAGCAATATTATACCTTACGGTTTAGGTATGAATGAAATTGAAACTCAACCATCAAATCATATCAGTCCATCAACAATTCCACTTAATCTATTATTCCTTCGTCTATATCTAATCACCAACATTCACCATTGTCACGACCAAATCATCCCTCATATTTTCTCTCCCACCGGCCAGCCACTAACAGTTCATATGCTCAAGTGTTTTCCATCTCCCAATATAATTCACCCATAATCCATTCATCGACAATTGTCCCTCACAAATATGGCTTTTCATCTTCCCTAACTAAATCTCCCTCCACCACTACAGCACTCTCTCTCTCTCTTCTCTATTTTCTCTAGTTAACCTAAACTCTTTAGCAAACTTAATTTTTACCCATCTCCACTACTCCTCTAATTACTATATACTCCACTCTCTCTAAATGTCCTAAAGGCAGGCAGCTACTCTAGGTGGCATAAGAAAAGGTTATTACCTCCATTTGGTTTCGTACATATCCTCTAACTAGAATATTAATAATCTAAACACTTGGCTATGCTAACGGATTTTACTAAATATAATTATTACCACTAATGGGTCCAGCTTATACTAGAAGCAAAGCCCATAAACTACACTTCTAATTGTGTACTAACTATAAGCCCACCCAAGGGTCAACTCGTGGTCAACTCTGATTTGACTTGCGTGGTCAATGGTCAAGGTTGTTCACTAATCTTGACACCGCCTTTCGAGTGCATTATTTTTCTCATCCGATATCCAAATCATGCGTTCGAGTAGTCTATTTCACATAACTTTTTCGAGATCTATTTAATGGTACTAGTTTCGTATCTAAATTATTGTTATATTAATTTCTATTAATTAAAATCTGCGCTAACTAATCGAGTCATTAGAGGTTAACTCGTCTCTTTACTGGTCTAATAGCGTTGACGAGCTTGCGTATCTTTATAAAACCGCAACTAAGAAAAGGCAAAGAAAAGTTCAAGGCAAGGAAAATAGAGGCAAAACAAATTTGAAGCCAACGAAGAAGATAAACACGAGCGCATTGATTGGAAGTTTTGTGAAATGAAGAAGATTAACAAGATGAAGAACATTATCCCAAAATTTTATTTTTAAAGTCTATGTTTCAAATTATTATTTCCAGTTTTATGTCTTGTAAAATGACTATTAATGATTACATCGAAGTTTAATGAATTTGAAAATTTGACGAGTATTGTTGAAAATTAAGCTTACTTTTATTCTTAATCTAATCTTACATTTTAATTAGAGATACATTTGATAGTTTAAACAAATATTAAAACTTTATACTTAGACACTTAAGTGGACAACTAAGAAATTAAAACATAAATATTGAACAATATTTTGGAAAATATCTTAAAATCTCGAAACAACTTCCAAATTGGAAGTCTTTTCATAGATGCGACGATATTCCGCACGACACCTTTGTTGAAGTTCCACCATGGTTTCACCATCCCTCGTGTTTGGACCTTCTTGCTGAAGTAAAACAACATACTAGTAACTTCTTGATTAATTATAGTGAAGCAATAACTCAACCCTGAAACATCACAATTGTTGAGGTTCATTGTTTGTTCTTAAAATTTCCCAAAAATCCTTTGCCAAAATGTTTGGGGATGTAATGCATCTCCGAATAAAGTCTCAGTAAAAGAAACATAATTCCTGCAAATACATTCATCTTCCGCAGTAGTAAATTTTGGTACTCGCCTCCTAATTCGACTTCGCATATTGGCACGATTAACAACTCTTTGATTTTCGACAGCATGTTGGTTTGCTACGAACTCAGCCATGCTCTTTGATGAATTGTAAGAGTGATGAAAGGAATTGGAGATTGAGAAATTGTAGAGAGATTTAGAAATTCTGGTGTAAGTTGAAATGAGTTTGAAATTGGGGATTTATAGATGGGAGAAATTGTAGCCGTTGGATGAGGAACTGATAAGCGATGATCAGGTCAACAAGCGACATATGACCATCGCTGGCGCTGGAATGACCAACGAGTGCTTGTTTGACCATCTAGCGATGGACACTCTATCGCTCGCTGGAAAACCTATCGTGTATGCATATATGTTATATCGGACATATAGGCATATATGTTTGGCACTTTGACATATAGACATATATGTTTGGCACTCTGGCATACCCATAATGGGTGCATATATGGCAAAATCTAATGTTTGACATGTGCATAGGAATAAGCCTTATAAGGCCTATTCCAATGGAGAGTGGTATAAAATTACCTGGCATGGAAAATTCGTTTATCCACAATAGTAAGAGCAACTCCACTGGGCACCATCTAATTTCTTGGTATGCCTGTCCAGGTGGATGGACAAACTGAATTTCAGGCAGTAGGGAAAGGGTTTATCGAAGCAAAATAAGACGACCATGTGGGCCGGTCGTCTCCAACTGCTTCGGTAATGGTCATATTTCCAACGACTATTTTTACCCTATAGATATTCAATCCATTCAAACATTCAACTCACACCAAAATTCAATCTTCTCTTGAATTTTTTCCAGTCAACTTCCTTTTAAAATGTCTCATAAGGCAGTTTCTCTTTTCTGTGAATCAAAACTTGAGGCTGCTGTAAATAAAATGTGCGGTAATTTTTAAAAAATCAAAAATGGTAAGAATGAAAGGTCTATGCAAATTTTAGAAGTTGATCCAGAAAAATGTTTCGTTAAAAAGCAAATAAAAGCTTCAGTTTTGAGAGTTAACAACCGAAACTTCAAAAACAAATGAGAAACAGTTCACAAGTGCGTTGAATGGAAATTACATCAAATTAATAAAATCAGGAGGCCAAAGATTGTACTAGATTTTTTTTATGTAATTATTTAAGTTCTTATTATTGTCTAAGTTTATATCTTGCAAAAGAAGTGGTTGTAATATTAATTAATGAAAATATTTAGGCCGCAAAAGTTTATTTCCATTTTATATTAAGTGATACTTGTTACATTTAGACTTACATATATAGTAACTTGATATCATAACGATAAAATTAACACCAAGCATTCAAAATGCTTAAACTCTCTTCCGTTTTCTTCAATAAACTAGGCTTGAGCCATGGTTTTCTGAAAAACAGATAAACAACAAGTTAGTTAATATGATTCTAATTAAACTGTGATGTAGTTTCTCAATGAGGACAAGGGTACTAAGATAATCACTAGTTCTTAGTTGGAAAATCCATAATTTTCACGGTGAACCATCCATAAAACTTCTGCATAACATTTGACATCCTTACCAATGAATGCAAATCTTGTTGCCAATGGGTACCCATTGAAAAAGTGAGGGTACAACAACCGCACCCAATATTTCGCTTAGCATTCTGTATGGACTAACTCCACTATACTTTTAAGAGAATCAACTAGACAGTTAGACTCAATCTTAATAAAAAAAGTATATCAAAGAGTTATATCTCAATTTCTCGATTAAATCCTTATTCAAACAAATTAAAATCTGCAAGCCCAATTGAATACAAGAGAAATAAGTTGAACGGTACCAAAGACCAATGTTCAAGGATCAATCAATTTCAATCAACAACCAAAAGTTGGATTTACCAATTGATCGATTCAACGCACTACCTGTGATATTTCAATTATATAACAAAATATAATGCGAAAAAGAAATAATACAGACACCGGAAGTTTTGTTAACGAGGAAACCGCAAATGCAGAAAAACCCCGGGACCTAGTCCAGATTGAACACACACTGTATTAAGCAGCTACATACACTATCCTACTACAAACTAACTTCGGTCTGGACTGTAGTTGAACCCCAATCAATCTCACACTGATCCAAGGTACATTTGCGCTCCTTACGTCTCTGATCCCAGCGGGATACTATGCACATGATTCCCTTAGTTAGTCTCACCCACAACTAAGAGTTGCTACGACCCAAAGTCGAAGACTTTAATAAACAAATCTGTATCACACAGAAAAGTCTACATGAATAGATAAATCTGTCTCCCATAGAAATACATACAAGTTTTGTTCCGTTTTTTGATAAATCAAGGTGAAAACCAATTGATGTACCAGACTTATATTCCCAAAGAACAACCTAGAAATATCAATCACCTCACAATAATCTTAATCGACAAGAGAAACAAGATATTTCGGAATAAAAAACGATGAGACGAAGATGTTTGTGACTACTTTCCAATCTTGCCTATCGGAGAAATTAATCTCAAGCCAATTTTACGATTGCACTCTAGCACGATAGAAACAACGAGATCAGATCACACAACTACAGAGAAAATAGTTGGGTCTGGCTTCACAATCCCAATGAAGTCTTTAAGTCGTTAACCTACAGGGTCTCGATAGAAACCTAAGGTTAAAGTAGAATCGACTCTAGCTTACACAACTAGTATCACATAGGAGGTGTGGGAATTAGGTTTCCGAGTTGCTAGAATTCTCCTTTATATAGTCTCCAAATCAGGATTTACAATCAATGCTACCTTGATAACAAAGCATTCAATATTTACTGTTAGATGAAAACCTGATTAGATTCAAGTTAATATCTCTCAACCGTTAGATCGAACTTAGCTTTTCATACACACATGAAATGTAAATTCATTTAGGTTTGAGTAACCGTACCTAAACGTGTACAAGTCGTTGGTCTAACAGTAGTTAACCAATGGTTAGCCATATGAGCACTTTCATATCAACCTTATTCTTCTTCACCATAACTAGTTCAAATGACTCAAAAGAACTAGTTAGAGAGTTGTTCAATTGCTTAGATCTCATAGAAGTATACAAGACAAAATCGAAGCAAAAACAGTTTTGATTCACTCGAATCAATTCATGAACATTATAGCCACGGTTTGCAAATATTGCATTACTTAATTTATAAATGTAGTTCACGAATTAAACTGTTTTAGAAAATAACCCACTTAAGTACGCATACTGGTACGCATACTTAAGTACCCGGACTGAGCTTGTTTCCAGTTCACAAACTCCAGCAGAAATTCACGGGATTTGAACTTCCGACAGTACGCGGACTTAGCTATGGTCATCCTGAACAGCTAAGTACGCATGCTTTGGTTCAAGGATTTTGGACTTATACAAGTATGAATTCTCATACAATGTTTATATCTAAACATGGTTATATATTCTAAACTCTCATTTCAATAATTGAAACATTCTTAGAGGATGTTATATAGTTGTTATTCACAAACTATTTTTAATCAACGCGATTTTCAAGTAATTGAAATAATCAACATGACTTTCGTCACTAATAAAGATGAACTTGGCCAAAGCGAAGGCTTAGAAACACATATTTCGAGAAATAGATAAGCGAGATAAACTCGGCTCGAAATAGCAAATGTGTATAATCAAAGTCTATATAGCAATACGACTTTTGTCTCAAGATAGGAGATAGAGTAGATAGACTTTTGAGTGATAGATAAGTTCAAGTCTCCACATACCTTTTTGTCGATGAAGTTCCACCAGTTCCTTGAGTAGTTCTTCGTCTTTTCATGCGCCGTGGAGTCTAGAGCTCAACTACACTTTCTATCCTAGTCCGAGACTTAGCTATAGTAGACTAGAAATCAAGACTTACATTTTTGGCAACTAAACTTGACAAACAAGCTTGAGATAGCAACGATTGCGAGTTCGATCGAGCAATGCTCTAACACCCATTACCCGGACCCATTACACTACAAAACAGAAGGCCTCTTGGGACGGCCAAACAATGTCCCAAGAGGACAAAAAACCGTCCCAAGAGGTATTAGGGACGGTTTATGTACCGTCCCCTATTCCACCGTCACTAATACTATTTGGCCATGTTTTCTTTTTGGGACGGACATATTTTAGCCTTGATTTAAATATTTTATGACTATTAGGGACAGTCAGGCCATCACCGTCCCAAATATCCTTCTTTAGGGACGGTTTTTTCAAAACAGCCGTCCCTAAAAGCTACTTGTTTTTTAGTGTTAACAATATAAGAAACGACGGGTAATAGACGTTGGGTACCCGGTTATTCTAACTTCTATTCATCTTATTAGCAAAAATTTAAGTATTTTGTTAGTTTTAGCTTAGATATTTTTTTCATTTTTCATTTTTTCTTTTACATTTAATATTTATTTAATATGTTAATAATGAAATAATAATGATTTTTTGTAAAAGATATTTAGATTCAAGCCAAAAAGAGAAAGAAATTAAGTTTTAATTTTTTTTAACAGTTTTCTTGATACCCAATGGGTACCCGGAATCGACGGGTACCCGGGATTTTTAGCGGGTCCGGTTCCGGGTCCACAAATTTAGGAACCGGACCCGACTCTTATAAGTAAGATCTTACCTAGGAGGACCCAGACACATTGACAACCCTAATTCTAGGCTCTTGTTGTTTCGTAAATATTCATTTCGCAACGCTACAAACCTTTGCAACACTTTTTCCCAAAACTAGTCACTGGTTATATTTATCGATAAAAATATATATCCAACATCAAATAAGAGTAACATCTTCCATAGTAAAGACATGGAGATCCCTTGCGCTGCAGTAAAGATGTGATTGAGATGGAACAATTCTTAAGGATGTTGAAACAAACTTCGTAAAGAAAAGGCTTATCATGATTTTTCTGCCATTCATCCAGAGCTATTTGGATCACTTCAGCGTCAGTTACATAGTTGAATCTTTCTTGATCAATTTCTCTTACTCGGTCAAGGAATCGCGTGACCTCGCGATTAATTGATTGAAAACGACCACACAAACCACCAGTATCTCGGTTTCCGAGGTTCCCCGTTTCTGAAACGAACATTATGAAAATGTTGTGCCAAAAAGACGTGTCCGCCATGTCTTGATCGCGCATAATATTTTGTACCCTATGAAAAACCTAGCCTTTGCTTATAGATAAATCCCCTTCTTCAATAAATTAGGACGACGAATTTTAGCAGACATTTTTTTTGAGAATTTTTGGTACAATTTTTTGAGAATGAAAGATTAAGATAGAGAAGGTGTGGTTTTGGAGTTGAAATCCTTTAAATTTTATAGGGAGTGGAATAAAATTCTTTGGATAAGACTACACGTTTCGGCTCACCAAGGACGATTGGCTCAATGTGAGACGAGATAACGGTTTAATTATAACGGTCATATATTTCCTTATATAAATCATACATGGTAACCAATATTTTCAAAACACGGCCACAAACATTCTCAACTGAAAACGTTCTCAACCAACATCATGTTTTTAAAAGCAAAGGAAAACAATTTGTATGTGTGGAAGCAAAAGAGGTTTGTCCATTATGTTTCATGGATGACCACAGTTTGGTGCAATGCCCTTTGATGTATTCAAAGTGTACACAAGTTGGTTGTCCAGCTAACAAAATGGTCATTGAATCACAACCATAAAAACTCATATATTTGCAATGTCAAGATCCCAAATATCGTTAAGAACCACAAATGTTAGGTGATGTTATGAAGGAGCAAGAAGATGAAAAGGTAGCAGAATCATGGAAAAACTTGAAACTTAAAGTCAGGTGGGATAAGCCGCAATACGACCACTGCGGAGAAGCAACATCGTGGAAAAACTCGAAGCTTAAAATCATGTTGAAGAAGCCACAACACGACCACTACGGAGAAGTAGAGTTTACAAAATACATGATTAGTGAATGCTTAAGCCCTAGTTGCAATTTTTTTATGCATTTGCACATTCTACTGAAGAAGACACATATGGGAATGTCCTTCGTGTTTTAAGTTGGAGTGCATTGATTAAGTGTATGATGTAATTCCACCATCGTTATGTTATCATTAGCTTAATTAATGGAAATGTCTTTGTATTTGCACCACTCTTATGTTTATATCAAACAACATTAGACTCCATTAAACGTTACATTAGTCTCAAACTAACTTTCATTAAACGTTACATTAGACTTAATTACCAAATTATATAAACAAGGTAAGAAAACACCCCCCTTCATGGAGCGGCTGGTGGAGCGACTTGTGGAGCGGCTGGCGGAGCATCTAGAGTGCAGAACGGGTCGAAACTGTGAAGAGCTCTAAGGATGATGAGACAACCTAAAAACAGAAAAAGGTATTCCGTTAATTTGCTGCCACATCGTTGCATCTATTTGGATCAATTCATCTTTAGTTTCACCGTTAAACCTATTTCGCTTAACTTGCATTACTAAAAAAGGGGGGGGGGGTCTAACAACCACACCAAACATTTCGTTCGGCAATCTGTATGGACTAACTCCAATATAATTCCAATAGAATCAACTAGATAGTCATACTCAATCAAGGAAATAAGTTCAAGAGTTATATCTCTGTTTCTCAATGTAATCAGCAAATCAAACAGATAGAAATCCTTGAGCCTGATTATTATGAGAAACAACTTGAGCGGTACCAAAGACCAATGTTCAAATGTCAATCAATTTCAATCAACAACCAAAGGTTGGATTTACCAATTGATTGAACTACACACAACCTGTGATATTTCAATTATATAAAAAAATATAATGCGGAAAAGAAATAACACAGACACCAGAAGTTTTTTTAACGAGGAAACCGCAAATGCAGAAAAACCCCGGGTCCTAGTCCAGATTTGAAAACCACATTGTATTAAGTCGCTACAAACACTAGCCTACTACAAGTTAACTTCGGACTGGAATGTAGTCGAGCCCTAACCAAGTCTCACGCTGATTATGGTATAATCGCGTTTCTTACGCCTCTGAATCCCAACAGGACTCTACGCACTTGATTCCCTTAGCTGATCTCACCCACAACTAAGAGTTGCTACGAACCAAAGTCGAAGACTTTATAAACAAATTTGTCTCCCACAAAAAAGTCTATTCTGATAGATAAATCTATCTCCCACATAAATATCTACGAAGTTTTTGTTCCGTCTTTAGAAATCTGTCTCCCATGTTAGTTCCTTTGCTAAAAAATATGTGAAAAATTCACAAGGTGAACGGGAACCAATTGATAATCCGGTCTTATATTCCCGAAGAACAGCCTAGAAATATCAATCACCTCACAATAAATTAACTATATGGTAGCAGAACAAGTTATTGTGTAATCACAAAGAATGAGATGAAAAGCTTTGTGATTACTTTTTACAACTTACCTATCGTAAATAAATCTCGAGCAAATCTTAGAGAAGATAATACTCAACACGATAAAATAAGTAAGATCAGAACACGCAACTACAGATAAAATAGTTGGATCTAGCTTCAGAATCCCAATGAAGTCTTTAAGTCGTTAACCTATAATGGTTTTAGGAAAAACCTAGGTTAAAGGAGAATCGACTCTAGTCGCAACTAGTATCACACAGGAGGTGTATGGATTAGGTTTTCCAGTTGCTAGAGTTCTCCCTTATATAGTCTTCAAATCAGGGTTTGAGAGCTTTGAAACAAAGCAATCAATATTCACCGTTAGATGAAAACCTGATTTAATATTCAAGCTAAGACCATCTAATGGTGGAGAGATATTGCTTTGGTTACTCATAGAGTTGTTCAATTGCTTATGTTAGAGCATAGCTCGGTTGAACCCACCAAGAGTTGGTATGTCAAGTTTGGTTGTCATATTTTAGTGAACCAAAACTCATTTAAAGAGTCGCTTAATTATTTACTAGAGCCAACTTCGTATAAGTTAGCTTGAAAGTATTAAGATATGATACATTACAAGTATTACGTGAAGACTTGAAGAATGTGAAGAAGTAAGGAGATACAACAACGACATCATCCTTCCACTTGAGGTTAGTAATATTTGACTTGAACTATTTCATTCCCTAACGTATCTTTCAAGTCGTGCATATTGAAAACATAACTGCGAAGCTGTGAATTATTATACTCTAGTTAGACATAATATTAAGGTATACAATACGAAGTATAACGTCAATCTTTTGAACTTCGTATATAAGACATCGACATAATCGTATGAATGTTATTGTGATTATGTATGGGTGTGGGTGAAGATTTCGTCCTAGGAGACAATGTTTTACATTCGTTTAAAGGAAGTAAAGTCATAAACTTGGTTGAACTCACTGTCAAATTAGAAGCTCTTGGTAATTGTGATTGTTCCTCCACTGATGATCAAACGAAATCTTTTTCAAAAGAAACTTTGAACCGATTCCGTGTAAGTGATCTTAAGGAATACAACTTTCAGTCACTTGACAGGAAACCATATCGAAACCATTCGATTAGAAGAGGAAGAATCACAATTATTTGGTTTGTATGAATTGACTATATCCAAGGTTTTGAAGAACTAAGAACCAACCTGGTAATGATGGTTCGAAATCAAGATTGGCTCAAAGATAAAATTGAGGAGACAAAAGTTGATCTTGCTGATATGAAGGTTCAAGTTGAAAAGCTTGAGAAACAAGAAGTGGTTGCAGACAAGTCTCTTGAGACATGCTTCAAAAGTTTGAACACTGAAGAAACCTCAGTGAACAACAAGAGCACCACTAGAGATTAAGTTATATGCTGAATACTTAATCCAGGAAAAATAGGCATCAATTTTTGATTTCTTTCAATGATTGTATCAAGTCTATTATAAATAAAACTATTATTATGAATAAAATTATTGGTTTATAATTTTTCTTGTGATAGTTTTGGTTTACATAGCCTGTGCTTGAAATGCTTTATTTTATTTCCATGTATGTATATGGGATGTTTGATTTCGGTTTTCTAACCTTAATATTCGACCTCATATGTGTGAACTCTTATGGTTTGGGTGACTTTTTGGTTTAGCAGGGTTAAGTTCTAGCCCATGTTGGTAGGCTTTATCAAAGGATCACGAGGGATTATGATTGAAACAATATGTGAAAAAGTCACAATATGTTTAATCGTTTGGTTTAAGAGGAACTAAGTTAATTCTGATCTTAGTTAGACTTATCAAAGTGGAAGTTTTGGTTATTCATGTATAATCGAATGCATTAACAAGAAATGCTAGTTAACTAAACTAGTACTTGTCTTGTTCAAAAGTGAAAGGTCTAAGTTATATGAATAATTAGAACCTGATGAGAAAAATAAAGTTATCTTTATTTTGTTCTTATCGAACAAGCGGTTGTATTTGTGCAATCGGTTTAGCAAATGAACTAACGTGCTTAGTAGATTTTTTGGTTTGCTAAACTATTAGGAAAAATTGATTCGGGAAATTGATTCCTTGGTAACATATCAAAACAAAAATACTTTGTAGTTTCGGTTTTGATATTGGTTATCAAAAATGGTGTGTCGAACCCTCGTGCTTAACTCTTATAGGTTGCAAGTCTTGTGAGATTTGTAAGATCCTTTGAAAGTATACAGGTTATTGTGTTGTTGAATTTGGTAATCAAGCGTATGTGTAATGAATTCTTGTAATTTGTTTATCCATATGATATAAGAGTTTTGTCACTAAATTGACAAAGGGGGAGATTGTTAGAGCATAGATCGGTTGAACCCACCAAGCGTTGGTATATCAAGTTTGGTTGTCATATTTTAGTGAACCAAAACTCATTTAAAAAGTCGCTTGATTATGTGCGAGTCAACTTTGTATAAGTTAACTTGAAAGTATTAGGATGTGAGACATTACAAGTATTACGTGAAGACTTGAAGAATGTGAAGAAGTACGGAACTACAACGACGACATCATCCTTCCACTTGAGGTTAGTAATATTTGACTTGAACTGTTTCATTCCCTAACGTATCTTTCAAGTCATGCATATTGAAAACATAACTGTGAAGCTATGAATGATTATACTCTAGTTAGACGTAGTATTAAGGAATACAATATGAAGTATAACGCTTATCTTTTGAACTTCGTATATAAGACATCGACATAATCGTTTGAATGCTATTGTGATTATGTATGAGTATGAAGTGAAGATTTCATCGTATGAAACAATGTTTTACATTCGTTTAAAGGAAGTAAATTCATTAAGTTGTTTTGTGAATCGAAAGGGAAATCGCTAGGCTTATTGGTATTGTTATTCATTGCATATCTTTTGAACTACCAATATGTGTGATTAGTATAACCGCTCATGACTTACTTATGTTCTTGGTAAAACTATTCACAATGCCTAACTTTTGTATTGTTATGACTTTTATTAGTGAAACCGATCTTAAGTAATCACTTGAGATGGTATGATCGATTTAGTGTTATTGGTATGACCAACTCTAGGCAAAGGGGAACCGATCCTAATAAGAGGTGCAACCGATCACAAGAGGGGAATCGATCCTTGTAAGAGGTGAATCAAGTTTCTAGTTATTGCGAACCGATCCTATGAACACGTGCAACACGTTTTTAGTTATTGGGAACCGATCCTATGGACATGTGCAAAAAATACAAGTTAGATACCATATATATGTGGGAACCGATCCTGGTACCTAGTCAACCAAGTTTTGTTAACTAGCGTGACTAATTCTAGTACCCACATGGAGGTAGAACATAAACTTGTTTTGGTAGAACCGTGAAACCCATGTTTGGTGATTTGATAGGATAATCAATCACATAGTTCTTGGAAGTCAGATGAACCAATTCTAAACTTGTTTGGAAGTGTGGCAAATCGATTCCAAGATTGTAAGTATGAAAGAGGACTTACAAAGTAAAAATGTCGACATACTTTGAACATATGCAGTAATGCTTATCTTTTATTGTTCAAAGATATTCCTTAATAGCTAAAGGAGAATCCCGGATCAAAAATAAATTGAGAATCTTTTAATTAAGGTTTTTAATTTTATATTTGGAAAATAAAAATTAGTAATGTGCATTTACTAGTTGGAGATTTTCTAAGAGATTTTGGTCAACATTTGGACAAAGCATTTCCAGGAATTATGGATACCGAATTTGGAAATATATTGCATATCTTGAGAATATTTTTGGTTTTGGAAATTCCTTGGTGTCCAAACTTCCTTGGTCTATAAATATGAAAGTTTGCATTTCGAGCAAACTAATCCTCAGAGCCAGCAAAACTACCTTGTTGTGTTGTTACTGGTGGAGCCGCCTATTCGGAGAGGAGAGTAACCTAATTAGGCGAAATCTCTTACGGCCGCTCGGTTTAAAGACTTCTTTGGGATTGAGAAGCTCTATTAGTACCGTCGGTGGGAAACTAGATAATTGCGGTTTATTATTAGTTTTCGATTGATTTGATTGACTAATTGTTGTTGAACTTTGATTTCATCTAGTTTGTTTATGCTTGAGAATCTTCTCTTCTGATATAAGATTCACTCAAACAAGATCGAAGTTTCGACGGGGATCTTTAGACTGTTTGTAGATCTAAAGATGTCTTGTGATAATCCATTGTTAACAGACTCCGTTATGTGTGTGATTGATCACAAGAGATTCAAGTTGATTGTGTGCAGGTATTTATTGAAGATATAAGAAAATTTGAAGACAAAGAAGATTTCTGATTTGGGTTCATAATCTTTGGTGTGCACAATACTTGTTTCGGGTAAAGAGTATCCAACTACAATCGGTTTATCCTTGTGGTAGATTGGATTGATTAGTTGAGTAGATCAGCATCAATACAATTCTTTGTGATTCAAAGTATTGAGTGCAAAATCTTGACAATTACTTTGGTAGTTGTTATTAGATAGAGAGTTTATTGGGATAAACGGAAGAGCCTTTTGTCGAACTCATATCACTTGGTTGAAAATAGTTGTCACCGAACATATTTGTCGTTCCTTTACTATTTGGAATATGAACCAAAGGAATTATTCCAAATGCGTGACTTATTGCAAGTTGGAGGTGCAGGGATACATACAAAACTAGGTGAACTATAGGTTTAGTTGCTTGGTCTCAACTATACGAAGTTGGTTTGATTTTGTATATCGGCTTAATCCTGAGAGTATTCAATTCTGGACAAGGTCCCGGGGTTTTTCTGCATTTGTGGTTTCCTCTTTAACAAAATCTTGCTGTGTCTTTTACTTTTCTATTCCCGCAATTATAATTGTTTTTATTATCATTAGAAGTAAAATACACAAACGTTAATTCCTTATTGTGTTTGGTTAAGTCCGAACCATTTATCAAGTAAACATACTTCATTGTTTTATTGTCTCGATCTTGTATCCATAGTCAATCATGCAAGTTATCTTGTTGTCGTATTGTCTCGATCTCGTATCCATAGATGATCACACGAAGTGTGAATCGATTTTTTGTATTGTCTCGACTCGGTCTATAGACAATGACTTTCGGATAAAGGACTTATAGGTGGAAAAGTGTTAGATTGAGGTATATTTGGGTACCCTCGTCTTTTCACGTACCTTTGTCATATTGTGAAAAAAAAGGGGGAGAAATATATGGAGTAAACAAGTGATATTGATATTGATTTGTATTGATTTGGTATCACTAAGGGAAAGGACAATGGTGCTTAAATGTTATATCTAACGAAAGAGTAAAGCATAGACTAAGGGGGAGTAACATATCATATGATGATGGAAATAACAAAGACGTGCGGATTGAAAATCTACCTATCTTACCTTTAGAGGGAGTATTAGATTTGTTATTATAATGTCAACAACGACATTGATGAATTGAATGTATACAAGTTATTGTGTTGTTGAATTTGGGAATCAAGCATATGTGTAATGAATTCTTGTAATTTGTTTATCCATATGATGTAAGAGTTTTGTCACTAAAATTGACAAAGGGGGAGATTGTTAGAGCGTAGCTCGGTTGGACCCACCAAGCGTTAGTATGTCAAGTTTGGTTGTCATATTTTAGTGAACCAAAACTCATTTAAAGAGTCGCTTGATTATTTACTAGAGTCAACTTTGTATAGGTTAGCTTGAAAGTATTAGGATATGAGACATTACAAGTATTACGCGAAGACTTGAAGAATG
This sequence comes from Papaver somniferum, assembly GCF_003573695.1. NCBI lineage: Eukaryota > Viridiplantae > Streptophyta > Magnoliopsida > Ranunculales > Papaveraceae > Papaver > Papaver somniferum. Next base: position 27,797,673 of record NC_039368.1, read on the forward strand.
TGAAGAAGTAAGGAGCTACAATGACGACATCATCCTTCCACTTGAGGTTAGTAATATTTGACTTGAACTGTTTTGTTCCCTAACGTATCTTTGAAGTCGTGCATATTAACATAAATGCGAAGCTGTGAATGATTATCCTCTAGTTAGACATAGTATTAAGGAATACAATACGAAGTATAACGTGTATCTTTTGAACTTCGTATATAAGACATCGACATAATGGTATGAATGCTATTGTGGTTATGTATGTGTATGGGTGAAGATTTCGTCCTAGGAAACAATGTTTTACATTCGTTTAAAGGAAGTAAATTCATAAACTTGTTTTGTGAATCAAAAGGGAAGTTGCTAGGCTTATTGGTATTGTTATTCATTGCAAATCTTTTGAATTACCAATATGTGTATTTAGTATAACCGCTCATAACTTGTTTATGTATCTTGGTAAAACTATTCACATGGCCTGATTTTTGTATTGATATGACTTTTATTAGTGAAACTGATCTTAAGTAATCACCTGAGATGGTAAGATCGATATCTTGATTTTGGTGTGACTAAATACAAGCCATTGGGTAACCGATCCTAGTAAGTGGTGTGACCGATCACAAGAGAGAGTGTAATCGATCCCTGTAAGAGGTTTTACAAGTTTTAGTAAGTTGGTGTAACCGATCCTATAACTTGCTCAACCGATCACAAGTTTTACCATAAGAATGGTAACCGATCCTAGTACTTAGTTAGACATTTTATGGTAACTAGTGTAACCGATGCTAATACCCACTTGGAGGTAGAACCGAAACTTTATGTTGAGGTAGAACCATGAAACCCATTAATGGTGATTTGATAGGATAATCAATCACGTAGTTCTTGAAAGTCGGATGAACCAACTCTAAACTTGTTTGGAAGTGTGGAAAATCGGTTCCAAGATTGTAAATATGAAAAAGGATTTACAAATTAAAGATGTCGACATACTTTAACATGTGCGGTAAATATTATCTTTTATTGTTCAAAGATATTCCTTAATAGCTAAAGGAGAATCCTGAATCGAAATAGATTGAGAATCTTTTAATTAAGGTTTTTAGTTTTTATATGCTTTTAATTTCCAGCAATTAAAATGCATATCTTTAGAAAATAAAAATTAGTAATGTGCATTTACTAATTGAAGATTTTTGTTAGAGCATAGCTCGGTTGAACCCACCAAGCGTTGGTATGTCAAGTTTGGTTGTTATATTTTAGTGAATAAAAACTCATGTTAAGAGTCGCTTGATTATGTACTAGAGTCAACTTCGTATAGGTTAGCTTGAAAGTATTAGGATACGAGACTTTACAAGTATTGCGAATACTTGAAGATGTGAAGAAGCAAGGAGCTACAACGACAACATCATCCTTACACTTGAGGTTAGTGATATTTGACTTGAACTTTGAAAACAAAACTGCGAAGCATGATTGAACTCTAGATAGACATAGTATTAAGGAATACAATACGAGGTTTATTGCTTAACCATTAAACTTTGTAGATAAGACATCGACATAATCGTTTAAATGCTATTGTGATTATGTATGGGTATGAGGTGAGGATTTCATCCTAGGGAACAATGTTTTACATGTGTTCTAAGGAAGTAAATTCATGAACTTGGTTTGTGAATCGAAAAGGAAATTACCAGGTGTTATTGGTATTGTTATTCATTGCATATCTTGTGAACAACCAATATGTGTGATTAGTATAATCGTTCATGACTTGTTTGTGTTCTTGGTAAAAATATTCACAAAGGCCTGACTTATGTATTGGTATGACTTTTATTAGTGAAACTGATCTTAAGTAATCACATGAGATGGTATGATCGAGTTTGTGATTTTATGTCTGACCAAATCTGGGTAAACAGGAATCGATCCTAGTAAGAGGTGCTGTACATCACAAAGGGGAATCGATCCTTGTATGAGGTGTGTTGTAGTTTTTTTTTTTCTAGTGATAAGTAAAAGTTCGTTGCTCGGACTTGTAAAGATTTAAAAAACAAAAATATATACACAATATTTGTCACAGGATCAAGAGACACTAGGACACAGGATTCCACCATTAATCATTCACACAATTCATATATTTATTCGAAATAATTATAGCTCAAATCATAAGGACTCTCATTCTTGCCAAGGTATATTTTTAGAATATTTATTGTATATCACTAGCATGACGCATCAAAAGCACTACGACCAAGCATACATCATCATACGATATCACAACCAATTAAGAAAAATCATAAATCGATTAATAAAAAGTGCAAGTAGTCAAAAAAAGAATTAATATAATTATCATATGCGTAAAGAACGGCTTCCTCCATCATCCCAGTGTTGGGGTTTAGCTAATCATATTAATCATGTTCTCAAAATACATAATTGATGCTCAAAATTTGATTAAAAGAGTGAAAAAGTATAAAACAGTGAATCTACGACCCACAAAAGGCGTCCAGAAATCAACGATAGAAGTGTACTGTTGTAAAACAACGATACTTAGCTGCTGCTGTTGACACTGTTGAAGAACGACGGTCCTGGGACGTCTGTTCTTCGTCTTCTCCTTCTTCTTCAACAGCAGCAAGAAACTTTCCTGCAGTTCTTCTCTTCGCCTCTACAACCTCCCTGTGGTCTCCCAATCGACCCCAAACTCTCGACACCCTCTCTAATAGACCCAAAGAGCCTATTTATACCCAACTCCAGCTCCAAATCTCGCCAATAACTCCAATATAATTCTTCATTATGCGGGCAGTGAATAACAATATTTTCCGAATATTTTCTTACCAAACTTGGAATTTCTTGCGTAAACTTCCTCCCTCCACGCTCCAAATCGATTCTTCACGACCCAAAGTGATGCTCGAGCCATTCCACATCATCTGAACACGTCCATAACTCTCCATGATGCGTGATTATCATCCTCCAGTGCATGCTTGCCCTGTTTTGAACTCGAGAATCAAAACACGTATTCCAGCCAAATTTGATCGAAACCACCACCCAAACTTTGTTCCTTATGCCAAATCACATCTTTCTGCCAATTTTCAGCGATTGAATCGCACTCTAACCCATTCATTTTAACAATCAAAATTCTGCCAGTTGAAAACTTCATTTCCCGCCAAAAACACAAATTCAAATTGTTGAAGAAGGTGCCCCTTATCCAGAGTGCTGGGGTGCGAATATCAATTGGGGTGGAAATAGTAATTTTTCTGGGTTCCTCCGGGACATTTCTGGGACGCTTCCGGTGCATTTCTGGGGTGCCTACGGTACATTTCTCCGGGGTGTAAAACACTGCTTTTTGAGCCCATTTCGCCGCAAGGGCTTATTTCTCTAAAATTTCCTACAAGAACACAAAATAACACAATAAGTACTTAATCGAGTCTAACAATACAGAACATTGAGAACAAAATAGACACATAAATGCGTCTATCAAGGTGCAACAAGTTTATAGCAGAAAAGGGAACCGATCCTATGGACATGTGCAACATGTTTTAGGCAAAGGGGAACCGATCCTATGGACATGTGAAACACATATAAGTTAGATACCATATATATGTGGGGAACCGATCCTAGTACCTAGTCAACCAATTTTTGGAAAGCTAGTGTGATTAAGCACAATACTCACATGGAGGTCGAACCGAAACTTGTTTTGGTAGAACCGTTACACCCACGTTTTGTGATTAGGTGTTCTTAATCAATCGCATAGTTCTTGAAAGTCAGATGAACCAATTGTAAACTTGTCTGGAAGTGTAGAAAATCGGTTTCAAGGTTGTAAGTATGAAAGAGGACTTACAAAGTAAGGATGTCGACATACTTTGAACATGTGCCGTGAATGTTAATCTTTAATTGTTCAAAGTTATTCCTTAATAGCTAAGGGAAGAGAATCCCATGATCGAAACATAAATAAGTTAAGAATCTTTTAATTAAGGTTATTAATTTCATTTTTAGGAAAATAAGAATTAGTAATGTGCATTTACTAATTAGAGATTTTCCAAGAGATTTCGATCATTATTTTTGGACAGAGCATTTCCAGGAATTATGGAAACCAAATTTGTTCCTTAATGAATATCTTGAGAATGTTTTCGGTTTTTGAAATTCCTTGGTGTCCAAACTTCCTTGTCTATAAATACTGAATTTTGCATTTCTAGCAAACTAATCCTTCGTAACAGCAAACTACCTCTTGTTGTGTTGCTATTAGTGAAGCCGCCTATTTGGAGAGGAGAGTATCATAATTAGACGAAATATCTTACGACCACTCGTTTTAAAGTCTTCTTTGGGATTGAGAATCTCTATTAGTACCGTTGGTGGGAAACTAGATAATTGCGGTTTATCTTTTGTTTTCGATTGATTTGATTGACTAATGGTGGTTGAACTTTGATTGCACCTAGTTTGTTTATGCTTGAGGATCTTCTCTTCTGATATAATATTTACTCAAACTAGTTCAGAGTTTCGACATGAATCTTTAGACTGTTGTTAGTTCTAAAGACGATCTTGTGATAATCCACTGTTAACATACTCTGTTCTGTGCGTGATTGATCACAAGAGATTCAAGTGATTGTGTGCAGGTGTTTATTGAAGATCTAAGAAGATTTGAAGACAAAGAATATATTGAAGATTTTTGATTTGAGGTTCATAATGTTTTGTGTGCACAATACCTGTTTCGGTAAAAAGAGGATCCAACTATAATCGGTTTTATCCTTGTGATAGAATTGGATTGATTAGTTGATTAGATCAGCATCAACACAATTCTTTGGATTAAGAGTGTTGATTGCAAAATCATAACGATTACTTTGGTAATTGAACATAAAATAAATCTAAGGACATGACGAAATGTTAAGATAAACAGAAAAGCCTTTGTCCAACTCATATCACTTGGTTGAAGAGAGTTGATACCAAACAGATTTGTTGTTCCTTTACTGTTTGGAGTACAAACCAAAGGAATTGTTCCAAGTATGTGATTGTTGATGGTGGTTTTTAGTACAGGGTCAAAATTATAAAACCCTGTATTTAAATTTGATGTCATCCTGCAAAGGAACATAAGCTATTTGAAAATGACGAGTGTTAAAACCTCTTTACTTACATATGTATTGAACAACTCAGTATATATATGAAATTCATTCAGAATGGTGCGCGTAGTATCAATCCCAAATACTCTGTGAATTCTATCTTATGCCAACATTATTAATTAATGCCTGATTTGCCCGGTATTTTCCCGTGTTATGTTCCCAGCCGAACTCTTATTACTGACATGACATGACGATGAAGTGTTCACTCTCAGCAGAGTAGCATGAATCTCCTGAAGTGCCAGTATTGAGATCTGCATAAAATACTCATACGGCAAAGAGATCAATGCGTTCACACACTTTAGTTAAAGATAGCATGATCGAACACATATTTGTTCTTAAACAAAATCTAGACCGTTAATGTCAGTCTTAGAACCAATCACGGTCATGCAACTTGGCTGCATGATTTAACAAACATAGCTTACTCCTAGCAGGATCGGGCGATCACCGTAGCAACCACCGGCGGGCCCACCAGTCCCCGAGTTGATCGATCCCTATGTTGCTCATTCACGAGCACTTCAAACCTTGATCCAAACGTGAGCGACTGCACTGCGTAAAACCAAGATCGAACGAGCCAAGACCGTAAAAAACGGTCTCAAAAGCTATCATACCCGTCCAACTTCGCCAGCTGGTTGGACGGATTAGATCATCCCATGAATGATTGGAGAAACGCTAATACACACGTTGGCAGGCCCACTCTACCCTTACTCAATGGATTTGCTCACGGCATGGTCATGGAGCAATGAACGTTTGCTCAAAACATGACAGGCATGATGCTTTCAAGGGTCGCAGAAGTCCACTAGTGTCTTAAATCGATCACAACCATCCAACTTAGCCAGCATATTTGGATGGCTTAGATCGCGCCTAGGACCATCAGGAAGGTGCACATATGTTCATCGTCAGCCCGATGTGGACCCCATACGATCGGTCTCTCCAAAGGAGAAGCATAGCTCGCCAACCCGTTTGGCCAAAGTCACGTGTACGTGACTGTTTCAAAACCCTAATTAGGGTTTGCGGCGATGCATATCTGTCGTAGTTCGATCACGACCATCCATCTTTGCCAGCCTGGACGGAGGGTGTAGATATAGACATAAGAGGTCCCAAGAGTGTCAACGTGATCACCGTGGGCCCACCTTTGCATATGGCCGGCCGACCTGGGCAGACTAGGACCTGGCACCTCGAAACGCGTGCCCCAAAGTGGCATGCCACACAGCCTTTCATTCTTTTGCGGCAAAACGTTTATGTCGCAAATCAATCACGGCCACTCATCTTTGCTGATCAAATTGAGTGGCCAAGATCTAATATTCATGGGATCAAGAAGGGGAGGCATGCACGACGGAGAGCCATCTTCACGCATGCCCAAACGATTCACCCAAAATCGGCGCCCATGTGTGGATTCGGTCAAGTCAAAGAGGTATGCTTGCGCACCTCTTAAAAACCCTAAAATTCCATCAACGGTCGCAAATATATGCCGTAAACCATCTCGTCCGTCCAACTTTGCCAGCTTGGTCGGACAACCTAGGTTAAAAACTAGGAAATCGATGAAGCACCTCGATGATCATCGTCGACCACTCTGCCACAGGGAGTAATCGACCAGGGGATGACTCGTCCATGCGGCCCCCAAACGATCACTCGGAGATGGTTGGACATGATGCTGTTTTAAGATGCTTAATCCATGACTTATTCAGTCAAGCTTTAAAACAGCGATGCTTCTTGCATATCGATTGTTTTGAGTTGCGTGCTTGAAAACGATGCATTACATGCATCGAGCATACACGATATTTCATGAATATCGATTCCTTAAATAACTTAGTTATTTAACTTAATAACGCCGTATGCTATTCCCTGCGGTGGGTCCCACGATCCGCTCGTTCGAGACATCAAGCATGTCACAAGCTGGGGGATAGTTACTGGGGTATTGGTCTGGCGGTTTGCAGTGTGCAGCGTGCAATGCGTCATTACGAGAACGTGTCAGGAAAAGGTGGAAGATTAACAGTGATAAGGGAAGTGGTAAAAGATGTGATCGTGTGACAATCATCATACACGACCCCACTACTCCATCACTTCACCTCCTCCACTTCCTACGAGATGAAGGTTGCGCTCAATGACTTGTATAAATAGGTTCTCCGACCTATTTTCAAACAACACAGAGAAACCAAGTGTTGTCACAGTATCTAGAAAACACCCAGAACTGATAGCTTACATTGTGCAAGCCAGTTCAACATTCTGATACAAGTCATAAACAGCCAACACCTTCACAATCTCAATACCTTCTTCGCTTCCCTCCCTAAGATCAACCCTTCCCCTTCACCTTGTGACCGAATTGAATCTGGAACGACCATTTCTTGGTTTAGGACAGAGTCTTACAGATTGATTTCTCGAACCTAAAAGCATTCCCGTGCAATGCATTTGTTTAGGGTTTGAACCCGTTTCTCATCAACACACCCCAAATTACCAAAAAATAGCAGAATCAGTTTTCACCCATAAACAACTGGCGACCACAGTAGGAGATTAATCTCTCGGTTGCAAGATCAATCTTCAATTTCATATCAATCTTCTTAGGGTGGATTTTAGGTTTAAACATATTCGTTAATCCAATTTCATTTCAATCACAAATCTCAGCTTTCGCTCTAACACATCCTCGTCAGGGCTCTGCAAAAATCATGAATGATCGAAGCGCAATCACCGCAGAAGACATATCCAGGGTGTTAAAAGACGTCCTCGTGAGTCAGTCTGATATCTTAAAACAACAAAATGAGACGCTTTGTCTTTTAAGAGGTATGGTAAGACGGTTGTGGAAGGAGACGACTAACATGCACCCGGAGAACACCATCAATGATAAAGATGATGTCGGGTCTTTATATGAGATCCGTGCTTCCGGCAACGGAGGTACAGACAGGATACGTAACCACGTCGGATATGAGCCAAAAGGAAACAATTAACAAAATTCATCCAGTGATGAGGGGCCGAAGCAGTTTCACGAGGAGACGGACTCGCCATGAGTGTCGCAATACCCGTAGAAGAAGAACGAAGGTCCGGCTTATGAAACCCTGTTGGAGAATATATATACCTCAAGACGTTTGCAGAAGTTCAGAGAGCCGTCCAACAATCCTCGGCCCCAACCACCACGACTTTGCCAAACGGAGAAGCGCCAGAAGAGGGGGAAATTTTCCAAGACCGCCATGAAGACAAAAGCTTCGCTAATGAACGATACTCAGTTCAACCGCGTCGCAATACCGTTGATATGGGACCCTCGGGAGGAGATGCATTTCGGCAAAACAACCAAACGAAATGGTCCGCGCCTATGCCAACGCACATCTCAGCCACACCCTCGAAGCGAGCCTCGTGTCAAAGCGCGCAAGAATTCTCACGAAAACAGGTGGAAACACAAGAAAAGATGGACTCAGAATACCCGCGCTTACCGTTCCCATTGAGAAAGGTTCTGGAGCTGTTGGAGGCTTGGGTGCAATACGGAGTAGTTTAACTACCTCCTGTACGGTGTTCACCAACTGATCAAGAGATGATGGATCCGCGATATTTCCATTACCACAGATTCATTCATCACCCCACCAGTGAATGCAACAGCCTGAAACGCATTGTATGGAGACAGTCAACTCAAGGGATCTACGCCTATGAATCGAGAATATTTTCTTTCTCCACAAGCCGACGTGTGCAGTTTCACAAGAGAGGTCGAATTAGCCCGGGACTCTTTATTGGCAGAAGTCATTAGCAGAAGCGTGTTACAACAACTTGGGTCGCAACTTGGATTTTAAGCAATTATCCGGGAAGGCCCAATTTCATTTCGTTGGAACCTCGTCAACAAGTAAGTCTCGTTAAAACAATTAATTAAACGAGAAATCTTTAGAAATTTACTGGGGACTCACACGCGTCCCATTTTGAGAATAGAGTCATTATCGTTCCCAATTTCCATCTTATGTTTCACTTTACATGTTTTCCTTTCGTGTGGTGTTTGCAATTTTCATGCAACATACACAATTTCCTTAGGTACATTACTTGCATTCAAAAGTGAGAATTTCTAGAATTTCTATCGACCCAGTCATAATTCCTCTCAGAGGAAACTACTCATGAATTATCCCAAAATCAAATTCAAATATCATCATAAAAGCAATCACTTGCTAGTTCAAAACCAAAAAAAAAAAAATCAAACCACGAAAGAAATTCCTCACGTCATTCAAAGATGCCTAAAAATAAAAGGAATACCATAAAATATTCAAGGGAAGTCGTCCAGCAGCAACTTGGTCTTCTTGGAAAAAGCATCTTTCATGTTCTGGAGAGCCGTCTGCTTCAACTTCAACTCCTGGGACAATCGCTCGACTTGTGCCTCTTGCTGAGTAATGAAGTCCATAGATGGAACATCCTCCATTTCGCATTGCAACCTCTGGATTTCAGCAAACCCTTCACAGAACCAAGCGACGTTAAACTCATACTTCACGAACACATCTCGGTGGAATTCCCAGTTCGAAACCACCTCTCTAGAAACGGTACGCCCAATCACGATGCTCATGCCGTGAATGGAAGATAAAGCTTCTTCGACACGTTTGGCTAATGCAAAGCGACTTTTAAGCTTCGTAGAAGTAGCGATGTGACCATGTTTCTTCCATATCTTGGTGTATAACTCTTCATGCTTAGATGGCCCGCTGAATCCCCCAACCAGTACGTGATCCACGAAAGGGGCGTCAAAAGGAGGATCAAAGATGACACCGGCAGCGGCGGAGGGCACAACCAATGTCTTGTTGGTCACAAAAATCTCTTTAAAAGGAAGAGCATTCGCGATCATGGATGTAATATCCCCAGTAGCTCCTGCATTGTCATTTCCCTCGACCTCAATATTGGTATCTGTTACAGTCTCAGGTTCACTGGAACGTTCGAACTCCCTACTACGTCTGGAGACGCTTCCTTCATCGTGGACCGAACCCGCACCATCCTCGTCTTCATTCTCAAGAGATTCAGTATCGCCGGATTTCTCTAAAGTTGCGTTATGACTGCATGCCAGCCTTGTAAAAATGTTCTCCTTCCTGAGACCCTAATTTTGAGTAAGAAGCTCGTTTAGCGAAGATTATCTGAGGAGAATGAAATCATCGACCAAAGAGGAAAAACTTAAAGTACCTGCATATATGAAGAATTGAGGACCACCGGTCCACTTGCCTGTTTCTTAGACTTCTCTCTTGCATCCTGGTGACTGCAATCATCAGAAGTATCTGCTTTGGTTCGCTTGCCCGAAAGCGGCTTCAACCGTTTATGCTGCTTCAAAATTTCAGGAGTGGGCTCACCACGAGGAATTGTCACGATCTCTTCCGAGAATTTTTGAAAATCTAGTAGCTCTTCTCGCCAAAAACTTCTATACCTACCAGTCGGGGCCGGTTTTTTTCCAATGCGCAGGAACAGAAGACTCTGCTTCGTTGCAAAAATACTAGCATCAAGAACAGATGGTACAAGCTCCGCCGAAGGCATATGTGGACGATCGAATGGGATGCCTTGATCAAATCCCATCTGACGGGCGGCCCTGTCAATATTATAAGGAACCGCAGTAAGGAGTTCATCAAAAAAGGATGGAACGTATCCCGGTGTACAACTTCGCAGGAATATAATCTCTTCAGAGCTCATATCCTTGCCATTGGTATGCAACACAATATCAGGAGTAGCGACAAAGGTATTCGGCTGAATCACAGAAGAATGGACCGGCCCCCACGGGTGGAAATCTATGGCGTACACGTTATCGAGAAAATAAATAAGCTTCAGCCCATGTTTTGGACGTATGTTTTGCCAACGGAGTATTCTCGAACCGCCATACAAGCTAGAAAACGAAGTTGCGGGAACATTAGCATAACCTTTGAAGTGTTCCCATAACCATGCCTGAAGGAAAGCAATATGAACATACGATTCCACTTTCTTATATCCGTTGGAAGCATGCATGTCAGCTGCCAAAGAATCCAGATGAGAGTACAATGATCCAAGGAATAAGCTGCCTAAAAGGAGAACCACGCCTTTCGCCAACTTTATGGCAAACATAACAAGATCGTGTCTTATAGTTTTCTTCTCAGAGCCATCATCGAAGATATCCTAGACAGCCACAAAGACAGAAATGCAACTGCGCATAGCTCATCATCTAGTGCTTCACCCGGTTTTAGTTTTGTAGGAAACCACTCAGACACCCACCAAGTATAAAATCATTTCTCCTTCTTATCATACTCTCCCGACTTCTGAAGTATAGCATCGAGGATGACGCCCTCGGCGGTGGTTCGCTGGTAGGCGAAACTCCCCAAGATAGGAAGATTGAGCAACGTGGCTACGCTTTCCAAAGTGATGGTCATCTCTCCCCATCTACATATAGCCGTGTGAGTGGAAGAGCGCCAACGGGAAATGAAAGTAATCAAACCTGCAGTGACTTTACTGATGTGAAGTGTTGCAGATGCCATAATAGGTTCAACGGTCTGCGCCTTGGTCAAGTTATCTCTTATCCGCTTATTACCCAACATATGCCTCATCCATCCTTCATAAGAGTTTAGTGGAGTGTGGCATACCTTGAATTCAATAGGAGAAGCTGGATATTCGTTCTTCCGAAGACAAAACCTCATCACATGCTCTAGAGAAGTTGACGGAGCAACCTCTTCATTTTCTGAGCCTGTGAGCAGGGCCCACTTATGGCTAGGATGAGTTCTAACGTTTGGAAAAGGCACGGTAAACAACTCATCATCTATGTTTGGCATGTCTTTGGAGTTGTTAACACCTCCGGATTTGGCGGAAACATTATCCCCATGTGACATCTTAACGAAAATTTCTTAAGTTCACTCCCAAGTAACTGCAATGAAGCGAAAAAGAGTCACCACCTCATGCTAAAAGAAGGATCATGCACGCAATACGTCATCAAAATTCAACATGGTCGCTAATGGTCGAAAGATTATGACAAAAAAAGAAGTGTATGAATGAACAAGCTAGCAAGGACGATTAAAAATATTTGTCACAGGATGAATGTGCAGGGTCGACTAGAGCAGCCGCATGCTCGATCAGCCATTTGGTGTGTTCGTTCATTCTCTTGGTCGTCACATGCTCTTAACCTACTCGATCATTTTACTGGTTGTGAGACGAACGTACGTTGAGCCCAACAGGGTATTCATCTACTGGAAAATTTTGTCGCAGACTTACGTCACGTTCGCAACCTAGACCTAAGTTTGTATGCAGAAAGAAAGGGTGGAGAAAGGAGCGAACGAATGTTAGGGTTTATATGCAAAAAGTAAAGAGAGCAACGAACAGCGGCACTTACCGTAAACGCTCATGCTGATCTGATCCTGCTCTACTGGTATGAGCACCTCTGCTGGCGATGACTCTTCTCGTGTTAACGCTGTCAACAAAGACGGGATTCACTTAGGGTTCGAACGAATTCCCAAAACTATGGGAGCAACACGAGCGATTGAAGCTAACGCTCGCAAAAAAAGATAGGAAGGAATGAAGAGACTCTTACCTTGCTATCGGCGGACGATCAGTGACGAAGCTGCTAATGGTGGTTGTGAACGAACACCAGTTGCTACAGACGAAGCAATGACGAGCAAAAGAAGAGACAGGGTCGATGCCCTTTTTATACACGCTTTGAAGAGTCCTAATGAGGGAAGGATTCCTTCCTTGTTTCGGACATGAAGAAGGAATGATGGTCCCGCCGCACCATGCCCCATGGCCGTACCAATGCCGTTCAACAAGGCCTCGTCACCGACGGTTAACTCTTCCCGGTGAGTTCATCTCTTCCGTCCCTATTCCGTCTCATATGTCACCATCCATTGCTTACCTCGCAACAATGTCACTGTTACGTGCTAAGCAGGGGACTTAATGTTGAAGGTGGTTTTTAGTACAGGGTCAAAATTGTAAAACCCTGTATTTAAATCTGTTGTCATCCTGCAAAGGAACATAAGCTATTTGAAAATGACGAGTGCTAAAACCTCTTTACTTACATATGTATTGAACAACTCAGTATATATATATGCGCGTAGTAGCAATCCCAAATACTCTGTGAATTCTATCTTATGCCAGCATTCTTAATTAATGCCTGATTTTCCCGTGCTATGTTCCCAGCCGAACTCTTATTACTGACATGACATGACGATGAAGTGTTCACTCTCAACAGATTAGCATGAATCTCCCGAAGTGCCAGTATTGAGATCTGCATAAAATATTCATACGGCAAAGAGATCAATGCGTCCACACACTTTAGTTAAAGATAGCATGATGGAACACATATTTATTCTTAAAGAAAATCTAGACTGTTAATGTCATTCTCAGAACCAATCACGGTCATGCAACTTGGCTGCATGATTTAACAAACATAGCTTACTCCTAGCAGGATCAGGCGATCACCGCAACAACCACCGGCGGGCACACCAGTCCTCTAGTTGATCGATCCCCATGTTGCTCATTCACGAGCACTTCAAACCTTGATCCAAACGTGAGCGACTGCGCTGCGTAAACCAAGCTCTAACGAGCCAAGACCGTAGAAAGCGGTCTCAAAAGCTATCATACCCGTCCAACTTCGCCAGCCTGGTTGGACGGATTAGATCATCCCTTGAATGATTGGAAAAGCGCTAATACACACGTTGGCAGGCCTACTCTACCCTTACTCAATCGATTTGCTCACGGCATGGTCATGGAGCAATGAACGTTTGCTCAAAACATGGCAAGCATGATGCTTTCAAGGGTCGCGGAAGTCCACTAGTGTCTTAAATCGATCACAACCATCCAACTTAGCCAGCATATTTGGATGGCTTAGATCGCTCCTAGGACCATCAGGAAGGTGCATATGTTCACCGTCAGCCCGATGTGGACCCCACACGATCGGTCTCTCCAAAGGAGAAGCACAGCTCGCCAAACCGTTTGGCCAAAGTCACGTGTACGTGACTGTTTCAAGAAGGGGAGGCTTGCACGACGGAGAGCCATCTTCACGCATGCCCAAACGATCCACCCAAAATTGGCGCCCATGTGTGGATTCGGTCAAGCCAAAGAGGGATGTTTGCGCACCTCTTAAAAACCCTAAAATTCCATCAACAGTCGCAAATATATGCCGTAAACCATCTCGTCCGTCCAACTTTGCCAGCTTGGTCGGACAACCTAGGTTAAAAACTAGGAAACCGATGAAGCACCTCAATGATCATCGTCCACCACTCTTCCACAGGGAGTAATCGACCAGGGGATGGCTCGTCCATGTGGCCCACAAACGATCACTCGGAGATGGTTGGACATGATGTTGTTTTAAGACGCTTAATCCACGACTTATTCAGTCAAGCTTTAAAACAGCGATGCTTCATGCATATCGATTGTTTTGATCTGCGTGCTTGAAAACTATGCCTTACATGCATCGAGCATACACGATATTTCATGAATATTGATTCCTTAAATAACTTAGTTATTTAACTTAATAGCGCCGTATGCTATTCCCTGCGGTGGGTCCCACGATCCGCTCGTTCGAGACGTCAAGCATGTCACAAGCTGGGGGATACTTACTGGGGTATTGGTCTGGCGGTTTACAGCGTGCAACGCGCCATTACGAGAACGTGTCTGGAAAAGGTGGACAGTTAACAGTGATAAGGGAAGTGGTAAAATATGTGATCGTTTGACAATCATCATACACGACCCCACTACTCCATCACTTCACCTCCTACACTTTCTACGAGATGAGGGTTGCGCTCAATGACTTGTATAAATAGGTTCTCCGACCTATTTTCAAACAACACAGAGAAACCAAGTGTTGTCACAGTATCTAGAAAACACCCAGAACAGATAGCTTACATTGTGCAAGCCATTTCAACATTATGATACAAGTCATAAACAACCAACACCTTCACAATCTCAACACCTTCTTCGCTTCCCCCCCTAAGATCAACCCTTCTCCTTCACCTTGTGACCGAATTCAATCTGGAACGACCATTTCTTGGTTTAGGACAGAGTCTTACAGATTGATTTCTCGAACCTAAAAGCATTCCCGTGCAATGCATTTGTTTAGGGTTTGAACTCGTTTCTCATCAACACACCCCAAATTACCAAAAAATAGCAGTATCAGTTTTCACCCATAAACAATGACTTATTCATAAGTTGGAGGCGTGGGAATACAGACGGAACTAGGAGAACTATAGGTTTAGTTGCTTGGTCTCAACTATACGAAGTTAGTTTTAATTTTGTGTAGCGGCTTAATCATGAGAGTATTCAATTCTGGACAAGGTCCCAGAGTTTTTCTGCATTTGCGGTTTCCTTGTTAACAAAATCTTGTTGTGTCATTTACTTTTATTTTCCGCATTATAATTATTTTATTATAATTAAAGTAAATTACACAAAACGTTAAGTCCTATTTACTTGATAAGTGATCCCATTGTGTTTGGTTAAGTCCGAACCTTTTTATCAAGTAAACATACTTCGTTGTTGTATTGTATCGATCTCGTATCCATAGACGATCACACGAAGTGTGAGCCGATTAGTTGCATTGTCTCAACTCAGTCCATAGACAATCACTTTCGGAGAAAGGACTTATAGGTAGGAAAAGTTTTAAATTGAGGTATATTTGGGTACCCTCGTCTTTTCAATTGGTATCAAAGCAGGCAAACACGAAAAGATCTAACAATCTGTGTTTGGTGCGATCCAACCTATAAGAATGAACTCGAGTTCTCATGAATCAACTTCAATTAACGTACCGCCAAGATTTGACGGAACAAACTATCTATGGTGGAAATCTGCTATGATATCTTTTCTTCAATCACGAGACTTTAATACATGGCTATTAGTCAACGATGATTATATTCGTCCAAAGATAGAAAATTCGGAAACTGAGTTTAAACGCTTAGTAGATTTTTCGAACGAAGAAAAGGCACTTGCAAAGCAGAATTCAGATGGTTTGAATGCTATAATACATGTTGTAAGTCGTGATCTTAAACATCATGTATCAATATGTCAAACTTCAAAGGAGGCTTGGGATAATATTCAGATAGTATTCGAAGGAAATTCATCAGAGAAAGAAGCTAGACTTCAAACTCTTGAATGAGTGAAAGCACAGACTAAGGGGGAGTAACATATCATTAATTGATATAACAAAGACGTGCAGATTGAAAATCTACCTATCTAACCTTTAGGGGGAGTATTAGCTTTGTTATTATAATGTCAAAAATGACATTTTTAAGGATTGAATGTATGCAGATTACCGTGCTGTTGAATTCGGGAATCAAGCGTATGTGTAATGAATTCTTATAATTTGTTTATCCATATGATGTAAGAGTTTTGTCACTAAAATTGACAAAGGGGGATATTGTTAGAGCATATATCGGTTGAACCCACCAAGCGTTGATATGTCAATTTTGGTTGTCATATTTTAGTGAATCAAAACTCATGTTAAGAGTCGCTTGATTATGTACTAGAGTCAACTTCGTATAGGTTAGCTTGAAAGTATTAGGATATGAGACTTTACAAGTATTGCGAAGACTTGAAGATGTGAATAAGCAAGGAGCTACAACGACAACATCATCCTTCCACTTGAGGTTAGTGATATTTGACTTGAACTGTCTCATTCCCTAACGTATCTTTCAAGTCGTGCATATTGAAAACAAAACTGCGAAGCATGATTGAACTCTAGATAGACATAGTATAAAGGAATACAATACGAGGTTTATTGCTTAACCATTAAACTTTTTAGATAAGACATCGAAATAATCGTTTAAATGCTATTGTGATTATGTATGGGTATGAGGTGAGGATTTCATCATAGGGAATAATGTTTTACATGTGTTCTAAGGAAGTAAATTCATTAACTTGGTTTGTGAATCGAAAAGTAAATTTACAGGTGTTATTGGTATTGTTATTCATTGCATATCTTTTGAACAACCAATATGTGTGATTAGTATAACCGTTCATGACTTGTTTGTGTTCTTGGTAAAACTATTCACAAGGGCCTAACTTATGTATTGGTATTACTTTTATTAGTGAAACCGATCTTAAGTAATCACATGAGATGGTATGATCGAGTTTGTGATTTTATGTCTGACCAAATCTGGGTAAAGGGGAACCGATCCTAGTAAGAGGTGCAGTACATCACAAAGGGGAATCGATCCCTATATAAGGTGCAGCAAGTTAATAGCTGAAAAAGTTGGGGTACAACAACCACACCCAATATTTCGCTTAGCAATCTGTATGGACAAACTCCAATATATTTTCTAGAGAATCAACTAGACAGTCAGACTCAATCTAGATAAAAATTATATCAAAGAGTTTATATCTCAATCTCTCGATTTGATTTATACTCAAGCAAATAGAAATCTGCGAGTCTTTATCAAATACTAGAGAGATAACTTGAACGGTACCAAAGACCAATGTTCAAGTATCAAATCAATTTCAATCAACAACCAATGGTCGTATTTCCAATTGATTGATTCTAACGCACAACCTGTGATATTTCAATTATAAAGATAAACAATATAATGCGGAAATAGAAATAACACAGACACCAGAATTTTGTTAACGAGGAAACCGCAAATGCAAAAAAAACCCGGGACCTAGTCTAGATTGAACACACACTGTATTAAGCCGCTACATACACTAGCCTACTACAAACTAACTTTGGTATGGACTGTAGTTGAACCCCAACCAATCTCACACTGATCCAAGTTACAGTTATGCTCCCACGTCTCTGATCCCAGCAGGATGCTACGCACTTGATTCCCTTAGCTGATCTCACCCACAACTAAGAGTTGCTACGACCCAAAGTCGAAGACTTTAATAAACAAATCTGTCTCACAGAGAAAAGTCTATAGAATTGAATAAATCTGTCTCCCACAGAAATACCCAAGAGTTTTTGTTCCGTCTTTTGATAAATCAAGTTGAACAGGAACCAATTGATAACCCGGACTTATATTCCCGAAGAACATCCTAATATTATCAATCACCTCACAATAATCTTAATCGACACGGCGAAATAAGATATTGTGGAATCAAAAACGATGAGACGAAGATGTTTGTGACTACTTATATATCTTACTTATCGGAGATATCAATCTCAAGCCAATCCTTACGATTGCACTCGTACGATAGAATATGCAAGATCAGATCACACAACTACGAGAAAGTAGTATCGGTCTGGATTCACAATCCCAATGAAGTTTTTAAGTCGTTAACCTGGTTTAGAAGAATAAACCAAAGGTTAAAGAAGAATCGACTCTATCTTACACAACTAGTATCACACGTAAGGTGTGGGGATTGGGTTTCCCAGTTGCTAGAATTCTCCCTTATATAATCTTTCAAATCAGGGTTTGCAATCAATGTTAGCTTGGTAACAAAGCATTCAATATTCACCGTTAGATGAAAACCTGATTAGATTCAAGCTAATATCTTTCAACCGTTAGATCGAAAACTTAGCTTGTTACACACAAATGAAATGCACGTTTCTAGGTTTGTGTAACCGTACCCAAGTATGTACGTTTGTTGGTTTAACAATAATTAACTAAATGGTTAGCCATATGAGCATTCATATCAACCATATTCTTCTTCACCATAACTAGTTCAAGTGACTCAAATGAACTAGTTAGAGAGTTGTTCAATTGCAAGGAAATCTTATGTAACTACACAAGACACAATCGAAGAAAAAACGATTTGATTCACTCGAATCGGTTCATGAATTTTATATCCACGGTTTGCAATTAGCATTCCTTAGTTTATATAAACATGAGTTCACAAACAATCTTCTTTAGATATAAACTAACTCAAGTTCGCGGACTGGGTTCGCGGACTTAAGTTCTCGGAAGGAGTTCTCAAACTCCAGCAGATTTTCTCGGGTCGAGAACTTCCGCCAGTTCGCAGACTTAGTTCATGGCTCTTGTTCTTGATCAACAAAGTTCGCAAACTTCGGTTTAACGAATAAGGACTTATACATATATGCGTTTCCACAACAATGCTTATATCCATCATTGGTTATATAATCTGAACTCTCATTTCAATCATTGAAACATTCTCAGAGGACGTTATATAATTGTTATTCACGAACCATTTTTGGTCAGAGCAATTTTCAAAGTGATTGAAACATGACATGACTTTCGTCACTAAGTAAAGATGAACTTGGTTAAAGTGAAAGCTTACCAACACATATTTCGAGAAATAGATAGGCGAGATTATCTCGGCTCGAAATACCAAATGTGTATAACCAAAGTCTATATGTCAAAACGAGTTTTGTCTCAAGATAGGAGATAGAGTAGATAGACTTTTGAGTGATAGATAAGTTCAAGTCTCCACATACCTTTTTGTCGACGAAGTTCCACCAGTTCCTTGAGTAGTTCTTCGTCTTGTATGATAATCCTCCATGGAGTTCTTGAGCTCAACTACACTTTATATCCTAGTCCGAGACTTAGCTATAGTAGACTAGAAATCAAGACTTATAGTTTTGATCACTAACATTGACAAACATGCTTGAGATAGCAAAGCATGCGAGTTCGACCGAGCAATACTCTAACAATCTCCCCCTTTGTCAATTTTAGTGACAAAACTATCAATACATATGGAATACAAAAAAGATAAAGATACTTAAGTAGCTCCTATTGTTAGAACATTGCTCGGTCGAACCCGCATACGTTGCTATCTCAAGCATATTTGTCAATGTTAGTGATCAAAACTATAAGTCTTGATTTCTAGTCTATTATAGCTAAGTCTCGGACTAGGATAGAAAGTGTAGTTGAGCTCAAGGAATTCATGAAGATTCATCATACAAGTAGAAGAACTACTCAAGGAACCGGTGGAACTTTTCGACAAAAAGGTATGTGAAGACTTGAACTTATCTAACACTCAAAAGTCTATCTACCCTATCTCCTAATCTTCGAGACAAGAAGTCGTACGCTATATATATAGACTTTGATTATACACATTTGGTATTTCGAGCCGAGTATACCTCGTCTATCTATATCTCGAAATATGAGTTGGTAAGCTTTTCGCTTTAACCAAGTTTATCTTTACCATGTGACGAAAGTCATGATATGTTTCAATCATCTTGAAAATTTCTTTGACGAGAAATGGTGTAACAATTGTATAACGTCCTCTAAGAATGTTTCAATGATTGAAATGAGAGTTTAGATTACATAACCAATGGTGGACATAAACATTGTTGTGGAAATACATTTATGTAAAAGTCCTATTCCTTGAACCAAAGTGTTTATGGTGGTTTTTAGCTTAGGTTTAAAATCGTAAAACCTTAGTCAGACAGTGACGTCACACTTGAGTAATAATGTCGCCACTAGCACATTTATTGAACCATTCAAAATATCTGCGTAAAATTATCGGGGTACCTTTTTTATATGCCATGCTCCACGGCAGAGCCCTCGGTACTGAATGGCATCATCTCTGCACATGTCAGCCGCGCATGCTAGCCAAACATTCCAATCACGCGTGCCACATATTTTAAACAAGGGTTTCGACACGCTAAACCCTAATAGCCATATATCCGCGCCAAAGGCATGCCAACCATGCCATCCGCACCACCGTGCCAATGACATGCCATGCCATCCACATCTCCGCGCCAAAGGCATGCCAACCATGCCATCCGCACCGCCGTGCCAATGACATGCCATGCCAGCCACATCTCCGCGCCAAAGGGATGCCTACCATGCCAGCCGCACCATCGTGACAATGGCATGCCATGCCAGCCACATCTCTGCACCAAAGGCATGCCAACCATGCCAGCCACACTACTGTGCCAATGGCATGCCATGCCAGCCACATCTCCGCGCCAAATGCATGCCAACCATGCCAGCCGCACCATCGTGCCAATGGCATGCCATTCCAGCCACATCTCTGCGCCAAAGGCATGCCAACCATGCCAGCCACACCACCATGCCAATGGCATGCCATGTCAGCCACATCTCCGCGCCAAAGACATGTCAACCATGCCAGCCGCACCACCGTGCCAATGGCATGCCATGCCAGCCACATCTCCGCGCCAAAGGCATACCAACCATGACAGCCTCACCGTAAATCCAATGGCATGCCATGCCAGCCACACCTCCGCACCAAAGCCATGCCTCCATGACGCTGGCTTCCAAACGAAGGGTTGCAACAATCAACGGCCGCCCTTTCTTCTGAGTTGCAAATCTCAGCCGTCCAAATTCGCCACCAAACGCGTGGCAACTTTTGGACCAATGCCAAGACCAAATTTTGGCCGCGCCTAAACTATGCCAAAACCCTAATTTTGGTCGCGCCTAAAACTATGCCAACATCCTAGCTTGGCCGCGCCTAAAC
This sequence comes from Papaver somniferum, assembly GCF_003573695.1. Lineage (NCBI taxonomy): Eukaryota > Viridiplantae > Streptophyta > Magnoliopsida > Ranunculales > Papaveraceae > Papaver > Papaver somniferum. Next base: position 27,818,981 of record NC_039368.1, read on the forward strand.
CATGCCAAAAGCCACGTCGGCCATGCCTCCATGCCGCTGGCTGCCAAATGAAGGGTTGCAAAAATCAACGACCACCCTTCCTTCTGAGATGCAAATATCAGCAGTTCAAGTTCGCCACCAAATGCATGGCAACTTTTGGCCGAATGCCAAGCCCTAATTTTGGCCGCGCCTAAACTATGCCAAAACCCTAATTTTGGCCGCGCCTAAAACTATGCCAAAATCCTAGCTTGGATGCGCCTAAACCACGCCAAAGCCATGCCGGCCATGCCTCCATGCCGCTGGCTGCCAAACGAAGGGTTGCAACAATCAACAACCACCCTTCCTTCTGAGATGCAAATCTCAGCCGTCCAGGTTCGCCACCAAACGCGTGGAAACTTTTGGCCCAATGCCAAGCACTAATTTTCGCCGCGCCTAAACTATGCCAAAACCTTAATTTTGGCCGCGCCTAAAATTATGCCAAAATCATAGCTTGGCCACGCCTAAACTATGCCAAAATCCACGCCGACCATGCCTCCATGCCGCTGGTTGCCAAACGAAGGGTTGCAACAATCAACGGCCACCCTTCCTTCTAAGATGCAAATCTCAGCCGTCCAAGTTCTCCACCAAACGCGTGGCAACCTTTATCCCAATGCCAAGCCCTAATTTTGGTCGCGCCTAAACTACGCCAAAACCCTAATTTTGGCCGCGCCTAAGACTATGCCAAAATCCTAGCTTGGCCGCACCTAAACCATGCCAAAGCTATGCCGGACATGCCTCCATGCCGATGGATGTCAAACGAAGGGTTGCAACAATCAACGACCACCCTTCCTTCTGAGATGCAAACCTCAGTCGTACAAACTTGCCACCAAACGACTTGTGGCAATCTATTGGCTACGGTGCCAACTCTTGGCCATGGTGCCAAAACCCTAATTTGGCCACGGTGCCAAAGCCCTAATTTAGCCACGCTAAAGCCATGCCGGCCATGCCTCCATGCCGCTGGCTGCCAAACGGGGGGTTGCAACAATCAACGGCTACCCTTCCCTCTGAGATGCAAATCTCAGCCGTACAAGCTTGCCATCAAACGACTTGTGGGAATCTCTTGGCTTTGGTGCCAACTCTTAGCCACGGTGCCAAAACCCTGATTTGGCCACGGTGCCAAAGCCCTAATTTATCCACGGCGCCAAATCCCTAATTTGGCCATCCTAAACCATGCCGTCCATGCCTCCATGCCACTGGATGCCAAACGGAAGGTTACAACAATCAACGGCTATCCTTCCTTCTGAGATGCAAATCTCATCCGTACAAGCTCGCCACTAAACCAAACGACTTGTGGCAACCTTTGGCTACGTTGCCACACTAGTACAAATCTTCACATTCGCCACGCTTAATCACCGTGTCCATAGGCGTTTGGTCATGGATTTTTTTCACTCCAAAAATGTGGCATCAGGTGTCGTGACAAACAAGTACCTTTATGGCTACAGACATTTTGAGTGGCTATAAAATATGATTTACCATGGTCATAACTCTAAAACCGTGTTTATATGGTACTCATTATTTTATTATTGTAGTTAAGCATTTTCACTATCACCATGGCCATAGGATCCTTATAGACACACAATTTGATTATATGTGACTAAAGTTTACCTTAAAGTCACGTGAATTTTATTTTAGCCGTGGCCTTTGTCGTCAATTGGACACGCAAAATTCATTTTATCATGGCCAATTCATGAGTTGCAGTTACCTTAGAACCACACTAATTTTTCTTAACCATGGCCATCTCTATCATTTGGACACACGAAAAATAATTGAACATGGCCAATACATGACTTGTAGTCACGTTTAATCTATAGTACCATGGTCATCCATATTTTCGGACACGTGATAAATATTTTACATGACCAATTAATAAGTTATGGCCACTAAAATTTTGTAGCACCGTGACTAAAAACTTTCCAAAAACACATCAAATGTTTTCAATGTAGCTGTTGTTCACCTTTGCGACACAAAAACTACGACAAACCATGGCGATAAACTTTATAAAATGACACAAAACGTATTCAACGTGGCAAGTATTTTTTTTTGCCACTCGAAAATTGCAATTTTCATTACTCAATTTATTCTTTGGCCATTGTTTAAAATCTAAATAGTGGCCGTATTTTATATTCAACCCCAGTATTTGCCACTATATCAAGACTTCAGGGACATGTCGACCACTTCTTTCTATCATGTGTAGCAAAACTCACCTTAATCACACTACAATTAGAATTGAACCAAAATAATTAATCACACTACAATTAGAATTGAACCAAAATAATTTTTATTAACCATATGATAAACTCTCAATATCTGACCAATCGTGCAATAACCTTAAGATAACAAAATTTCAAAGGGAGATTTACAAGTTTAAACATCCAAATTCTACAGTCTATTTCTCTTAATAATTAGGCTGCAGTCTTGAGTCTTTTGCTGGATCTCCGAGACTTCAGTTCCCCACTCTTTGTATCTGAAGGTTTCTTGTTCTTTATCTTCTTAGTGTTTGAGTCAGCATCATGTTCATCAGGGTCTGAAAGTGGCTGGCCTTGCAGCAAGCAAGTGGATGTATAATTAGGGAACAAACCATGTTAACAGTTATATGCTCAGGATGCATAAGGTAATAACTTAAATGTTCTCTGTTAACTGCCTCAAAACATATAAATAGTATTATGCTAACAGTTATATGCTCATGTGCGAATTGTGGGAAAATATGTGCAGCGGGGACAAAATACAGTTATCTCATATTTGCTAGTGTTGGTTTCAAGCCAAAGCTAGAATACAGAAAAATAAGTAATTGGACCCAGGTATCACACAACACACAGCATTATAGCATTAAGCTACATTACAACAAGCATGTACATGGTTCCACATATTTGTTATAACAGGTAGACTAAATTAAGGAATAAAGATCACAAACTCTGTAGGCCAAGCTCAGTGCCTGCTTTTTTCGTCAAAGTTCCATCTTCCACTTCCAGCTGCTTATCAAACTCCTCCTGCACAAAAAAATTAGGGGATTAATAGTGTTAATCAATTAAAACAAACTTATTTGCACATTTACTCAAGCACAAGACAAATATCTAGGTAGTTTCAGTCGTGTTACAAGCTGTGCTGCCTTTTCCCTAACATCATCGCCATCGTATTCTCCATTTTTGTTTTGATGTGCCTTCCTCCACAGTAAAGACCGTGAAAGATTTTCATCTTTCACGAATCTCTTTTTCTTTAATCTAGTAATTAGCAAATACACAAGCCAAATATTAGATACATACTCTTCATATCGTTAGATGTACTCTTTAATTAAGCATACAAGCTAGTTAGATATATTCTTTAATTAAGCATACAAGCTAGTGAGATGTATTCATATGGAAATAATACTAATTTTTGATAAGAAACTGGACTTACTAATTTTTCCAACAGCTATCACCAGCGGAACTGGTGCCACTACCATCGCTATCTTCGTCTTCATCCTCTGACTCTCCTATATTCTGCAAGGCTTGAGCCTCCATGGCTGCAGTCTCATTGTCAGCATACTCATCATCATCATACTCTGGCTCCCATGGCTGTAGACATATCAGAAAACTGCATATACATATATGATTCAATCAAAGATGGTCTGAATTGAAGCACAGCTTCTTTTCAATCAAAAGTCAAAAGTTATTATTATTAAACTATAACAATCCCATGTAACCTAAGTTCAATTCTGTTTTAGTACCACTTACTCTTCGCCATTTGGCTATGGGAATAAGGAATAAGGATAGTTTACCTTGCAAACACAAATCGATAAAACATAACCCGCAATAACCAACCGATAGGGTATTAAGTGCTAAGGACAGAAATAAGCAACTTGACCACTAAACAGTCCCATGGAACAAAATCGTTTTTCATGTTCATTCTATATTAACTTCTCAAGTATGATGGTATTTATCTCCAATTCATAACTTCAGCGCACTTGACAAATATAATCAGAATAAAACATTCAAAGGAGGAAGCTTGAGTTTTTTAGATCAAAGAAACTGAAAAGCATGAGCCTGAGAATGAAGCCCTACGAATTAAATTAGCTGAGGGAAATTCAAAAGCATCACCACAATCCATTTTAGTACAGCTTACTAATTGCCTAGGGATTAAAGTAACAATGCTTCTGGAGATGTTAGGCTAAGCATCAAAGCACAAATGATAAAATGCAACCCACAAAATTCACCACCGTCAGGTAGGTTATGAATGAATTCATTCAATGATGGTCTGATTTGAAACCCATGCATCACAAGATTGTACACAAGTTCAGGTTCAATTACAGCACTGTAAAACAAATAAAAAGATAATCATACATTTCCTTGGGATATTATTACATTACGCATGTAAGCACAATGAGGCCAGGCCTTAGATTGAAAAGAACCACTTGATTTGAAACAGGGTATGCGACAAAACCCATATAGTAAAATTAGACATAGAGCAAATTTAAAATTGAAAGAGATAATAATGCTACATTGTTACAGAACCCACAAAATATAGGAGAGCCTGAGATAAAAAAGCACATGCAAGTATGAACGCAACATGGCATCTTAGCATTTGAAATAAGAAATGAAATATCTAGTAAAAATCATACAAAGATATCAACCTCTAAATGAACAATATGGAAGGTTTTAGATTGAACCCATTCTCCACAGGCAATAGATCATGAAGCCTATTTAACCCAAGTTCAGATTCAATCAAAAGTATGAACTTATGCATCTTTCCAATCAAAAATAATAGAACTAAAAAGGATATACCTTGGATGTTTTTGATATCTGAACTGATAATACCCCAAAACAGATATATCTCTTCACATCTCTGAACTGATTTTAGGATTGAACTCAAAAGAATTTTCTTTTGATTTCATCCCCACAAATTGAGATTGTTAGGGTTCAAATCGAAAAAAGAATTGACCGAGATTATTACCGCTAGATGTTCTTCTTCCATTCCTTGTCAAGATATTCTTGTTTACATCAGATTTTCATCCTACGACGATTCTGAAACATTTCCAAATTTGCAGACCAAATCTTCTCTGAATAACAACTAATTTTCTGCCAACATATCAGATTTCGAAGAATTTTTTTTTACCAAAGATAAACATAGTGATAAAGTGAGGAAGATACGCTAGAATAACCCCTAATTTTCTGCCAAAATATCAGATTCTGAAGAAATTTTTTTACTTAAGATAGAGATGGGAATGAATAGAGGAAGATAGAGATAGGAATGAAGATACGCTAGATCTTCTTTACATCGTTGACATCGTCTTTGTTTTTTTTAGTAGGCGTACACGCCATAAGTCCACGACTTAATAGCAAGAAAAAAAAGAAAAAAAAGTTTTAAGCAGCTCTGACTAGGGTTGACCGACCCCGATAAAAAAGTGTAACGAATTTTTGGCAAATTATTTTGTGAGTATAATAAAATTATTTTTTTTATATCAAAGCTAAAGATTTAATTTATTTTAAGTAACATTTTTTTAATGATATTGGACACGAGATTGTTTTATTTAAAAATCATACAAAATTTTTGTTGGTAGCCGAGCAACAAGCTGAGTCACAACTCCCTTTTGAATAGCGACACACAAATTATATCGCCACACAAATTTTATTAAAAGTAGAGTCTTGTAATATTTTGTAGTCATTGGGATAATTCCTGGTCTCGCGCTGCACAATCAAGGCGGTCTTTGGTCACGTAATATTTTCTAGTGGAATTGCAGTGAGATGTTGTCGGTAATCAAAATAGCACAATTTGTATTAAAAATTTATTATAGTTAAATGGCATTCACAATCAAAACAATTTAGCTAAATGGCATTTTTCAGTTGTCTGGGTAATTTTCGAGCTTCCAACATACTTTCATTATTAATATGATAGTAATGAAAACTCGTCTTTTAATTATATTAAATTGATAATTATTTGAGTATTTATAATGCAATTGAAAATTTAATTACATAATCAAGATTCGACACTTCAATTGAAAATTTGATCGAGTTGGAATGAGTTCGAGTAAGACTGAAGAAACTGGAACTTCATCCTTTCGAATTCATGCGATTTGCGTCAAAATTTAGTTACGCAATCAAGACTCGACACTTTAAAAATTAAAATTTTCATCGAGTTGGAATGAGTTCCAATAAAACTGAAGAAACTGGAACTTCATCCTTTCGAATTCAGGCGATTTGGGTCAAAATTTAGTTACCTAATCAAGACTCGACACATCGATTGAAAACTTGATCGAGTGAAAACAAGTTCGAGTAAGACTGGAGAAACTAGAACTTCATCCTTTCGAATTTAGGCAATTTGCGCCAAAATTTAGTTAAATAATCAAGATTCGACACTTCAATTGAAAATTTGATCGAGTTGGAACGAGTTCGAGTAAAACTGAAGAAACTAGAACTTCATCCTTTCGGATTCAGGCGATTTGCATCAAAATTTAATTACGTAATCAAGACTCGACACTTCAATTGAAAATTTGATCGAGTTAGAACGAGTTCGAGTAAAACTGAAGAAACTGGAACTTCATCCTTTCGAATTCAAGCGATTTAGGTAAAAATTTAGTTACCTAATCAAGACTCGACACATCGATTGAAAATTTGATCTAGTGGAAACGAGTTCGAGTAAAACTGAAGAAGCTAGAACTTCATCCTTTCGAATTTAGGTGATTTGCGTCAAAATTTAGTTACATAATCAAGATTCGACACTTCAATTGAAAATTTGATCGGGTTGGAACGAGTTTGAGTAAAAGTGAAGAAACTGGAACTTGATCCTTTCAAATTCATGCGATATGGGTCAAAATTTAGTTACATAATCAAGATTCGACACTTCAATAGAAAATTTGATCGGGTTGGAACGAGTTTGAGTAAAAGTGAAGAAACTGGAACTTGATCGTTTCAAATTCAGGCGATATGGGTTAAAATTTAGTTACAAGATCAAGACTCGACATTTCAACTGAAAATTTGATCGAGTTGGAACGAGTTTGAGAAAAATTGAAGAAACTGGAACTTGATCCTTTCAAATTCGGCTATTTTGGTCAAAATTTAGCTACAAGATCAAGACTCGACACTTCAATTGAAAATTTGCTCGAGTTGGAAGGAGTTTGAATAAAATTGAAGAAACTGAAACTTCATCCTTTCGAATTCGGGCGATTTGCGTCATGATTTAGTTACATGATCAAGACTCGACAATTCAATTGAAAATTTGATCGAGTTGGAACGAGTTCGAGTAAAACTGAAGAAACTAGAACTTCATCCTTTCGGATTCAGGCGATTTGCATCAAAATTTAATTACGTAATCAAGACTCGACACTTCAATTGAAAATTTGATCGAGTTGGAACGAGTTCGAGTAAAACTGAAGAAACTGGAACTTCATCCTTTCGAATTCAAGCGATTTGGGTAAAAACTTAGTTACCTAATCAAGACTCGACACATCGATTGAAAATTTGATCTAGTGGAAACGAGTTCGAGTAAAACTGAAGAAACTAGAACTTCATCCTTTCGAATTTAGGTGATTTGCGTCAAAATTTAGTTACATAATCAAGATTCGACATTTCAATTGAAAATTTGATCGGGTTGGAACGAGTTTGAGTAAAAGTGAAGAAACTGGAACTTGATCCTTTCAAATTCAGGCGATATGGGCCAAAATTTAGTTACATAATCAAGATTCGACACTTCAATTGAAAATTTGACCGGGTTGGAACGAGTTTGAGTAAAAGTGAAGAAACTGGAACTTGATCCTTTCAAATTCAGGCGATATGGGTTAAAATTTAGTTACAAGATCAAGACTCGACATTTCAATTGAAAATTTGATCGAGTTGGAACGAGTTTGAGAAAAATTGAAGAAACTGGAACTTGATCCTTTCAAATTCGGCTATTTTGGTCAAAATTTAGCTACAAGATCAAGACTCGACACTTCAATTGAAAATTTGCTCGAGTTGGAAGGAGTTTGAGTAAAATTGAAGAAACTGAAACTTCATCCTTTCGAATTCGGGCGATTTGCGTCATGATTTAGTTACATGATCAAGACTCGACAATTCAATTGAAAATTTGATCGAGTTGGAACGAGTTCGAGTAAAACTGAAGAAACTTGAACTTCATCCTTTCGAATTCTGGCGATTTGCGTCAAAATTTAGTTACATAATCAAGACTCGACACTTTAATTGATTATTTGATCGAGTTGGAATGAGTTCGAGTAAAATTGAAGAAACTGGAACTTCATCCTTTCGAATTCAGGTGACATTGGTCAAATTTTAGTTACATAATCAAGACTCGACCCTTCAATTAAAAATTTGATCGAGTTGAAACGAGATCGAGTAAAACTGAAGAAATTAGAACTTCATCCTTTTGAATTCAGGCGATTTGGGTCAAAATTTAGTTACATAACCAAATGAAAAATTCCTCTCAAAAATCACTAAATCATAGTCATTATAGGTGATTATACTCACCATGTGTGTTTCCATCTAGTTCACTCGACCAGAAATGTTAAATAAAAAAAAATCAAATTTCTTTACTTAAATTATTAGTTTATAAATATATTTTTTCGGCTTTTTTTTCTAATAAAAATCAAGTTGCTTTTCTTAAATTATCATTTTATAATTTTTTTTTTGTTTTTTTAAAAAGAAATTAAATAAAAAGAATTTATTTTCTTTTCTAAATTATTAGTTTATAAATATATTTTTAATAATAAAATTATCACTTCTATAACAGAAAAATAAATAAAAAAATATAAATTTTAAAAAATTTAAGCTTGTTTTTAGTCTGCCAACCAAAATCTTGTACGATTTTGCAGATTGATTTTCTTAATCATAAATATGTTTATATAAATTTCTTTTTTTTTTTTTAGAAAATATCACTTTTTTTTTAATAATGAAATTGTCCCTTCTGAAATGCACCAGCGACACGGTCTCTTTTTGTTTCCTTAACGCTAAACCAGAAACAAACCGGAAACAGTCCCCTCTTCGTTTAACAATGGAGAAAAAACACCAAACCTAACCTAAAACCCCTTTTACACGCAAAAAATTTCACTCTCTCGCTCTAGATTTCTCTCTTCTTTCTCGATCACCATTGCGAATCTTCATTATCAACTGTGTAAGAGTCATTCTTAATTTTAAAATTCAACAACATCTGAATCTTCAATATTTGTTGATTAATGTATATTTTATCTGCAGGGACTAAAATTAAAGAAAGAAAAGTTGAAGAAATTGTTGATAATCAATTAGATTCAACCAAAATTTCGGGAAAAAAGGTAAATTTAGTTTTTGATTTACAACTTTGTATTCGATTTCAATCAATTTCTCTGCAAAATCCTGTTAAAAAGTTAATTATTTTGTAGCGCTGTATTAGAAGCTCATAGACTATTCATCTGGGAACAACCAGTAATACAGACATACTCAGCTAAGCTCAACAGCATTATTACCCCTATTCTTTGAGTCATCTGCAGACCAAATGTACAGTTATAAGTGATAGCCATTAGCTAGATAGTTTAGTTATAATATGAGTTTACATGACTGAATATATTAGATAATGTTATGCCTCTTATGTGTTAGAAATTGATTCGAGTCAACTCTTAAGGTTAAATTTGAACTGGAGCTTCTCTTATGTCTCTGGTGTTAGTTGATACTCTATGATAAGTTAGTTCTAGAGCATGGAGATTTAACTAACTTGTTGGATATACTCTTGCAGGAAAATCACATGCTATTATTCATAAGTGGTTTGGACAGATTTGCACAAGAGCAGTCAATTGCGCTTAACTGAAAAGTATAACAAAGGTGGTTCTTTATCGACTCAATAATACTCATGTTACTGTTGTAGTTTATTTCTCTTTTTCATTGTTCAATCATACCTAATGAACATTATTAGATTTGGTGTGAGTATATTGGAAGGGGATGGTCCAAGTAGCAATGTGTCACTAGTGTCCAACTGAAAAATTAGATTTGGTTGACGCAGTTTATATCGACAGCTTAGGAACTTAGGATTGAACTGTTACCATTCAATTTGAAATCTTCTCTATCGTTTACAAATTTTACAGCATTTGGATAGAACGGGAAGTGTTGATTGCTTAAAACATTCATTAGCAACTTTTCAATAGATTTATTGCAAGAATACCAGCTTTGTCAGGGATTACATTCAGATTATTTTCTCCTGCATTTCGAAAATGTTGTAGAGAAATTTCTGAATCATGAATGCAGTTTTCTGTTAGGTGAGTATAGAGGCAAAGTTGTAGAGGTTACGAACATCTTAAATGGCATTGTTAAGGGTTACTACAACTCTCCTAAAACTGAGAGGGAACAAGCTAAAATACTTTGGCCATGGGCATCTTGTAATGAAAAACTTGGCAGAGCGAAGAGAACCCCTGTCAAGAAGAAATAGAATGCCTCTTTCTTTGTTGTTCGTTGCTGGCCTACGTTTGGTTTAGGCTTGGGTCTAGTACTTCAGGTTATTTTTTTGTGTTTGAGTTTACTTTTGGTTATGGGTTTGGTGTTTTTTTTTGACTCAAACAGAAAACAAACCGGAGCATGCATCAACTATCTTGGAGGATGCAAAATTTAGAGTGGAAGACAAAGGTCCGTAGTATTTGAAATTGTTGAAGTGTACAATTTTTTTCTCATTTAAAGTATCATCCTTATGTGGAACTTTTGAAGTAGTACTAGGCACCATCACAATATATATGATCTGAAACAAGTTATTCTTCCAACTCATCCGGTCACGTATCTGATCTATCACTCATACTAGATGGATATGATGTACCATACCAGTACTGTATGCTAAATAATTTTTAGTTACCAACTTAACAAAATTAAGGCACTACAATGACACAAAGACCTTTGAGGTGCCATCCTTTTTGTTTTCTTGAATTTTTATCTGTTTTTTTTTTGTTGTTGTTGGTAACTAATTAAATGAAATAAAGTGTGCTGTCAGATTACACTCAACATTTGTCGTGATCCTGTTATCACTCCAAGTGGGGTTACGTACGAAGAGAAAATATTGTTTGCATTTTCTCCAATAGGTGATTTTATGATATACCTCTTTTCATTCTTGGTGGCTAACTTCCTGAGATGGCTAACTTTGGTTTCATGTTTTTCTAAATATCGTCTTTGGAGTTGTCCTTAGTGTTTTGAACTTTGTTATATATACAACCCAATATCCCGACCCTTTCAAAGTTGAATGCTCTTGATCTAATTTGTATACGGTATATTTTTCTTGCTCATATATGTCTTTTTCACTCTACTGATTATTGTTATGTATTGTTCGACAATGGAGTTACATGATTTTGATAGCAATAGAAAGAAAAAGTTTAAGACTGCTCATGTAATCTTACAAAAACTATCTGTGTCATGACTCATAATCCAGTAACTATCTATCTAAAAGTGTGAATATAAGATACAATGAAATTCAAGAGTTTGAACTGCAACAAAAAGATTAATACAAAATGTTCGTTAGGTGGCGTACTATCTTTCTCTCAAACTGTAACTCAAACCTTAGCAAAGATCAGTACTGATTATTGTTATCTCCGTTCCACCTAATCTCCTTCACATCCATTACGAAATATATCAATGAGTGATTGCGGATTTCCAATAGTGGAAAGAAACAATCCTGCGAGAATTCAGTGTTGTCGCTTTTGTCATTTTCTTTTGTAAGTAGATTTGTCACTGTCTCTTTGATTTGATTTTGGTAGTGAATTCTTGCATCCATGGTACTTTAGACCTTTCAATGTGGTTGATTTTGGTTGATGGAAGTGTTGTATGGTCTCTCAAATTTATTCGCACAGTTAAAGTTTGAACGTTCATGTTTATTCAACATTCACCAACTATATAGTCATGAATATTTCTGAATTGATTCATTAGTTTCTGCTTTCATTGAAGTGTAGCTGATGTAATTGATCTACTGGATATATGTTCGTAGTTTTCCTCTTTTTGCTACTGTTTGAGTAAATGCATTTATACAGTTTAGACTTTAGAGGGACAAATGTGTTTCTTTTGTTGAACTGAAAACCCTGTTTTCATGTTGTAGGTTTGGGCTATTCACACGGTACACTATCATGGTCACTAATCTACCGTTGTTGCTCGAGTTGATATAGTTGTGGTGTGAATTATTGATCTGTGAATGTATCGTGCGCTGATTTCAGCAGCCCTGGAAGTGTAATTAGGACCCAAATGTATTTGGCAGTTACTGCAGTTGTATAAAGTTATCTGTATCTGGAATAATGAAATGTTGTAGTATGAGATTTTTTATAAATTTAAGATATGTGTCGGAGTGGTTCATTGTATTGTAAGAAGCTTGTCTTCTTCTTCTTCTTCAATTTTTCATAAAATTAAAGCTCGTTACTTACGTATTTTAGAGAATGCACAGGTCATGCACACATCAATATGCATCAGCAATAAGTTATAGTAATTGAGGTTCTCCCCAGCCAGGTGGTATACATTCTGTTGTGGCTATAAAGTTGCCAAACACTACCTTTTTTTTTCCTTTTTTTTTTGAAGCAGCCAAACACTACCTGTTATTTGTTATTCCTGTACAAAATTGACATTTTTTTCTTCGAGCTGACATTTTTTTGTTATATTCGTTAGTACAATGTGAGCACATGGTTCCAATATTGCAAAAAAATTGAGAGTTTACCCACGGTGTGGTTGTACTTTGATGAAGTTTGGATGACCGGAAGTCCACTTGTAACACTAATCCTAACAACAAATTTTCAGCAAATTTCCATGGCTCTAATGAAGCTCCGAGGACCGGCTAATTTGAGGTTCTAAAGTCCTTGTCCAGGTTCCGCTAACTAGAACGCCTATTGTTACCCCGACTTGGATGGTCATGTAAAAGTTTTTCATCTGGATTGCAAGATGTGCCTAATGATCTGAAGGCTATGGTCACATAAACAAAAATTTTGTGACCATCCTCCCTGGAAAAAGTGGTGTAGCCATATGTTAATATTTTGTCATGTTTTTTAAAATGTGTCAACTTCTTAACATGTACATGTCTAAAAAAATCATATATTATGGACACATAAACAAAAGGTGGCTAAATAAATCTCTTTTCGTCACAGGTTAATAGGTGTGTCTATAGCCAGCCTACACATTCGACACATACATAATTGTTTAATGTGGCCATATTCGCATCTACGGCTACATGTGATGAGATTAGACGGAAGACCATGACCAAACGATTCCCTATGGCTACAGTTGATGGGTTTATAATTAAACCCATGACCAAATGGTGCACTATGGCTATAGGGTAAAAAAAATGTGGCTATAGTTATACTGATCACCAGTAGCCACGCAAAAAAGCCAAAACGTGGCTAGGCTGTAAACCAAAAAACGTGGCCTATGTGAAGGTTTGTACTAGTGCCAACTATTTGTCCACGGCGCACACTTAGCTATGCCAATTATATGGTCACGGCACCAAACCCTAATTAGCCACGCCAAGAGCATGCGTAAGCCATGCCAGTACCGTGGCCAGCCCACTGGCTACCAACATAAGGTAACCACAATCAACGGCTAACCTTCCTCTCAAGATGCAAAATATCGACCGTCAAAGGTCACCACTGAGATGGCAAGCCTCCCAATCTCAACTTTCCAAACAATAGAAACATGCTACACAAAACACTCGAGACATCAAAACATGTCACAAACTAGGGGATGCTCATCAGGGTATTGGTCTGGCGGTTTACATCGTGCAGCGTACACTACGCCCGTTACAAGAAAGTGTCATAAGAGTGATGCGGTTAGTAAATACAAGAAGTAATGGTGAAACGTTTCCTTCATTTTGGAAACATCAATTCCAGGCGTTACCCGTTACCGCTTTCTTCCATTTACTCAACCATTTCCACTTCTTGCGAGACCATGGTACGTTTCGTTGTGACTTGTATAACTAGGTATCACCTATTTCCATTAAAGGATAAGTTTTGGTCAGGAGAATACAACACTCAGAAATCACTTGTTAGCTTTCCAATCTGTTAGCTTTCCACTTTCTGATACAATTTGTCAAACAACTACTCTTCAGAATCAACTATTCTAGTTTCAACACTCTCTTCGTTTCCCTCCCTAAGACCAACCCTTCTCCTTCACTTTGTGACCGAAGCAAGTCTGGAACGACCATTTCTTAGTTTAGGCCGGATTTGTACAGATTGATCTCTCGAATCAAAGTACTCCCTTGCGGTACATTGTTCAGGGTTTAGACTCGTTTCTCACCCACACACTCGAAATTACCGAAATCGGCAGAAACTGTTTTCACCCCTAAACAATTGGCGGTCACAGTGGGATATAAATCTCTCGGTTGCAATATCGATTTCAAATTTCCAGTTTCACCTTTTAATTCCAATTTTAACATGGTAGAACTCAGATCCGGGTCAACAACAAGCCCTTAGAACACCAGCACGGAACCCGTCCTTGGTACTGACACTCCTTCCTGTGACATCAATACGTCACCTACTAATCTCAGAAGAACGGAAAGCGCTCCTCCAGGTGTTACACCACCAATCACCAGAGCCAGAGATGCTTCCGCCCCTAATGTTTCTACGCAGCCTGTTAATCCCAGCAGCACAGAAAGCGCTCCTTCAGGTGTTACACCACCAGTCACCAGGGCCAGAGCTGCTGCTACTGCCCTTAATGTTTTGTCGAGTATGGAGCCTCCAGTTACTCCGCCATCAGGACGAGAAACCGGAGGAGCCAGAGGAAGCCGACCCCATCACACCATCGCTGATTTGATGGAAAGACAGGAGGTTCTTGCTAGATCCCAGACAGACATGGTTGCGACTCAGAAAGAGGTACTTGTCTTTCTCAAGACCCTAACGGAGCGTCTACCACGGGAGTCTCGACATCCAGAGTCGATGAGGAACACTTCCAATACCCCTGGCACCGGCACCTCAACAGGGCACACCTTTGCAGACGAAGACACTCGCGCTAGAACCCCATTGGAGAGAAATCAACCGTCCAATTTTGTCACGCGAGAAGATTTGTAGAAACTTCTTCGGAATCGAATCAAAAGTGATGATATAGACATGCACCAGCATCAACCCCCTTACCCGCTTGAAATACAAAGAATTCCTCTTCCAAGAGGATACTCTTCTCTTCAATTCACTTTATACGACGACACTGGGAATGCACGTGTTATCTCTAGATTCCTGGAGTACCTAGGCGAACATGAATACAATCACGTTCTTCGTCTGAGAGAGTTTTCGAAGTCGCTTACCGGAGGAGCATATACGTGGTACAACAACATCACACCAAACAGCATCCCCAACTGGGCTGGCATGTTTACGGCTTTCTACAAGAAGTACTTCTTCGTATCTGAGCAATTTACCTTCTCGGATCTATGAAGGATGTTCCAACGAGATAACAAACATCCATGAGGCAGCCAAACGATCGGCCACGATAACACCAACATTGTTAGAAAGAACCAGGCCAACCAGAGGCGAAGATGCACGTGAAACTCGAGGAAGTAGGCGCTCGTCAACAAGCAATACAATGCCGGTCCCTCATCTGTGAGCGTAATAGACGAAGGAGGAAGGCCCCAGCGGTGGACCAACAACGTAAGGGCGCGGCACCAGCACGACGGTCGGCTCCGCCACGGAGGGACGCCGCCAAAGCTCCCATGCGTCATCACGAAGCTGAAGAAGATGTCCTGGATTTCCCGTTCCCGATCGAGGAGGTGATTGAACTTTTAGAGGCATGGATCCAGGATGAATTCATCAGACTACCACCTCCCAGGCGCCCACCGATCGAAGCCGAGATGGAAAACCCCAAATACTGCCGCTACCACAGGTTTGTTCACCATCCGACCAGTTACTGCAACACACTGAAGCATATCTTCAAGGAGAAAGTCGAAGCAGGGGAACTTCAGATGGGAAACGAAGGAGTACATAGAGATCCACTTCCAGTCAGGAATTGCGGGATCCCCGGGGACTCCGTACACGAGACTGTACAATCCATTATGCAGGATGTATGCAAAATTCTCTACCTTTCCAAGGCACGACGTCAAGATATCTTTACAGCCCTCAATCGTGTTGTGTCAGGCAAACGACTTTTTCTTGTTACGGAAGCCACGCCAGGAGCCCAAGCTCTTTCAGGAAACGATGCCGAAAAACTTAACTGGGAACTGCTGATCACGGCCTATCTAAGAGGCGCTGAGCTCGACAACGCACTGATCGACACGCCCTCTGACTTCAATGTCGTTACCATCAAGACTCTGAGAGCTGCAGTAATTTTGAAACAAGAGGCTACCCACTCCCCAACCATGGTCAAGAATTCGGAAGGAGAAGCAACGAACGCATACAACTACATTGACCTCGAGATCAAGGTGGGAGACGTTATAACGTATAGAAAATTCCACATTGTCAAAGAACTAGGTTATGACATGATCCTGGGGCACTCGTGGGTATTTGAAAACGAAGAAAAATTGGGAGCATGCCCTCTGCCAGTGTCGACACCCGAAAGAGTTTCCAACAAGCCGTCCAACCTGCCGCCGTATCAACAACTTACCAATGGAACTCGATCACCCGGAGAAATCCCGCTGACGCTCGTTCATAGATTCCAAACACAAGTAATTCTGGTCAAACAACCTTCTCTACAACCAGTCACTTCTTCTCTTAGCCTGTCATGGGGACTTGGTCCGATTATCAGTACAGACACTGTTAAGAGATGTGAGTGGGACGCTGGGCCTTTCAAGCGCTTCACCAAGAATTTGGAAACTGCAATCGAAGATGACGAGACCAAGAGTCAAGCGGTTACACGACGCCCAAAGTTTTAAATTGGAGACATGGTAGTCAAGGCAACCTCATTTCAAGTCGGAAATATAACGGTGAAGATAGCTATTAGGACTGATTCACCCAAAGAAAAGGAAGACGAGCCATATCTGGTGGCAGATGTTCTTTTAGGCGGTTACTGCAAACTCATCAACACTGATAAGTTGGAAGGCATAACAGTTCACTCGCGATGGCTCAAGCCCTTCAATACCTAAAGCACGATGCTCTTCTTCCTTCAGCGTTCTTCCTTTAGTATTTTCTTCAGCGATTTCCCTTTCCACTCAATATTTGTATCCCGTTCAAGATGAATGCATCGCTTGCATTCTCAATTAGGTTTCTGATTTCTATTTGAAGCATACTTTTCCTTTCAAACGATTTTCTGGATCTCAAAAAAAAAAAAACAAACAAATAAATAAATCCCGAAACATCGTGAAACCATTACCCATCAAATCACGACCAGAAAAGCCGAAAGCCTGCAAAAAATACTTTACTCGAAACTTTGAAGGGAAGAATATACAAGGAATCATCAAACGACAAGAAAGGTATGGAATATCAACCAACTTATTTTGATGAAGGTTTTGGATCCTTTCGAAAAAGAGGTTTTATTCAAAGAAGCTAAATAAGCGGGATGTTATTTGGTGAAACCCTAACTTCGCCATGAATACAAAGAAGATAAAAATGAGTCTGTGAAACATCAAAGCGGCTACACGCCAAAGAGAAACAACAAAAAGGGACCTTGGTCATCGAAAGTAGACGCCCGGATCGCCAAAGCCTCTGTCAGAGCCCTTTCAAGCGCTTTCCCCAACAATCTTTCGGACAACAAACGTTCCATTCAGAAGCCGCCTCCGTAACATCAACTCCAACATCCCACCCGAAAACCGCCTCAGCAGCAACAATTTCCGCCTCCTGTCCAACACCCACTTCGACAACCGTCTCAGCATATGCCACCACAACTTCTCCAACGTCCCTGACAGCAGTTTCGGCATCCACTCCAAAAGCTGCTCCAGTTTCGTCAACCACAGCGGCGTCTTCCTCGGAAGCTTTTTCAGCGGGCTTTCGAGGATGTCCTGGTTCATCCGCACCAGAATCAAGGATTGTGACACCATCTCGGGCAGGGAAATTAAGTTGGCTCTCCCCTAGAAGTTTCACAGACTCAGTCTTCCGCCGTTTCAACCGAGAGGCGAGTCTTTCAGCCCTAGCACTGGGCTGTGAAGAAGTTTCGTCGCCCTGAGGTATCTCAACATGCTGGGATGCTTCACCATCTCCCCGCTTTTCCTCCATGTCCACCAGAGTCATGAAAGCCTGAGCATGCATCCACACTCCACATAAATAGGTGAAAGGCATGTCCTGAATAATTTCGCCAGCTTCACGAAACAGAGAATTAATTCTGTCCAATGCCTCCTCATGAGAAGAAAACCAGTTTTCGTCGATCCCAAAGCTTCTGTCCGAAGAGTCAGAGGTACGGTTGTCACTGTAAGATCCCATTATGTACTACAAAATCAAAAGATGGGATAAGTTTTCGCCCTATCTGCACCAGATATCTACATGAACAAGAAAACAGAGTGAGGAACCAGGAGAAAGCACGAGACAATGCCTGTAAAGAGGATAGATGTGATTTCAAGACGATCTGTACGAACGAAGGATTCAAGATCGCCTCTTATATTCAGCAGAGCGATGAAATCCGAAAAAGGAAAACTTCCTACTAGTCGTGAATTAAGGCGTGATATCGGCTGGAAAAGATATTTTTCTATGCAAGTCAATTAGGGTTTGATAAAAAAAGCGTAGAAGTACGTGTTTGGAACACGCTGGCCTGCATTATCGCTTCTGCTCCACTGCTAGCCCCGGAACTTAGAAGTGAAACTGGCAGTATAGCATGAGGAGGAGAGCTAACACCTTTCATATGGACGTGATACTTTGGGATATGAATAAGGAAAGGATTTCCTATCTGAGCCACGCATGGAAAGAGGCAACCAGACCTGCAAGCGACGCCAAAAGCCCGCGCCACGCAAAGCCAACATCCCGCGCTACGCCAAGCCATCACTGTGCCAAGCCAGCGCTCATCCCAAGCCGATCCAACGCTAACGGCTCCATTCCAATCCGACCAAAGCCAACGGCTCCGTTTTAAGACACACCATGCCAACGGCTTGCCAAGCCAAGCCAGAAACGCCAACAACTCCGCGTTCCCCAGCCTAGCCAAGCTGACGCCAACTGTTTGCATCCCGAACAACAACCACCATTACCACTCCTCGGCCTAGCTAGCAGCACCACGAGCAGAATCTACGCAAAGCCACCAACACAAGAATCACGAATTATCCTTACCTCTCGAAAAGGTTAGACGGATCTTCCTGACCATCTTTTCATGACTTTCCATTTTGATTTTGTCCTTGTCTGTCACCATCTTATGCTTACTTCGCAACAATTCCCCTGTTCCGAGCTAAGCAGGGGACTTAATGTTGATGGTGGTTTTTAGCTTAGAGTTAAAATCGTAAAACCTTAGTCAGACAGTGAAGTCACACTTGAGTAATAATGTCGCCACTAGCACATTTGTTGAACCATTCAACATGTCTGCGTAAAATTATTGGGGTACCTTTTTTATATGCCATGCTCCACGGCAGATCCCTCGGTACTGACTGGCATCATATCTACACATGCCAGTCGCGCATGCTAGCCAAACGTGCCAATCACGCGTGCCACATATTTTAAACAAGGGTTTCGACACGCTAAACCCTAATAGCCATATATCCGCGCCAAAGGCATGCCAACCATGCCAGCCGCACCACCGTGCCAATGACATGCCATGCCAGCCACATCTCTGTGCCAAAGGGATGTCTACCATGCCAGCCGCACCATCGTGCCAATGGCATGCCATGCCAACCACATCTCCGCGCCAAAGGCATGCCAACCATGCCAGCCACACTACTGTACCAATGGCATGCCATGCCGGCCACATCTCCGCGCCAAAGGAATGCCAACCATGCCAGCCGCACCATCATGCCAATGGCATGCCATTCCAGCCACATCTCCGCGCCAAAGGCATGCCAACCATGCCAACCGCACCACCGTGCCAATGGCATGCCATGCCAGCCACATCTCCGCTCCAAAGGCATGCCAACCATGCCAACCGCACCACCGTGCCAATGGCATGCCATGTCAGCCACATCTCCGCGCCAAAGGCATGTCAACCATGCCAGCCGCACCACCGTGCCAATGGCATGCCATGCCAGCCACATCTCCGCGCCAAAGGCATTCCAACCATGCCAGCCGCACCACCGTGCCAATGGCATGCCATGTAAGCCACATATCTGTGCCAAAGGCATGTCAACCGTGCCAGCCGTACCATCGTGCCAATGGCATGCCACATCTCCGTGCCAAAAGCATACCAACCATGTCAGCCGTACCATAGTGCCAATGGAATGCCATGCCAGCCACACCTCCGCACCAAAGCCATGCTAGCCATGCCTCCATGCCGCTGGATGCCAAACGAAATGTTGCAACAATCAACGACCACCCTTCCTTATGAGATGCAAATCTCAGCCGTCCAAATTCGCCACCAAACGCGTGGTAACTTTTGGCCCAATGCCAAGCCCTAATTTTGGCTGCGCCTAAACTATGCCAAAACCCTAATTTTGGCCGCGCCTAAAACTATGCCAAAATCCTAGCTTGGCCGCGCCTAAACCATGCCAAAAGCCACGCCGGCCATGCCTCCATGCCGCTGGCTTCCAAACGAAAGGTTGCAACAATCAATGTCCACCCTTCTTTCTGAGATGCAAATCTCAGCCTTCCAAGTTCGCCACCAAACGCATGGAAACTTTTGCCCAAATACCAAGCCCTAATTTTGGTCGCGCCTAAACTATGCCAAAATCCTAATTTTGGCCGCGCCTAGAACTATGCCAAAATCCTAGCTTGGCCGCGCCTAAACCACGCCAAAGCCATGTTGGCCATGCCTCCATGCCGATGGCTGCCAAACGAAGGGTCGCAACAATAAACGGCCACCCTTCCTTTTGAGATGCAAATCTCAGCCGTCCAGGTTTGCCACCAAACGCGTGGAAATTTTTGGCCCAATGCCAAGCCCTAATTTTGGCCGCGCCTAAACTATGCCAAAACCCTAATGGCCGCGCCTAAAACTATGCCAAAATCCTAGCTTAGCCGCGCCTAAACCACGCCAAAGCCATGCCGGCCATGCCTCTATGCCGCTGGCTGCCAAACAAAGGGTTGCAACAATCAACGACCACCCTTCCTTCTGAGATGCAAATCTCAGCCGTACAAACTTGCCACCAAACGACTTGTGAAAATCTCTTGGTTACGGTGCCAACTCTTGGCCACGGTGCCAAAAACTTAATTCGGCCACGGTGCCAAAGCCCTAATTTGTCCATGCCAAAGCCATGTCGACCATGCCTCCATGCCGCTGGCTTCCAAACGGAGGGTTGCAACAATCAACGGCTACCCTTCCCTCTGAGATGCAAATCTCAGCCGTACAAACTTGCCACCAAACGACTTGTGTAAATCTCTTGGCCACGGTGACAACTCTTGGCCACGGTGCCAAAACCTTAATTTGGCCACGGTTCCAAAGCCCTAATTTGGCCACGCCAAAGCCATGCCGGCCATGCCTCCATGTCGCTGGCTGCTAAACGGAAGGTTGCAATAATCAAAGGCTATCCTTCCTTCTGAGATGCAAATCTCAGCCGTACAAGCTCGCCACTAAACCAAACGACTTATGGTAACCTTTGGCTACGCTGCCAACTCTTTGGCCACGACGCACACGTAGCTATGCCAATTATATGGTCACGGCACCAAACCCTAATTATCCACGCCAAGAGCATGCGCAAGACATGCCAGCACCATGTCCACGCCACTGGCTACCAACGGAAGGTAACCACAATCAACGGCTAACCTTCCTCTCAAGATGCAAAATCTCGGCTGTCAAAGGTCACGACCGAGCCGGCAAGCCTCCCAAGCTCAATTTGCCAAATAATAGCAACATGCTACACAAAACAATCGAGACATCAAAATATGTCACAGACTGGGGGATGCTCATCAGGGTATTGTTCTGGCGGTTTACAGCGTGCGGCGTACACTACCCCCGTTACAAGAAAGTGTCATAAGAGTGAGGCGGTTAGTAAATACAAGAAGTAATGGTGAAACGTTTACTTCATTATGGAAACATCAATTCCGGGCGTTACCCGTTACCACTTTCTTCAATTTACTCAACCATTTCCACTTTTTACGAGACCGGGGTACGTTTCGTTGCGACTTGTATAAATAAGTCTCATCTATTTCCACCAAAGGACAAGTTTTGGTCAGGAGAATACAACACTCAGAAATCACTTGTTGGCTTTCCACTTTCTGATACAAGTCGTCGAACAACTACTCTTTCAGAATCAACTATTCTGGTCTCAACACTCTCTTCGCTTCCCTCCCTAAGACCAACCATTCTCCTTCTCTTTTTGACCGAAGCAAGTCTAGAATGGCCATTTCTTGGTTTAGGCCGGATTTGTACAGATTGATCTCTCGAATCAAAGTACTCCCTTGCAGTACATTGTTTAGGGTTTAGACTCGTTTCTCACCCACACACTCAAAATTACCGAAATCAACAGAAACTGTTTTCACCCTTAAACACAAAGTTTGTGAACTTTGTTGATCAAGAGAACCGGAAGAATGGCATGAGCCAAGTCCGCGAACTCAGTCCGCGAACTGCCGAAGTTCTCAAACCGAGAATTTCTGCTGGAGTTTGTAAACTCTTCCCGGTAACTTAAGTCCGCGAACCTAGTCTGCGAACTTGAGAAGGTTATATATCTGAAGATGATTTCTGAACTTAAACTTAAAAATACTAAGGAATGCAGTTTGTAAACCGTGGATATAAAAGTTCATGAACCGATTCAAGTGAATCAAATCATCTTTGCTTCAATTGTGTCTTGTGTAGTACATGAGATTTCCTTGCAGTTGAACAACTCTTTAACTAGTTCATCTTGAAGTCATTTGAACTAGTTATGGTGAAGAAGAACATGGTTGATATGGGATGCTCATACGGATAATCTTTGGTCAATTATTGATTGAAACAACAAGTGCATACGTTTGGGTACGGTTAAAAACCTAGAAGCGTACATTGTCAAGTGTGTGTAACAAGCTAAGTTTTCGATCTAACGGTTGAGAACTATTAGCTTGAATCTAAATCAGGTTTTCATCTAACGGTGGATATTGATTGATTTGTTACCAAGGTAACTTAATTGCAAACCCTGATTTGAAAGACTATATAAGGGGAACTCTAGAATCTGTGCAAAACTAATCCCCACACCTCACGTGTGATACTATTTTGCATACTAGAGTCGGTTCTCCTTTAACCTTTGGTTTTATTCTTCTAAAACCAGGTTAACGACTTAAAGACTTCATTGGGATTGTGAAGCCAGACCGATACTAATTTTATCGTAATTGTGTGATCTGATCTTGCATCTTCTATCGTACGAGTACAATAAGATTGATTGGCTTGAGATTGATATCTCTGATAGGTAAGATACAAAAAGTAATCACAAACATCTTCGTCTCATTGTTTGTGATTCCGCAACATCTTGTTACGCTACCATACGATTAAGATTGTTGTGAGGTGATTGATAACTCTAGGCTGTTCTTCTGGAATATAAGACCGGATTATCAATTGGTTCCTGTTCACCTTGATTATTATCAAAAGACGGAACAAAACCTTTTAGGGTTTATCTGTGGGAGACAGATTGATCCTTTGATAGACTTGTCTGTGTGAGACAGATTTGTTTATTGTCAAAGCCTGCGATTTTGGATCGTAGCAACTCTTAGTTATGAGTGAGATCAGCTAAGGGAATCAAGTGCGCAGTATCCTGCTGGGATCAGAGGCGTAGGAGCATAACTGTACCTTGGATTAGTGGTAGATTGATTGGGGTTCAACTACAGTCCAGTCCGAAGTTAGCTTAGAGTAGGCTAGTGTTTGTAGCGGTTTAATATAGTGTGTGTTCAATCTGGACTAGCTCCCGGGGTTTTTCTGCATTTGCGTTTTTCTCGTTAACAAAATTTCTGGTGTCTGTGTTATTTCAATTTCCGCATTATATTGTTTTATCTTTATAATTGAAATAATACAGGTTGTGCGTTAGATCATCAATTAGAGTAATCCAACCTTTGGTTGTTGATTGTCATTCATTGATCCTTGGATATTGGTCTTTGGTACCATCCAAGTTATTCCTTGTATTTGATTAGAACTCGCAGTTCTTGCTTGAGTAAATCAAATCAAGAAGAGAGAAATAAACTCGTTGATATGCCTTTAATTGATTGAGTCTTGTTGATTCTCTTAAAAGTATATTCGATTTTTTCCATACAAATTGCTAAACAAAATATTGGGTGGTGTTGTTAGAACCCCGCTTTTTCAATTAGTATCAGAACAGGCAAACACGTTCAAGACCTTACAAGTCTGTGTTTGTAGCGATCTGACTCTATGGACAAGAGTACTATCTCTGATAAACACGTTACCGAAAATAAAAGTTCTATCTCGTCTAACTCTATTAAAGAGAAGGGTTGTACAATATCGAATATAGATGAACCTTCTATACTGACGAGACATACTAACACTGACATGTGTACTTCCGATTACCCTTCAAATGTGAGCCTCTCCATTAATGAACGGGATTCAGCTGAAGAGAGTGAATTGATTCTAAATCTTGTTAGAATCCAAGTTGATAGATTCAATCGGTTGAAGCACCATGTCAATGTTCTACTTGGTGTAATAAGAGATTGCAAACCCAAAGGTAATACTGAAGTTCATTCTTCGTGTACGTCTCTTGAAGCTAGCTTTAGAAGAGATGCCTTGGAAATTGAAAATCGCTTGAGTAAGCTCTCTATTCAAGGATGCTCAAAGCAATCTAATATGCCAAGTACTTTTGATACAACTAAATGCTCAGAAGTAAAAACGGAAGCCCCTTCTAGTAAAACGGATGTGCCTGAAGTCACCATCACTCAAGGATGTTGCACATCAAATGGAGGGAAGAAATCTTCTAACGATGATATTTAGACTGTACTATCTAATCATTTTGATGATCAGAAAGTATGTCTTGCCTGTGAGACAAAGAGTTCTGTTAAACGAAAGGGAACCTCTAGGTTGAAGAAAAACTCTTTGGTTCAACTTCAATACACCTTAGATTTAATACATAAAGGTGTAACTAACATTCGTATGACTAAACCAATTGGTTTTCGTACCTACCCTGTGTATGTTACCAAGAAAGTCAGTTCAATGAGTTCATCGAACACTCAAGAACAAAACAAACGTCTTAATAAACATCGTCTAAAGGAAGATCGTGTCGTGGTCTCTGAAAATAACGTTGCTCCTATTGAGAAAGGAAGTTCAGAAGAAAGAAGAAAAATTGATGAAATGAGAGATAATCTGAAAAAGATAATTGAAGGATTTAAAGAATTCGTCAACAGGTTGTCTTCCTCCTCAAACCAAAATTCTTCTGGTAAGAACTCAAACTATGTCTCGTATTTTGATGACAGTAAGTTTTATGATAATTTCTCACATAAAAAGGAATCCCTCTCTAGATTCAGGAGGAAAAAGAGACTTGACCATAAACACAAATCTCTTGATGATCTCGTGGCTCATACTTGTGCTAATTAATCACAAGGTTTGAAGAGCTTACTCATAAAAACCCTGTTGAGTAAGATGTGTTAATAATCAGGTATACTTTTGGCATCTGCGTCTGTTGAGTTGAGATATCTTCTTTTCGTCAATAGCTAAACTATTTGATGTGCTAAAAGTATTGTTGCGTCTAAATTTGCTTCTCTTTTTCTTTAGGAAGTCCTCGTTTGAGTCTTGTTTCTTGCTACAACTATGCTCAAAATTGCTTTCCTGAGTTATGGAATTTTTCGAGTCTTTTGTTGCAAAAGTCCTTTTTGGGCTTTGTTTTTTGGGGGTCATGTTGTACTCAAACGGATACCCGTGTTCTGGGATGAGTCAACTGTTTAAGAAAACCCTAGAATCCCTTCCCTAAGAGGCCCTTAAATATCCACCTATTGAGTTACGAAAGTCACGTACGCATACTTTAGGTTGGTTTCTGGGTTGTCAAGAATGTCTTCTTCTTCATCTTGCTATGGTGGTTTTGCAAGAGGATTCCTTGACAAAGGTTGTGATGTTGAGTCCAAGAAGAAAATGACCCTTGTATATGAAGATCATCCTAATGCTTCATGTTATTTTGCCTATGTTCATGAGGATGCTGAAAAGGATGATATGATCTCTGCTGAAGTTGTTCATGACTTTCTTAAGTACTTTGGGGAAGCAAAACAAGAGCTCATTGTTACTCTGAAAAATCTTCATGCATTGAAAACTGAGTTGGAAAAGGTTACTGCTGACCTTGGTCTCATAAAGTCTTACATCAACGATCTTCGCAAAGAGAATCACCTCTCTAATGCTGCAATAAATGTTGTTGTTCACAAGCTCAAAGACCCTTTGTCTCATGAGGATTCTGAATCGTTCATATGATCTTAGTTTGTGTTCGGAATAGCACTGGAGTCTTTTTTCCTTTAGCTTGTTTTATTTATTTGTTTCCTAGTATGTCTTCTTTTTGATTTAGTTGGAAGAATGACTAGTGCTTGGAATATCAATGATTGTGACTACACATAGCTATTATTTTTCATCTTCTTGTTCTTTTTAGGTTTATTGATTTAAATTCTAAAAACTTCTTGGAAGATGATGTTTTTGCAGTATTAATCTTTATGATTTGTTATATTTCAACTTGTTATGGGATATTGGTGTTTACGTCCGTGAACTATGTTTGTCCCATACTTAGTCAAAAGTAAAGTCGTTCGTGATCGGTATTCACGTACTGGTAAAAGAATGAATGGACTTTTGACAAATACAAAAATTAAATCTATATTGTCAAATATTTTATGGAAGATAGGTTAAAATCTTTTGTTTTTCTTTCTGGTCATTTCCTGAATGTTCCTATTTTTTTCTTTCTGCAAATCCATTAGCTTGAGGAGTAATGGGTGGTGAGTATTGTTGAATAATCCCCAGTTCGTCACAAAATTCAAACACCTTAGTGTCCTTGAATTCAGTTTCACGGTCGCTTCTAATTTTCTTTAGTTTGCGACCTTGTTCGTTCTGGATTCTTTTAACAATAATCTTGAATTCATCAAGGGTTTCATTCTTGTGAGACAGAAACGCAACCCAAGTGAATCTGGTGTAATCATCTACCATAACTAAAGCATACTTATTACCAGCAACCGTGGGTTGTTAAATTGGTCCGAAGAGGTCCATACGAATTAAATCAAGTGGAGCTTTAGTGAGAATATCTCGAGATGCTTTATGGTGAACTTTCGTTTGTTTACCCTTTTGACAGACACCACATACACCTTCAATCTTTTCATTGATTTTGGGAACGCCTATAACAAGTTCTTTGTTAATGATCTTAGTTAGAAGACGATAATTGATGTGACTAAAACGCTCATGCCAAAGATGTGTAGATTCCACCTCAGTCAAATTGCAACAGTTGATGAACTGAGTATCGAGAAGATAAAAGTTGTTTTTACCACGAGTTCCTTGAAAAATTAATTTCCCAGTTTTTTCTACAATATCACATCCATTTTCATTGAAGACAACTCGATGGCCTTTGTCACAAATTTGACTAATAGAAAGAAGATTTGTAGTCATACCTTTTACGTATACTACATCATGGATTTCAGGTACGCCGAGTAATTTGATCGTCCCTTCTTGCTTATGTAGCAGCAACCCCCATCTCCAAATGTTACTGGTCCACCTTCATAGTCGTCAGAAGAAACAAACCATGTGAGATCACCTGTCATATGTCTTCTATATCCACTATCAAGAAACCACTAAAAGGGTGATGTTGATTACAAAGAAAAAGCATCCATACTATCAGTACTTTTCTGTTTAGGATTTCCTGATAATTATGTATGTATTTGTAGAGAAGCAATAAGTTGTTTAGTTTTCTTATGAAGATTACTTGCAACTTTCAGACTCTTTTGAAAAGACATACAAACATGTTGAAGGTGATTAGAGGAATCACAAAACAAACATGGGCCAACACCTTTAAGCTTTTCTGAGAAGTTCTGAGTCATATCAGTTTTCCCAACATCTGATCGATGTTTATTATCTGACTTACGACTGTTCTTCGGAGAGGAACGACTGGAGTTACTCAGATCCATCAAAAGATTTTTAAAAGATTTCAAATCCTTAAGTATTGGAATTTCTGCAACAAGATAAGAAATGATCCAGATTTGTTTATCCAACCTTTTTTTGGAGAATAACCAGTTTATCAGAACTTCTTCTACGATTGGTTTTTAAATCTGGTGAAGCGTAACTTGAGACTTTATCGTCCATAGAGTCAGATCGCTACAAACACAGACTTGTAAGGTTTTTAGACGTGTTTGCCAACTCTGATACCAATTGAAAAAGTGGGGATCGAAACATAAATAAGTTAAGAATCTTTTAATTAAGGTTATTAATTTCATTTTTAGGAAAAAAAGAATTAGTAATGTGCATTTACTAATTAGAGATTTTCCAAGAGATTTCGATCATTATTTTTGGACAGAGTATTTCTAGGAATTATGGGAACCGAATTTGTGCCTTAATGAATATCTTGAGAATATTTTCGGTTTTGGAAATTCCTTGGTGTCCAAACTTCCTTGTCTATAAATACTGAAGTTTGTATTTATAGCAAACTAATCTTTCGTAACAGCAAACTACCTCTTGTTGTGCTGCTACCGGTGAAGCCTCCTATTCAGAGAGGAGAGTAACCTAATTAGGCGAAATCTCTTACGGCCGCTCGTTTTAAAATCTTCCTTGGGATTGAGAAGCACTATTAGTACCGTTGGTGGGAAACTAGATAATTGTGTTTTATCTTTTGTTTTCGATTGATTTGTTTGACTAACGGAGGTTGAACTTTGATTGCACCTAGTTTGTTTATGCTTGAGGATCTTCTCTTCTGATATAAGATTCACTCAAACTAGTTCAGAGTTTCGACATGAATCTTTAGACTGTTGTTAGTTCTAAAGATGATCTTGTGAAAATCCATTGTTAACAGACTCCGTTCTGTGCGTGATTGATCAATAGAGATTCAAGTGATTGTGTGCAGGTGTTTATTGAAGATCTAAGAAGATTTGAAGACAAAGAAGATATTGAAGATTTTTGATTTGAGGTTCATAATCTTTGGTGTGCACAATACTTGTTTCGGTAAAAAAGAGGATCCAACTATAATCGGTTTTATCCTTGTGATAGAATTGGATTGATTAGTTGAGTAGATCAGCATCAATACAATTCTTTGGATTAAGAGTGTTGATTGCAAAATCATAACGATTACTTTGGTAATTGAACATAAAGATAGATCTAAGGACATGACGAAGGAGTTTATTTTAAGATAAACAGAAGAGCCTTTGTCCAACTCATATCACTTGGTTGAAGAGAGTTGATACCAAACAGATTTGTTATTGTTTTACTGTTTGGAATACGAACCAAAGGAATTGTTCCAAGTACGTGACTTATTCATAAGTTGGAGGCGTGGGAATACAGACGGAACAAGATGAACTATAGGTTTAGTTGCTTGGTCTCAACTATATGAAGTTAGGTTTAATTTTGTGTAGCGGCTTAATCATGAGAGTATTCAATTATGGACAAGGTCCCGGGGATTTTCTGCATTTGCGGTTTCCTCGTTAACAAAATCTTGTTGTGTCATTTACTTTTATTTTCCGCATTATAATTGTTTTATTATAATTAAAGTAAATTACACAAAACGTTAAGTCCTATTTACTTGATAAGTGATCCCATTGTGTTTGGTTAATTCCGAACCTTTTTATCAAGTAAACATACTTCGTTGTTGTATTGTCTCGATCTCGTATCCATAGACGATCACACGAAGTGTGAACCGATTAGTTGCATTATCTCGACTCAGTCCATAGACAATCACTTTCGGAGAAAGGACTTATAAGTAGGAAAAGTTTTAGATTGAGGTATATTTGGGTACCCTCGTCTTTTTAATTGGTATCAGAGCAGGCAAACACGAAAAGATCTAACAATCTGTGTTTGGTGCGATCCAACCCATAAGAATGAACTCGAGTTCTCATGAATCGACTTCAATTAACGTACCGCCAAGATTTGACGGAACAAACTATCTATGGTGGAAATCTGCTATGAGATCTTTTCTTCAATCACGAGACTTTAATACGTGGTTATTAGTCGTCGATGATTATATTCGTCCAAAGATAAAAAAAAATTGGAAACTGAGTTTAAACGCTTAATAGATTTTTCGAATGAAGAAAATGAACTTGCAAAGAAGAATTCAGATGGTTTGAATGCTATAATACATGATGTAAGCCGTGATCTTCAACATCATGTATCAACATGTCAAACTTCGAAAGAAGCTTGGGATAATATTCAGATTATATTCGAAGGAAATTCATCAGAGAAAGAAGCTAGACTTCAAACTCTTACTTGCGATTGGGAAAACCTTCGAATGGATGACAATGACACTTTTGAAGAGTTTCATATTAAACTCTCTGGGATAATTAATGTTTCTTTCTCGTTAGGAAAGACTATTTCTGAAAAGGATATAGTATGCAAAATTCTTAGATCGTTGCCATCAAGATACGATTCTAAGAAGCATGCAATCATAGAAGCACACTCGTTGGTAAGTTAAAGATCTTTGATCATGAATCACATTCTATTCAAGGTAAAGTATTCTTTGGGATTGAGAAGCTCTATTAGTACCGTTGGTGGGAAACTAGATAATTGCGGTTTATCTTTTGTTTTCGATTGATTTGATTGACTAACGGTGGTTGAACTTTGATTGAACCTAGTTGTTTATGCTTGAGAATCTTCTCTTTTGATATAAGATTCACTCAAACTAGATCAAAGTTTCGACGGGGATTTTTAGACTGTTTATAGATCTAAAGACGTCTTGTGATAATCCATTGTTAACAGACTTCGTTCTGTGTGTGATTGATCACAAGAGATTAAAGTTGATTGTGTGCAGGTGTTTATTGAAGATCAAATAAGATTTGAAGACAAAGAAGATATTTGGTTTTATAATCTTTGGTGTGCACAATACTTGTTTCATCTGGAAAAGGATCAACTATAATCGGTTTATCTTTGTGATAGATTTGATAGATTAGTTGGGTAGATCGGCATCAATACAATTCTTTGTGATTCAAAGTATTGATTGCAAAATCTTGACAATTACTTTGGTAGTTGTTATTGGATAGATTTAAGGACCTGACAAAGGAGTTTATTGGGATAAACGGAAGAGCCTTTTGTCAAACTCATATTACTTGGTTGAAAAGAGTTGTTACCGAACAGATTTGTTGTTCCTTTACTGTTTGGAATACGAACCAAAGGAATTGTTCCAAGTGCGTGACTTATTGCAAGTTGGAGGCGCAGGTATACATACAGACTTAGGTGAACTATAGGTTTAGTTGCTTGGTATCAACTATACGAAGTTGGTTTAGATTTTGTATAGCGACTTAATCCTGAGAGTATTCAATTCTGGATAAGGTCCCCAGTTTTTTTTTTTGCATTTGCGGTTTCCTCGTTAACAAAATCTTGCCATGTCTTTTACTTTTCTATTCCCGCAATTATAATTGTTTTATTATAATTATAAATAAAATACACAAACGTTAATTCCTATTTACTTGATAGCAATTCTATTGTTTTTGGTTAAGTCCGAACCTTTTATCAAGTAAACATACTTCATTGTTGTATTGTTTCGATCTTGTATCCATAGTCAATCACACAAGTTATCTTGTTGTCATATTGTCTTGATCTCGTATCCATTGACGATCACACGAAGTGTGAACCGATTAGTTGTATTGTCTCGACTCAGTCCATAGGAAATCACTTTCGGATATAGGACTTATAGGTGGAAAAGTTTTAGATTGAGGTATATTTGGGTACCCTCGTCTTTTCAGCTTATATTCTCATAAAAGTATACAAGACACAATTGAAACAAAATCGGATTTAATTCAAGAGAATCAATTCATGAACATTTAGCCACGGTTTGCAATGATTTCATTCCTTAATATATAAATGTATTTGTTCATGAGTATGAAATCAACCGATTTTAGAATTTAAACCAACTCAGTTTGCAAACGGGTACGCAAACTTAAGTTTCGGACTTTGGTCACGTCCGACAGTTCGCAAACTGGTATGCATACTGTCGTCGCAGACCTAACTCAGGTAAAACCGTTTGCATACTGGTACGCAAACTTGGTACCCGGACTTCGACAATTAAAACCGTTCGCATACTGGTATGCAAACTTGGTTCCCTGACCTGAATCATATTACAACAGTTTTCATATTGATATGCATACTATGCTATATCCAGAAAATGGTTATTTGTTCTAAACTCCCATTTCAATCAATGAAACATCCTTAGAAGACGACAATAGCTGTCTCACACAAACTATTAGTTTATAAGTAATTTTCAAGTGATCGAATGATCAATACGAAGCATTCTGAGTCCACGTCAAATGACTGTCTCACACAAATCATGTAAGATGTTTCAAGGCAATTTTCACATGATCATCTTTTGACTCATTATTTAGTTTCCAACAAATAAATTGTTTCCAACTAAACTCGTCAAGAATAATGGTGAACGTAGCTAAAGCAAAAAGCCTCCAACACATATTTTGAGAAAGATATAAGCGAGTTAAACTCAGATTGAAACATCAAATATGTATAATGTAAAAGTCTATATAGCTATACGACTTAGTCTCAATAGGAGATAGAATAAAATAGATTTCTGAGTGAAAGATAAGTTTTAGTCTCCACATACCTTTTGTTCATGAAGTTTCTCCAAGCTCTCATCATTATATCTTCGTCTTCAATCGATGAACGCCGTGAAGTCAAAAGCTCAACTACACATTCTATCATAATCCGAGACATAGCTATAAGTAGACTAGAAATAAAGACTTATAGTTTTGATCACCTAAACTTGACAAACAATCTTGAGATAGCAACGCTTGCGAGTTCGACCGAGCAGTGCTCTAACAATTACCATACCAATAAATTAGTTAATAGAATGACTAATTGTTTAAAAAAGAGCAGACAATCCAGTAACATTACGATTTCTTAGGTTCCCCATTCCTGCAGCGAATATTGCAAAAACTTGTTCCCAGAAAGTCGTTTGCGCAAAAATGGTAACATTGTGGATATTATTTCTTGTTTGAAAAACATAAGATATGCAAATTGCTAAATCTTACCAGCCCAAAAATTTATCAGTAAATGGGTCATATTCCCAGAAAGTTATAAAACTTAGTTATGATGAACGGGTAAAATTTTCGCTGGTGAAATGGACGAAAGCTTTTTAAATGTAAAAATAACTACAGTCGCCTTGAACCTTGCTCTCTATTTTCGTTAGACCACCTCAAATCTATTGAATATATCTTCTATATTTCTCCACCATCTCTCATATTTCTTCACCAATAGAAAATACTCTACCACCGGTACGTTTTGTTTCTCCACCATCCCCACCATATTAATCACCACCACCAGAAACCATCAAATTCACTCTTTCATATCTTTATTAACCACCACCACAAACACCAAAAAACCTCATCAATTTCCTCTCTTAATCACCACCATGGCCACTTCAATCGGAAGTTTCTATCACCATCATCAACAAAAACACCAAAAACCCTAATCAATTCTCTTTAATCACTACCATGAAGAGGGTGATTACACTTTACATCTATTAATTTTTGGTTGTCTCGGATTTTTTTTATTATGAAATTGGTTTCATCTGGTGTTGATGATGGATTTTTAACAAAGGCTAAAATTTTAAAATCATAATTTTGCATATATCTGACCTAGCTTCAGACGAGTATGTGAAATTCATATTTTATAATTTAGACATGAAAGCTTATGTCACGATAATCTCCAACTGAGTGTATACCCTCTTCAGATCATGCTTAAATACACAATCATTAAAGCTTCTCAGCGAGCTTTCAATATTTTGCATATTTCATCAACAATACTGAGAAATTCCAGTATTCACTTCTATATAGAATCGAGAATGATTGGACGACTCCCAGATGGATTGACCACCAGTATAGAGCAATAACGTTTTTAGAATGTCACAAATGTTCTCTGACTATGCAGAATAAACATTCTGAACGAGTATGATGCTTCTACTATCCCATACCTTGATTCTCGAATAAATATAATGCTCCTAGACATATTGCCTGCTAGTTTAGAGCCATCAATTATTTACTTATAGTGCAGTATTTATCAATTGAATTCCTATAAAATATTATATTTTCATCATAATATTTTATTACTTCAATTCACGGCTTTTCTCAGCTGAATTCATGGGGATATTCACTTTTAGGGCATATGGGCCACCACCGAGTAAGCCTCGAGAAAACGGTGCGGGTGTACTTAGAAATAATGCACGAACGAGCATCCAAAAATATGGATGAATGTGGAAATATGGTGACTTATGCAGAATAGGAAAATGAAGTAAAATAAAAATTATGGGGGTGCACGGACCGGGGCAGCCGATCGTACTGCGGTCGTGGCCGGTCCCATACCTCCTCACTTTTCTTTATTTTATTATTGTTATTATTTATTCCATAACTCTTGATTTCCCATATTCATGCAAACTCTTAGTTTTCCATATTTCTTCTCAATCCTTCAAAAAGCCTACAAAAGTCAAGTGGTCCCACGACCATCAGGCCTTTTCACCAATACATAATATTCTAAAATATTGGATGTGCGAGCAAAGTCCTACCTGCTTATTCATGCAAAAATTGAGGATTTCAGTCAAGATCAAACTTTTCTGAAAATCCAAAATATTGCACAAGTGTTCAACAAAATACCTAAAACTCTCAGGAATAGATGCACGTGGGACATGGTGGCCCTTGCACCACCATGGTCGGCGGTCCCACACTTCTTCGTTATTTTTGGAGAATCCTCTGTATCTTGGATATTTTTCAATATTTTTGGTGAATTTTTTTCTGGGAAATTCTCCAAACCGTTCAACCGTTTATCCACCACCAATGGCCGGCTCCCCTGCCCATTAATTGGTAGATATTTCCTCACCCACATTGGACAACTATCCATCTCTAAGATCCAGAGTTCTCCAAAATTAGGGTTTCAGATTTATGATAATTCTGATAAACATCAATAATTTTCATATTGATCCAGCTATCAGTATTTTAATTAATATTTAATGTTCGATCTTGCTACCAACATTTTTGTTGCTCGAATTTCTGAGAGCAACATGATTTGGAGGGCCATCCACTCAGCCGATCATCCAATATTCAATTGGACAGCTATCAATCATTCAATATTTATTAATACTCTATTTCCTACTTTTTCATTCGACAATTCATGACATATTAGATTGGTAATGAGCACTCTACATAACCCAGCAATATCTGATTTTCTGTCAAATGCTCGACATACCATAATAAGTCCATGATCGAGCAATCTCATTATACCAACGCTCATCGATCCAAAGTATCAGAATATCATTATTGCCTCAACTGGTAAAATGATACATCGTAATTCATCAGACTCGAATATGTATATTAAAACTGTCCCAGCATACACCCTATGCTCAATCCATGAGTCTCAGAGCATATCACATTCATCCATTGTGCTCGACTCATCAAGGCTAAGACTCATGGTCTATCCAAGTCAATAATTGACCAATTAAATACGCATATGCCTTGCAGACTCCACATTCATGAGACATCAGTCATGTCACATGGGGGATATTCACTAGGGTGTTGGTTTGTCGGTCTACAACACAAGCGTACATCCACGATGAGAAATATGAGTAAGTTGTGCAAGCAGTTGAAGGAGTTAGCAAAGTACTGGATGTACAATCAACTAATTCTCTCACGTCTGTGGAACTGGTTAAAACACGATTTCCACTTCTTCATTCTTCCACTCCTCTACAACCGTCACACTTACTAGAGATCACTGTGTTAACTACTTCTGCAATATAAATAGATTCATCAATCTATGATTAGATAACTTAACTGAACTTATCTTATCTAAACACAACTTTCTCAGTCGAATCTTATCTGAAAAAACTCAATTAATCTAATCAGAACTCACTGACATTCATCAAACTTGCAGAAGTCTCCAACACATCCACAATCCTTCAATCTCATTGAGCTCACACGATTCTCAGCTTCCCTCTTACAGATCAACCATCATCCCTATTTGTGACTGAATTGACTCTGAAATGACCACTGTCTTGGTTTAGGTCGGAGTCTTACAGATTGATCTCCCTGCAGCGCATCTGTTAAAGGTTTAGGAAATTTGCTCAATTGAGGATCTACCTGTTGTGCAATAATCCACTTTTCCTAAAAAAAACAGCAATTTGTTTTTATCCATCAAAAGATTGGCGACCATAGTGGGAGATTAATCTCTCCGTTGCAATCCCAATTTGTCAAAGATGGTCGATCTTAGGTTAGGCTCAGTTACAAACCCTAACCTTAACACAAACAATGCTAGAACTAGCAACAATAGTGGTACTCCAGTCACTCTTCCCATTTACAACTGTGGTGCTACTGATGCTACCCTTCAAACCAACAATACCGGTGTCCATGCTGAAACTAATACCTGTACAGGAAACAATTCTCTCTCTGGGCGGACTCTTGAATAAGTAAGGAGTAATCCTCCTACCATAGCTGTTCCTATGGAGACGGAAGAGACCTTGGCCAAGACTTAAGGAGATGTGACATCAGCACAAAAATAACTTCTCACTTATCTGAAGATCTGACAGAGCAACTGTCGTCTGAAAAACGTCGACAAGAGAAAGGACAAGCTAAGGAAGTTCCCTCGGCACTAATCCTGAAATACACAACACTTCGGATAATCCATAAGAGAAGGATCAATCAAGCTTCATCACTCGTGAAGATTTGGAACGCTTTTTAGAGGATCGTGGGAAGGATAAAACATCCTCGGTATATCGTCACCAGCCTCCATATCCTTCCGACGTAAAAAAAAGTTATTCTTCCCAAAGGTTACTTACACTTATCGAACGTCTCAAGAACACGTTTCACGATTCTTGGAATCAATGGGAAAACATGAGTACAACCATGTTGTCCGTCTGAAGGAGTTTTCTAAGTCTCTGACAGGTAGCGCATACACATGGTACAACAACATTGCATCAGGAAGCATCGCCAGTTAGGGAGAAATGATTAATACTTTATACAAAAAATACTTATTCATTTCAGAACAAGTCACCCTCTTTGTACTCGGAAGGATGTTTCAGATAAACAATGAACACCCCAATGATTATGTGAAAAGGTTAAGAGTCCAAGCTTTGGATTGTCATGATCCAAATATCACTGAATAGCAAATCATGAAAATATGTTAGGAAGCCTTAAATGATGATGCAAATAAAGATCCAATTGCTCAAAATGAAGACACCAATCCTCAAAATGAAGAACCTGAAGATCAAAACAATCATGTAAACTAATTATACTCTTCAAATTGTCTAGATGGTGCTCTAAGTGGTCGAATCATAGACATTATGTTACAGCACAGAGAAAGAGTCGTCAATGTCGTGAGGTGTATACACTAACGACTCTGCAAAGTCGTTAATGAATTGACACTAAAAATGACGACTCAAACCTGCAACTTTTCTAGGTTATGAAAAATCGTCAGGGTAATATGATATACCCTGACGACTCTAACTAGCTTGGATAAGGAAGAGTCGTTATTTTTGTGTATTTATACCCAGGCGACTCTGTAACCAAAAACTCTGTGTAAATATAACACACGGAGTCGTCAAGGGGCTATTCATATGCAATGACGACTCTAACCTACCATTACAAATGTTATATAAAGTCGTCATGATCGATACCTAACGACTCTTTCTCTGGATAACGATTTTCAATTTCATAAAAATCATTTCATTGAATCTTAAAAGGCATATATGTTGCATAACGTTACATCGAAGGAAATGAAAGACAGTAGATAAGAACGTTGCGCTTAAACACTTAATCATATAGGTTGTAATTATAAGTAGTATTTTCCAAGATACGATAGCAATTATCAAGCTCAAACTTTTTCCCATGGATAGTCTCATATCCGGCAAGAGTCATCCCCCACTGAAAACACAAAGCAAATATATATAAGTTAGTTAGTTGGTTTCGTTCAAAACTCGAGATTATAAGTGTTTCTTTGTTGAAAGACTTACTCTTATAGCACCCAACATATTGGGTCTGGACTCCTTCACAACTTTCAATCCTTTTTTGAAAGCTTCGTATTCTTCGAATATCCCCTCGAACCTTTCCTTAACGGGTTTCAAAGTCCTTAAATTACAATTTCCGTGTAATGCCACAATAACTATGAATACACGGTTCCACCAAGTATCTGATGTTTGATTAATATGTTTTTCTAGATCTTTGAAGTGTTATTTGAGTATCACCCAAGCTCTCACAGTGGCACAATTTTCTTCGTAAGTGTAAGGGCTAGTCACGGTGTTTTATCTTCTTTTTTTTGGATGATAAATAGACGAGTACGAATGTGAAAGTTGAAAATTATGGTTTGGGTGAGGAAGAGATGAGAGAATGGTCTCTATTTATAGAGATTGATGACCCAACATATAGGTTTTTAAAAAAAAAATCAGCTAGACGACTCACGTGCCCTTATATCTAAGTAGAACTTTTTCACCATCTCAAGGTTCACTTCTGGTTTTTCAATTATGAAGACGTTCTAACTGCAAACGTTGGGGGTATGTCTCACGCTGGGTGCAATTCAGACTCTATCCTCCGCCTGTACCATCAATGACGCCTGCGGGCGCGAGTTATCCTCTTCATCCTCCTCCTCTTCACCACCACCACCACCACCACCATTACCAACATTACCTTCATCCTCCTCCTCTTTCTCATCACCACCACCAACACCATTACCATCATCGTCGTCATCATCATCACCACCACCAGAACCACCTCCACCAGACCCACCAGCACCATTACTTTCATTACCACCACCACCTCCACCAGACCCACCATCACCATTATCTTAGTACGAGCCATTATAGAAAAGCCAATTATCGATTAAAGTTTCTGAATCGACGATTACGCGATCAATCGATGATTATTGTTTTTTCTTCTTTTCTTTTGGGGTCGTTAGGTTAGATCAGGAAGGAGAGAAAGAAATCTGATTTTTTTGTTTTTGTTTTGTAATGGACATGAATTAGGGATCTTAGGATTAAGGGTTATTAAAATAGTATTTTCACCCCATTTTGGACCCCTATAACGTTTGGAGTGGGTATAATTTGGTCGTGTCCTCCGTTTAGAAATCAGGGCCCCCAGCTAAACGAGGAACAACAACCAAAAAAGAGTAAATTTGTCAAACCAAAATGAAAAGAGTACATTCGTGTCTTTAGTTGGGTTATTGATGGTGATTGATTATGAGTGTTCTTGATTAGAATTAAAAAATTGTTGTTATTAATTGTTTAGGTTTAATCTGATAGAAGGTAACTGAGATATTTACTATACCCTAGGACACCCCCTAAACAATCCCCTAGTCATTGGTATTATGGAGAAGCCCCTAGACTAGGCTTCTTAGACAGAGGGTTCTGCCCTGGAAGGGTTCAGGATAATCATGTTCACACCATCACAAGCTTATACTATAATTGCATTCATTAATCATTCTCTCCTACCTACATCTCTTCTTTTTCAGGTAAAGAGTCCGCTAAGGTAAAATAATGAAGTAATAGTTACTAATTTTTCAATCCTTGAATAATAAATGAAGCACTTCCCACTTCTGCAGAAGAATTTGTTAGATGTCAGATTCCAACGCTGGGTAAGCTTGTATACCACCGACATATGTGGCCTCAACAGATGGTGCTATATCTGTTTCCAATTCATTCCATGAGTTGGTGGAAAGCACAACAAAGTCTGCAAACTTTCCAGGAGATAAAGATCCCAAGTCATTGTCAAGGAAGCTGGCATAGGCAGCTGAAATTGTGGACCTGACATATAAGATAAAAATCTGATTTAATGAACAAGAAACACTAAAATTTTAATAGTAAAGCATATAAATGTTGAGCGTTGAAGGATTTAAAAGACAAATGAAGATACTGAACTGATTTGTTACTTTTGTAAGATAACTGACCAGTAGCTGGACTTAACTGCCATATAAGTACAAAAGTTGTCTCATATTGTGCTAGATTGAAACCAATCACACAAGCTTAATGAATCTAGTTTTACCTGGTCCGGAGCAAACATTGAGAAAATTAAAATTATTACAGACCTCATAGGTTCAATTGGTGGATCCAAACAAGAAACTTCTTGATTCATTGACTCAGAGAACAGAGCTAGAGAGATCAATCAGATATACTCAAACCAGAGAAAGATTGACACATTCATTATGAGTTGCTAGCGTAAAACTTCCAATTATATCTGCACAAACAAGCTTGATTTTACTGAATGTGCATATGGTATCAAAACCATCATTTTATGTTGATGACAACATAGGGGTCTCTATGCTTGATCGTTCACAGTGAGGAAAAGGTTAATCATAAAATATGCGATTATTGCACAATTTCAATAGACACTATTGAGGAGTCATCGAACTAGACATGATTAATGATATCACAAGAAAAAATTGTTGGGAACTATAAAACAGGAATACAGCTCATGGCAATAAAAATATGGAATAGGATAAGTTTCCTTACGCTTTTAAAGCATCGGTTAGGGTAACACACTCCGATGGAATCCACGGATCTTCCCAACCAGGAGGTGTTCTCTTCATTGCAGTTTTTATTGCACCCAGTGGATTAATCTTTTCCACCTGCAAGAATGGAGCTTAGCAATATTTTCAAATGAATAGCAAGAAACCATTATTACAGAGACGATATTCAAATCGCCAATTTGGAGAGTATCAGCAACTGGATTAGAAATTGAAACTCACTGGCCAATCAGAACCAAAGGCTAGAATTGTGTTGCCAGCTAAGAGTGACCCAAACATATATGATCCTGTTACAGCCCTTTCCAAACCAAGCTTCTTCTCAGCAGAACCGGCGTCATCCAATAGGTGATCTGGCTGTTGAGAAATATTATTCAGTTTATGTCCACAAAGCGTGGAAGAGAGAGTGGCAAACTAATAAAATTGTCATTTATCATTTCAAATTTTGTGAGAAGAATAGGCAAGATAAAGGAACTTGCATGATATATTGACATCAATGGCTTTGATTAAATCTAATTTATATAAACTCGTAACTGTTGGAAAAGAAAGTTTCACTATCAATTGATACACGAAGAAATAGAGTAACTTGACCTGAACTGAAGCAATGATCCTTTGTTCACCAAATCGGGCGGCTGTTCCAGGTACCAAATGTTGTGCATGTTCGACCTGAAACAAATTGGTTTTCATAAACTAAAGATTTACCCTGAATCAAAGAGTTATATAACAACTTGACAGATGTTGGACTTCAAAGAGTTAGCCATTTAGCAGGTGGACTTACCCTGAATCTTCGGTCTCTCCTTCCATTTGAAGATGCCACTGATTCATACAAGTCTAATATCATATCATTTGCTCTATCACCAATAGCATGAACTGCAACCTGATATTTTGGAGAAAGTTTCAACTTTCAGTAATGATATTCGATTCAGATAAATAAGAAATTTAGATAACATGAGTTGTAAGTTGAGTAGGAAAACCTGAAGTCCTGATTTATCCGATGCCAGTGTCATGTTGTAAGGAGAATCAATTTGTGTCACTTGGAGACCATAAATTGTCAGGTTCATTCATGTAAGGCTACACAAATAATTGTGAATCTATTACGATAGTGATATAACATTTAAAGTATAAACTAATAAAACTGCAGAAAAATTAAGGCATAGCTGATGAACGAAACTGCTACTTAGAAGAACTGAAACTAACAAACATTCGAATGAAGTAACAAGAAAGAAACATACACGCTAGCAAGAAGTTGTGCTCAATGGAAGAAATATACAAAACAAATGGACTAATGAAAGTTGATGAACGGTCCACGTAAGACTTAGATTGTTTCGGAGTCTATGCATGTGATTCTAAGTGCATCAAAACTTATATGAAATTTTGATGAGCAAGTCTACGAAAGATGGTGTTTTTCTTTGTGTTTACCTGACGACAGAAATACTTATTCTTTTCTTGACAATTTATGATCCCAGAAGAACACAAGATGAAACTTACTTGTCTATATTTAAGCTAAAACAAAACCTTTTGCATGCGTGATAAAGAGGACGTATGCAAGATAAATAAAGACATATAATTTCTGTGAATCACCTCATGGAAAAGAGCACTGTTGGAACCCAAGGACCCATCAGAAAAAGTCTTAACACCAGCTAGATATATCCATTGGCTTAAAACCCGACCTGTTCTGTTGATAAGATCCTAAATGATGAAAATGAAAAATAATTAAAAAGATCAAAGAATGTTTAGCAGATAAATATTATAAATAATGAGGATGATCTATTTAAAGTTTCACTCAGCAGAAGTCAGAAAACCATCCAACTAATTAAGTAGTCTTAGGTAAAGAAGATATGGAAGTTCTGGATAAATAATTTTAGACTTTTGATTGTGAGGTCCCTCTCTTTTAGGAGGTTGCTGTAAGTAAGAAAGACCTAGAATAACAGTTGCTTACAAAATAGGGTTAAGATTCAACAAAATAGTAAACGAAGGGAATTGGAGGACTCCCTATTGATAAAACTTATCTGACATTAGAGATAAAGGGAATGAACTATGAAATGGATAGTGACGTGGGAGAATTTATATCAACTGAATAAATCTGTAACTTTCACATATTTCAAAAACCTACTTATCTACAATGTTCATTGGGGAAGCTTCAACAATTCTAGAGTGATATGTAGTAGTCTAACCCTGGGCTGTCATTAAAGCTTTCCAAATAAACACAGCAGATAGGTCATGAAGTTACAACTGAATATTTTGGCTAGCCAAGACAACCATACTAAGTCCTATTACCATCAAGATGATATATATGCACGAAATGAATGCGAAATTAACAGGAGAACAACTAAGAATGTCATACAAGTAAACGTGACCATGTCTCCATTGGAAAAAATAAGCAAACTCGGATCAGCATTTTCCCCTTAAAATCTGCCCATTGATATACATCTGTGAACATCGAGAAACTGTAATCACTATGTGAACTTGTATAAAGGTCAAACAAGAAGAAGAAAAGCAAAAAACTCAAATTTGAGGCATTGAGCTTAAACCTGTAGAACAATAAACAGATAAATAAAATACTTTATAACTTCAGAACAGAATACGTTATAAAACAGAAAAAACAAAAGCGTGAGATAAATGAAACCTGACAAATCATCCCAAACATTTTTTACTTCTGCTCCAGGAAAATATCTCCCAAAATCAACAACTGTTGTCACTCCTCTTGTAAGTGCAAACTTGCTCGCTCTTACCAGTGCATCCCTCCTATCATCTACTGACACCTCAGGAATAACTGACAGAAGAAGCTTCATTGCAGAATCAATCAACAAGCCTGTTGGTTCTGCAGAAGATAGAAAGGAATATATAATTTTATCAAACAAATTCTAGTAAAAGTTCAATACCGAAATTGTAAACACACTTTTTCTATGATTCTGCTGATTGCACACGACTGCGAAACTTTTCCTTGCAGAAAAAGAAAACAACATCCCATAGGTCACTATGAGTAGATTCAGTACGAATCTAACTAGTACTACGCCTGTTATAATCAAGAAAATAAAAATGAAATAAAATATGATTATTTTTATGTAGTAAAAATGACAAAATTTAACACCATCATGAAGGCCTTAAGAATACAGTTATTTAAGGTCAAAAATTGCAATAAACATGCATATCTTGGACAAGCAACGGATCTGTATACTGCCAATCTATGTAATTTTTCTAGCAGCATAACCTAGGACCTCATACGACGCTGATAGAATAATTTGCATATCTGGAACTCATTCAAGTTTTCAACACTTAATCCGTTTATCCAGTTGGAGTTCCGAAGAATATCATGAGTTAGTACCAATATAGTCAAAAACAAGGCTGAGATGAGATCAGATTTTACCTCCATCAGCAGTTTTCACGACAGTTCCACCCACTGGATCTTGTGTGTAATTAGTTATTCCAGCCATCGTTAGAGAAAATGAATTTGCTAAGCCCATATGACCATCCATGCGTGACAGCCAAACCTGCAATCTAAAGCATTATTAATTGATAGCATTTCATTATTTTAATCAAATTTGGTTTAGCTTAATGTCTCACGGGATTGTTAGGTGTAATTTCATCAATCCACCGTGCAATCGGCAAATCCCCTCCCCACTGGTCGTTGTTCCAACCACCACCTAATATCCATGAACCTGGTTGTTTATCTGGGGAAAAGTAAAGTAATGAGTTGTTTAAAATATGTAATTACAACAGAATGCTCATATACTACAATGTCGAGCCATCTCTTAACTTTTCACGTAGAGCTCGTAAAGTTTTGTACAGATACAATCATTGAGAGACAGGAAGCGCAACAAATATGAAATATTTTTCTATTCCGCTAGGATATGTGTTATGTGTATCATACTATAGCCTGCTTAAATCTATTGGTTTCATATGTGATGTAAGAACAGAAGGCTAAATAGGCTTTCTTGGGGCTTTGTCCATGCCTCCTGAACTGAACATAACATAAATTGTGCCAAGCACAGAGACTAGCAGTAATGCTGAACATCAATAGCTAGGTCTCAGGTGGTACTGTTGAAGCTATCACAAAAGAAAATCTTGGCAAGTTCGCAATTCACGGTGCTTTTTTACTGTTTATTGTACTATTTGGTATTTGAGAGACACATCAATCGTTACTTGGTATATACAGAAATCTCTAACAGCGTCACTGCTCTCAGGTTGCAACAAATTTGTCTCAGTCTGGAGACAATTATATGGCCAACAAAATAACATCAGATAAAGTGATCCTAGGTCCTTGCACAAGCTTGAGACAACCAATTTCAGAAATTTTTGTCTTTTACACCTATATTTTGTTGGTTATGTAACGTAACTAGCATACTGAAGAAAACTTACCTCGTACAGCTTCTTTAATCCTTCGAATAAACTCGTCTTTGCTATTGACGCCATAGAGTTCAACTTGCGCCATCTATGTCTCAGTGAACAATATTCCAAATAACACAAGTTACATTTCAGAAAATAGCACTAAATCTATTTGACTTACAAAAGACAA
Organism: Papaver somniferum; assembly: GCF_003573695.1. Lineage (NCBI taxonomy): Eukaryota > Viridiplantae > Streptophyta > Magnoliopsida > Ranunculales > Papaveraceae > Papaver > Papaver somniferum. Next base: position 27,863,915 of record NC_039368.1, read on the forward strand.
ACCAAAGCACAGTTGTAAAGTGAGTTTCAAATATTGCATCATTATGTTTGGAGATGGAAGTGAAAAATCCTATCTAGATGAGCAGTATTATCATCCAGGTTTCGCCCTTCAAATGACAACTTTTCCCATGGAAAAGCTCATATACATGATTCTCAGTTATGAAGTTATCTCTAATGTTCTAGTCTACCGGATATATAAGCAATTTGATTCATAGCGACTATTTTTTGTCTTCTTTGTTAGGTCCAATCTCAGATGGGGTTCAATCAACATCCAGAAGCCAAATAGAAAAGCTAAACACATTCAGTTTCGGCTTTAGTCCACAGTGCCAGATTGCCCAACATTCCATTTTATAAAAAAAAAGGTATATCACCACCTCTGGCAGGTTTTTGGTTGAGCTCATTAGCTTGGGTTTTGAGCCAAACAGCTTCAAAACCATTAGTTTAGATGCCCTTTTCGTATTATTAGTCATTCAGATTTGAGACGGTGTCATTGACACTCTTGATCAAAACCCACACTTTACAAACAGAATTATCTAAATTCAAGTTAAGACAAACTAAGTTAGTAATAAAAGATAAAGAGTAGCCGCTGCACCTGTAAGCCTCCAGAAATGAAGTGCACACGTGAATCTATAAAACCTGGAACCACAATCTTTCCATTAAGATTAATCTCTTTAGTTCCATGTCTTAGTAAATCCTGCATTGTTACAAGTGCATTAGAAAAGGGGAGAAAGTCATAACATATATTTTTTTCAGATAGAAGATCATTCTACAGAAACCTCAACAAAAAACAACATCCTATTCCGTCGAATTTTCATATCACCAGCATCAGGAGCCAAGTATATTACCAGTACATCGACCACTAAAAGAATCAATTAGTACTTATCAATAGACCAGTTTTTTGCAATGCGAAAGGACCGCATGCCTGAATAAGAGATTGACATCTTTTGTAACTAATACCTGAACAGAAGAGTGAGTACCAATTCGGATAAGGCGACCATTGCGTATAGCCATAGCTTGTGCAAACGGAAGTGAGAAATCACTTGTGTAGATAACTGCATTTGTTACCACAAGATCAGCAACCTCCAAAGAAGAAGACAACCGTGATTTCAAACTCCACCACCCTGGAAAACAAAAACAAACCAACAAATTATAAAAATGACCAATTTCTTGTAAAACTTAGGCTAAGTATTACTTTCAGTAGTAGTTGTTGGAATCAAGAAGACAGCAAGAAGTGCAGCGAGTAACGCTGATAGGAAGATAAGCAGATTCTTCATCGCCATGGATCAAATTAGGGCACGGAAATGAAAACTACTTTTTCTTCCAGCCGCCCAACTGGATAACACTGTACTACTGCTACCCTCCTCTTCTGTAGAGATTCTATAAAGCAACGAGGAAAGGGAATCTGGTAAATATACGTCATTTTGTTTCACCCGGATTTGACGTGGGTGAACAAAATATACCCACATCGGTCGTTTTAATCCAATAGCCTGCAATTAAACCCCCAAATCCACATAAAACCCTTACTTATTGTCTTCCTCGCTTAAACCCTGATAAAACACCGTCGAAAAAAAGAAAATCCTGAAAACTTAGTATTTTTCTGATGGCGGTTGAAGAAATCAGAAGTCGACCAGCTTTAGTTCACCCTCCTAGAACCCTAAATGTACAAAAATTTGTGGAATCCCGAGCTTCTGAGTTGGAATCACTGCATTCAGTAGCTTCAAATCGATTAGACAACGATTTTAAATCTCAGCGGAACAAGAGAAGAAGAACTAGAAGTCATGATAATCGTCTAACGAAGAAAAAATCTAGAAAAAGGAAAAAAATAGGGTTAATTGATAAAGTTGAACCGGCAGAAGAAAATGGGAACAAGAAGGTTCCTCGTCGAATTCGTCGGAGACTTCAATTATCAAGTAATCCAGAGAGAGGTTTCTGTGCTTCAGGAGATGGGACGAAGAGGCTTAGAACACATCTTTGGCATGCAAAACGGTTTCGCATGTCAAAACACTGGGGATTTCATCTTCCTGAAGGATTGCATGGCAGGTGAAATACTTCTCTTGCTTATAACTTTTACTTGTTCTTTTTCCTGTTCTTTAGATCAAATGTAATGTATGATGGTGGTTTATGGGTTAATGAGTTGCAGTGGAAGAGGTTCAAGGGCTCTTTTGAAATGGTTTAAGCGTGGTACAGTTGTACATGATGCGAGCTACCATCGTCCTGTCCAATTGGAGGGTCCAGAGGTAGGCATTCCCCTTTTCTTTAAACTTTCTTGGAAATTTTGCTTGTATGCATAGCCATGTGAAATCTTTTCTTTTGATCATTACAAAAATACAACTTTTGACTTGGCCTTTAAATTTTTTGTTTATTGTACTTCGTATATTCGCAGGATTCATTAATGTCAATTTTAAGAATGGTTTTGGTCCCAACCCCTTCAGAATCCACTTCTGTACTTTCAGGAGTTTGTTATGGAAGTTCTATGGTAGGTCATTTGTCTGGTAAGGACTCTGTTGTCACCTTTCTCATGTTGGAAGGATATCATATGTTTGAATATAATCTTACCATTTTTTGCAGCTATATCACGTTGGAGCACCAATCGCGCCAGTAACATACATGTGGCGACCTGTCACTAGGAAAAATACTGAGAGTGAATCTTTGAAGGTCTCTAGTCGAGCTGAATTTGAATTCACATCAAACTCTGCGCGCGGTTCTCCATTTCGTCAACTGTGGGTGTGGATACATGCTGCTGCTTTCGCTGAAGGATATGATGCTCTTACAGATGCAACTCAAAAACAGGTACCTATAAGTGAGTTACTCAAAAAAGAGCTATGACAATTCAGCCATTTCTGTCGATATATCCATGTGGGACTGAGAGGTTGATGTCAATATGCTGTGAGAAAGGTAGGATAAAGGTACCCCTACGCACCTTATGTGATTTCGTTTTCATTGTCTCTATGGGTGGCAGAATAGTAAAGAGATGGGTATCTGTGTCAACTGCTTCCCGCTTGACGGCCACCTTTCGAAGCTGGAAATTATGGGTTCTAAGGCAATTCAAGTTCTTCAAAAGATACTACATCCTGTTTCTGAGTGAGTCACATCTTTGACATGTATTTACTAGTCAAGTTAAGACGGCGCATGTGTCTCAGTAGCTGCTTGGTTGTGCAGGTCTTTGGACACGTCTTTCCATTTGACAAAATGTATAGATACCGATAGTAACACTGGAAGCCAGATTTCAAAATCTTACATCCTTGAACATGCTGAGCACCTTCCTTCTGGTGCAATTCTATCTATGACAGTGAAAGACCCTCGTGACTTGCCCAAAAAGGGTATTGAAGGTGTCATGGATGCGCATTCTGGAAAGATTGACGCACAAGAAAATTGTCTCGATGGATGTGCTACCTTGGGTAGGTCACTGGACAAGAATCAAGAAATCATATCATCACTGTGGTCCGAAGCTGAAGCAAATAGTGTTTTACTATCTGACTATGAGGACATGTGGCGCAGTCGGAATTCTTCAAGTCTTCCGCTGGAAGAGAATCTTCTGTGCATGGAGAAACATGAAAGACGCATGGCTTATTTTAATATGAACGGCACAAGTTCAAGGGTATCAAGTTCTGAATGTATGCCACAGTCATCTAGATCTTGCCCTGTTTTGCTTTTGAAGGACAATGACCAACGGAGCTCTTATGCAAGGTCTATCAACCGTCTTTTTTGAGTTCTACTGTTCCTGTTTCCTATATATCTCAAGCTTATATAGTTCTATAAGATTCAATCAGTCTTCATACCACGAAAATAGTGATGCTATTTCTTTTTGAATTCAAGGTTTTTCTGCTTTATATTCTCGACAAACCTAACTTCTGCTTTTTAACTTTTTTATAAATTGTTAGGTGGTGTATCATTCTTCCATTAAGTTGGGTCAAGGCCTTCTGGCTTCCTCTCGTCTCCAGTGGAGCTCGCGCTATTGGCTTTAGAGAGAAGCACCAGATTGCATGTGATGTAAGTACATCTCTATGGAGTCACTAGTTTGACAAGTTTTCAAATCTCGCCATTAACGAACTGTTCACTTCAGGTTGGGTTGCCTTCTTTTCCATTTGGTTTTCCTGATTCCAAGGCATACTCATCCTTCAAGGCTGAAGAAGCTGCTGTCTCTGACAAAAAATTGGAACTCCGTCCTCCAGCTATGAGGCCTCCAAGGGTGCCCATACCACCTCCATGGAGTATCATCAAGTTTTCTGTCGAAGGCTCCATTATTAGTGAGGGAGGTATTCAAGCTTCCTGTAAGAAATCTTCTAGTACAGAGATAAACCTTGGCAAGTCATGTGCAGACTTAGGCAACAATATTCATTCATCATTACAAGAACAAGACGAGTCTTTTTTTGAAGGATCTATCGCAAGGACATCCGATATGTTACGCAGTTACATGAATGAAATCCATGGAGATCATTTACTTTTATTCCCTGATGCAGAAATGAGGTTGAAGGCTTTCTCTGAGATGCTGAATAGTGAAGGCAATGTCATACAGACGCCACAACTGGCTAATCCAAGACCTGCTAATTGGAAACCGTGTTTCCTTAGGGTCCATATACGTGCCTACAAAGAAGGTGTTTTCGAGGATGGAGCTGTTGTTTGTGTACCCCGCCTTAGTGATTTTTCACTGTGGATATCCAGGTTTATTATTCTCTTTATCATTATCTTTGTGTTTGATATCTTTTACTATGAACTCATTTTCTGTGGTCTTGATTTTCAGCAAAAAATAAAATAAAATAGGTGACAACCATAACCTGGTATTAGTATGAAAATGGTTGGAAGATTATTCCGTTAATGACGACTTTCAACTTTTGTTGAATGTTACAGTTAGAAGTAATCAATTTATCCCAGTCACCTTCACTAAACTTAGAAGCTATTTATCCTATGTGCAGAAAAAAGCAGAGATGCACCTATTAATTGGGTTACATGGTATTTGTTTTTAAGATTTACTTTATAAGTGTGTTATTGGGTTGTCTATTACTGCAGATCAGACGATCAAGAGGAACGACTTCAAATTCCAGAGTCATATATAATAAAGTCATGTTATGTTCAAAGACCTTATGGTAAATCGGAACTTAAAACACCAGAACATTCCGCAGAGAGGGACTCTTTTAGGTGTCCGATTGGCTTTGTAACTGCTGGATTTGTTCTAGGAAGGTTAGTGTATATTTCTGTTATCATACCGATAAATTTACTCTGTCCCTCTTTAGAATTTTAATTTTGGTAGTGTACTGGTTGCAGTGTGAAACCAGTAGCTGAAGCATTCTGTGAGTCATATTTGCTTGCTGAGCTGAGAAGGGAGCAGTGGGAGAGCATGCAGGAAAAGCAGAAGAAAGAGCAGGAGATATTCGTGTTGGTTAGGAATCCGAGATCTGTATCCTATAGACTTGCCTTGGCCACTATCATTCTTGAACAGAAAGCAGAAGACGTCGAGTTCATGTGAATTTGCTCTTTTTATATATATGGTATTGGATAAGTGATTGTAATTCTATTCTGTGTATCATGGGTTGAGAAAAGAAAAAACGAAAGTTGAAAATTATGTCCGTTTTGGTACAAATGTAATTGATTAGGGTCTGAATTTCTTTAGGTAACTAATTGGATCTGAGTATTTTTCTTTTTAAAATTTTGCATCTATTTGGATAATTGGATGTTGTATGTTGCTCCTGCCAGCACAAAATTATTGTCTTGAACTTAACTAAAGCATACAAGAAAAGGAAGCCACCGATGGAAGTGCAGGTTAAAATGGGATGCAAGTTACGGAAGTCACGCCACAAACTACACTTCTCCTCATTGATATTTAATGTGTGTTCTGTGCAATCAATCTGCACAGTAAAAACTTGATTTCTACAGTATTTGTTTAGAGAACACATTGTAGGATTCCAAGTTTTCAACACTTCGCAAGATACAACAGAAATCAAAACATCCATCTTTAACCAACAACTTTGTGTTACCCTTTTGTCATGTTCCATAACTGAGCAGTAGATGGGATATTATTAACTCGGAAGCTGTAGCTTATACAAGTCATCACAAGAAGTTGTAGATGGAGTGATAGGGCTAAACCTGACCGAAAATGAATAGGGTGCTGGAGGAATCAGATACTTATCATGTACACAAGGGGTCCAGCTATCATCTCCGCCTACACCCATGTGTTTGTGATCAAGGTGCACCTGTTGATTACCACAAGATCATAAAATTACTGTTCAGATATAAAGAAAAATAAGGAAATGATTAAACCAAACTGCAGTGGATCTGAGCCAAATCCCATCCTTCGAAAAACACATTTTAGAACAGGGTTAAATTATTTCATGTTTTTATTCCAGTTCTCTAGGTTATGTGAACTTTTAAGCCTAATTTGAGTAGAGCAGAGAGGTTTACGCAACTTTACGAGCGGTGTCAGACTAATGTCCTTATATCAAAGTGAAATAATTAGTTGGATTAGACCTTTAACTTATTGTTGATGTTATACATAGAGCGACAAACATTTAAAGAGCGCTTACCTCTATGGTATCTCCTTTGACAAGCTTTTCATTGTGTGTCGCTCTGTCAAGCTCCATAGTGCCGTAGTTACTAGCACTCATTTGCATTGGAGGAGAGCTGCCATACATGGAAGCAAAAATGCCATACCCGACACTGTTTCGAAGTGCAACCCATCTGATATCAGCTCTACCAGAAGATTCCCCAGGAACAATGTACGGCACATGCATGTCACCCACATTCTCCTGATATACCCCGACACGGGCAGCTTCTTTCCGACGGATAACATTCAAATGGCCCTCTTCCATACCAATTGATTTGGTCCAGAGATTTATCCACATGAAATTCAACTCCAACGCGTGGCAATGGCGGAAGGTCAGTGCTTGGGCATACATTGCATTCTAGAATTACATCTCCGGAACCATATATTGTATACATCATGTCAACTTTAAAAGTAGTATTAGATCTTTCAGAACTGGAAAGGGGGGTTCCTTGATCTTTCGGGATGCCAAAATAGACTATAGCAACCTTGACACTGCAGTCTGTCATATTCTGTATAGAGCAGCTCTGAACATGGAAGGACAGGTTACCCAGAAGGGCAGCCCTCCATTTGGAAGCGTAGCTAGTTTCACCTCCACCTTTGTCGTTGTCTGTAGGTGCCCTCCAGAAGCACGGAAATATGCCCTTATTCATCACCGAAACTCCTTCAACCTGTCAGCATGATAAACTTTCACAAAGTTTATATATGACCAGTACATTCTATAGCGCTGTTTATCAACGTGAAAGGTGCCGTTAAGCAAAGAAAAAAACAAAACTTGGAAGATGTCAGAAGGACGATAAAAATAACACTGTTGCTTCTAGTTTTTTCTTTTTTCTCCATCAGGAGTTTCATTGCACAAGGAACCCAGTTCCTTGGCTATTGACATTTTCTTGGTCTTTCGTTTTTGGGGAAAAGCTGATACACTCTACTAGATCTCAAAAAGGTGGCTGAATAAACGAACTCCTTCTGAGAAGCTTACAAGTAGAAGCAACACTATGATAGTAAGAAACCTACCTTCCAACTCTCAATTGTTCCCGTCTTTGAATTAATTTTTATCTCCCAAGAATCCTGCTTGCTGACTCTGATAGTGTCACCAAGACATTCGCCAAGAACTGGACCATCTGTGGCTTTGATTACCTGAAGACACATGTATTTCCTCAGAACTGTAAATGATAGTATTTATGTATTATAGACATCTCGTTAAGGTAGGAAGAAAACATACATGTGGCCCGCATTCTTGTTTGGTGGGCAACTGAAGTTGTGTGGAAGCAAGGATATGACCCGCTACAGCCCAGCGTGTCGAATTCGAGAGTTTGACGGTGATTGTTAAAAATACTTCTGTTGCCGGTGATGACGCCCACAAAGAATACCATGGAGCAGATACAAATTCTATATCATAACTGCTTTGTGGTTTTATGACAGGGAGAGGTAGTACCCCAGATCCAAGGAGGGATCCATCCCCATGAAGTGCCCAGCTGAACTCCAATTCTTTTGTTGTGTCAAAAAAATGTGAGTTTAATATCTGCAAAGTACCATCTTACTGTTATGAAAAACTTCATATGCTTGTAATTGCATTTTCCAGATAGGATATTTAGTTGAAAGTTATTACCTTGAGGGCACCATCCTTGGATAAGACCCTTATTGGCTGATAGACATATTTAACTTCTGAAAGATAAAATAACTGAAAGCTTGAGTAGATACACACCCATAATGTCACAAATAACATGTCTATAAATGTCTAGCGTGATACATATGAGTACATAATTACTATCGAGTTACCATTTAGTGCAGGATGAGGGGTTCTATCTGGCCATATAAGACCATTTAAACAGAAGTTCAAGTCATTGGGAGTATCCCCAAAGTCCCCTCCATATGCCCAGTGCTTACAACCATCTGAACCTTCCTTCAGCAGCCCCTACACAAAGTTTGCAAAGGTTAAATTACAGAAGGCAACAAAAGAACAAGATAACATAATAATGTCAAACATGGTACAGTCCCGTAAGTTCTATCCTAACAAGAGTTAAATGGTCAAATGCTTTGAAAACAGTAATTATCATCTTCATAATCCCCTGGCGCCGTGGTCTTTTCATGCTCCCTTTTTCAATTTCTAGACGCCAGAGACCCGCCAAAAATTGATACTATTTGTCCATCTTAGCAAATAGAAATCTGTAGAGGTAATGCAAAACTAACTCTGAATCGCCAGGTAAACAAAATTTATGAAAACCAAGAACCATCCTAAACACCCAAGAAATAAGATTTTCCGTTACATGGATATATTGTTATAAAAGAAGAAAATTTATTTTGGATGCAACGGAAGGTGGCCTCTGTCAATTTTAAACTTGTTTCTCTAAGGTTCCTCAGTGCTGCTTCCAAATAGAACCACCCTCACTTTATTATACTTTTTTCACAAAACGGAAGAAAATGGATAAAAGCACGGAGAACCCGATGAGTTGTTTTCAAGTAACCTCAGGTTCTGGCTCTCTACAATCCAAACCTGAGGCTGGGTTGGGCCCAGATTCAATGGCTTGAAGCTTTTGCTGCATTTGGGTTGGTCTTATCTGACCAGCTGCCCAAGTTGCTCTTTTAATCTGTTTATAGAACAAAAGCCTTGACATTTCAACCCACCTGATCAACCCAATCCCAGATAAAGCCTCCTTGAAGACCAAATGTGTTATCAATTGCCTCCCAATATTCATGAATATTTCCGTTGCTATTCCCCATTGCATGAGAATACCTTCAAAGAGCCGGGAGTTACAACTATGAATAAATTGGACAGATAAATGCAGCACAGAGGAGATGAAAGGCATGTGTGTATGGTAATATGAAGACAGAAAAAGTAGGAGACATACTCGCATAAAATTACTGGTCTAGTTTCATTGGGATCTTTTGCAATCTTAACTATGTCCCAGACACGCATATACATCGGGCATATTATATCTGTTGATGAAGTTCTTGATCCACCTCCTTCGTAGTGCACTATCCTTGAGGGATCCCTCCCTCGAATCCAACCTAAAGCCCCAAATGGTTAGTGGCATAAACCTAACAAAAGAATGATACAATAATTGAGCAAATACATGTTCAAGAAAACAAAAAATTACCAGCTAACGCAGAGTGATTAGGTCCATATCCGGCCTCATTTCCCAAAGACCAAGATATAATGCATGCATGATTTTTGTCCCTTTCCACCATGCCTATTACATGATCTAGCATAGCAGAAGCCCAACTTGGTTCTAGTGTAGGGTGTTTTATATGTCCACAGTAATCAAATCCATGTGTCTCAATATTAGCTTCATCTATCATGTAGAAACCAAATAAATCGCACAACTCGTACCACCGTGGATGTTGGGGATAATGGCTGTTCCTCACAGCATTGATGTTGTTTTGCTTCATTAAAATCAAATCCTAAAGACAAGGATAACATAGAAATCTCAACAAGATGTACATTTCAATATTTCATAAATATGAGCACAACGAGCATTTCACAGATTTTGCACGAGTCAGATATCAATTGCTACTGGATAGAGAGTAACCTTAACCATGCAGGACTCCACATTTGTCTTTCCTAGACGTGGATGATGTTCATGTCTATTGACACCCCGTATAATTACTGGATGTCCATTAACCAGTATCTCTTTTGTTGCTTTTGATATTTGCCGAAAGCCTACTTGGCATGACTCGCAGTCCACCTGTTGGCCAGATGCATCTTTAAGGATGATAACCAGCGTATAAAGGTTTGGCTGTTTATGACCCAAACAGACAAATTCATTAGAGAAAGATATATTCAATCCAATCTTTAAGAAAGCTAATAAGAATTGCAAAAGGAAAAGTCATTTGGCAGAAATAATAGTTCTGCCAATCTATGTTGTAAAGGGCGAGCGCCAAAGGCGCACTAAGCGCTGGGCAGGCGCCTGGCAAAAAAAGGCACCCAGGCGCCAAAGTAAGCCTGCAAGGTGAGTTTTCCATTTTTTACGCGGCGCCTAGGCGCGCCTTAGGCGCTAGGTTTGGCGCCTCACCTTGCCTAGTGCCTTTTACAACATAGATGCCAATGATGAAGGAAAAGGAGAGTAATAACCCTCGAATAGTGATTGCACACAAAATTGGGGTAACAGATACTCAGTTTTAAGTATCAGTTACATCTCAGAAGTACTGTATGAGATATTTACTCTGCTAGAATTACAGGGTGAACACATAGTTCATCCACTCACATCATATCAAGCAACAAATTCACACATCATTTAACTCAGATATACGAAGATGAAATGAATAAAGTCAGATCCCAGACCTGTTCAGCAGACCAAAGCTTTGGCGATTCAAGTTTTCCACCAAGTATATATCCATGAAACCCAAGAACTGGATTGGGGACTTGATGAAGTTTCAAATGAGCAACAGTAGATGCAATCAAATCAACTTTCCCATCAAATTCATACCAACTTGCAGTGTCGTAAATCACAGCTTCTAGTGAGAAGTTGGTAAGCAAGCAATCGCTGACAGGTTCAATTTTCACTTCAACCTGGATATTTTGGAAAAAAGGCATCTATTGTTATGGTTCTCCAGACAAGTATAGTTATTTACAACAGACACTGGCAGGTCTTACATTTTTCACAGGTAATAATTCCAACTTTTACATTTACAAAATAGCCAAAGGATAAAAATGAAGTCCATGCATACGCAAATGCTCAAATAAGATAATGAACCTGACTCGGCAAAAAACGTAGAGAATGACATGTATAAAGATGCAAATTTTATCATCAGCAGAGAATTCTTCTTACAGTTCCATCTGGTAAATAAAACACCAACTAGCTGACTTGAAATCATCATGCATCTAATACTACTATAATTGAATATTCGATAAGGTTGTACAGTATCTTTTTAGCATTATAGTTTAAATTAAAAACTGCATGTAATCTAGATTTATGATAATAGACCCCTTAGGGATTACAACTGTCTCTCCAAATAATCTGAATGAAGACAGATTTAAGACGTTTAAGTGTTGAATATCTGATCATATAATCACACTTGGATCGAGTAGTTTTTATATTTGTACGAGTACAAAATTGTATTAGATGAACGATTAATTAAAAATTTGAAAAATGTGGAAAGATATCGACCAACTATCAAAGAAGATAATGAAAATTGTATTTTGTTGTCAACTTTTAGTGGGGTTTACGTATTAGTTCTCTATACCTGTATATCTGCAAAGGAGAAATCCTTACTCAAGCTTGATTTGAAAAAGTGATCTGCAATGAAAACCTGTAAACAAATCATTCCCTCAACTAAAGATAATTCATGCTTACAAGGTCCACAATAAACCAGACAAGATGCAAAAATAAAGATTAAGCATAGAATATATGAGTTTGTATAACAAGATTTATCATATGTACAAGGATATAGAATTAGGGAGCTGCGTATCTCATCGTTTTGTTGCTCAGCCCAGAAACAAAATACTTTGGATAGCGAAGAAATTCTTTATTCAAGCAAAATCCAATAATCTATAAATGTTAATGCAACTATTGCACAAGTTTTGTCCCTGCAAATGCAATTTTGTGCTTCTTCTAAAAACACATAATATAGTGCATATCCAGTACACAAAAATCTGAAATTCAAAGTTCAACCGGATGTAGTACAACAATGGAAGCCTTGCCTCTTACTGAACTTGAGGTCAGACACTGCACATCATACCGTAAGACAATGAAGATACCGAAATTCCAGATTAGGTATATCCTTTTCTTGTGGTTAAACGGAGTTCATGAGCTTTATTTAGTACATTATTGTACCTAGGGTTCTTCAAGCGTTCCTTACGCTGTATTTGTATAAGATAAATATTCAGGGTGGGATAACTACAGTTTCTCTTTGTACTGGCATTTAAGAACTTTTAAGATGGATAATACTAATCCCACTTGATTTCATTATTCACACTCCATTTCTTTGATACTCTATGTACACCAGTGCTTGGCTAACATCGGATTGATACAAAGCCGCGTGCCAGCACTATGATAATTAAGGATTTGGCATAAAGAGTATCTTGAGACACTCAGGCTGCATATGCAAGATAATCATCTGAGTAATCAGGAGGTTGTCAATCCCTTTTAAGAGAATAAGCAACCACAAAGGAGAACCAAAATTCTTCCAAGTTCACAGAGCAGTCTGCCTCTGCCAAGCTCGTTCTTAATACATGTCAACTGAGACAAAATAAAAACTGCACGAGAAATAAGTACCAACCTGTGGCTTGGAAAGAAGAAGAACATCCCTGTGAATACCAGACAACCACCAATGATCTTGATCTTCAAGGTAAGAACCATCACTCCACCTCAACACTTGAACAGCAAGTAAATTCTTCTTATCCGATCCTCGAGGATGGCAGAAATCACTGATATCAAATTCAGCAGGAAGCCTACTATCCTGACTGACCTATGTATTAAAGTTACGTTTAACTTTTGTTAAACTACCTGGTAAAAACTGAAATACAATTAAAACATTTGTATCTGGGTATGTTTCAGGCATCTATTAATAAGCAGAAACTTTATTGCACAATAAACAAAAGCACTAGCTAGATTAAAAAGAAAATAATCAGATGTTCAGTAGTTAAGCCTTTCTCTATGTAAAGTACAGAAAACCCCCGCACCAAAAAATAAAAATAAAAATAGTACATAAAACCCTAGTTCTTCTCTATACATCTCTTCCAAATGTTCTCTATGTCACAACACCGCAACAGGACTTAGTCTCTCACAGAAACTGCTAATTGTTATGAATAGACAAGAACCATACAACTGTTCGATAAAAGAAGAAATTCCATACAGTGGCTGAAAAAGTAACATACGAATACATAATCACTTTATTAACGAAAACATCATAAAATGGAGTGGACAAACCTATATCCAATAGGAATCCCGTTAATCCAAGCGTAAAATGCAGAATCAACAGCTTCGAAGTGCAAAAAGATGCGACGATCTGACAAATGTCAACAGATGTATATAATAAGAGGTCCACCGAAAAAATTGATAGTGCAATCTGAATTTAGTGAGAAGTTACAATGAATCATTAGCATAAGAGAAATTAACCATACTCTTCCATTCTTCGGGTATTTCGAAGTATGTCCTGTAACAACCAGTGGGGTTCTCAACAGGAACATTAGGTGGATCTAGTGGAAATGGATACACAACATTTGTATAAATTGGTCGATCAAATCCATGCATCTGCCAATTTGAAGGAACTGTTTCAATATCAATGCAAAACAAAAACATATGAGTACGCTCCCAGAAAAAAGTTAAGACAAACTAAAAACAAAATTCAGAGAAATTAAACAAGGAACAAAAAAAGAGAACATCTGTTTAGGGTATACATACTAGTGGATACAGAAAGCTACATAGGGTAACAAAAGGAAGGGAGAAAAACATTAACCCAAGCTTCTTAGTGCTTTCCATTTCTGCCTTCAATTAAATTTGCAAGGAGTGAGATTACAGCTCAATAGATATTCCCCCTTCCAACAAAAAATTACTTCAATTCATGTTCACTGAGTTCAATGTACGAATTTCCTTGGCTCGTATCCACCAATCATATTTCCTCGGTACAGGTGCTCATACCATAGATGGTCAGGGAACACAAAAACCTCTCACTAGTGTCTCTTAGATTATATACATGCACATTCCAGAGTATTATATACTCCAAGTCCCACTTGTGCTGAAAGCACATGGTAATCTATGTTTCATAGAAATACAACAGTTCCTCTAAAAACACCATTCTTTTGTTAAGATAGTCCAGAGAGCCATTAATTTCTTAAAATTGTCATTTTTGTAATCTTACTTTTGCAAGTGTCAAAGATTAAGGATTGAAACAAGTAACTAACCAAAAGTATAAATCAAATGTTTACGATAACTATAAAGTAGTTAAAGAAAAAGCAATGAACAAAGAACTAGTAGGAAAGGAAAAGGTATAGAAGTCCTTACGGGGCATGAACTATAAGATTATATATACTTTACCTGGCAAAGCTTCCCAAGAAGAATCTTCGAAATCGCTATCATAGAAATTTGTAGGGATACTTGTCGGACTTGGGGAGAGGAAAAACTTCCAATAGCCAGACAAGGACTTAACAAAAGGCAACCCCTTCACCCAGAAAGTTGCGCTGTCTAGGGCTTCAGCTACAGCATCGTCATTCCAGACAGCAGGTTTCGATTCTAGAATGCCCACCTTGTTGCGATCATACCAATATTTGAGAGAACCTATGGAGATACAAAATATGCGAAGCACATCAATTGCAGAACTGCTTTGACTCTCACGGATCAATTGTTAGAGAAAAAAACATAATCATTCGTATAAGACACCGATAAAGAATGAGCCTAAATGAGTCTCAACAAAAACAAGCTGGAAAAGAAAAAGAAAAAAAGGGCAAAGTGAGGAAAGGCATGGGGTACAACAAAGGCAGAAATAATAGAAGCATTAGCATTATGATAATGATGATACAAATACGTTTGAAATGTCCAATTGTGTGATTATGGTTGTGAAGGCGTAACTTTACAATTTAGTACCAATTTGTGAAATGCAAAATGGCACATCACCAGACTCTTCTAGATTTGCATCAGTTTTTTTTTAAGATCCATACAGTTGCATTTAAGGTTATGTTGATAAACAAATGTAATGAGTTCTTTTAGTAACTTGGAACTTTATGTTTGACACGTGCATAAGGTCTGTGGTGCCGCAGTATAGAAAAAGAAGAAGAACTTGATGCGATAATAATTACATAATTATGAATTTGGTAGTTGTGTGCCTTTGTGGTGTAAAAGGATCCTCAGATCATATATGAGATTCTAAAGAACAGTCAAATGCAGAAATTAGACTGAGAATGATGTCTACTGCAGTGAGTGAAAGAAAATGAAACACAAGAACTAGATTCTTCACCTTCAACTGATTCATGGCAGTGCAAGGACACATGAGAATCCCTCTTTCTCCATTTTATAAAAGATGGATCTTCCCATACTCTACGAGCAGGATCAATTGAAGAAACAACTTTTCCAACCAAAGAAGCCATCTTTTTCAGAGAAGCTACAGATTCTTAAATATAGACTACACCTGCAAAATCACCAATCTTCATATTAATTAAGACCAAAAATAATTCCATCATGAAGAATGATTATGTAAATTGCTGCAAATAATAAATATATCAGTCATCTTCTACAACAAATAATTCATTCTTCACTGTGTTTTCTACACAAAAGGGGTTCAAGTTACCTAAGGGAACCCCTCAATTACATGCCTAACTTACACTTGTTTGAGCTGATTAGGTTCCCATTGATTCAACTTCAATTAATGAAGCATTTTTGTGTGAGCTAAAACTGAAGGTGGGAGGATGCTTAAAAATGAAATTAGAACTGTGGATAAAAATCACAATGAAGATCAGATCTTCATTGAATTTTCAATTCTCATTGGAATTGGAGTTGGAAATTGGAATATACCAGTCCAAAGACTTTTTTGGGTTTTCTTTTACTACATGTGTGTTTTTCTTAATTGTATGCAGATATACTCCTGAAAAGGGGAGACCATGTTAGTTATATGGATCAGAGTTTCATAGTGTTAACCATCTTGGGCCAACTTAGAGCTTCATCGTTAGGGGTGAGCATGGGCCGGTATGGACCGGTTTTTACCACATCCGCATCCAATCCAATCCACTATGGATTTCAAATTTGTCATCCGCATCCAATCCAACACCCGATGGATTTGCATCAAATGGATGCATGGATCAACGAATTGGATGCGGATAATCCAATGAATTTGTGTTAATTAAAATTTGTAATGAAAAAATAAAACCAGAAATAATACCAATATAGATGACTTCTTACAGAACCTACACATTTTATATATGCATATAAATATTGAAGTGATATGGACAATACTCCAAACAAATATCTTAAAAATTCCAAAATTATCTATATATCTTCTATAAACTATATAAATGCCTTCATCTAACGGATATGGATGTCCAACGGATTTTCAATGTTCCATCCGGGTCCAATCCGTAATCCGTTGGATTCCAAAAATCTCATCCACGTCCAATCCATTAGCGAACGGTCCGGGCATCCATCCGTAAAAATGCGGTTGATCCCAGTTAAACCCGCGGATTACGGATAAAATGCTCACCCCTGTTCATAGTGTTAGGCCGGTTCCTATGGGTGCATCCACAATGGAGCTGGCAAACAAGCAAATTTGCCACTTAGGAAGGCCAGGTCAAGTTTCTACAGACTCAACCGCTCGGTGTAGAAAACACTGTTAGGTATAGTTTCCACCACCAGCAGTCTAGACTCGACCGCTCGTATCATCTCATCTAACGGTCATAATTTCATCATCATATAAATACAATATCAAATCTCATTTCAACTCACACCATTTCTTCAATATCCATTCTTTCACTCCACAAATCCAACATGTCAGTTCGAGTTCGAGCTCGCAAATTTAGCATAGCTGAAGATGAATCCATTTGCAGGCATTATGTTTTTGTTATACAAGATATGGTCAATAATGGACAACATCAACATCAAGAGTTTGTATGGAGTCGCATATTTCAGAGATTTCAAGAAGAAACATTGAACCTCAATAATCGAAATGCAAATGAATTGTGTCATCGCTTCAGAATAATCAGCAAGGATGTGAAGTTGTTTGTTGCTGCACTTACTGAAGGCTATCGAAACCGACAAAATGGCCAAAACGCATTTGATGTGGAGCAAATGTGTCGGCTCGAAGGGCGCAACAGAATGGGAAAATATTTTCAATTTGATGGTTGTTATCTTATCTTGAGGGTGTTTCCCAAATATGATGAGTTTAGATTAGCTGCCCAAATATGATGCATCTTTCATTTGTATGATGCATCTTTCATTTGTATCAAATTTTAATTTTAAGATTTTTTTTTTTGAATCATGTAATTAATAACAAAACTAGGAGGAAATTACACGAGGGTATCTAGTACCCATGGAGTCGCTGAGTACAATTTGACTAATGAAATTTGGGAATGTATGTTCCCAAATTTTGGTTCCAAGATTCCCGTTTGGCTTCCATATGCTGCGTGATTAGCAAGGTCGTCCGCCACTTCATTTCCTTCTCTGTAGTTATGCTGGATGGCTCTGTGTGGTATCTGAATAAAATGGTGTTTTATTTCCTTTATCATTCTCTTTAAATACCAATGTGGTGTTGTAGGGGATGTGACAAAATGCATAAGAGTTTCAGAATCTGTCTCGAAAAGTACTTTCATCCATTGTCTATCTGTTGCAGTTCTTGTAGCCAGCAGCAGCGACCAGGTTTCTGCTATTAAAGCAGTAGTAATTCCTAGAGGTTGCGCGAGAGCCATGATGACTTTTGCTTTCGAGTCTCTGCAGATGAAGCCTGCCCCTGCCAATCCGAGGTGTCCTCTGGCAGCTCCGTCTGTGTTGATTTTTATCCAATCTGAACCAGTATAGGACCATACTACCAATATTGTTGTCGTCGTTATGTTTCCTCTTGACAGAGTGAAAGTTGGTAAGTCGCCTGGAAGAGTAGGGGGACTGAATTTTGAGCCCATATGTACTCTTGTTGTTGCTTTAGGGTTGAAAATAAAATGCCATTTGATGTTGCATGTTTCTTACGGTAGACAAAGACATTTCTAGTCAACCAGAGTGACCAAAAAAGATAACAGAAAGAAGAGAGTACTGTGGGAGGGACCGGTTGTTGTAGGAGTTGGGAGATGGTTGTTTGAGGTGTTATTGCATTTGGGATGATAACGGGGGTATTTAGGGTGTTGGTGAGTTGATTGAGTAGAGTGTTCCAGGTTGTAATCGCTACCGGGCAGCGTAAGAGTAAGTGATCCGCTGACCTGTATCAGAATTACAACGAGCGCATATGTTGGAGTTGATGAGATTGATTCGGTTTAAGATAGTGAAGGTTGGTAGGCCTTCATTGATTGTTTTCCACAAGAAAAACTAAATTTTTGGTGGACATGGTAAGGTCCAAAGAAATTTGGTTGCGGGTAGGGGTTCTGCTGAGGTTTTGTTCCTTGGATTAAGCATTTGTAACCAGAGCATTAGAGCATTGCTCGGTCGAACTCGCATGCGTTGCTATCTCAAGCATGTTTGTCAATGTTAGTGATCAAAACTATAAGTCTTGATTTCTAGTCTATTATAGCTAAGTCTCGGACTAGGATAGAAAGTTTAGTTGAGCTCAAGGACTTCATGGCGATTCATCATACAAGAAGAAGAACTACTCAAGGAACCTGTGGAACTTCTCGACAAAAAACTATATGTGAAGACTTGAACTTATCTGTCACTCAAAAGTATATATACTCTATCTCCTACTCTTTGAGACAAGAAGTCGTATGCTATATATATAGACTGGATTATACACATTTGGTATTTCGAGCCGAGTATACCTCGCCTATATATATCTCGAAATATGTGTTGGTAAGCCTTTCGCTTCGATCAAGTTTATCTTTACCTAGTGACGAAAGTCATGATATGTTTCAATCACTTTAAAAATTTATTTGACGAAAAATGGTTTGTGAATAACAACTATATAACGTCCTCTAAGAATGTTTCAATAATTGAAATGAGAGTTTAGATTATATAACCAATGGTGGACATAAACATTGTTGTGGAAACACGTTTATGTATAATTCATATTTCTTGAACCAAAGTTTGTGAACTTTGTTGATCAAGAGAAACCGGAGAATGGCGTGAGCCAAGTCCGCGAACTGCCAGACTTCTCATCCCGAGAAATTATGCTGGAGTTGACAAACTAGACTAGTCCGCGAATCCAGTCCGCAAACCCAGTCCGTGAACCGACGAAAGTCTTTGCCGAGATTTTCTGCTGGAGTTTGTGAACTCTACCAGTTGCTTAAGTCCGTGAACCTAGTCTGCGAACTTAAGAAGGTTATATATCTGAAGATGATTTCTGAACTTAAACAGACTAAGAAATGCAGTTTCCAAACCGTGGTTATAAAGTTCGTGAACCGATTCGGGTGAATCAAATCATCTTTGCTTCAATTGTGTCTTGTGTAGTACATGAGATTTCCTTGCAATTGAACAACTCTCTAACTAGTTCATTTGTGTCATTTGAACAAGTTATAGTGAAGAAGAACATGGTTGATATGAGATGCTCATATGGCTAACCTTTTGGTTGACTATTATTGAACCAACATTTGCATACGTTTGGGTACGATTAACAAACTTAGAAATGTGCATTGTCAAGTGTGTGTAACAAGCTAAGTTTTCGATCTAACGGTTGAGAAATATTAGCTTGAATCTAAATCAGGTTTTCATCTAACGGTGGATATTGTTTGCTTTGTGACCAAGGAAAAACCCTGATTTGAAAGACTATATAAAGGATACATATAGTATTGTGCAAAAATAATCCCACACCTTACGTGTGATACTAGTTTGCGTACTAGAGTTGATTCTTCTTTAATCCTCTGGTTTTCTTTTCTCAAACCGGGTTAACGACTTAAAGACTTCATTGGGATTGTGAAGCCAGACCGATACTACTTTTATCGTAGTTGTGTGATCTGATCTTGCATCTTCTATCGTACGAGTACAATCAGATTGATTGGCTTGAGATTGATATCTCCGATAGGCAAGATATAAAAAGTAATCATAAACGTCTTCGTCTCATCATTTGTGATTCCACAACATATTGTTTCGCTACCATACGATTAAGATTGTTGTGAGGTAATTGATTAATCTAGGTTGTTCTTCGGGAATATAAGACCGGATTATCAATTGGTTCATGTTCACCTTGATTATTATCAAAAGACGGAACAAAACCTTTAGGGTTTATCTGTGGGAGACAGATTGATCCTTTGATAGACTTGTCTGTGTGAAACGGATTTGTTTATTGTTAAAGCCTGCGATTTTGGGTCGTAGCAACTCTTAGTTGTGGGTGAGATCAGCTAAGAGAATAAAGTGCGCAGTATCCTGCTGGGATCATAGGCGTAGAAGCAGAACAGTACCTTGGATCAGTGGGAGATTGATTGGGGTTCAACTACAGTCCAGTCCGAAGTTATCTTGGAGTAGGATAGTGTCTGTAGCGGCTTAATACAGTGTATGTTCAATCTGGACTAGGTACCGGGGTTTTTCTGCATTTGCGGTTTCCTCGTTAACAAAATTTCTGGTGTCTGTGTTATTTTAATTTCCGCATTATATTGTTTTATCTTTATAGTTGAAATAATACAGGTTGTGCGTTTGAATCAATCAATTGGAAATCCGACCTTGGTTGTTGATTGATATTGATTGATCCTTGGATAATGGTCTTTGGTACCATCCAAGTTATTCCTTGTATTTGATAAAAACTTGCTGATTGTTATGAGTTTGAGTAAAGATCAAATCAAGAGAGAGATATTAACTCCTCGATATGATTTAATCTAGATTGAGTCTGGCTGTCTAGTTGATTCTCTAGCAGAGTATATTGGAGTTAGTCCATACAGATTGCTAAGCGAAATATTGGATGGTGTTGTTAGACCCCCGCTTTTTCAATTGGTATCAGAGCAGGAAAACACGTTCAAGACCTTACAAGTCTGTGTTTGTAGTGATCTGACTCTATGGACAGAGGTGTTATCTCTATTAACGTACCACCAGTCTTCGATGGCACAAATTACTTATGGTGGAAAATTGATATGCGAGCTTTTCTTCAAGCACGTGATTTTCAATCATGGGTATATGTTGTTAATGGATATGATGCTCCCGTTGTGGCAGATGGAGATGTAAACGTTCCCAAGAATATTGGTG
Organism: Papaver somniferum; assembly: GCF_003573695.1. Taxonomy (NCBI): domain Eukaryota; kingdom Viridiplantae; phylum Streptophyta; class Magnoliopsida; order Ranunculales; family Papaveraceae; genus Papaver; species Papaver somniferum. Next base: position 27,885,181 of record NC_039368.1, read on the forward strand.
AATACAGTCCTGCCGAGATACTTGCTGCAAAGCAAAATTCCGACGGTTTGAAGGAAATCATACATTCCATTACCCCAATCTTCAGCACCATGTGTCAAATTGCACTAGGTCTAAAGATTCTTGGGATATCTTAGAAAACGTATTCGAAGGAAATACCAGTGAAAGGGAAGCCAGAATTCAAAATCTGAATTCCAAATGGGAAAATCTTCGGATGGCAGATAATGAATCAATTGATGATTTTTACCACAAAGTGTCTGAAATTGTTAATGCATCGCTTGCATTGGGTAAGACCATTCCTGAAAAGGACATTGTGATGAAAATCTTCAGATCGCTGCCATCAAAATACGATTCTAAGAAGCATGTCATCATTGAGGGAAATAACCCTAATACACTTTCCAAGACTTCACTTATTGAAAAGTTAAGGATTCTTGATCAAAAGACAGGCAAGACGTTCACACTCAACGCTGTGAACAAAATTGAGACGTCCTCCTCTCACCTGTCCTGGGATGATGAATGTGATCATTCACTAATAGTCAAAGAGGTCAAGAACCTAATGAAAAGGAAGAATATATTTGCAGGCTTTCCATCCTCTCTGTGTGCTGAAGATAATTCAACAGAAGACATTCCTTCTCAAAGCAACTCAGAAGAGTCTAACCGGTGCAATGGATTTACTTCCCTGAATTCAACCTCTGATTCAGAACTTGAAATTAACACTGAGTTGGTTGATCTCCTGAATAAAGAGATTCTTCAAGAGAACCTTCGTCTTAAAGCCTCCTTGAGGAATGTTAAATCATCACTCCAGACGAAAAATATTGAGATATGGCATCTTCATATTAAATTCGTCAAAACCATGTCTCTGAAGGAAGAAGAAATTAATTCTCTCAGAGATGACCTGCAAAGGATGTCTGGAAGTTCTGACAAAATTTCAGCAATGTTGTTTGGTCAGAAATCCTTTGGAAACAATCATGGTTTAGGATTCAAAAGAAAAACAGCAAAAGTAATGGATTCTGCAAATCAAGATACAATGGTTGAAAGTTGTGTCAAACAGGAAAAATTACATGGAGACGAAAAATCCACATTGATATGCTCCTTCTGTGGTCACTCAATGCATGATAAAGATACCTGTTGGAGATTCAAGAAAAGCAACAAAAGAGTCACCAAACTTCAAAAGAACATGCAAAGAGTGAGTCTGGATAAAAATAAGCAAGGTAAATTTTCCATAAGAAGTAAGAAATCTATTAGCACAACCAACAGTGACAAGCCACGAAAAAACAAGGGAAGTGGGTGTTTGGCCCGTCCGATCACCAACTGAATGGTGATGTTTGCCTTCTCATCTTTAACTTGGGAAAGATGAGAAGTGTCTGAGAAGTGGCTCAAGTCAATGTTCGTGAATTTCAATCTGTGTAAGTAATCTTATTTTCTAGATTCATTGAAGACTGTGTCAAAATGATATAGGGTTTGACACTTATAATTATCCTTTATTGTTTGTTTCTCCTTCTTTCAATTACGTTCTCATGACTCCTGTAACTATAGGTACTACTAAAAGAGATGCGGTAGAAGCATTCAATGTACATATGTGCAAAGGAATCACTTTCTCGAGAATGATAACGAAGAAGTCAACAATCAATGGAGAAGGTTCTTCCTCTATTTGTCTCTTTTTTGTTTGTCGTGCTAGAGACATGGTGAAAGTTTTCATCAACAAGAGAAATGATTTAAAATCTCAAATCATTTCTTCTTCGGAAAAATAACTCACTATGAAACTGATATTTCTGAAGACTTAGAGGAATTGAATGATCCCATAATCAATGTGTTCTTTAATAATGATAAGGAATTCTCAGTAGAGGCCTTGAGAAATCTCTATGTTGCCTAGTATGTCTTCCTTTTGATTTAGTTGGAAGAATAACTAGTGCTTGAATAGCAATGATTATGACTACACATAGCTATTATTTGTCATCTTCTTGTTCGTTTTAGGTTTATTGGTATTAAATTTTAAAAATATTTGGAAGATGATGTTTTTGAAGTATTAATCTTTATGATTTGTTATATTGCAATTTGTTATGGGATATGTATGTTTACGTCCGTGAACTTGAAGGTCCCATATTTTGTCAAAAGTAAAGTCGTTCATGAGTTAGTATTCACGTACTGGTAAAAGAATGAATAGACTTTTGACAAACACAAAAGTTAAGCCTATATTGTCAATTCTTTGATGGAAGATAGGTTAAAATCTTTTGTTTTCAAAGATTATGTTTAGTAATATCGTTATGCATATAGTGATTGAAGATAGAATGAATCCTTGTGTATTCCGCAGTATTGATCATCCTTATCCATATTTTATGTATTACTGTGAGGCTCCGTAATGTGTCTTATGTTGAGCACGATACGACCGAGTTGATTAATCTCTTATTAGCTTTGTTGGTTGTTCCATAAGGTACTTTATGTTGAGCATTCTTGAACTAAATTAGTCATCTTGTTTGGTTATTTAGTTATTGTTCCGTAAGATTTCTTATGTCGAGCAAAACAAATGACAATTGAATTGATTACTTTTATAATTAGTTTGGTTATGTATTCCAATTAGATTAATTATGGGTTCACTTGTAATTAATCTAGTTGAGTATCTTCATACTCCGTAGGATTCCTCTTATGTTGACTATATGAACGACTATCCTATTCATTTTCTAATGATTATGTTAGTCGTATGCTCCGTAAGTTCTCTTGCATCGAGCATAATCAATTAAGTTGATCACTTTTTGTGTTTAATTTGATTGTGTATTTCCAATTAAATTAATCATGGGTTTACTTGTGATTAATTTGATTGAGTTTTTGGATATAGAAAATCATTCTCATGATTTTTGGTGTCCAATAAAATCCTTATTTTCTTTTGAAATTAAGGTCGCTCTTGTTGTTCTTTCGGGAATGACATCAAATGGGGGAGAGTTCTTTTGAACTTGTGCTTAATAGTAATATCTTGAGGGGAGTGCGGTTGTGGAATATTAGAGGGGTTATCTTGTATCTTTAAACTCCTTGATGAATTCTATTAGCTTTGGCTATATTATTGCATCTAAATTAGATGATATGTATTTTCTTTTAGTCATGAAATGTCTCTTACGGAAATTTCATTATGATCCCGTTCTTGTACCTTTGCCAATTTTATTGACAAAAAGGGAGAGAATTAATATGTATTTCACACTACAAATACATATGGTTTTTGGATCATTGTGTAAGGGGGAGTGGTTTCCATGTGAGATGGAGTATTGACTAAGGGGGAGTGATACATATCACCATAGTATTATTGTTGAAGTTGTGATACAATTGAACTTTGACACTGTGTAATAATACTATGACATTGTATAAAAATGATCGAGACTGATGCTTTCTCATTGTTATAGCTACGGATCTTCAAAAACAGTGATACTAAACTTACAACCTTTGGGATCATTGGAGTACTTGGAAATGACGAAGATTTCGAGGAATGTTGAAGATTAGACACGTGGAATAGGAGCTACTAAAGTTTCTTTATTTTTTTTTTGTATTCCACATGTATTTATAGTTTTGTCACTAAAATTGACAAAGGGGGAGATTGTTAGAGCATTGCTCGTCGAACTCGCATGCGTTGCTATCTCAAGCATGTTTGTCAATGTTAGTAATCAAAACTATAAGTCTTGATTTCTAGTCTATTATAGCTAAGTCTCGGACTAGGATAGAAAGTTTAGCTGAGCTCAAGGACTTCATGGCGATTCATCATACAAGAAGAAGAACTACTCAAGGAACCGGTGGAACTTCTCGACAAAAAGGTATGTGAAGACTTGAACTTATCTGTCACTCAAAAGTCTATCTACTCTATCTCCTACTCTTTGAGACAAGAAGTCATATGCTATATATATAGACGGGATTATACACATTTGGTATTTCGAGCCGAGTATACCTCGCCTATATATATCTCAAAATATGTGTTGGTAAGCATTTTGCTTCGATCAAGTTTATCTTTACCTAGTGACGAAAGTCATGATATGTTTCAATCACTTTAAAAATTGCTCTAACGAGAAATGGTTTGTGAATAACAACTATATAACGTCCTCTAAGAATGTTTCAATGATTGAAATGAGAGTTTAGATTACATAACCAATGGTGGACATAAACATTGTTTTGGAAACACATTTATGTATAAGTCCCATTCCTTGAACCAAAGTTTGCGAACTTTGTTGATCAAGAGAAATCGGAGAATGGCGTGAGCCAAGTCCGCAAACTCAGTCCGCGAACTTCCGAACTTCTCATCCCGAGAAATTCTGTTGGAGTTGACAAACTAGACTAGTCTGCGAACCCAGTCCGAGAACCGACGAAAGTATTTGCCGAGATTTTCTGCTGGAGTTTGTAAACTCTACGGGTTGCTTAAGTCCGCGAACCTAGTCTGCGAACTTAAGAAGGTTATATATCTGAAGATGATTTCTGAACTTAAACTTATAAAGACTAAGAAATGCAGTTTTCAAACTGTGGCTATAAAGTTCATGAACCGATTCGGGTGAATCAAATCATCTTTGCTTCAATTGTGTCTTGTGTAGTACATGAGATTTCTTTAAAATTGAACAACTCTCTAACTAGTTCATTTGAGTCATTCAAACTAGTTATGGTGAAGAAGAACATGGTTGATAAGAGATGCTCATATGGTTAACCATTTGGTTGACTATTACTGAACCAACAAGTGCATATATTTGGGTACGGTTAACAAACCTAGAAGTGTGCATCGTCAAGTGTGTGTAACAAGCTAAGTTTTCGATATAACGGTTGAGAAATATTAGCTTGAATATAAATCAGGTTTTCATCTAACGGTGGATATTGTTTGCTTTGTGACCAAGGAAAAACCATGATTTGAAAGACTATATAAAGGAGATATCTAGTATTGTGCAAAACTAATCCCCACACCTTACGTGTGATACTAGTTTGCGTACTAGAGTCGATTCTCCTTTAAGCCTCTGGTTTTGTTTTCTCAAAACAGGTTAACGACTTAAATACTTCATTGGGATTGTGAAGCCAGACCGATACTACTTTTATCGTAGTTGTGTGATCTGATCTTGCATCTTCTATCATACAAGTACAATCAGATTGATTGGCTTGAGATTGATATCTCCGATAGGCAAGATATAAAAAGTAATCACAAACGTCTTCGTCTCATCGTTTGTGATTCCACAACATCTTGTTTCACTACCATACGATTAAGATTGTTGTGAGGTGATTGATTAATCTAGGCTGTTCTTCGGGAATATAAGGCCGGATTATCAATTGGTTCATGTTCACCTTGATTATTATCAAAATACGGAATAAAACCTTTAGGGTTTATTTGTGGGACACAGATTGATCCTTTGATAGACTTGTCTGTGTGAGACAGATTTGTTTATTGTTAAAGCCTGCGATTTTGGGTCGTAGCAACTCTTAGTTGTGGGTGAGATCAACAAAGGGAATCAAATGCGCAGTATCCTGCTGGGATCAGAGGCGTAGGAGCAGAAATGTACCTTGGATCAGTGGGAGATTGATTGGGGTTCAACTACAGTCCAGTCCGACGTTAGCTTGGAGTAGGCTAGTGTCTGTAGCGGCTTAATACAATGTGTGTTCAATCTGGACTAGGTCCCGGGGTTTTTCTGCATTTGTGGTTTCCTCGTTAACAAAATTTCTAGTGGTCTGTGTTATTTCAATTTCCGCATTATATTGTTTTATCTTTATAATTGATATAATACAGGTTGTGCGTTTGAATAAATCAATTGGAAATCCGACCTTGGTTGTTGATTGATATTGATTGATCCTTGGATATTGGTCTTTGGTACCATCCAAGTTATTCCTTGTATTTGATAAAGACTCGCTGATTGTTATTAGTTTGAGTAAAGATCAAATCAAGAGAGAGATATTAACTCCTCGATATACTTTAATCTAAATTGAGACTGACTGTCTAGTTGATTCTCTAGCAAAATATATTGGAGTTAGTCCATACAGATTGCTAAGCGAAATATTGGGTGGTGTTGTTAGACCCCCGTTTTTTCACAGAGGCAGTGGTGTATTTCCCAGATAGTGCGGCCAGATGATATCATCCTCCGTGTCGCTAAGAAGGAGGTGGATGTTTCTAATTCTTTGTGAAGCAAGGGGAGGTAAGTTGTTTAGCTTGTCATGGTTCCAATTATGAGAGATGGGATCAATGATATCTGTCACCATTTGGATGGGGTAGCATTGTGTTGGATCTAGGTTTGTGAAGTGTGGGATCTAGGTAGCCTTAATAGGGGTTGTCAAACCGTTTCCTATTTGGTGGAAAGTATGTTTTTGGAAAGTCGGTATGAGGGATGCTAGTTGTTTCCAAAGTGGGCTGGCTGAAGGTGCAATGGCGATGGCTCCCTGAAGAATCGGATGATTATTGAGGTATTTCTCATTACATAGGCTTGTGTATATGGAATCTTTCTGGTTATGTAAAATCCATATCCTCTTCATAAGTAGAGATTTATTGTGGTCACTACTTTTCTTAATGCCCAACTGATAGACACATTTTGTGTCCGATTTGTCTCGATTTTATATATTGTTAGGGCTCATTTTTGTACTTATTATGGTGTTTTATTTATTTGTAGGTATTTTTGGCCGATAAACATTTTTGGAAAAAATTGGCTCGAAAAGTTGTCGGAAACCACCCGGAGGACACTTGCTATTCGGACCCCCGGTTTGGATAAGGGGCACCCCTAGAACACCCCTTAAGGCAGCTTCTAAAGGCACCCATACTCTGGATAGGGGGCGCCCCCCCTTTCTTCCCAAATTCAAATTTCAAATTTGGCGGTAAAACAAACCAGCATGCATGCAGATTAGGGTTCGCATTCTTGGGAAGATTTAAGGAGATTCAATCTCGGATTTTTGTTGGGCTGGACTTCCTAGAGCATAGCAGGGTCGGTATATGTGATTAGATCGAATGAATTGGGTTAGATCGACCAGGAGAAGGAAACAGAGGTGTTATGGTCACGGGTTGCTATTGGAGTATTTTTCGACAATTCAGGGAGATTAAAGGCTATAAAAGCTTCCCCAACATTCGTAGATATCTAATAAAGAGTTTGGAAGTATTGGGAGAGGTCAAAATACGCGTGAAGAGAGTTTGGTAGAAAGAAAACTCTGAAACTTGTTGTGGAGATAAACCAAGATTTAGAGGGAGATTTGATCGAGTTGTGTCCTATAAAAGGAGAGGGGATAAGTCATATAAGAGTACGAAACCTTAGGCGAAGTTTAGAGGAGAATAGAGAGCTCCAGAGATCGAGTTGCAGGAAAAATACAATATTTTGCTGCTGCTGCTGAAGAGGAAGAACACGAAGAACATATTACACCCAATAGCAGTCGTTATATTACAACAGCAGATCACTATCGTTGTTTAACAGTCTTAGAATCCTGTAACAGTGATGTTTGTAACACACTTACGGCGTTGCAAATCTCTGTGTTATTACCTTCTCTTCTTTTTAATCATATTTTGAGCCATAATCAATTATTTTGAGATCATGATTAATATGAGGAGCTAAACCCCATTGCTGAGGCGATAGAGGAAGCTATTTTTCCAGCAAAAAGTGGTACAATCTACTATATTTAATTTATTGCAATTATTATTATGATTATTTGCCTTGAACTATTATTGAATATGATTTTTTGAGTGATTGTGATCTATTTTGATGGAGTATGCTTAGTTTATAGACTCTTGATGCTTCATACTTGGTATTTACAATTATTACTTTTGAAAATCTATTAGTTGCAATATTTTAGAATCAAATTAAACGAGAAAATTGCATGAATATAAATATTTGGACCAAATCACTTTGAACTTGGAAAATAGTGGAATCTTAGCCTCAGTGTTCTTTTAATATTGATACCAACTTTGTCAGTGTTTGTTATAATTATTAGTGAGTTTTCTATTTAGTTTTGAATTTAAGTCTAAAGTAATCCTTCACAAGTTCGAGAATCGAATCACTTTTTACCACTATCTACAAATTTCATCAATTTTTGGCGCCGCCGACGCGGACTTGTTTTTAGGGTTTTAGATTTATTTTACTTGTTTTTTTTTGTTTTTTTATGTATTTGGGTATTTATCTTGTGTCTACAGGTTCTGGATCATAAAGAAAATTGAGCCAAAGAGTTTGGTGATTTCATAAAGACTTGGAGCTAAAGATTATAGCAAAAAGAATATAAAAGAAGACAATTTTATTTTAGATAATTTTAGTTTAGGGTTTGTTATTTTTGTAATTTTTCTTTTCTTTTTGGACTTTGGGACATTATTTTTTATTACCCTACGGAAGGGTACTTTAAATATAAATTGTTTGCGGAGAAGGACGACAATTACGATATTTTCTCTGCATCTTGGGTTCGTACACTTGACATCGGAGTCAGTGGCCCGAGTCGACTACAAAGGTTCATCCCCCGTCTGGTACGGGAGGTAAGTTTGTCGAAACACTCGTGAATCCCCTGTCAGCAAGTTAATGTCTTCCTTCGTATGCATATATGTTGAGGACTTGAAAACGGCTGCTTTAATTTCTTAGTAAAGGGAAAGGACTGGCCATACAAGATAAGGGTTCGGATTTCATCACCGTTCTCTTCTTGCCCGACTTAGGAAAACGACACCAAACGCGAACCTAAGCCTAAAATTTTGACTAGAACGAGACCGATAGGGTAACCAGCTTAACAGGAAAGTCCTTCGAAAAATATTGGTTACTCTTTTAAGCATACTTCGAAGTTCTTGACGGTTTCTGTAAGTTGAATGCGTGACTGCGCCTCCTTGTAATACCGGTGAGGCCTTGGGTATCAAAGATCCACCGAGCTTCTCTCGCCTCTATTCAACTTACTTTAACTCGGATTGATTCCAGAGGGGTTTGCTTAAATTGTAACGAATTCCCGTTCGAAGGATTATAAGCTGGTCTAGAAACAATCTAAGTGGAGCCATCATGCTTTTTGTTTGCGAGAAATCAGTAGGTTTGTTGTGGTGGAGTCAGCCTTGTTTGTGTTTGCATAGAACATCCCTTCCTTTTTAGGACTTTTCTTTTTAATTTTGTTTTTCTAGTGTATGCCCGAAGTTTTTAAACGGGCTTGGAAAAGAAACACGTCGTTTGATTAGTGACAAACCTAGTAGTTCTTCTTGTGAAGGCGGGGAGCTCGAAGACTCTTCTTTTGAGAGCCCCGTTTTTGGAAACTTCAGCTTTGAGAATCTGTCTCTTCGTGAAGAAAGTACCCCTAGTACTCCTAGTCCTTTGGTAGTGCCAGAAATGGCAACTTTGAAAGCTTTGCTAAACCCAACTAGGACCTCTCGTCCGTCTTGTATCAAGTTAGCTGACACCGAGGCAAATTATGAACTGAAACCTGGGACTTTACAGATGCTCCCAATGTTTTTAGGGAAGGAGAATGAGAACCCCTATTTTTATGTTTGGGAATTTGAGGAAGTTTATAGTACTCTGAAAATTAAAAACCTAAGTGATGATGCGTTGAAACTTAGGTTACTCCCCTTTTCCTTAAAAGATAAAGCCAAATCTTGGCTGTATAGTTTGGACTCTGAGTCAATTGAAACCTATGACCAACTTACTTCTGCCTTTATACATAAGTTTTTCCCAAGGCATAAAACATCGTCTATTAGGACACAAATATGTACTTTTGCCCAACAAGAGGGAGAATCTTTATATAGGTACTTAGAAAGGTTCAATGACTTGATATCTCAATGTCCTCATCATGGTTTGGAGAAGGTTAGGTTAGTTCAGATCCTCTACGAGGGTTTAGATTATTCAACAACAACCATGGTTGAGTCCTTATGCACAGGTGGGTTTGAGAATAAAACTGTTGATGAAGCGATGACATTTTTGAATGAAATCGCCGATAAGACCCAACAATGGGAAAATAGTAGGGAACCCCAGAAAACAATTCTTCTAAGTAGAGGAAATGTTAATAGGGTAGAAGGATCTATGAGTCAGATGCCAAAATAGCAGCTATAGCCAAAAGGTTAGAAGCCTTAGAATTAGGTCATTCTAGTGGTAGTAGTGGAAGAAATGAGCCTTTTTGGGAAGGCCATGTTGAAGAGCAAGCCAATGCTCTTTATACAACACTAGGTTTGATAACCGACAGAAGTTTGACCCATATTCAGAAACCTATAACCCTGGCTGGAGAAACCATCCAAACCTTTCTTGGTCCAAGGGCCAGAATCAAGGTCAGTCTAGTAATGCTCAGGTTCCCCAGGTTTTGGCTATACTAAGAATCCTTCAGCTCCGGCACAGTTTCAGAACCCTTCAGATAAGAAGATTATGAGTTTAGAAGAGTCTCTTGCTGTGTTAACTCGTAACACTGTGCAGTTTCAGCAATCTGTTGCTCAAGGTTTAGAAGAAAATAAGAGAATAGGTCAGGCTAACTCTCAGGCTATTTCCGAGTTGAAAACCCAGGTTAGTCAGATAAATGAGTCTTTAAGAGAAAGAGGTAAGTTTCCTAGTCAGACTCAACCCAACCCTAGAGGAATTAATGAAATAGGTGAAAGACCATCTGATCATGTGAATGCTATTAAAACCCTTAGGAGTGGTAGAGTGATAGACAACAAGGTTTCCATGCCTGATAGTGAACATGCTGTAGTTCACCCTTCTGAACCAGAAACTGAGGAGACTGATAGAGTCTCTAAAGAGACCAATGAGGGTCATATTGATCCCGGCTTTGTCCCTAGAGCCCCATTCCCACAGCTGCTAGTTCCAACTAAGAGGGAGTCCAATTTTAATGATATATTGGAGGTTTTTAAGCAGGTAACTATCAACCTTCCACTACTAGATGCAATTAAGCAGATTCCCTCTTATGCCAAGTTTCTCAAGGATATGTACGCGAAAGCGAAAGCTTAATGTCCAGAAGAAAGCCTTTCTAGCTAGTCAGGTGAGTTCTATTCAGAATACCACTACTCCTAAGTATAAAGACCCAGGGTCCCCTACCATTTCTTGCACAATAGGTAAATACCGTGTTGAGAAAGCGTTGCTTGACTTAGGAGCTAGTGTGAACTTACTACCATATCATGTGTACCTTAAGCTAGGACTTGGTGAGATGAAACCTACCCAGATGACACTTCAGTTAGCTGATAGGTCCGTTAAAATTCCTTGGTGTGATCGAGGATGTTCTCATAGAGGTCGACAAGTTTATTTATCCAGTGGATTTTGTTATCCTAGATACCCAACCTGTCCCTGACCCAGAGAACCAGATACCGGTAATTTTAGGTCGCCCGTTTTTAGCTACATCCAATGCGATCATTAACTGTCGAAATGGTATTATGAAATTGTCTTTTGGTAATATGACTATTGAGCTGAACATTTTTAATATTAGTAAGCTACCCTCTGAACTAGATGACTCGAACATAGAAGAGGTGAACATGATAGGAACATTAGTCGAGGAGTCATTACCAAACACTTTGTTAGAAGATCCATTAGAGAAATGCCTAGCTCACTTTGGGATAGATTTTGATGATGATAATGTGATTAATGAGGTGAATGCTTTGTTAGATTCAACCCCTTTGTTAGATACTAGTAATGGATGGAAACCTAAGTTCGAACCACTACCAGTTTCTAAGTCTACCCTAGTTCCTTCGTTAGAAGAGCCTCCTAAGTTGGACCTAAAACCATTGCCAGATTCCCTGAAATATAGGTTTTTAGGCCCGTCTGAGACTTTACCTGTGATTATTTCTTCCGTCTTGGATAGTGACCAGGAAAGTAGGCTAGTAACCGTCCTTCAAAACAACAAGGAAGCTTTAGGGTGGACCATAGCTGACATTAAGGGTATAAGTCCCACTGTTTGTATGCATCAGATCTATTTAGAGAGATACCAAACCTTCTAGGGAGATGCAACGTCGACTAAACCCTAATATGAAAGAGGTAGTTCGAAACGAGGTCCTTAAGTTGTTAGATGCAGGCATTATCTACCCCATTTCAGACAGTAAGTGGGTCAGCCCCGTTCAGGTTGTTCCCAAGAAATCCGGTATTACTGTAGTCCAGAATGATAACAATGAGTTAATCCCGACCCGAGTGACCACGGGTTGGCGTGTTTGTATTGACTATAGGAAATTGAACAAGGTCACTAGGAAGGACCACTTTCCCCTTCCCTTCATCGACCAGATGCTAGAGAGATTAGCTGGACATAGTCACTACTGCTTTTTAGATGGCTATCTGGATATAATCAGATCGTTATTGCCCCAGAAGACCAGGAGAAAACCACTTTTACCTGTCCCTTTGGTATAGACGCATGCCTTTCGGGCTTTGTAATGCCCCTGCGACTTTTCAGCGTTGCATGATGAGCATATTTTCTGACATGGTAGAACGGTTCTTAGAGGTCTTTATGGATGATTTTTCAGTGTTTGGTTCGTCTTTCGATGAGTGCTTGCATCATTTGTCACTAGTGTTGACTAGGTGTAAGGAAAAAATTTAGTGCTTAATTGGGAGAAATGTCACTTCATGGTTCGTTCAGGAATTGTTTTAGGGCATATCGTATCTTCTAAGGGTATAGAGGTAGATAAAGCCAAAGTTGACCTTATTAAGACTTTACAGGTCCCAAAAACCGTAAGAGATATTAGGTCATTCTTAGGGCATGCAGGTTTTTATCGTCGATTCATTAAGGATTTTAGCTAATTTCTAGACCTCTTTGCAATTTGCTTGCAAAAGATGTTAAGTTTGTCTTTGATGATGCTTGTTTAGAGGCTTTTGAGAAGCTTAAGAATTTACTCACTACCGCCCCCATAGTCCAGGCACCCAACTGGAACCTACCCTTTGAGATCATGTGTGATGCTTCAGATTATGCTATTGGTGTTGTGCTAGGTCAGCGAGAAAACAAATTACTTCATGTGATTTACTATGCTAGCAAAACTCTGAATGATGCCCAGTTGAACTATACCACTACTGAGAAGGAACTGTTAGCCATTGTGTTTGCCTTAGACAAGTTTAGACCCTATCTCTTAGGTTCTAAGATCATCATATATACTGATCATGCTGCTTTGAAATATCTTTTGTCTAAGAAGGATACAAAACCTAGATTGATTAGGTGGATCCTTTTGTTGCAAGAGTTTTCTCCAGACATTAGAGACAAAAAGGGTGCCGAAAATGTTGTAGCAGACCACTTGTCTAGGCTAGTTGTTAGTTCCCCTGATGATTCCCTTCCTATAAGGGATAGCTTTCCTGATGAACAATTGTTCTTTGTTACCCAATTACCTTGGTATGCGAATATAGTGAACTATCTTGTTACTGGTCGAATGCCCCAACATTGGGGTAAACAAGATCGTTCTAGGTTTTTAGCTGAGGTTAAGCACTTCTTTGGGATGATCCTTATTTGTTTAAGTATTGTCCAGACCAGATTATTAGGAGATGTATACCTGAGAGTGACCAGTCCAGTATTATTTTTTTGTCATGATCATGCTTGTGGGGGTCACTTTAGTGCTAAGAAAACTGCTGCTAAGATATTGCAGTGTGGATTCTATTGGCCTTCGTTGTTTAAAGACTCCCACAGTTACTGTGTGACTTGTGAACGTTGCCAGAAATTAGGAACCATTTCCCGTAGGAACATGATGCCCTTGAACCCTATTTTAGTTGTGGAGGTCTTTTGTGTGGGGTATTGACTTTATGGGTCCGTTTCCTAATTCTTTTGGTAACTTATACATCCTTGTCGCTGTAGACTATGTCTCTAAGTGGATTGAGGCGTGCGTGTAAAACCAATGACCATAGGGTTGTGATTGAGTTCTTGAAAAATAATATACTTACACGTTTTGGTACACCGCGAGCTATAATTAGTGATGGAGGGTCGCACTTTTGTAATGGACCTTTTAGGCTTTTGATGAAAAAATGGTATTACACATAAGGTAGCTACCCCGTATCATCCACAGACTAGTGGTCAGGTAGAAGTTTCCAATAGGGAGATAAAACGTATATTAGAGAAAACAGTTAATCCTAATCGGAAAGACTGGTCGTCTAGGCTTACTGATGCCTTATGGGCTTACCGACTGCGTTTAAGACCCCCATTGGAATGTCACCTTATCGACTTGTTATGGCAAGGCATGTCACTTACCTGTTGAGTTAGAACATAGAGCTTATTGGGCTGTTAAGCAGCTAAATTTTTCACTTGACAAGGCAGGAGCCCATAGGAAACTCCAGCTCAATGAGTTGGAAGAGATTCGTAGAGATGCATACGATAGTGCTAAGGAGTATAAGAACAAAATGAAACTTGTGCATGATAGAAATATCTTAAGAAAGTCATTTTCTCCAGGTCAAAAAGTTCTTCTGTATGATACCCGCTTGCATCTTTTCCCTGGGAAGTTACGTTCTCGGTGGACGGGTCCTTTTATTGTTCGCACTGTCTTTCCTCATGGAGCTGTTGAGATCGAGACACCGGATGGTAGTAGTTCTTCGAAGGTTAACGGTCAGAGATTGAAACCCTTTTTAGAGCCCTTTCCTACAGGATATTGAGGAGGTCCCTCTGGAGGACCCTGTTTACCCTTGATTGACCATCGAGGCGATTGTATGTTGTATATTAGTTTTTGATTTCTCTCTTCACCCAGGTACTATCTTTCCGACTTCTCTCTTTACTAATTCCTCATGTTACTTTACTGTTTGGTATTGCTCTTTCATTAGAAACATTGAGGACAATGTTAGATTTAAGTTTGGGGGTGGGAAGAAACTTTTTGTTAGCTTTTAGTTGCAATAAATAAACTCCAGAGCCTAGAAATTTATGCCTATTAAGGATGGCACTAACCAATCTAAGTGGATGGAAGCATTTGGTTATAGGAGTTGAGGAACCAATCTGATAGATGGAAACATCTAAAGAGTCTATTCATAAAAGCACAGAGCTCAGGTGTTAGAAAAACATGGTAGTTTCACCATATCTCGTTGAGTCCTTTTCACTTCTGTTTTTTGTTTTTTTTAAATATGTTTCTCTAAGTGATTAGGTGGGGCTCACGATTCAAGTTGTTACCAATGCTAGGGTGAATAGAGTGATTGAGATACAAAAAAAAAAAAAAAAAAAAAGAGACCAGACCATTAGACCAACTGGAATAAATTCAATAAAGTCGACCACTGGAACCCTTGTATATGCCAGTTGTGTTGACCTAGAGTTAGGATTATCGACCACTGGTACCCTTGTATATGCCAGTGTGTTGATATTAGTCAGACCGGTATCTCAGTCCATTAGGATAGGTTCATTTTGGCAGGCCTTCAGACAGATATGAGAAACACCGTTCACCTAGTAAACATCAAAACCATCTATGTTTTTCTATATCCATCTTCTTATCTATCCATGTGATTGTTTTGACTCCGGTTTGATGCGACTATCTGAGTAGAGCTCTGTCACTTTATGAATTTTAGTATGCTTGAGTGCAAACTCGTGTACAACAATTGGAATTTCGCATCAGGGTACTTCCTCCTGTAGTCAATAAGTATGCCAACCAAGGAGATTCTTTAGTGCCTTCCAAGGTTCTGTGTAGATAGCTAGGGTCTGGAGTATAAAGGTTTTGTGGGTATACCTCTGGTAAGCCCTCCGGAGACAACACTCCGCCACTAGAGACACCTAGGGGTTTAAAGGCTTATTGCATACGCCAAATGCAATCGACGATGCCTGCGACAGTGAGTTAGGATTTTATTTCTATTATTTTTGCTCTAGGACTAGCAAATAATAGGTTTGGGGGTATTTGATAGACACATTTTTTGTGTCCGATTTGTCTCGATTCTATATATTGTTAGGGCTCATTTTTGTACTTATTATGCTGTTTTATTTATTTGTAGGTATTTTTGGCCGATAAACATTTTTGGAAAAAATTGGCTCGAAAAGTTGTTGGAAAGCACCCGGAGGACACTTGCTATTCGGACCCCCGGTTTGGATAAGGGGCACCCCCAGGACACCCCTTAAGGAAGTTGCTAAATCACCCCTACTCTGGATAGCCCCCCCTTTCTTCACAAATTCAAATTTCAATAAACCAGCATGCATGCAGATTAGGGTTCGCACTCTTGGGAAGATTTAAGGAGATTCAATCTCGGATTTTTGTTGTGCTGGACTTCCTAGAGCATAACAGGGTCGGTATATGTGATTAAATCGAATGAATTGGGTTAGATCGACCGGGAGAAGGAAACAGAGGTGTTGTGGTCACGGGTTGCTATTGGAGTATTTTTCGACAATTCATGGAGATTAAAGGCTAGAAAAGCTTCCCTAATATTCGTAGTTATCTAGAGTTTGGAAGTATTGGGAGAGGTCAAAATAAGCGTGAAGAGATTTTGGTAGAAAGAAAACTCTGAAACTTGTTGTGGAGATAAACCAAGATTTTGGGGGAGATTTAATCGAGCTGTGGCCTTTAAAAGGAGAGGGGATAAGTCATATAAGAGTACGAAACCTTAGGAGAAGTTTAGAGGAGAATAGAGAGCTCCAAAGATCGAGTTACAGGAAAAATACAATATTCTGCTGCTGTTGCTGAAGAGGAAGAACACGAAGAACATATTACACCCAATAACAGTCGTTATATTACTACAACAGATCACTATCGTTGTTTAACAATCTTAAAATCCTGTAACAGTGACGTTTGTAACACACTTACGGCGTTGCAAATCTCTGTGTTATTACCTTCTCTTCTTTTTAATCATATTTTGAGCCATAATCAATTATTTTGAGATCATGATTAATATGAGGAGCTAAACCC
Organism: Papaver somniferum; assembly: GCF_003573695.1. NCBI lineage: Eukaryota > Viridiplantae > Streptophyta > Magnoliopsida > Ranunculales > Papaveraceae > Papaver > Papaver somniferum. Next base: position 27,901,841 of record NC_039368.1, read on the forward strand.
CATTGCTGAGGCGATAGAGGAAGCTATTTTTCCAACAAAAAGCGGTACAATCTACTGTATTTAATTTATTGCAATTATTATTATGATTATTTGCCTTGAACTATTATTGAATATGATTTTTTGAGTGATTGTGATCTATTTTGATGGAGTATGCTTAGTTTATAGACTCTTGATGCTTCATACTTGGTATTTAGAGTTATTACTTTTGAAAATCTATTAGTTGCAATATTTTAGAATCAAATTAAACGAGAAAATTGCATGAATATAAATATTTGGACCAAATCACTTTGAACTTGGAAAATAGTGGAATCTTAGCCTCAGTGTTCTTTTAATATTGTTATCAACTTTGTCAGTGTTTGTTATAATTATTAGTGATTTTTCTATTTAGTTTTGAATTTAAGTCTAAAGTAATCCTTCACAAGTTCGAGAATCGAATCACTTTTTACCACTATCTACAAATTTCATCACCAACCCTCCCTCGCTTATTGGTTTGGTTAATTTGTCACTACGTAAAGTATGAAGTTTTCTAACTGAGGAGCCATGCCCCCAAAGAAGTTTCTGTTGATCCGGTTTATTTGTTGGTGCACATGTGCAGGGAAAAGTTGGGTTTGCATAAGATGGTTTGCGGTTGGTGTGAGAGAAGTTTTGATGAGAACTAACCTTCCGGCAGGTGTTAGGAATTTGGTCATCCATCCTTTCGCTTTTCGTGCTAGCCGTTGGAGGAGGGGTTCAAAGATGTGACGAGAAGCTCTTCCCATCTTGAATTGGACTCCCAGATAAATAGGGGGTTCCGATGTGGTTGGCATTCCAAAAAGTTGCTGAAGATTGTCTATTTTATGTTGCTCCAATCTTGGATGATGAATTATTATTGATTTTGAGGTATTAATCACCTGCCCTGCTGATGAACTGTAGGATTGTAGCAGACTCTTTAGATGATTGCAACTTTCCGTAGAAGCTTTAAACGTAATGGGGAGGTCGTCTGCATACATCAGATGCAGAATTGGCAGAGACTTTTGAGATATGCGTAGTCCCCCCATGTTTTTGCTGATTTCTAGGTTCCCAAGGTTGGTGGAGAGAATTTCCGCACAAATTATGGAAACATAGGATGAGAGCGGGTCTCCCTGTCTAATGCCTCTTGTCGGAGAAATATATCTGTGGGGTGTGTCGTTGATGTTGATTGAGTATGTGACTCTGGTAACATTATGTACTCCACAAATATTGCTGGGATCCGAGTCTGGTGAGCGCCATTTTGATGAAGCCCCAGTCTAAACTATCATAAGCCTTCTGAATATCTAATTTTAATGCAATTTTTGGATCCTTTGTGCGGGTGGAGGTTCTGATATGGTGAAATAATTCTCCCGCTATTGAAATCTTATCGTGTACCGATCTTTGGGGAACAAAAGCACTCTGATAGGGGCTTATCAAAAAAGGGAGCAGCGGTCAAATTCGATTGACTAAAATTTTGGCAATGATCTTATATGTGACGTTATAAAGTCCTATAGGTTTGAATTGTGATGGTTTTGTAGGATGTTCTATTTTGGGGATTAAAGTAATATTGGTATGGTTCATGAGTGGGTGAATTGAAAAAGCTGCGGACCATAGCAATCAACTGTGTATGTGTAGTATCCCAAAAGGTTCTGAAGAACTTACTAGTATAACCATCAGGTCCAGGGGAAATTTCCGAATTTATAGAGAAGAGTGCTTGTTTGATTTCCGCTTCGGTTACTTCTGCAGTGAGAGAATCGCATTGCCTAGTTGTCAGTCTGGGATTGATTTCCGCAAAGAGGTCATCATCGATCGTTGTGCTGGGAGATGTATATAGGTCGGTGTAGTGGTTTAGCAGGAGTCTTATCACATCATCTTTGTTGTTAATCCAGTTATCTTGTGAGTCTCGTAGTTGTTGGATGTTGTTGTGACTCCGATGAATGGTTTCTCTGGTGTGGAAGAAAGTTGTGTTGTTGTCGCCTGATTATAACCATTGAATTATGGATCTTTGCTGCCAATAAGTTGCATGATATTGGATAAGGGTTGTGTGGTGATTCCTGAGTTGATTTTCTTGTTCCAACCAGTATTCAAGCTCATTGCCCTGACTAATTGCGCATTGGTTTCGCGCAGATTTTATTTGGGTTGTTGATTTTTTAATCGTTGTGGGGAAGTGGCTAGATGTCTGCTTATTCCAATCCAAAAGAGTTTGACGGCTTTGATAAGCTTTAGTTGAAGGTCAAGAGAAGGCTCTGTATCATGTTGTTGGATCCATGCGGCTTCTACCACTTGTCTGAGTTGAGGGTGAGTTAGCCATAGATGCTCAAATTTATAGCCATAGATGCCACTTGAACGTTAATGTTGTTATTCCACATTAGGCATAATCCTCCTCTTCTTCCGATTTTAGGAACGGTATAGTGGCGTTGGAATTGTAGCATTTGTGCAAGGCCCATCATATGATTTCCGTTTGCTAGAGTTTCAGAGAGAAACAAGATATTGTTGTATTTTAATTTTAAGATATTATTAATATAAAACTAGTGCATCTTTCATTAAAAGTTTAGAATTTTAATTTACATCAGTGTCTCTTTCATTCATCTAGATAATGCCATAACTTACAATAAATACTTTAAAAGTAAAAATTTGGGACAATGTTCTTCATCTTGTTTATCTTCTTCATTTCACCAAACTTACAATCAATGCGCTCATGAACGGAGTTTCCTTTGTTTATATTCTTCTTTGTCTTCAAATTTTCCTTCCCTTGAACGTTTCTTTTACTTTTCTTAGTTGGAATTTGGTTGATATCCAAAACTTGTAGACTTCTTTGGTTTTTACCTATTTCTTTATAACCTTCACATATCTTACTAACGACGGCTTCAAGCACCACTCCAGGAAAATCAAGTTGGGTATCCAAGTCAAGTTGGGATTCAAACTTTGCCATTTTGAAAAATAAGATAGATAAAGATAGAATTTTTTTGTGTAAAAAATTCAGTGTAATTTTTGAATGTGAATGTCACATTTTTATAGCGGTGGATAAAGAGCCGTTGGAGGTTTAAAACCAACCGAAGTCTCGACCGCTAGCGGTGCAGTCTCCACCGTTCGGTTGAGACTCGATCGCTTAACGTTTTTACCATAGTAGCGCGGCCAGTTTTCCAGGCCATCTGGCATGACAAATGGGTGGGTTAGCCAACCCCCATAGAATTCGTCCTTAACCGTATATGGATGTAATCCACAAATGGTATGCGTTACAAAATCTCATGTAGTGCAAATTTACTAGGCGATAAAATGGGGATTTTGCCTAACTATCATGTAATGCAAATTTACTATGTGATCAAAGGGGGATTTTTCCTCAATCGTTGAGTGTGTCCCCTGGAGCATCCAAAATCATGACAAATACCAAGAGTAAACCTTGATCCTCCATAAGTAAAAAAACCGTGAGGAGAGAGAAATTGTGAAGTGGTTGGTGGTGGATTTTTGTCGGTTTATTTTATTTTACTTTTTTGTTATCAGTGTCTGTCTCCTCCGTCGAGTGGTATGGAGGCTACTTCTCCACCACTCTTTTCGCCGCTACCATCCATCTCTCAGGGGTAGTTGGCTCATGATTGAGAAATATTCATGGATCTACTAGTTCATCAGAACCTGTGGTGGTTAATGCGAATCCTCTGGTTGATTCACGTCCTTTGATTCAATCGACTTCTGTGAAATCATGGTCTTCTACTTTGTTTTCGGCGAAGAAAAATGTCTCTCAAGCTGATGTTATGAAGTTTGTACCTACTGGATTGGTTAATGGAGAAAAAGTTGTTGTTGTTCAGGGTGCAGATCTTGATTCTAAAATCAACAGATTGAAAACTTGGTTGTTGGTGTGTTTGTTGGGAAAAAATTGTCATATACCATGGTTAAAAGAGTTGTAGAACGTGCTTGGAAGCTTAAAGGTAATTTTATGCTCACTATTCATGGTGAATCTGCGTTTATTTTTTATTTTGTGGATGATGAGGATAGATCTACTGCTCTTGAGCATGGATATTTATATATTTCAAACCAATTGTTCCTAGTGCAACCTTGGCATCCAGATATTGAAAGTGAAATTGCTGAATTGAAATCGGTTCCGATTTGGATAAATCTTAGAAAAGTTCCTTTGCATTTCTGGGATTCAGATGGATTGAGTAGTATTGCTAGTTATTTGGGAAGGCCTGTTAGGATGGATAATCAAACTTTGAATAGATCTAGAATAAGTTATGCTCGTGTTTGTGTTGAAGTTGATGTTATGTTTGATTACCAAGCCTCTATTCCGGTAGTGGTTGATGATAGTAAGAGATTTAATGTGTATGTTGAGTATTCATGGAAACCCCCTAAGTGTATGCATTGTCATGTGTTTGGTCATAATCGTAATGGTTGTTCTAAGCTCAAAATGGAGAAGGCTGCAGCTGTTATAGCTGCAATAGATAAGAAGAAGCAACAAGTTAAGGAAGTGTGGGTGGTTAATATAAACAAACTAAAGTTTCTAAAAGATCTAGATACCCCAATATAGAGGATGAGGTGGAGGTTACTGATATTACTGATTCATATTCTATTTCTAATATGAATGATGATGAGAATCATGTCCCAATTGAGAATTTAGAGAAGAATGTTTCTTTACAAACTAGTAATATGTTTGAGGTTTTTAACTCCAACAGAGATTTGATGGATATCACAAAAAAAATACAATGGAACTGAAGGTGGTGTTAATGTCCCAATTCACTATAGTTTTAACGACAATGGTGATCCCCTTTCTAGCGTTTCAACTAAAGCTCAATTCAATAATAAGTCCTCTACTTCAATTGCTATTAATCAGGGATTGCAGATAAGATCTACTGACCCTAAAAAAGTCAGTAGAGTGAAGAAACCCCATATTCCTTCTCTTAAAGATGTTTAAAGTTGATGCTTGGAATATAAGAGAGTTGAATGATCCTCTTAAACAAGTGGAGATTGGTAGATTAACTAAAGATAATAAGTTGTCCATTTTGGGCATTCTGGAAACTCATGTCCAGATTAATAATAACAATAATAATAATATAGTTAGTATTAGAAATAAGGTCCAAGTTGGTTGGCATTTCTTAGATAATTATATGATTTAGGGAGGATATAGGTCGGATGGAATCCTACTGAAGTCTTTATTACTGCTCTGCATACTTTTTCTCAAGCTATATTTCTTGATGTCTCTACTTCTAAGGGTATTAACTTTGTTTTAACCTTTGTTTATGCTTCCAATGATCATAGGCAGAGACTTATTCTTTGGAGTGAACTTTCAGTTTTTGCTAGCTTTAATAATATACCTTGGATGCTGATGGGTGATTTTAATTATATTATTTATGCTCATAAAAAGGTTGGAGGGGATGCGGTTAATTCTAGTTAAATGACAAATATTCAAAATTGTGTTAATGATACTAGTTTGTCTGATCTTCACTATTCTGGTTGTCTTTTCACTTGGTGGAATCAACAACAAGGTCATCAGAGAATTGCTTCTAAGCTTGATAAAGTTCTTGTCAACTTGGAATGGATTAACCAATTTGAGGACTCTAAAGCTGAATTCTTAACTTAGGGTGCTCTGATCATTCTACAGGTATTACTATGATTTTTGAGAAAATAAAACATGGTCCTCCTTCTTTTAGATTTTATAACTTTATTGTCGAGGAACATGATTTTCTTGAGTTAGTTAAAAATAGTTGGCAGCATAAAGTTCAGGGTAACCTTATGTTTGCCTTAGTTACTAGATTGAGAAGACTTGAGCAGTTACGTATAAAGTGGAAGAAATAAAATTTCAATACACATCTGCTAAAGTTGTTAAAGTTTTAGAAGCTAAGAAGGAAATGCAGAATGCTCACTTTCAAGTTCAGAATTTTCCTTTATGTCCCCAGCTTGCTAGAAGTGAGATAGCAGCTGTGCAAAAGTATGCTACTCTAGTAAATATGAGGAGTCTATGCTGAAATAGAAGTTTAGAGTGCAGTGGTTGGATCTTGGGGATTCTAATTCTTTTTTCATCTTTAATTCAGTCAAGGAAAGAAGATCTACAATTAATATTTTGACTTTAACTTCTTTTTCTGGTGATGTTCTTGAGGAGGATGAACAAATTTCCAGAGAGTGTACTGATTTTTATTCTGAGCTATTTGATGAGCAGGACTCTAAATCCTGTAATGTTGATTTGATTGATAAGTTGCAGTTCAATTCTCTGGTTTCTGATTCTGTCGCTGAAAACCTTATTAGAGATGTTAGTAGAGATGAAATTGTTATTGCTCTTTCCTCTATTAGTTCAAGTAAAGCTCCAGGTCCAGATGGATTTTCCAGTCATTTCTTTAAATATTGTTGGACTATCATTTGAGATGATTTTGTGGCTGCCATTCATAATTTTTTCAGAAAATCTAGAATTCTAAAGGATATTAATAGTATATTTTTTAGCTATGCTTGATGTGACTATTAATTTTCCCATACTCTACGTAATGTATACAACTCAGAGAATCTGGTACTAAGTGGTAACGATGTCTCAATTGAACTGATAATGCTAAGTAACAAAAGGTACTCAAGATAACACTAATAACGAAGAACTCAAATGTAACGTAAATGCTATTAAGTTATCACGAGACACAAGAGATTACATGGTTCGACTTTCGTCTACGTCCACGGGGTAATGAGTGATTGTTTGTATTAAGTTCAGGTTGTTACAAAGATCTTAAATGCTTCCCAAAGTAATAGGGATAACTCAAGTTATAGTAAATACTTAAGTTCTAAACATTAAAGAGGTATAAGCTTAAGACTATATCTTCTCTCCTAGGTATTGAATGCCTTTCTTTGTCGGTGAAGCTTGGTATTTATAGCCCCTTCTGCTCCAGATATATCTTTACTGTCTTTGGGTCCATTGTATCCTGATATATCTTATGTACCAATGGTACCTTCGTTCACCGCCTCCAGTCGGACTCTGCCACCTCAGCTGACCCACGTTCCTTTGGGAACTACCCAGCCTCAGTACAGATTGTACCTTCGTTCACCACGAGCCTTCGCCATTCAGATTGTGCCATATCACCTCTCTCCGCGTGCCTTGGTGAAGCATGTAGATAAGAGCTCGCTGCATTAAATACTAATTGGATATGTCGGCTACCTTTGTCCCTTCGCCAGCTACCATCTCCATAGACTAGGGTTACTTTACCATATAAGCCGTCGAGGTATGCTTCCTCGAGATGGGATAAAGTGGATCCAAAAGGGATCTTCTGCTCCTCAGGCTCCTGTGTATCGAGGGGGTACAAGTTATCTTGTATGCGACTAGGCCTGCACATCGGCCGGTCGGCCCGGGTTTTTGGCGATATCGACCACCGAGACGACCAGGTGCCAGTTCTCAAATTTGAAATCGTGGCCGAGCCGACCATCACTCGGTTCGGTTTTAAACTGATTCGAGTCGGCTCAGTTCGGTACCGATCTTAACTGTGTCAGAAGTGTAATAATTGTTCTTGCAGTTTTAGACTTAGTGTTTTACAAAATACAAGGCATTTTCCTACAAATCCTGCTATTTTTCCCTGTTATTCCCTGCCGCACCCATGCATACTAACATAACAACATAAGCATAATTAACATAAGTTCTTTAAAAAAACAACAACAAAGTTACTGATTTTTGAATCTGACATAAACTGATAAAGATTGTTCAAAGTTACAGAAACTAGCCAACTACTTAAGTTCTTCAAGACTTTAACTAACATAAGTACATAACATAACCGAAGTAAAATATTGAGATGTTCAAAGATTAACATAAAGTGTTAAAACCAACACTTCCATAGTTCCTTTCCATGTCTGCATCAAGATATGAACTTCAACAATCATTAATCAAGCATCATTGGATCATCAAACTCCTCTGGTACTGGATAAGCACCCAATATTGTTGCAACAAGCAATACTTTAAGTTAATAACAACTTCGAACTGACAAGTAAAGAAACAAAGAGAAAAAAAAAGAAGCAACAGATTACAATGTTACATTACCTTCCTCAATGCTTGAGCAATCATCTGGTATATACTCCGATATAAGATCAAGAACAATAGGATTTTCTAGCCAGCTTTGTGTGTATAGCAATGCTTCAAATGTCCTAGGAGATAAAGATCTTCTCCATGCACTAATCACACGTTTTCCAGTACTGAATGCTTATTCATAAGCAACAGAAGACACCGGCATGGCTAGTATATCCTTCGCCACCAAGCCAAAATTTCAAAATCAGTTCCACCTTCTTCTTCGTCAAATTCCTATAACAAATACTCCTCCAACTTATTTAATTCTTCAACACCAAATTGGTTCCTTTTATGCCTTTTATTCCTTGAGTCAAGCATGGCCTCAATGCTTTGTTCTTGCGCAACAACTGGAGCTTGAACTACAGCAACTCCACTAGTTGAACTTTCACCAACAACTGCATACGAAGACTTATACTCTTCAAAGAGTCTGACCATATCTTCTTTAACCTTTTTCATAACTCTATCAACTGTGTCCTGATTTTTCTCGTACAAACACTCAAGAGTAAATTCCAACCGCTTCTCTTTCTCTCGTGGATCCAACAATTGTGCAAAGAATAAAGCAGAATTTATATCTTCATAAGCACCCCAATACTTATTATATTTAGCAAACATAATTTCAACCATATTTCTAACAAAAGAGTCAGCCACAATATCTCTAAACTGAACCAACTGTTCATGGATGAATAACTGAAAGTTAACTCTTCCATGGAATTAGCTAGCACAAGAAGATCATCATGACTAGGTAAAGCAACAGACTCAAGTTCTTCAAAAATGTACTTGTTCCTATAGTCTCTATCATACTTTTCTAACCTTTTGAAAGCTCTTTCATATTTTTCAGCAGCCTCTAACATCAAATATGTGCTATTCCATCTGTCTTGACGTCTAATATCATTCATGTCTTGCAATCAATCTTCTCTACTGCACAACAATGCTTAAACTTATCCCATCTAGCAGGAGAACTAGTAACATACTTGACAACTAACCTGATCCTTGCGATCGACTTGTTATAAAGTCTCACTACATCTTTTATAACCAAAGCAAGAACATGGGCAGCACAACTTACCTATTATAAGAATGAAAAAATAAGAAATATTAGCAATTGCAATTTGCAGGATCGTTGAATACTTGAATTAGCAATGAAATCATTTAAATTTAAACTACAACAAAAAAGAAATCTTATGTGCAAGTATTCAGTCCTTTCAACTGCTCCTTTCCAACCAATCATAGTTTCCTTTAAATAGTCGATCACAAGTGTATTAGCACTTACATTATCCAGAGTGACACCAAACACATCTTCAAGTCCCCAATCTAACAAGCACTTCTCCACATCTTACCTATTGCAGTACCTGTATGACCTTTCACTTGGCAAAATAAAATTATTCTCTTTTGCAACTTCCAATTCTGATCAACATAGTGAACTGTGACACACATACAATTAATATTATTAGATGAAGTCCATGTATCGGTGGTCAAAGAAACCCTCTTTTTGGATGCCTTAAAATAATCTTTAATTTTTTATTTTCTCATCCCTATATATTATCCAAAGATCCCTATAAATAGTCATGTGGCTGGGGACTTTGAATCTAGGTTCCAACATCTGACTATAAGCCATAAACCCTTAATTTTCTACCTTGCTAAATGGCAACTCAACTTTGATTATAAATTCAACTAAAGCCCTTCTACACCCTTCAGGATTATAAATAGAAGCAACTAAGTTACCATCCTGACCTGGTTTGGGGGGAGGAAACAACAAACTTTTCTGTCCTTTCTTCTTCTTATTTGGGTTCCTACGGCATCTATCCAAATGACCCCACAATCCAGAAGTTCCATTTCTTCTCGTGTTAGCAGCAAAGGTGCGTAAATAATGATGATATTTAGCTTTCTCTTCACTTACCCTTGTGAATTGTAACCATACCTCAGATGTAACTTTAGACTTCTCTTTGTTTCCATCATATGCTATAATTGTAACTTCATTTGGAGATATATATTGAGCTCCAACTCCAGGTGTAGATTGAGCTCTAGCTATAGATTGACTAGGTATATTAGATGATCCAACTCCAGTTTGAGGTGTATGTGCGTCTTGACTAGGTTCTTCCATGGTTCCTGTTACAAATAAAAAGCACAATTAAAAACAAAATTGATGAATACAAAAAGGGTATTCAATAAAAACATCTCTAATTCAGTAATTCGTGTTCATAAACATGGAATCGATAATCAAAATGTATTACCAACAAAAAATCAAAACAAAAAAAAATCAAGAAACCCTAATATTTATAAACCTGGGGTTTCATTCAAAACCCCAAATCTGATTTATGTATAACAACTAACAAGTTACAAGCTATGTAGACTTAGGGTTTCATTTCAAACCCCAAATCTGATTTATGTATAACAACTAACAAATTATATAAACCTAGGGTTTCATTAAAACCCCAAATCAAACTGTAATTGATATCATATGATCAATTGGCTCCAACAAGTAACAAATAACAATCAAAAAAAGAAAAGAAACAAACATCAAATCAAACACTCACAACAATCAACACATATATGAAGAAGACAAGGAAAAGAAAAAGAAAACAAGGAAAATAATTAGATTCTTTGACTTACAGTTGCTGTGTTCGTCGGTAACTTGGTGGTGTAAGATCATGAATGATGAATCATGAGTGAGAGTGAGAATACTGAGAAGAAGAAGAGAAACAGCCGCTAGAGAAAGTGAGAAACTGAGAGGGAAATGAAACTGAAAAAGAAAAGAAAAATGAAGTTTTGTTGTTAGGGTTAGTAGAATGGAGGGTTAGGATGAGGGAGGTATAGAAATTGAAGGCTAGGATTGCTTCAGTTGTAATTGGCTCGGCTCGGCCGGCTTCTTTACTCATAAGTCATACCGTGCACCGAGTTGAGGGATAGCCGATTACGTATTTAGATACCGTCACCGACCGTGGGGCAATCGGTACGGCGCGGTTTCGACACGGTATCTCGGCACCGCCGGTTTCCTGTGCAGGTCTATACGCGACCACTAAAAACGTGACACGTGCTCCACAGAATATTGGTATTCACAGTTTGCCCATTTTCTTTCATATTCTACCGTTTGGTAAGATTGGAAGAAAAAACTTCCATAAGCGCCATTTTTTGCACATACGGTGGGTGGTCCCATGTGTCCTTTCATGCAATAACTTCCCCTTGAATTTCGGGACAACCAAATTTTTAGATTCTTCGGCCTCCTATAAGAAGAAGTTTAAGGAGTGATATTCATTATCTTCCTTTTTCTTCTACTACTATCGCTCTCTGTCTCTTTCACAGAGATTTCTTCTTCTTTTCTCTTTCATCTGTTGGTCTTCTCTTCAATTCCAAAAGGCTCTTCGTTCGATCTTCATCAGCAGGTTAGTAAACATTTGTTGTTGGTCTACTATAGCTTTGTATATTACCATGCTTGGTTCGAACTTTTTCTCCTTTTGATTGTCGATATTGTTGTGGTGCTATAATTTTGATCTCCATTTCGCGTTTCCACCATGATTATGCCATGATTGTTCTCCGTCTGCAATTTTGATCATGAGGGTTAATTGTTCTCCCCTGTTTTTTATGGTGTGATTTAGTAGTTTCCTTCTTGCTTCCTTAGGTTGGTTTAGTTAAACGCATGCCCAAAGTACATTGTTTTTACCCCAACTGAGTTTTTGAGTTGGCTACAAATTTTGTCCGCCATTGTTGATGGACTGTTTTTCCTGCTGGTGTTAGGAAATATGAGGCTTTCGAAGAAACCTGCGCGTAAAGATCCGAGGCATAAATCCTCTATTGAGCCTCCTCCGCATATGGATCATTCTGATGCTACACCTTATCCTCCTCCTGAGGGTACTGAGGTACCTGAGGTAGATGAGGATACTGAGGCACCTGGGGTAGAAATAGTTGCTACTGAGAATCTTCCTCCACCTCCACCGCATTATGAGTTGCATAGGTTACAATTGCTTGACAAGGATAGCTATTCCGGTTGGTTCCTTGCTGAGATTTCTAAGTTCTTTTGTCTGCACAATTTTGAGATCTCCTTTGTCGATGCCTCTGATTTTCTTACTGAGTCTCTGATTCAGAGCTTTCCTTATGATGGAAATAACCTTTTGATCAGCGTAGGCCAATTGGCCGCAGGTTTGCTCCTACCTTTGTATAGTATGAAGGATCCATTCTACTACGATGTTTTGTCCACCAGAGATGACCTTGTGAACAAGACCCAGGTCCGAGGGGTGATGCAGTACACCGGTAATTATTGACGTGCCCTTCGTGAATGTTGGTATCACAACAAGGGTAAGACTACTCTGGAATCTTATGACCCTTTTGCTCCTGGGAGGTCTAAGAAGGAGGATTACACCCTTGCCAACTTCAATGCTACATACGTTGATGCCATTCATAAAAGCAATATTCTTTCTTGGTGTGTTGGTCCACGTCGCATTCATGTTTCTGCCAAGCAGATTAGGGAAGGAAATAACATTCGTTTATTGGAGGAGATTGATAAGACTAGGTTGATTGTTATCCCTTACTCCGCTAAACTTTTCTTGCTGAAGTATGATCGTATTCGTCTTGATCATGATAATCATTGGGCACGTACTCCTCTTCGTGTGGTTGGTCCTTGGGTCCCGATTTACTACTGCAGATCCCAAAGTTCCTCGTACAACTTCGTTTTTACATTCTAAGTATGATGGGTATCAGCCTTGGGTTTTTAACCCTGCCGCTTATGATGAGGTAAAGCTTCATTGGAATTACTTCAGTTTCTCCGTCTTTATTGTTTAGCCTTCTGTTAATTGTTTTAATGCTTCTCTTTTGGTAGCCTGCCCCTGCTTCTTCTGCTGGGACTGCTCCTGGTTCTGCTGGTAACTCTGTAGCTACTCAGACAAGGAAAAGGAGGGCTTCGATTGAAGCAACTAGGTCTACACCTGCGGAGGTAAGGATTATAACCCTACCTTAGTGTTTGTAGATACCTTAGTATTTTGCCCTGATCCTTAGCTTACGCATGCGTTCTTGTATGGTCTTCCAAGAAGAAAGGCAAGTTGAAAGTTGTGATCGATGTTGAAGAATCTCATGAGGATCCCAAGGTTTCTGAAGAGAAACACGATGATGAGGACATTGAGGATGTTGAGGATACTGCCCTTAGTCCTCATTTAAAGGATATTGAGGAAGATTTCTCAAAAGAGGATCCTAGTCCCATTCGTGGTGGTCCTGTTGAAGGTGATAATCTTCAGGTTGACGGTGGCTCTTTGCCGATGAGCCAAGTGAATCCTCACGTAGCTGAGTCCCCTGCTCTTTTATTGAAGATGCCTGCATTTCTGCCCCGAGTGATATGCAACTTGTTGCTTCGGCTATCACTAGTGTTATGATGTTGTCTTCTAAGGGAACTCCGTCTTCTCCTACCACTTCACATCATTCAAGTGGTTCGTTGGTGAAGGGTGCAGTTCTAGTAGTAAGGGTCAGTAGTTCGGATTCTCAGCCGAAGAAGAAGGTTGTGATTTCTCTTGGAAAGTGCTCAGTCTGTTTCTACTGCCCCTGTCAGCAAGGTTGTTGGGCCACCGCCTTCATCACCTGATTGGACCGTCCTGGGTAATCTTCCTTCTGCCGGTGACATGGATTTGGGTAGTTCTTCTAGCCAGGTATTTGCATCTGTTCCAAACTCTTCCACTATGCCATCCCTTCGTCGTGGTGAGGATCAAGTATTGGTACCTCATGCTCGCTCTCAAGCGACTGGTGGGGTTTTTACTGATCTTGGGAAAGGTAAGTTACCTGAGAATTTGAGCATTGGTAGTTATGACAATGCCATCCTTGAAGCATACTGCGGGATTCTAAGGGCCCCTTTTCTGATGAGGTTGATCGTCACCAGTTGAATGATTCTTAGGAGATTGCTTCTAAGCCGGGTACTCTGACGACTCAGTATCGAGTGGCTAAGGACTTATTCTTTGATCATGACTTCCTTCATTCTAGCCATAGCTTTGGTGAAATCCGCAGGGGTAGCATAAAAGAGATGGAGACTTTCATGGATACATATGCTGACTTCCTTCCTCGTCTTTTCTTGTTCTCGGTAAACGACTTTTCTTTCCCCTTTTGCGCATTGCTTTGAACCTCCGTTTGTTCTTATACTCCGTTGTTTGCATCTTTGCAAACAGATCAATTTTGGCTGCACCTTATTCAAGTTCTATAGGGCTAAGTGTACTCACTTGAGTGCTCTTTTGGAGCGCGCTCGCCAAGATTATGCAATCGTTAGTGCACATCAATCTTCTTTATCTGATGACACTTCTTCTGCTAAGATATCTTTGTTGGAGAACGAGTTGAGAAAGACTCAAAGGTCCTTAGAAGCTTGTATGCTAGCTCTTAAGAAAGCCAATGATGTTACAAAGGTTGTTGAAGAGGGACGCAAAGCGGCTGATTCTGCTTTAGCTTCTGAATCCTCCAAAGTTATAGGCTCGCTCTTTTTCCCTTTTAGATTTGTTTTCATTTTTTCCTGGTAGCATGGTACTGAGAGTACCTACGCCTGCCAGTTGGTAGCTCTGGTGAGCTTAGATACCTTCGGGAGAAAGTAGCCAAGTTGACCTCTGATGTCTGGTATTATCAGAAGAAGTTTGATAGGTAAATGAACGTGACCGTCCATAGCGAGGCCCAAATATCCCTTGAGTCTGCTCATAACTCAGACCTTGTAAAGAAAATGGCTCTTCTTTGTATAGAGTGTGACGAGACCCTTAGGTGGAAAGATAATTTCATAATAAAGCAAAGGAGGAAATTGCCTTAGTTGAAAAATGTCTCTCAGCTCAAGAGATTATCCGCAAAAAGTATCATGCAGATTTTGAAGATTCCTTCGCTTCCTTAGCTAAGGTTACTGCCGAACGCAATGTGTTATTCTCTTAGGTTCGTTCCCTTAAGGAAAAACTTAGTGAGGTTTCTTCAGTATCCACATCCACATCTTATGCATCCATGGTCAAAATATTTGAAGAGTTAGAGGATGTATACCGAGTTTTATCCTCCGAGAATGCTTAACTCCAGATAAATGTTGAAGATCTCCGGACCGAACGTGATACCTTAGATGAGGATCTTAACGCTGCTGATGAAGATCTTTCCGAAGCCCAACATAGTTTAGAGGATTCCCTTAGCCATGCTGGAGGTAGCCTCCGTTGTGCCTTATATCGTTGTCTTTTTGTTTCTTACTCATACTTCGTATGCCCCCAGGTATTTAGTAACAACTTGTTGGCATGAATGTCAAGGTCAGTCACCTTGAGAGCCAAGTATCTTCGTTTAAGATAACCCGTCAATTTGATACCGCTTCAAAGTTCAAGGCTGAGGCGCTCCAGCAAGCCAACGACCAGCTAAGCGCTCAGATGATGGAGCTTCATCAGAAATCAACTTCTGATTTGGAGGCTCATGCTTCTCGGATGAAGGTGGAATTCGAGTATTCGGATATTGATCATATCAATAACGCCTTTGCTGAAGCTGAATGCCAAGCTGATAGAGTTGTCTTTGATCGTCTCCCTTATCCTTAATTTTGTTGTTTGAACTTTGTTTAAATAAACTTCTTCTCGTTGTTCATGTCCTCAGCTGAGGTGTCTTCTTTAGCTGAGATGTCTCCGTTCTTTTAAACAATGTCTTATGGTTGCTTGAACCTTTTTTGCCATCCTCCATATAACTTTTTAAGAAACGTTAGAAATAGTTTAGTAAACTTATCATTTCACCTATATTTTTGCATGAATTTTTCGTTTAGACGTAATGTGTCTAACCGTTCGCACAATCAAGTCATCACAAGGTGCTAAGGTATGTTTAACCTTTGGTGGAACATTCAACATCCTACCAGGATATCCTTTGGCCAGAAGGTACCATGGTGGCGAGGGTCCCTACATGGGAAATAATTTTCCTGTAACCCTACGCGTTCAGCGCGAAGGCTGCTTTATTTCAACAGGTTATCTCTATAGGGGATATCTTTTTTTTTTCTCATGTCTCACGGAAGTAGCCATCGCCCCGAGGATCCGAGATTGACATATGCGCAATTATGCCTTTCCTTGCCTCATCGCCACTCCTGACGGTGGGTGTTTATTTTAACCCAATATGTATCAATTAAAAGTGTCTTTAGTAATTAAAGCTTCTTTCATTGATTAGTAAGGTTTATAATACCTTCTTTTCAGGGATAGAAATGGTGGGCTACCGCCCATACCTTTCTTCTCCTGATTAATCACCATTCTCTTACGGGTAGTACTTTTTTAGGTACATCACATTCCAAGGGTGCTGTAGCACTTCTTCTTTTACGGTTCTTAGGTAGTAAGATCCTTTCCCGGCGATGTCGTGTATGATGTAGGGTCCGTCCCATGTCGGAGCTAGTTTTCCCCACTCTTTCTTCCTTTGATATGGTGGTATCTGGTGTAATACTCCTCAACCACGAAATTCCATGGGATGACCTTTTTGTTGTATTCCCGAGCTAGCCTTCGTTGATAATTCACCATCTTTTGTAGGGCTACCTCCCTTCTTTCCTCAAGGTCGTCCAGTTTTTATAACATCAAGTATGTTGTTAGATTTTTCTCCCAAGCCTCCATCTTTGTTGTTGGAAGTATAACCTCCATTGGGATGGCTGCTTCGGCTCCGTAGGTTAGAAAAAATGGAGTTTCTCCCATAGCTGACCTTCTTGTTGTTCGATAAGACCATATGACGTTGTGTAGATGTTCACACCACCTCTTTTTGTGCACGCCAAGCTTCTTTTTTAAGTTCATTGCTATGGTCTTGTTAGTTTCCTCCGCTTGCCTATTGCTTTTAGGATAAATCGGAGTTGACTTGTTCTTTTGAATGTTGAAGGGTTAAACAACATGTCAATGTTCTTTCCTTGTAGTTGTTTGCCATTGTCTGAGACTATGGCAGCTGGTATTCCAAACCTGCATATGATTTTCTCAAACTAGAATTTGAATACACCGGTGTCTCTAATTATTGCCAAAGGCTTTGCCTCCACCCACTTAGTGATAGTCCGTAGCCACGATGAGGTATTTCTTAATGTTCCTTCTATCGAAGGTCCGACTATATCACCCCCCATTTGACGAACGGCCAAGGGCTGATAATCAAATTATGCTCCGTTGCAGGTGCTTTGATCTTCTTGGCTAAGCGTTGGTACCTTTCACATCGCTTAGCCATGTTCTTTGAATCCTCGTCCATGCTTAGCCAGCAGTATCCTTACATTTTGGCTTTAACTGCCAGTGATCTTCTTCCGCTGTGGTTGCCAGCATCTCCGCTATGTATATCATGGAGTATTCGTTTTCCTTCGGTTTGTGAGATGCATCACATTAGGGGTCCGAGAAATAACCTTCTATACAATACTCCGTCACGAAGGCTATACATGGCTGCCTTTGACATGAGTTTTCGAGCTTCTTTTATGTCGACTGGTAATGTACCTTTGTCAAGGTACCTGTGAATTGGAATTCTCCAATCATCTTCTTCCTCGTTTCCCTCGCCTTTTTCTGGCATGGTTTGATCTTCGTCTAACTCTTCCGTTTTTTCATCAGATTCCTTCATTTCCTTATTTGCTTCTTTCATGGCCCGAGTGTGGACGACTAATGCCTCTTTTGTGCCTCAGATTGGTCCTTCCGATTTGTACGGAGGTGGTTCTTTGATCATTTAGCATAGAGGATATAAATGCTAAGGCATCCACGTGTCTGTTGTCCTTCCGGCAGACATTATGAATACCACGTTGCTGATTTCGAATGCATATTCCTGAGCTAGCTTCAGATACGAAGATAGCACCAGATCCAAAGTTTGGTATTTGAGTTCAATTTGTCTGACCAACTGAAAGTCACTAGTCAACCCAACATTCCGTGCCAAGCGTATACCATGTATGACCGCCTCGTATTCTATGATGTTATTGGTATATTGTTTGAAAACTTGAATGCATAGATGAGTCGATCTCTCGTAGGGGTAGTAATTACAATCCCTATGCTTGCACCTTCTCCGTTGGAGGAGCCATCTACGAAAATTTACCTAGCAAAAAAAAAAAAAAACCATCTACGAAAATTTCCTACCTGCGTAGGTTTTGGGGTTCGAGCAAGTCCTCCGAGTATTCCTTATCTTCATCCATTCCTGGGATATAATCTACCCCCGCTTCGTCGCTAAGAGGTAAGTCTGCCAGAAAGTCTGCCAAAATCTATGATTTTTCATCCTTCCTTGTTTCGAAGATTATTTGGAATTGCTTGATCATGGCATTCCATTTTTCCACCCTTCCTATCTTCTCCGTGCTGTTGAGGATTTGACCTATTTGAGCCTTTGTGAAGACTCAGATGGTATGTGAGTCGAAATATATCCTTAGTTTATGTGTTGCCACTACTAAGGCATATATGAGTTGCTCCACCTTGGTGTAGTTACGCTCCGCTGAACTGAGTGTCTTGCTGATGTAATAGATTGGTTTTTCTTCTCGTCTTTGGACTCGTACCAATACTGCGCTTACAGCGTAGTTGGTTGCTGCTAAGTAAATATTGAGTACCTCACCTGGCTCCGGTTTTTGCAAGATTGGCACGGAGGCTAAGTACTGCTTGATCTTCTGGAAAGCTTGTTCACATTCTATAGTCCACATGAATCGGCTTCCTTTTCTCAGCGTATCAAAGAATGCTTTGCATTTATCCGATGATCTTGCTATGAATCCTCCCATGGAGGCTAAGGTTCCGTTTAGTCTTTGGTGATGGCATCTCCATTATTGCTCTGACCCTTTCACGGTCTACTTCTATTCCTCTTTTAGTTACCAAGTATCCTAGGAATTTTCCTGAGGTTACTCCAAACGTGCTTTTCTCCGGGTTGACCTTCATGTGAAAGTTTCTCATGGCTTTGAATATCTCCCTTAGGTCTAATAGGTGATTTTTTTATTCCTTGCTTTTAACAAGCATGTCGTCCACGTAGACTTCCAGTATCTTACCTATCCATTATTTAAATATCTTGTCTACCAATCGCTGGTATGTTGCCCCCGCGTTCTTCAGTCCAAAAGGCATCCTCGTATAGCAGTACAGGCCGCGTGGAGTGAAGAACGCAATATGCTCCTTCTTTGCTCAAGATGTGGGAAAAAGTTGTGTTTATCTTTGCGTAGAATTTATCTACAAATTCCTCCCGTCCTTTTCCTCTGCCTTTGCCATCTCCGTACTTTGATCGCTTGTCCCGTGAGCTGGTTCTGCCCCCAGCTTCGTTTTGTCTCTTAGGCAGCTCCAGAATTGGTTCCAAAGAGTTGGTTCGCTGTGGAGACGTTGTTGCCTTAGTTTATTCCCTGGGTTGTCATTCTGGATTTCTTCAAGTCTGATGTAGCGATCCTGGATGACCCGAAGCTCCCCTTTCGGAGTCGAGGGCTCGGTTGTGAAGCTCCACAAAGATAGTTGAGGTTCTATCAAGTCCGTACTTATAGCAATTAATGCTAATTTATGGATTTACTTTCCCGATTGCCTGACATGTTTTTTTCACCTGTCCGTGTATTGCATTAATGTTTCTTGGGGTCCGATACCTAAAGCAAATAGTCTATCCAACCCTGCCTTTGTGGACTTGTTGTACATGTATGTCTCCAAGAACACAGTAAACAATTTCTCATAGGAGTCAATTGAATTTGTTGGTAAGTTATCATACCACGCCAATGATAATCCCGTCAAGCTTGCACGAAAGTACCTACAGAGTACCACCTCATCTCTTTCCCAACGGGCAAGGACACGAGTATAGTACCGTAGGTAAGCTGCGGGATCTGAGGTACCATTGTATGCCTGAAACATAGGCACCGGGAATTTTGCAGGGATGGGCTCCCTCAAAATGCGGAAGGACAACAGAGATGTTGTTGCTTCTTGAAGTACCTCCTCTAGCCTTGCGCATGCGTGGACAGTCTTCAATCCTTGTATTTCTTTCCGCATCTTCTCCATTTGCTCCATGACCATTTCCACATTATTAGTATCTCTTAAAAGTGTCTCATCATAATAAAACGGAGAGGGCTTATAAGTTGGATCCACCTCATTTGGGTCGTGCCTTGGTCTCCTAGCTCCCCCTGGTGGGTCAGCCTTTAGTGGGTTAAGATCCCCCCTTCGTCTTCCCGAGATAACTCCCTGATCATGCTTCTGTAAATGAGGGTGAGTTTGGGAACCTTCGATCTATACATCCAACATATATTTTAGGTTCTGGTTTTCTTGAGCCATTACGTGCATCACATCCTTATGCTCCTTGTTACGTAGTAGTAGAGCTGCTACCTGCGCTGCCATTTGTTCTTCATTGTGGATTCCACCTCCCTGAGGAGTGATATCATCCGGATCTCAGAGTCATCCACTCCTTCTTCGATTATTGGAGCATCAGGATCTAGCTGGATTGGAGTTAGGTTTCCCAACCCTCGTCCCGTAGGAAACAAGGTTATGGGTAACCCTTCGTTTGCCTCAGGTGGCTTCGTAACACGAGCAGTTTCCAGTGATGGCATGCCATAAGGTAGTTGTGCTCCTGATGTTTTCCCCATCCCCTCAACAGGAATAGGTGGTTTTTTAGTAGCCGTTTTTCTTGCTAGTTCGCTTTGACCGTTTTCTGCTCCGCTCCTTTGATTTGTTCGAGACGGGTTTTGAGATCTTCCTCTTGTAACAGCTGGTCGTGAACTTGATGGTACATCACTTGGTTTCTGCATATCTTATGCCTTTGTTAACCTGAGATCACAGAGAAAAAATGACAAGGTTTGCTACTCGTGTGCCTTCATTAATGTGAATACCAATATTCCGCTGAGCACGTGTCACGATCTCTGTGGTCGTATACTAGATAACTGTGTAGCCCTCGCTATACAAAGAAACCTGAGTAGCAGAAGATACCTTTGCAGATCTACTTTATCTTATCCCAAGAAGGGATACCTCGACGGTCAAGATGGAAAAAGTAAAGCCGTCTAGGGGGGGCAGCTGGCGAAGGGACAAGGTTAGATGACGCATCTGTGAATACCAATATTCCGAGGAGCATGTGTCACGATCTTAGTGGTTGCATACAAATCCAACTATGTAGCCTTCGCTGGACAGAGAAACCTAAGTAGCAAAGGATACCTCCGCAGATCTACTTTATCTCGCCCCAAGAAAGGAGGCCTCGACGGTTGAGATGAGAAAATTAAAAGCCTAGTCTACAAAGAGGCAGCTGGCGAAGGGACAAAGGTAGATGACGCATCTAATCAGCATTAAATGCACAAATCTCTTATCTACACGTATGAATCAAGGCACGTGAAGAGAGAAGGCGTGGCAGAACCCGATTGGCAGAAGCTGGCGGTGAACGAAGGTACAACCTGTACTAAGGTTGGGTAGTTCCCGAAGGAACGTGGGTCAGCTGAGGTGGCGGAATGCGACTGGAGAAAGCATGTGGTGGACGAAGGTACCATTGGTACGAAAGGTATATCAGCAAACGATAGACTCAGAGATAGCAAATATATACCTGGAGCAGAAGGGGCTATAAATACCAAGCCTCACCAACAAACTAAAGGCATTCAATATCTAGGAGAGAAGATCTAGTCTTAAGCTTATACCTCTTTAATGTTTAGAACTTAAGTATTTACTTCCACTTGAGTTCTCTCTATTCCTTTGGGAAGCATTTAAGGTCTTTGTAACCACCTCAAAATTAATACAAAACAATCACTCATTACCCCGTGGACGTAGACAAATGTCGAACCACGTAATCTCTTGTGTCTCATGATAACTTAGAAGCTTTTACATTATATTTGTGTTCTTCGTTATTATTGCGATATTAGATATCATTTACTACTTAACATCATCAGTTTAACAGAGGTATCAATACTGCTTAGTATCAGATCCTCAGAGTTGTATACATTACGTAGACTAATGGAAAACGAGCAGTCACAGTTTGGCGCCCACCGTGTTTTGCTTACGAACCTGAGTTTAGACAGAGTTTTACCTTTAACTTATGCATCTTCTGAAACAAAGGGATCTGTGTTCCAAAGCGATGAATCTCACTCTATAGTGATCTGTTCATCCATTGTTTGTGTAGGTTTTTTGAGTTCATAGCCTCGAAGAACGTACCATGTTACAAATCTATACAAAATTTTTCAAAAGCGTACTCAAAAACGCCAAAGTCTTTGTTTTATACTAAAACAACACTTTTTTTAACAAAGCATATTTCAGATCTGAGAACCTTTGATTGACAGAGGAATCTCAGTGAGATTTTAAGGAAGAAAGATCTTCTAAAAACATTTAATAACCTTGTTTTTCACGAGATCTGACACCCTTTTTTATTGGTTTTCAACGTTTAAGGTTGTCTTTTCCAAGGGTGTCATGAACATTTAATACCTGTCTTTCAAAGACATTATTCCAGTCCCTTTTTTTGAAAAGCTGCTTAGCCGTCTTCTGTGTCAGAGCATTAATTGCTAGTTTTAACGAAGGTACCCAAGTAGCAGATTTCTTCTCCTTTTCTGTGAGCACGGGATAATAAAAGCCGAAGGCATGCAGAAACCAACTGATGTACCAACAAGCTCACGACCAGCTATCACAAGAGGGAGATCCCAAAAGCCGTCTCAAGCAAACCAAAGGAATGAAGCGGAGGACGGACAAAGCGAAATAGCAAGAAGAACAATTGCTAACAAATCACCTATTCCTGCCGAAGGGATGGGGCAGACTTCTGGAGCTCAACCAATTTATGGCATGCCGTTACCGGAGCATGCTTCCACGGAAAATCCACCTGCGGCAAACGCAGGGTTACCCAGAACCTTAGCTCCTACGGGAAGAGGGTTGGGAAACCTAACCCCAATTTAGATAGATCCAGACGCGCCAATTGTAGACGAAGGAGTGGAAAACTTTGAAGATCCAGCCGACAACACTCCTCAGGGAGGTGGAGCCCACAACGAAGACCAAATGGCGGCACAAATAGCATCTTTGTTACTCCGTAACAAGGAAAACGAATATGTCATGCACGAGATGGCCCATGAGAACCAGAACCTCAAAGGTACGCTAGACATACAAATCGAAGGTTCCCAGACTCACCCTCCGCAACAGGGGCGTGAAAACAGAGTTATCTCAGGAGAATGAAGGGTGGATCGCAACCCAACAAAGACGAATCAACCTAAGGGAGCAAGGAGAGCGCACCATGATCCAGACGAAATAGATTCAACATACAAGCCCTCCCAGTCCTACTACGACGAGGCATTTTCCAAAGATGCTCACAATGTGAACATGGTCATGGAGCAAATGGAGAAAATGCGGAAGGAGATCCAAGGCCTAAAAACTGGCCACGCAGGCGCAAGACTAGAAGAAGTGCTATAAGAAGCAACCACGTCCCCATCATCTTTTCACATTTTGTGGGAGTTCATCCCTCCGAAATGCCCGGTACTTACGTTCCAAGCATACAACGGTACCTCAGATCCGCAGCCCATCTACGGTATTACACTCGTGTCCTTGCCCATTGGGAAAGAAACGAGTTAGTACTTTGCAGGTACTTCCGAGAAAGCTTAAAGGGATTAGCACTGGCCTGGTATGACAACTTACCAGCGAACTCAATTGACTCTTCGATCAATTGTCCACGGTGTTTTCGGATACATACATGTACAATAAATCTACAAAGGCAGGGTTAGATAGGCTATTTTCTTTATCTATCGGACCCCGGGAAACACTGATGCAGTACACAGACAGGTGGAAAAAGACATGCCAATCAATTAGGAAAGTCAATCCAGAAATTAGCATAAACTGTTATAAGTATGGACTTGATAGAACCTCAGCCCTCTTCGTGGAGATTCACAACAGAGCCCTCGATTCCAAAGGTGAGCTCAGGGTTGTCCAAGACCGTTTCATCAGACTCGAAGAAATCCAGAAGGACAACCCTAGGGCACAAGCAAAGACAACAACAGCTCCACAACGAACTAACTCTATGGAACCAATTCCGGAGGTACCTAAGCGACAAAACGAAGCCGGGGGCAGAACCAGCTCTCGAGACAAGCGATCCAAACACGGAGATGGAAAAAGAGGCAAAGGAAGAGAAGAGTTTATGGATAAAGTTTATACGAAGTTGAATACAACTTTCTCTCACATCCTAAGCAAGGAGGGATCAAAACCAGGCTTTCCTTACCCTAATACTAGGGGAAAGCATCCAAAAAAGATGAAGGAAGCTAAGGAGTATTGTGCGTACCACCAATACTACGGACATACTACTGATACATGCTACCACCTGCGCAACGTGATCCAAAGATTCATCGACCAAGGCAAATTCATGGAGTACGTACATCTACAGCCAGCGGAAACTGAGGAGATCCCAAAGAAAAAAGTATAACTACCTCAGGATGGCAAATACATCAACATGATCACCTTCTCTAGCGGAGGTCAAGAAGAAATGCTCGAAGATATCCTAGAGTTAGCTCGAAACAGAAAGAAGATTGAATCCCATGAAGTATTCAAGCTAAGTGGACCACCCACTAACACTTGGGAGGAATGGATGGCCACGCCATTAACCTTTTAGACAAAGGACGTCAACCAGGAGGTTGAAATGCAAAACGATCCACTAGTGATCACTTTTCCAATACACAGATGAAATGTTACGAAGATCCTCGTGGATTGGGGTAGTTCGTTAAATGTGTTATTTTACGAACCCTACCTATGCATGGGACTGACAGCAGAGCAAATAGATTCTTCCACTTGCACAATATATGGTTTTAACGGAGCAGTATCTAGACCAAAGGGAGAAATCGTCTTGCAGGTACATGCAGGACCCTTAGTAACCAATACACGCTTCTATGTGGTGGAAGCACCTTCGCCCTACAATGTGATCATGGGCAGGCTATGGGTCCATAGATTGCGAGAAACAACTTCGACATATCACCAATACCTACGCTTTCCTAAACCTATGGGTGAAATGGAAATAAAAGGCGACCAGCAAGACGCAAAGCTATGCAATTTAGCGGAAATCAGACTCAACGAAGAAAGAACTACTGCTCAACAACACAAAAGAAAGAGACGCAAGGCAAATACCAAGGAAGTGCAGGACGCAGCCCCCTTAGAACCCAGAGCCGTCTCAGCCCCGGAGACAAGCACCTCCTCCACTCCAGGCGCAGATGTCTCCGCCAAATGACAATTACATAAAATCACTCCTCAAATCTACTTATCGGTGGAACCAACAAAGAAAATCAACATCGGGACGGAGGTAGAACCAAAGATGCTCAACATCGGAACTTTGCTTGAAGAAGAAGAGGAGATGCAACTACAAAGGCTACTAAAAGAATACGCAGATGTCTTTGCGTGGTCAATGAAAGATATGCCAGGAATTGATCCGAATTTGGTCTTACACCACCTTCGGCTCAAACCGGAGATACCACCGTTCAAACAGCGCATACGTAAGGTGGCGGACATCTACCACGAAGGGGTAGAAAAAGAGTTGCAAAAGTTACTTAAAGATGGATTCATACGAGAAGTCAAATATCCCACGTGAATATCCAACATGGTCATTGTTCCTAAGAAGAAGGGAGGTGTATGCATCTGCATCGACTTCAGCAATCTCAACAAAGCGTGCCCCAAAGACAGTTACCCATTGCCAAATATTTACCAGCTGGTCAACGCAACCGAAGGTCACCAAAGGCTATCCTTCATGGATGGATACTCATGATATAACCAAATATCCCTTGCAGAAGAAGATCAGGAGCATACTGCGTTCTTTACCCCACGAGGCCTGTATTGCTATACAAGAATGGCTTTTGGACTAAAGAATGAAGGGGGAAACATACCAACGATTAGTAGAAAAAATCTTCAAACCATGGATAGGCAAAATACTGGAAGTCTACGTAGACGACATGCTCGTCAAGAGCAAAGAAGCAAAAAACCATCTCTCAGACCTAAGGGAGATATTTCAAGCTCTGAGGAACTTCCACATGAAGGTGAACCCGGACAAATGCATGTTCGGAGTTACCTCAGGAAAATTCTTGGGTTACTTAGTCACCAAACGAGGAATCGAAGTAGACCCTGAAAGGGTCAGAGCAATAATGGAGATGCCATCTCCGCAAACTCTAAAAGGAGTACAAAAGCTAAATGGAATTTTAGATTCCATGGGAAGATTCATATCAAGGTCGTCAGATAAATGCAAAGCATTTTTTGACACACTAAGGAAAGGAAGCAGGTTTACGTGGACCGAAGAATGCGAAAAAGATTTTCACAAGATCAAAGAGTACTTAGCATCAGTACCCATCCTGCAGAAACCGGAGCCAGGTGAAATACTCACCCTATACCTAAAAGCAACAAGCTACGCTATGAGCGTAGTATTGGTACGAGACCATGGGCAAGGAGAAAAGCCGGTGTACTACATCAGCAAGACACTCAGTTCAGCGGAGCGTAACTACACCAAGGTGGAATAACTCATATATGCCTTAGTAGTGGCAACACAAAAGCTAAGGATATATTTCGATGCACACGCCATCAGAGTTTTCACAAAGGCTCAAATAAGTCAAATCCTCGACAGCACGGAGAAGATTGGAAGAGTGGCAAAATGGAATGCCATGATCAAACAGTTTCACATAATCTTCGAAACCAGGAAAGCAGAGAAATCACAAATATTAGCAGACTTCTTGGCACCTACCTCTGAACGACAAAGCAGAGATAGACGACATCCCAGGAATGGAGGAAGAAAAGCCGGAACCAGAAGATCTCTTGGAACCACATAACTCGCGAAGGTGGGAGATATTCGTAGATGACTCCTCCAACGGAGAAGGTGCAGGTATAGGGATCGTGATAACAACCCCTACCGGAGACTGACTCATATATGCATTCAGGTTAGAATTCGAACAATACACTAATAACATCACGGAGTTAGAGGCAGTCATACACGGCCTATGCCTAGAACAAGAGCATGGCTTATCAGACGTTCGTTTGACTAGTGACTCACAATTGGTCATTAGACAAATAAAGCTCAAATACCAAACTTTGAATCCGATACTATCTTCGTACCTAAAGATAGCACAGGAGCATGCGTCAAAGATCAACAAAGTTACATTCAGACATGTCTGCCGAAAAGACAACAAGCACGCAAATACCTTAGCACTTATATCATTAATGCTGAGGGACATAAACACGACCTCGGTCCAAATTGGGAGAATTTATGAATCTTCGATAGAAGGACTAACCTCCGTCACCGAGGAAGCCTTAGCCGTCCAGACCAGGGGCCATGAGGGAAGCAGAAAAATAAAAAGAAGATGAAGGAATGGGAGAACTAGACAATGAAGCCGACGAGTCTGACAAAGACCAACCCGTGTCAGGCGAAAACAACGAGGACGAAGCTGAGGACGATTGTAGAATTCCAATTCACCAGTATCTTGACAAAGGTGCCTTACCCGCAGATGTCAAAGAAGCTCGAAAACTCGAGTCAAAAGCAGCAATGTACAGCTTACGAGACAGAATACTGTATAGAAGGTCATTTCTTGGAACTTTGATGCGGTGCCTCTCACAAACCGAAGGTAGAAGAATACTGCATGATATACACAGCGGAAGAAGGTATTTTCCAATCAAAGCCAAAATGCAAGGATACTATTGGCTAAGCATGGACGAAGATGCAAAGAACGTAGCAAGGCGTTGCGAAATATGTCAACGCTATGCCAGGAAGATCAAAGCACCAGCAACGGAGCTTAACCCGGTCATCATCCCTTGGCCATTCGCTAAATGGGGAGTTGACATTGTTGGACCCTTGATAGAGGGGACATTAAAAAGAAGATACCTTATCGTAGCTACAGATTATTTCACCAAATGGGTGGAAGCAAAGGCTTTGGAAAGAATTAGGGACACGGATGTATTTAAGTTATTGTTCGAGCAAATCATATGCAGGTTCGGGATACCAGCCTCCATAGTCTCTGACAATGGAAACAGTTGGAAGGAAAGAACATAGACATGCTCTTTAACGCCTTCAACATTCAGAAGAACAAATCTACTCAAATATATCCTAAGAGCAACGGAAAAGCGGAGGCCACAAATAAGACGATAACAATGAACTTAAAAAAGAAGCTGAGGGCATACAAGAAAAGATGGTGCGAGCAGCTGCACAATGTCATATGGGTTTACCGTACTACGAGAAGGACGGACACGGGAGAAACTCCATTCTTGTTAACCTACGGAGCCGAAGCAGTCATCCCAACAGAGATAATACTGCCAACAACGAAAACTGAGGCATGAGAAAAGAACCTGACAACGGATCTGATGCTAGAAAAGCTTGAGGACCTTGAAGAAAGGCGGAAAGTAGCTTTGCAAAGGATGGTTAACTACCAACTAAGGTTGGCTCGTGAATACAACAAACGGGTAATTCCTAGAAACTTTGTGGTTGAAGAGTACGTACTACGTCAAATACCACCATATCAAAGGAAGAAAGAGTAAGTAAAATTAGCTCCGACATGGGACGGACCCTACATCATACACGATATTGCCGGGAAGGGTTCATACTACCTAAGGAACCTCAAAGGAGAAGTATTGCAACACCCTTGGAATGCAATGTACCTGAAGAAGTACTACCTGTAAGTGAATGGTTATCACTCAGGAGAAGAAGGGAAGGGGCAATGACCCACCATGTTCTATCCCTGATCAAAGGTATTATAAACCTAACTAATCAATGAAAGGAACTTTTTGCTAAGAAAAAGTACATGTTGATTAAATACAAATTGGGTTAGAATAGACACCCTCCGTCAGAATTGACGATGAGGCAAGGCAGGGCATAACTGCGCATATGTCAATCTCGGATCCTAAGGGAAAATGAATCCCACTAAAAGGCAAATAATAAGCAATATATCCCACAAAGAGAGATACATTGTCGAAGCAAAGCAGCCATCGCGCTGAACGCGTAGGGTTACAGGAAATTATTGCCCACGTAGGAGCCCTCGCCACCATGGTACCTTCTGGCCAAAGGATACTTGGGTAGGATGATGAATGTTCCACCAAAGGTTAAACATACCTTAGCACCTTGTGATGACTCGAATGTGCAAATGATTAGACACAACACGTCTACATATATTCATATAATAACAAAGGTACCATAATTATGTTACCAAAATACGACTAACATGTCTTAAAAGTTGCAGATGACAAAGGTTCAAAACGTAACAAAGAGTTGTTTCAAGGAAAGGAGACAACAAAGGCCCCTCAGTTGGGGGCATAATACAACAAAGAAGTTCATTTGGAAACAAATACAGCGTAACGTGATCACGAGTAAGGAAGACGGAGATAGATCACTCCCTCAGCCTGGAGCTTGGCCTCCGTAAAAGCATCATTGATGTAATCAATGGCAGAACGCTCAAATTGCACCTTCATCTGTGAAGCCTGAGCTTCTATATCTGAAGCCAACTTCTGACGGAGCTCCATAATCTGAGCACTAAGCTGATCATTAGCTTGCTGAAGTGCCTCAGATTTAAACTTAGCAGTAGCATCAAACTGGCGAGATATTTCCAACGCAGATATCTGACCCTCAAGGCGGCTAATCTTAGCATTTGCACCCACCAACTGCTCCTGGAAACTTGCGGATACGAAGGGTATTAATAACGAGAAAAAGCAGTTGAACACACAAAGGATGCTACAGAAAAATAATTATCCTAAGCTACCTCCGGCATGGCTAAAGGATTCTTCTAAACTATGTTGAGCCTCAGCAAGATCCACCTCAGCCGCATCAAGGTCTTCCACAAGGTTATCCCTTTCCGTCCGAAGATCATCAACATCTATCCGGAGCGAAGCATTCTCAGAGGATAAAGCTTGGTACACATTCTCTAACTCTTCAAACCTTTTTACTAAGGATGCATGAGACATGGAATAAGGCATGAACCTGGCATCAACAAGTTCGTTTTTAAGAGAACAGACCTCAGAAGTTAATACATTATGCTCCGCAGTAACCTTAGCTAAGGAGGCACAAGCATCTTCAAAGACGTGATATTTCTTACGAATAACTTCTAGGGCTGAGAGACGCCTCTCGACTAAGGCAATATCCTCGTTTTGCTTTAAAATGAGACTCTCCTTCTATCTAAGGGCTTCGTCACACTCCTTACGAAGCGAAGCCATCTGCTTCACTAAGTCTGCATTATGGGCGGACTCAAGGGAAAGTTGGGCCTCATTATAAACAGTTACGTTCATCAGCCTATCAGACTTCTTTTGATAATACCAAACATCGGAGGTTAGCTTGGACACTTGATCTTGGAGACATCTAAGTTCACTAAAACTACCGTATGGGAGACGAAGGTTGTCTTAGGACTACGCAACCAGAAAATAAAGAAACAAGCCAAGGAGAAGAAGAAACAAACCTATGGCTTTAGAAGATTCAGCAGCCAAGGCAGTATCAGCAGCTTTGCGACCCTCCTCGGAAACCTTAGCAGCGTTATTATCTCTCTCAAGATCCAATAAACAAGCTTCCAGAGACCTTTGAGTTTTCCTCATGTCATCCTCCAACGAAGATATCTTATCCGTAGAAGTAGCATCACTCGACGAAGGCTGCTGAGCAACATCAAGAGCATACTCTTGACGGGCGTGTTCCAACAGGGCACTCAAATGAGTGCACTTAGCCCGGTAAACCTTGAATAAGGTATAACCAACATCGATCTTCTTGCAAAGCTGCAAACAAAGCAATATAAGAGCGGACGAAGTTCAAATTAAGAAGAAAAACAACAAGGTAAGAATCACTTACTGAGAACGTTGAAAGACGAGAGAGGAAATTCGCGTAGATATCCATGAAAGCTTCCATCTCTTGAATGCTACCCCTACAGATCTCACTAAAGCTTCGACTGGAGCGGAGACAATCAGGATCAAAGAACAAGTCTTTGGCAGCACGATACTGGGCAGATAACACGTCCATCTGCGAAGCTATCTCAAAAGAACTACCAAGATGATGATGATCAACTCCAACAGAAAAGGGACCCTTGGAATCCCGCAGGATGGCCTCAAGAATAGCGTCATCAGAACCGCCTAAGCTCAAGCTCTCTGGCAACCTACCCTGGCTAGATTCAGCAGCAGCACCCTCGTTTGTTTGCGCACGAGCAAGGGGAAGGACTGCTTAACCCTCACCATGATGAAGGGATGGCATGGTGGAAGAGCTAGGAACATAACGAGGAGCTTAAGAGCCGCCCAAATCCATGTCACCGGCAGAAGGAAGATTACCCATTATGGTCCAATTTGGTGACAAAGGTGGAGGTCCAACAGCTTTGCTAACAGGGGAAGTAGAGACAGACTGAGCGCTCCCTAGTGAAGTAGGAGCACCATTGAAGGAGATGTTGTCTAGTGAAATCACAACCTTCTTCTTCTGCTGATAATCTGAGCTACCATCCCTCGCCGTAGGGGCAACAACCTTAGAAAACGAATCGCTAGATTGAAGAGAGTTAGCAGGAGACGAAGGCAGACTCTTAGAAGCCGCAACAACAGCCCCAGCAGTAGCAGAAATAGCGTGTAAAGCCTTGCTAGGAGCAGAAAATGAAGGCATCTTCAAAGACAACATAGGTGCAGGATCCTGAACACTAACATGCTCGATCAGCTGAGCACCAGCACCAACAAGAAGATTCTCACCCTCAACAGAAGAAGCTCGGACTGGGCTAGGGTTATCCTTGGAAAAATCCTCCTCAATATCATCCAAATGAGGACTAAGGCCAGTATCCTCGATATCCTCCATGTCTTCGCTGGTCCCTCACCAGCAGCCTTAGGATCATCATCCAAAGCATCAAGATCAATCACGGTCTTCAACTTACCCTTCCTTTGGGAAGACTGCAAAAAAACACATGCGTCAGCTAAGAATCAGGGGCAAGGTACCAAGGAATATACATGCACAAAGGTATGGAAATGATCCTTACCTCCGCAGGCGTTTCGACCTAAGCCTTCCTCTTCCTAGTCTTTGTGGCCACATAATTGCCAGCAGAGCTTGGAGCAGTCCCAACAGAAGAAGCAGGGGAAGACTGCAAAAGAAAATCATCAGAACAAAGATATCAAATAAAAACGAAGGTATTAAAGTTAACGAAGACATCAAAGCAGATAAAGATATCTAAGCAAAACGAAGATATTAACAACAAAGGTACCTCGTGAGAAGCAGCAGGATTAAAAATCCAAGGCCGATACCCATCATACTTCTCAGGCAAAGAACGACCCGAACGAGGGACTGAAGGATCCGTAGTGGTGAAACCATAAGCCCAAGGACCAACCACACGAATAGGAGTACGAGCCCAACGATCATCGTGATCAAGACGAATGCGATCATACTTTGGCAAAGGCAGCCTAGCAGAATAGGGGATGGTAGTCAAACCAGTCTTATCAATCTTCTCTGGCAAGCGAAGGCTATTACCTTCCCTAATCTGCCTAGAAGTAACATGGATGCAACGAGGACCAACACTCTAAGGAATAATATTACTCTTTTGAATAGCATTAGCATACGTAGCATTGAAGTTGGCAGGGTTATAATCCTCCCGCTTAGATCTCCCCTCAGAAAAGGGATCATAAGACTCCAAGGTTGTTTTGCCCTTGCTACGGTACCAGCTTTCACGAAGGGCACGCCAGTAATTACCAGTATACTGGTAAACTCACCGGACCTGAGTCTTATTTGCCGGGTCATCCCTGGTGCACAAGACGTCATAATAGAAAGTTTCCTTTCTACTATACAAAGGAAGAAGCATACATGCGGCCAGTTGGCCAACGCTAATCAAAATATTATTCTCATCGTAAGGAAAATCTCGAATGAGAGACTCGGTAAGAACGTCAGGGCCATTAACAAAGAAAATCTCAAACTTGTGAAGGCGAAAAGACTTGGTAATCTCAGCAATAGACAGATGAGCAAAGTTGTCCTTGTCACGCAGTTGGAGCCTCTGAAGCTCATAGTGAGGAGGAGGAGGTGGAAGGTTCTCAATAACAAACTCTTCAGCATCAGGGTCCGCATCCTCCCCAGCGACCGTAGGCACCTCAGAATCCTCAGGAGGAAGAGATGGCATAGCATCAGGATGATCCATTCGCGGAGGAGGATCGGTCGACGAAGATATCTTCGGACCCTTGCGCGTAGGTTTCTTCGGAAGCCTCATAATGCCTAAAACCAACAGGAAGAACATCTCCATCAACAATGGCAGAAGAAAATTGCAGTCCATTAAAAAGCAAATTAAAGGAAAAAACTGGCGAACTTTGGGCATGGGTTTCACTTAACCAACCAAAGGGAGCAGTTTAAACATATTATGGGAGAAAAACAAGAACCATTGATCACATGATCAAAGTTGCAGATGAAGAACAATCATGGCGAAATCACCATCAACGGCCAAAATAGAGTAAAACCCAAGTTCTCATACGGAGCAAACAAGTAAAAAAGAACATAATTTCTCACATGCAAGTATAATGGCAACATCAGAGAATCTCCTAGTCAAAAACAAGACAACATGGGAAAGCATGAAGGAAAATCAAAACCAAAAAGCGAGTATCACTTACTTGTACGATCGACTGTGGATCCAAAGCACGCGGAGAATCAAAGGAGAAAAGGAGCAGTTAGCAGCAGAGAAGAATCTCAATGAAAAAGATAGAGAGCGACAGTTCGAGGAAGAAGGAGAAAGGGAGTTAATAAAATCCCTTCTCTTTGTCCTTTTCTTATAGGTGGCTGGAAAATCGAAAAAAATTTGGATGTCCCGAAATTCAAGGGGAAGTTATTACATGAAAGTACATGTAGGGACCATCCAATCGGTATGTGAAAAATTGGCGGCGTAGCGGAAGTTTTCTTTCACTTCTACCAAACGGTAGAATATGAAAGAAAAGGGGCAAACTGTGGATACCAATATTCTGAGGAGCACGTGTCACGATCTTAGTGGTCGCATACAAATCCAACTATGTAGCCTTCACTGGAAAGAGAAACCTAAGTAGCAAAGGATACCTCCACAGATCTATTTTATCTCGCCCCAAGGAAGGAGGCCTCGATGGTTGAGATGAGAAGAGTAAAAGCCTATCTACAAAGAGGCAGCTGGAGAAGGGACATAGGTAGATGATGTATCTAATCAGCATTAAATGCACAAATCTCTTATCTACATGAATGAATCAAGGCACATGAAGAGAGAAGGCGTGGAAGAACCCGATTGGCAGAAGCTGGAGGTGAACGAAGGTACAACCTGTACTAAGATTGGGTAGTTCCCGAAGGAATGTGGGTCAGCTGAGGTGGAGGAATGTGACTGGAGAAAGCATGCGGTGGATGAAGGTACCATTGGTACGAAAGTTATATCAGCAAATGATAGACTCGGAGATAGCAAAGATATACCTGGAGCATAAGGGGCTATAAATACTAAGCCTCACCAACAACCTAAAGGTATTCAATATATAGGAGAGAAGATCTAGTCTTAAGATTATACCTCTTTAATGTTTAGAACTTAAGTATTTACTTCCACTTGAGTTCTCTCTATTACTTTTGGAAGCATTTAAGATCTTTGTAACCACCTCAAACTTAATATAAAACAATCACTCATTACCCCGTGGACGTAGACAAATGTCAAACCACGTAATCTCTTGTGTCTCATGATAACTTAGATGCTTTTACATTATATTTGTGTTCTTCGTTATTATTGCGATCTAAGATATCATTTACTACTTAGCATCATCAGTTCAACAGAGGTATCAATATTGCTTAGTATCAGATCCTCATAGATGTATACATTACGTAGACTACGGGAAAACGAGTAGTCATAGCATCTAATCAGCATTAAATGCACAAATCTATTATCTACACGCATAACCAAAGCACGTGAAGAAGAATGACGTGGCTGAATCTGACTGGCAAAGGTTAGCGGTGAACGAAGGTACAATCTGTACTAAGGCTGGGAAGTTCCCGAAGGAACGTGGGTCAGCTGAGGTGGCAGAGTTTGACTGGAGAAAGCACGCGGCGAACGAAGGTACCATTTGCACGGAAGGTATATCAGGAAACGATGGATCCAAAGATAGCAAAGATATACCTGGAACAGAAGGGGTCTATAAATACCAAGCCTCACCAAAAAATTAAATGCATCCAATATCTAGGAGAAGGAGATCTAGTCTTAATCTTATACCTCTTTAATGTTTAGAACTTAAGTATTCACTTTGACTTTAGTTCTCTCTATTACTTTGGGAAGCATTTAAGATCTTTGTAACCACCATAACTTAATACAAACAAATCATTCATTACCCCGCGGACGTAGACAAAAGTCGAACCACGTAATATCTTGTGTCCATGATAACTTAGAAGTATTTACGTTATATTATTATTATTTTTTATTATCGTGATCTTAGATATCATTTATTACTTAGTATCATCAGTTCAACAGAGGTAAAATTACTACATAGTATCTGATCCTCTGAGTTGTTTACATTACGTAGACTATGGGAAAATTAGTAGTCACAGTTAAAGTAGCAATTAATGCTCTTACACAAAAGACGGTTGAGCATATTTTTCATAAAAAGGACTAAAGTGATGTTTGAAAAGATGGGTATTTAATTTCTTATGACACCCTTGGAAAAACGACATTAAACGTTGAAAACAATTGAGAACATGGTGTCAGATCCTCAAATATCCGAGGCTATTAAATGCTTTTTAAGATTTATTCTCCTTAATTCTCACTGCGATTCCCTAGTGTTCTGAGATACCCAGATCCAAAGGATACTTTGTCAGAAAAGGTTGTTTAGTACAAATCAAAAGTTTTAACGTTTTTTGAACACGTTTCTTTGAAAAAAAAACTTTGTACATATGTAAGATTGCAAGTTTTAGAGGAAATGAACTCAAAGAACTTATGTAAATAACAGATGAACGTATCACTAGAAAGTGAGATCCACCCTTGATATTCTTAGATCTCTTCATCCAAGAAGATGTGTAAGTAAATAGAAATACAGGAACATAAAATCTCAAGCTGGTGAGCAATTTTTCTAGCGCCAAACTGTGACTACTAATTTTCCCATAGTCTACGTAATTTATACAGCTCATAGAATCTGGTATTAAGTAGTAACGATGTCTCAATTGAACTGTAAATGCTAAGTAATAAAAGGTACTCAAGATAACAATAATTGTGAAGAACTCAAATGTAACGTAAATGCTACGAAGTTATCACGAGACACAAGAGATTATGTGGTTCGACTTTCGTCCACGTCCACGGGGTGATGAGTGATTGTTTGTATTAAGTTTAGGTTTTTTAAAAAGATCTTAAATGCTTCCTAAAGTAATAGAGAGAACTCAAGTTATATTAAGTACTTGGGTTATAAACATTAAATAGATATAAGCTTAAGACTAGATCTTCTCTCATGGGTATTGAATGCCTTTCTTTGTTGGTGAAGCTTGGTATTTATAGCCCCTTCTGCTCCAGATATATATTTGTTGTCTTTGGGTCCATCATATCCTGATATATCTTCCGTACCAATGGTACCTTCGTTCACCGCAAGCTTTCTCCAGTCGGACTCTGCCACCTCAGTTGACCCACGTTCCTTTGGGAACTACCCAGCCTCAATGCAGATTGTACCTTCGTTCACCGTGAGCCTTCGCCATTCAGATTGTGCCATCTCACCTCTCTCCAAGTGCCTTGGTGAAGCATGCAGATAAGAGCTCGCGGCATTAAATGCTGATTGGATATGTCAGATACCTCTATCCCTTCGCCAGCTGCCATCTCCCTAGACTAGGGTTACTTTACCATCTAAGCCGTCGAGGTATGCTTCCTAGAGATGGGATAAAGTGGATCCAGAAGGGATCTGCTGCTCCTCAGGCTCCTGTTTATCGCGGGGGCCACACAGTTATCTTGCATGCGACCACTAAAATCGTGACACGTGCTCCACAGAATATTGGTATTCACAGTTGCTAAATGTGACAATCCTACTAGAGTAACTAATTTTTGACCAATTCCTTGTTGTAATGTTATATATATAACATATCCTTTTAGTCTCTTACCCTATTTGTTTGCGTTTAGGATAGAAGTCACCTTTGAGAACTACAGTCGATGTTTTATGCATGAGTGCCCAATGTGTAACTCTCATTTACACTAGTCATCAGATGCATATATAACTCCTAGTTACATTAGTCAGATGCATGTTGATGTAGTTTTGAAAGTGGTAAGTAAAGTATCGTTCGCTCGGACTTGTAAAGACTCGATTCTATACTTAAAAATAAAGAAAATATATACACAAAAAAGTTGTCACAATATCGAGAGGTACTGAGACTCGGGATTTCACCAATTTTCACACTCATGTGGTTCAAAAATCAATTCTACACAATTATAACTCATATGATAAAGATTATTGACTCTTATTCTATGCCAAAGTAGATTCTGAAAGTAATGACTGTAAATCTAAAGCATGGGACACCAAAACACTTAAGCTAAGCATGACCCATCAATTGAAATCACAACCATTCAAGAGAAATCATAAATCAATTCAGTTTTAGTGCAAAAAGTCATATAAAGAATTAATAGAATTACCACAATGATGAAAAAGGGCTTCCTCCGTCGTCTCAGTGTTGGGGTTTAGCTCCTCATATCAAAAACAGGTCCAAAATAATAAATCATGGCTCAAAAGGTGTTTTTATTGAAGAAATTATACAACTCAACGAATATGCAACGCTTCAATGGCTCTACATAATTCACTGTTACAAGAAGTGTTGCTAACTGAAGATATGCGTGGCTATTGGACTATTATAGAACTGTTTATTATAAGACCTTGATTGCGACTGTTGTGCATCTTAATGTTCTTCAGATTAGGGTTCTTGAAAACGACACTTCTGTAGTGTCGTCTGCAACTCTTCTCCTTCTTCACCTGCTGCTACTTCTCCTCCACAGCGTTTCGTTCTTCACATCAACCACCCCAAACTCCCGATTCCCTTTATTTGGACTCGTACCAACCTTTTTATACACGGAGGGACAACTAAATCCCGAGAATAATTCTGTTTTTTTCCTCCTCATAAAGTTACGGGAATACTTCCCTTTATTTTCTCCTTTCCGCGGTTTCTCAGTTGCCAAAACCCTTCTCCAAGTTATAATTGGATCCTAGGATCAAATCATTTCCTTATCTTTCACAGCACTTCCAAGAATATCACAAAATTTCGACTATATATCTTTCCATGTTCCACAAATAACCATAAGGAAACTTCCTCTTTTTGCGCTTTTAAGATCATTGCCGAACCTTCTTGACCTAAACAGGCCTATCCCAATCCAATCCAGCGAACAAAACTGACCAAACTCTCCTCAAAATCGATCCAAAAACCCGGTTATATTCTTCTCCCCTGTTTTCTCGTGAATCCCTACTTAACTTATTTTCTTCGATTCTAGGTCACCTACAGTCCTTATCTAATCCAAACAGTCCCAAACTAAACTGAACCCACAAAGAAATCCGAGAAGAACTCATCATAATCTCTTCCCAAAACTACGCAGATGAAATCACTTTTGAAATTGAAACTCCCGCCAAAATGCATGTGAAAATGGGTTTCCCCCTAACCAGAGTAGGGGTACCCATAGCCATGGGTGTAAATAACACATATGGGGTGCAAATAACAGTGGAGTGCCCCTTATCCAAATTGGGGGTGTGAATAGAAGATGTCCTCCGGGTGGTTTACACAAGTTTTCGAGCCGATTTCGCAGCAAAAGCTCATTTCTCCAAAAACACCTACAGAAACATAAAATGCCAAAATAAATACGAAAATGGGTACTAACAATATAGAAAATGGAGAACAAAATGGATACACAATGCGTCTATCAAATACTTCCAAACTTATTATTTGCTAGTCCCGAGCAAATCAAATCTACAAAATAAAATCCTATCTCACTGTCGCAGGCATCGTCGATTGCACTTAGCATCTGCAACAAGCCTTTAAACCCCTAGGTGGCCCTAGTGGACGAGTTATAGTCTCGGGAGGGCTTACCAGAGGTATACCCATAAAACCTTTACTCCAGACCCTCGCTATCTAGGCAGAACCTTGGAAGGCACTAAAGATCTCCTTGGTTGGCATACTTATTGACTACAGGAGGAAGTACCCTGATGCGAAATTCCAATTGTTGTACGCGAGTTTACACCGACATACTAAAATTCATATATAAGTGACAGAGCTCTACTTAGATAGTCGCTCTATGAAAATCAATATCCGGAGTCAACAAATCACATGGATAGATTAAGAGATGGATATAGAGAAAAACATAGATGGTTTTGATGTTGACTAGGTGAACGGTGTTTCTCATATATGTCTGAAGGCCACTGCCAAAATGAACATATCCTAATGGACTGACATACTAGTTTGACTAATATCAACACTACTAGCATATACAAAGGAACCAGTGGTCGATAATCCTAATTCTAGATCAATTCAGTTGGCATATACAAGGGAACCAGTGGTCGATTTTATTGAACAATTTATTCCGTTTGGTCTGGTGGTCTGGTCTTAATTTATTTTTTTATTTTTTTTGGTATCTCAATCACTCTATGACACCCTAGCAGTGGTAACAACTTGATTCGTGAGCCCCACCTAATCACTTAGAGAAACGTATTTTAAAAAGAAAAACAAAATAAAAACAGAAGTGAAAATGACTCAACGAGATATGGCGAAACTACCATGTTATTTCTAACACCTGAGCTCTGTGCTTTTATGAATAGACTCTTTAGATGTTTCCATCTAATCAGATTGGTTCCTCAACTCCTACATCCAAGATGCTTCCATCCACTTAGATTGGTTAGTGCCATCCATAATAAGTATAAATTTCTAGGCTCTGGAGTTTATTTATTGCAACTGAAAAGTTTCT
Organism: Papaver somniferum; assembly: GCF_003573695.1. Taxonomy (NCBI): domain Eukaryota; kingdom Viridiplantae; phylum Streptophyta; class Magnoliopsida; order Ranunculales; family Papaveraceae; genus Papaver; species Papaver somniferum. The sequence continues at coordinate 27,941,467 of NC_039368.1, forward strand.
CCCATACCCCCATACTTAAATCTAACATTGTCCTCAATGTTCTTAGATAAAATTAAAAGCATGAACAAGGAGAAATTGTTACCATTTGAAGCAAAAGATTAAAGGAAAGATATTACCGTGTTGCATGAGATTGGGTTACCTCCCAAGAAGTGCTAAGTTTAACGTCTTCAGCATACATAAGAAAGAATTAATCACCTCGAATCATATAGCAATAACCGAAACAATTGTGGATCTTCTGCATAAAAAAATGTTACCACAGACAAAAGGAAATTGCAACAAACCAAGAAAGTGAATAAACATAGCACACCCTTTCCTAGTTTCCTGTTTAAAACAACTACATCTAGTTGTGGTTCAGGTTCAGGTTTAATAAAGGGGTCTAAATAACATATTTTCATGGGCTGCAACTCCTCATAAGTAAGATCTGCAATATCAGGTTGTAAAGTCTGCAAAAACTCAAATAATAATTTATAAGCACATAATAATAACCCGAACAACTGTGGATCCTCATAGTCAATCATAGTTGACTCACACATTTGACCAAAATGAGAGTGATGGTTGTTCTTAATCAAATGTGTCGATACTAATTTCCTAAAGTACTTAGGCTTAGTCTAAAAACTCAATAAATGACACATTTTAAACTTATAAGTCCCCGCAATTGGTTGAAAAGCTTTTGGTGGGAAAACAAAATCAATCTGGGTATCATAGCCTGGGTAAACCACATCAACCTAAGGATGGGTTTCTAACAACTGGGCTTCTTCTTGGACATCACTAGGTTCGGGAAAACGTGTCTGAAGATGATCTTGTAAAATGGTAGAGGTACATATGTCAAGTCCCAAGTGAGGGATATTTGTAAGAGCTAAAGGTAAGGCACATGGAGAATGATAATTACCCCCAAACTTAGAGTTTTGGGTGCCTCTAGATAGACTAGCTACAATTTCCTTAATTTCTAGATCGTCAGAATCCTGAAAGTAGTCAATTGCTTCTTCTAGGTTATACTCAGGTGATGCATCCTCACACATATTTAAAGGCTCTACGAGTTCATCTTCTTCGTCTAAGACTATTGTTTCTAAATCGGTAGACTCTAAAACATTATTCTCAGAATAAACTCGTTCCTCTAAAACATTATCGGCTTCGTAATCAAAAGGAAATTCTACATCGTCTAGAACGGTGGAATCTCTAGTCAAATCCTCGTCCTTTGGAATAGGTGAATAATTATTAAAATTATTTGGATTTGAACTAGAAATAATACTATCATTATAAAGCTCAATTGGAGTACAAATTCCTGATCACTATGCCTACAAATTTCAGATTCTTCATCAGCACTATCCTCATCATAATCATCATTATAATAATATGAAAATGGTTGAACCTCATCGAAACAAGTAGTGTTACCAATTCTAACCTCGTCATCTTGATTGTGCAAATAATTATCCTCATTTTCAAGGGTACTATTGGAAATACTATATTGGAGATTATTTCGAGCAGTTCTGTTCTGGGCCTCTAACAAAAGCTTTTGAATCGATTCACATGACTTCCTTATGGTATCGTGACTCGACTCACATGACTTCCTTATGGTATCGTGTATAGAAGGTTCACTCATGGGTGCATTTTGTTTATTCATTTCTAACACAAACCTATTTGTATTCTCAGTTAATTGTTTGAGAGACGCTTCTAGAGGAAGAACGGGTCCAGAAGGATCATAATAGGGACTAGTTTCCAACATTTTCATTATATTGTCCAAAGACGAGGAACTAGTACTATAATTTTCTTTATTTTCTTGCTCGTATGATCGGTGCATGTGTGCATAGTAATTAGGCTCACCATGGTATGACCCATAACCTTCAAAAGGTTGATGTTCCAACCACTATTCACACTATGGTCAAAGTAGGAATGTCCAATTTGAAACCCAGTCGGATATTCTTTGTATTGGCTATTGTAATACCAGTTCGACATTATATTGTGCACGTGCAAATTCAAGGTTGACTAAAATGGGTAAGCTCGGGTTACCACATCAAAATATACCTACAGTCAAAGACTGGTCAAAGGTACAAGGCTGAGGTTTGTGGACTTTCAGCTGGTAACTCCCATAAGGCCCAAGGCACGGGTTCAACTTACTAATCCACGAGTTTTCCTAAACTCGGTAGTCTGACGATGCAATTGGTGTGTGCACATGTGTCAACAAAATAAAACCCACTGACAGGGGATTCGTGGGTGGATAGAGTCTTACCTCCCGTACCAGATGGGAGATGAACCGTTGAAGTCGACTCAGGCCACCGACTCCAATGTCAGTGTACGAACCTGAGGGGCCAAGACAGTATCGTAACTGTCGTCCTTCCCTGCAGCAGTTTTATTTAAATCAACCCTTCCTTAGGGTTTTAAAAATAATGTCCAAGTCCAAAAAGAAAAATGTCCAAAAATAAAAAGAAAAATTACAAAAAATCAAACCCTAATACAGTTTCCAAGAATAAAAAGAACTAAAATAACTATATACAAAATCTTCTTCTTCACTCTTTTCGGATTCCTCTTTTCTTTCCTTGTTTGGAGATGCTTTCCTTTTATAGCGCTTTTTCTTTCCTTGTCGCTTCGCTCCAAATATGAAAAGAATAAAAAAATACCAAAGGCGTAAAAGAGAACAAAAAAAATCTAAAAAATAAAAAAAAATCTAAAACTTAAAACCTAATACAAATCCGCGTCGGTGGCGCCAAAAATTGATGTAATTTTGAAAGTGGTAAGTAAAGTATCATTCGCTCGGACTTGCAAAGAATCGATTCTAGACTTAAAAATAAAGAAAATATATACACAAAAAAGTTGTCACAATATCGAGAGGTACCGAGACTCGGGATTTCACCAATTTTCACACTCATGTGGTTCAAAAATCAATTCTACACAATTATAACTCATATGATAAAGATTATTGACTCTTATTCTTTGCCAAAGTAGATTCCGAAAGTAATGACTGTAAATCTAAAGCATGGGACATCAAAACACTTAAGCTAAGCATTGGTGGGCCCGGAGGAGTGTATAAAAATGAGCGTAATGAAACGCGGGCCTACAGTAATACCGCAAGTGCACGGTCGTCAGTTGTAGCTCATGCAAGTACGGGTCGATCCACAGAGACTGGGTGTGTTTGGAGTTTTCTAGTTATTTTGGGCTCTAAATGGCTATTGTTGGGCTTTGGGTACCAATGGACTTTGGGTACCAATGGGCTTTGATTAAGCTTCTGTTTTGTACTATGGGCTTGTGTGATAATGAAGTGCTTTGGGCCTTGGGCCTTTGAAGTGAACTGAGCCTTGGACTCAGTTGGTCGGGCTTTGGTTTAATGTACTGGACTGAGCCTTGGTAATGAATTGAATTGGGCTCAGTATTCTTTAAATGAATTGAACTGGGCTTGATAATGAACTTGGACAATTAATGGGCTCTTAGCCTTTAACAGTTTACAGTGGGCTTTTGCTGTGAGCCAAACTCAGTTGCAGCAGCAGCAGGGGAAAGAAAGCAGCAGCAGCAAGGAAAAGGCAGCAAGCCAAGGAAAGCAGCAGCAGCAACAGGGTTGCAGGGCAGTGGTGGCTGGCACAGCAGGAGCAGGTGCACAGCAAGTAGTAGCAGCAGCAGTGCAAAGGAAGAGAGGCACAACAGCAGCAGTAGGGAAGAGTAACAAAGATATAGTGTATCAAAGAGTGTCAGTGAAATGAAAACAGAAAAGAAACAGAGAAAGAAAACAGATGAAGTGAATAAGAAAGCAGTGAGACAAAAACACTAAAGTGACAGTGGTAAAGACAATGAAACAATGGAAGCATATACCAAGGCCTAAGCCAAGGGCAGGGGAGATGGTGAAGGTGAAATGGTGAAGGTGAACCTAGGCATACTACTAGAGTGGGAAGAGAACTAGTTTGCTCACAGTCACTAGTGAGCACTAGTTTCTCCCCACTGCTCAATCAATACAGTGCCTCAAAGCTAAACTTCTACCACTAACAGTGAACAAAACATGAATTTAAACACAATAACATAACATGGGAAGCACATAACAGTGAAGGTGAAATGGTGAAGGTGAAATGGTGAAGGTGAGCCTAGGCATACAACTAGAGTGGGAAGAGAACCAGTTTGCTCACAGTCACTAGTGAGCACTAGTTTCTCCCCAATGCTCAATCAACACAATGCTCTAAGGCTTCTAGCCTAACATTCCATCACTTCTTGACAGTGAATTGAAACAACAGTTGAGGAACTAAACCTTAAACACTAAACATAATAGTGAACAACAAGATAAACGGCAACAGAACAATACATGAACATTTAAACATTAACAGCACACATTAACAGGAACAGAGAACAAAATGGAGAAACTCAGAACAGAACTTAATATGAACAGCAAAAAAAGTGAACATTAACAGAACAAAGTTCTGGACACTGGCTATTCCAGCATAAAGTTTTACAACAACACCCACAAGGCTATTTATACCCACAGACCCCATTTCCCCAAAATACAAAATTAGGGTTCTTCACCCAAATCCCAAAATCAAACAACACAGAAATTAGGTATTTGATTCTACCTAATTTGATAGTACAATTTGAACCCATGTTTCTCTCTATTCGTCTCCAGGCTTTCCCTAACAGAAATTAGGGTTTTCTATAAAAATCCCCAAAAACCTAATTTGGACAGTTGAAATTAGGGTTTCGAATTTTACTCACCAAACATGTGATTTGACACTTCAATCGTCGACCCATTATTTTCCTTGTTCACCTGCTCCATTCCCACGCGCCAATTGCTTCATCTATCAACCTAATTCACCAAATCCAACCCTAACAGTGATGAGGATGGTGGAGTTGTTGAAATAGATTAATAGGTGATGGGGGTATTGAGGGATATGATGGATTGTGGTTGTTGTGGGGAGTTGTTGATGGAGAAGGAGGTGGCTATGGAACTGGTACGGCAGAGTAGGTGGTGGTGGTTCTGCAAACAGGGTATGGTGGTGAAGGAGAGCTCGATGGAAGAAAGAAGAAGGGGTAGTTTGTTTGGGTTATATGTTTCTGGTACTATGGTGTTAAGCGGGCGTATCGAGTTTGATGATCTGCGACGCTGAGCCGTGGGGTGTGGAGATGAAGATTGATCTAACGGATAAAAGTGAAGATGCTGGCAGCGACCGTTGGATGCAGATATACAACGAAATTAACGGCGCCATATGGAGTTAGGTGTTGTAGTGTTAAGCGGAAGTATCTGGGTTTGATGCGCAGGCAAAGAAGCGATCGTTGGATTCAACTACAATCTAATCTGAAGGCTTGGAATTTAGGCACTATGGTGTTTTGCAAGAGCTTCAGATTTTGATGCGCGATGAAGGAGCGACCATCAGATGATGAGATGGATCCAATCCGACGGCTGAAGATGGATGCGGTTTTGGTTATAGAAAATGGGTTTGGGTAAGGGTTTTGGGCCTTGGGTATGCCAAGCCCATATCTTCTTTAAGAACAATTCTTCCTTCTTGAGCCCATTCCTAGCTTTTTGGACGTGCGCTCCATTCTTTGCGGCTTCCTTGCGTAATTTCTTCCGGCTTTTCACCACTCTTCAACTCTTTTCCGCTCCGCAATTCATCCAGACTTTATTTATTACCTAAAAATGCAAAATTAAGTAAGAAAAATATTTATTCTTGAAAACAATGAAAATACAGAATATGGGATAAAATGTAGAATTAATGCACAAAAGATGAGTTAAATGCCAACAAAAAGGGATAGATATATACAATATTTGGCACTCATCAAATACCCCCAAACCTGAATTTTACTTGTCCTCAAGTAAAACAAAACTAAGGAAATCCTAACTATACCACTGTCGCTGGTCTCTCGAATGCATTTAGCGTATGCACTAAGCCTTTTAAACCACTAAGTGTCCCTAGTGGACGAGTTGAAGTCTCGTGAAGGTTTGCTTAGAACGTACCTACAAAGTTCTAGGTCAAAATATAAGCTCAGATTCCATCAAATGTGACATGTGCAAAACAGTTAAGCTCACAGCAAAATGGAGATGTCAATCTAGCTATGTAAGGCACAATCCTAGCACTGATAACAAAAAAAAGACATGTGATAAGAGTGTAAAGTGTATCTACACATGTGTAAAGAAAGATCTGAAGTTATGACTACTAATCACCAAGAGATAGTTTCTCAGGCTAAGAACCAAGGTCGAAATCTAGCTAGCTGTCCGGACTTTACGAGAATTGTGAATGAGTTGGAGGTATTTCACAATTACTCGCGTTGTACATCAATGGCATACACCCTCCTTGCTTATTACAATGAAACAACAAAATGACAATTTACATGACTCTTATTTACATTGACTATTCTCTTTTTATTTTTGGAACAAGAGATGATGGAATTGATAAATACTTGATTTTTTTGTATTTTTCTGATATTTTTTCTCTCTTTTTTTTTTTTTTTTTTTTTTTTGCATAAGGAAACACTTTTGATACATTACAAAAAGAAACAAAAAATTACATGACACTTTGCAAGAGGTAGCCCTTTTTGATGCACCCAGTTAAATTCGATGGTTGTCTTTCTTAATGTAACCTCCACCTTCTATCCCAACCAACCAAAGAACAAGCTAGTCAAGTTTCGTTCAGTATTCTAAAGTGATTGGCAATCGTAACTTCCTATCAAACACCTTGAAGATCGAGGCCATACATGTATTGGTAGATCGTGCACGTGCAAATTTCTTATCACAATGTGAATTGTGCTAGAATCATGGTGCCTAAATATCTAGACTAAGACTCCTAATAATTACATATTTGCACAAGAGTCAACATTTCAAGGTAAATGAGCTCCATTTTTTTTATGATTTTTCATTTTTTTAATTTTTTTGGAATTTTTCAATTTTTTCAAAAAGAAGAAGGAGTTCGTTTTCAATTATGGCAAATTATCATGGTATCTACTCTATACCCCCAAACCTAAACTAAACATTGTCCTCAATGTTTCAAAATATGGAAAGAATTAAAATGCAACATATGGAAAGGGACATGCTGAGTAGAGTAAAAGGAGAGAGAATACCCGATTTCGGCGAAAGCAGAATTAAAACTCCGTTATTCAAGGCAAAAATAAAAAATCCAACATATTTCAGCCGAGATCATATTGGATTAGCAAAATATATACAAAAGGAACAAAAGGGTTTTTAAGAAATTTTATCTACTGGATTATATACAAAAATTCACCATACACCAAAAGTCTAAAGAGTTGAGGATCAACCCAAAAGAAAAAGTGTAGAGACATAGAAAGTTTCAAAACACTAAAATTGGACTTAAATGGGAGTGAGAGTGAAAAACCGAATGAATCACCCCTAAACCAAAATTTTTCAACAGGTTCACTTTTAAGCACAAAATCTAACAATTTTAGGGGTTCAGGATTCAAAAGGTCTAACTCATAATGGACTGTTTTCGGGATGGGCAAAGAAATGCATTCCAACTGTGGCTCTTTAAAAGTGTTATATTTTGAAGCAAAATAGTCCAAGAGGACTTGGGAGGCACACAGTTCCAATCCTAGATTGGGAATCTTCAGAAAAGTTGGTTTAAAATTTTTGTTACAAACCAAATCTAGGTTGGGTGGAAGGCCATCAGATTGTGACTTAGGTAGAAGAATAGGCATATCATTATCAATCAAATCAAAATCTCCTAACTCATCTACACATGTCACATCATGCTCACAATCATCAATCAAATTGGCAAGATCACAATCAGAATCCTCAACATCAAACAGATTTATTCTCGTGTATCGGCACATCAGGGGAAACATCACATGGAATACTAGAAGAAATATCATGCATTAAGGTCGGGGCAGAGAAGCCTAATGTATTTGAACCCAAAGGTTCCATAACATTTTCAGTATAGACATGTTCTTCTAACATAACATCATAATCATCATCATCATCATGATAGGGATTTTGCAATCTAGGATAATTTTCAATCCTAAGGTCGGAGCTATTACAAGAATAAAACTCTAATTCATGGGGGTGACTCATATCATGTGGTGTTGTTCCTGTTTCCCTAACGGATTCCCATTGATGGGTTTTCTCTGCAATCTCGGCTAAAAAATTCCATGCATCATCCACAGATTTATCAATAAACTCACCATTACACATAGACTCAACCATGGTTCGAGATTTAAAGTCTAGTCCCTCATAGAGGATGACGACAAGTCTCCACTTCTCAAATCCATGGTGCGGACATTCGCTCAACAAATCATTAAAACGTTCGAAATAGTGAAAAACAGTTTCCTCATCCAATTGGACAAAACAATTGATACTTTGACGAATAGTGATGGTCCTATGATGTGGAAAGAATTTTTTGAAAAATAGATCTGTGAGTTGGTCCCAAGTGTTGATTGATTGTGGTCTCAAACCGTAAAACCATGTTTTGGCCCTTTCCTTTAAAGAAAATGTAAACAAACGCAATTTCAGAGAGTCTTCGGACATATGATCAGGTTGCATAGTCCGACAAATTTGTTCAAACTCTCTTACATGAGTATAGGGGTTCTCAGAATCGAACCCTCGAAATATAGGAAGTATTTGTATCATGCTTGCATTTATTTTAAAAGGGTTATTGGTTTGAGGTAATACAATACATGATAATGGAATTTTTATTGACGGATACATGTATTCATGGAGAGCACGAGGTTGGCCCATTTTGAAAAGACACAAAGCCCACTATTTTGGTTTAATGGGTTTTCAAAAATTTGGTTTTTTATGGGAAAATTTTGGTTTTGATGGGATGTATTTGAAAAAGAAAATTTGGTTTAAAAAATGGGAGCAAAGTAGAAATTTGGTTTTAAAATTGGGAGCAAAAGAAAATTTTGGTTTTTTTTTTTTTTTTTAAACTTAGCCTAGCATAAATTATCACACCCCACAAAAGAAAATAAAAACAACAATAAATAATTACAAGCCCATAAAAGAAAAATAAAAGAAAATAAAAGAAAATAAAAATAAAAATAATTATTACAAGCCCAAATTAAAAAAAAATAAAGAACAACAAAAATTATTACAAGCCCACAAATTAAAAATGGAAGCCCACAGGTTGGGTTCTCTTAATGGGTCTAGGCTTACCTTTGAAGCACAGCCCAGTTGGGCTTTGGATCATCCTAAGCTTTGGCTTTTCTGAGGCCCAGTTGGGTCACGACTTCTACTCCAACAGCACTAGCCCAGCCCAGATCAACAGATCAGCAGCTCATCAAGGCAGGTTCAGGCTTCAAGCAACAGTTCTGGCACCAGCAGTGTTTTGTTTAACTCAAGCCCACAGAACTGACTGTGTAGCAACTTCAACAGCTGCAGTCTTTGGTTCTCAGTGCTGCTAGCAACAGCTTCTCAAGTCCATTAACAGCTCCTCAGGTACCTGCACCAGATAGAGTTAATTAGTTCTTGCAACAACTCAAAATTGGCTCAACAGAGATAGCCAACATAGCACAGAAACAATGGTTCAGTGCACAACAATGGGAATGAACATAGAAATTGCAGAGATTGCAGTTCTTAGGAACCAATTTGAACTGGTGCAAAGTGATTATTGCATAGCCAAGAAGAACAAGATTCAGGTGCAGTGCAGCTACGTTACACTATGATACAATCAGATTTGTAACTGAGATGCTGCTGTAAGCAAGAAAAGAAATGGAGAACAGGACAAGATGCAGTGATGCAGTGATGAAAAGTATGCAAGTTATGATGCAGAACAATATGCAAAGAAGATGCAAAATGCAAATGCTACTAGAGCAGAGAAGATGAAGATGTAGTGATGATGCAAATGAACAGCAAGAGAAAAAGCTAAAAGATAAATGCAAGTACAGCTAAGAAAGTGCAAGAATAGCTAAGATACAAGCCAAGAAACTTCAACACACAACGCCAAGTCCCCGGCAGCGGCGCCAAAAACTTGGTGGGCCCGGAGGAGTGTATAAAAATGAGCGTAATGAAACGCGGGCCTACAGTAATACCGCAAGTGCACGGTCGTCAGTTGTAGCTCGTGCAAGTACGGGTCGATCCACAGAGACTGGGTGTGTTTGGAGTTTTCTAGCTATTTTGGGCTCTAAATGGCTATTGTTGGGCTTTGGGTACCAATGGACTTTGGGTACCAATGGGTTATGAGTACCAATGGGCTTTGATTAAGCTTCTGTTTTGGACTATGGGCTTGTGTGATAATGAAGTGCTTTGGGCCTTGGGCCTTTGAAGTGAACTGAGCCTTGGACTCAGTTGGTCGGGCTTTGGTTTAATGTACTGGACTGAGCCTTGGTAATGAATTGAATTGGGCTCAGTATTCTTTAAATGAATTGAACTGGGCTTGATAATGAACTTGGACAATTAATGGGCTCTTAGCCTTTAACAGTTTACAATGGGCTTTTGCTGTGAGCCAAACTCAGTTGCAGCAGCAGCAGGGGAAAGAAAGCAGCAGCAGCAAGGAAAAGGCAGCAAGCCAAGGAAAGCAGCAGCAACAGGGTTGCAGGGCAGTGGTGGCTGGCACAGCAGGAGCAGGTGCACAGCAAGTAGTAGCAGCAGCAGTGCAAAGGAAGAGAGGCACAACAGCAGCAGTAGGGAAGAGTAACAAAGATATAGTGTATCAAAGAGTGTCAGTGAAATGAAAACAGAAAAGAAACAGAGAAAGAAAACAGATGAAGTGAATAAGAAAGCAGTGAGACAAAAACACTAAAGTGACAGTGGTAAAGACAATGAAACAATGGAAGCATATACCAAGGCCTAAGCCAAGGGCAGGGGAGATGGTGAAGGTGAAATGGTGAAGGTGAACCTAGGCATACTACTAGAGTGGGAAGAGAACTAGTTTTCTCACAGTCACTAGTGAGCACTAGTTTCTCCCCACTGCTCAATCAATACAGTGCCTCAAAGCTAAACTTCTACCACTAACAGTGAACAAAACATGAATTTAAACACAATAACATAACATGGGAAGCACATAACAGTGAAGGTGAAATGGTGAAGGTGAAATGGTGAAGGTGAGCCTAGGCATACAACTAGAGTGGGAAGAGAACCAGTTTGCTCACAGTCACTAGTGAGCACTAGTTTCTCCCCAATGCTCAATCAACACAATGCTCTAAGGCTTCTAGCCTAACATTCCATCACTTCTTGACAGTGAATTGAAACAACAGTTGAGGAACTAAACCTTAAACACTAAACATAACCGTGAACAACAAGATAAACGGCAACAGAACAATACATGAACATTTAAACATTAACAGCACACATTAACAAGAACAGAGAACAAAATGGAGAAACTCAGAACAGAACTTAATATGAACAGCAAAAAAAGTGAACATTAACAGAACAAAGTTCTGGACACTGGCTATTCCAGCATAAAGTTTTACAACAACACCCACAAGGCTATTTATACCCACAGACCCCATTTCCCCAAAATACAAAATTAGGGTTCTTCACCCAAATCCCAAAATCAAACAACACAGAAATTAGGTATTTGATTCTACCTAATTTGATAGTACAATTTGAACCCATGTTTCTCTCTATTCGTCTCCAGGCTTTCCCTAACAGAAATTAGGGTTTTCTATAAAAATCCCCAAAAACCTAATTTGGACAGTTGAAATTAGGGTTTCGAATTTTACTCACCAAACATGTGATTTGACACTTCAATCGTCGACCCATTATTTTCCTTGTTCACCTGCTCCATTCCCACGCGCCAATTGCTTCATCTATCAACCTAATTCACCAAATCCAACCCTAACAGTGATGAGGATGGTGGAGTTGTTGAAATAGATTAATAGGTGATGGGGGTATTGAGGGATATGATGGATTGTGGTTGTTGTGGGGAGTTGTTGATGGAGAAGGAGGTGGCGATGGAACTGGTACGGCAGAGTAGGTGGTGGTGGTTCTGCAAACAGGGTATGGTGGTGAAGGAGAGCTCGATGGAAGAAAGAAGAAGGGGTAGTTTGTTTGGGTTATATGTTTCTGGTACTATGGTGTTAAGCGGGCGTATCGAGTTTGATGATCTGCGACGCTGAGCCGTGGGGTGTGGAGATGAATATTGATCTAACGGATAAAAGTGAAGATGCTGGCAGCGACCGTTGGATGCAGATATACAACGAAATTAACGGCGCCAGATGGAGTTAGGTGTTGTAGTGTTAAGCGGAAGTATCTGGGTTTGATGCGCAGGCAAAGAAGCGATCGTTGGATTCAACTACAATCTAATATGAAGGCTTGGAATTTAGGCACTATGGTGTTTTGCAAGAGCTTCAGATTTTGATGCGCGATGAAGGAGCGACCATCGGATGATGAGATGGATCCAATCCGACGGCTGAAGATGGATGCGGTTTTGGTTATAGAAAATGGGTTTGGGTAAGGGTTTTGGGCCTTGGGTATGCCAAGCCCATATCTTCTTTAAGAACAATTCTTCCTTCTTGAGCCCATTCCTAGCTTTTTGGACGTGCGCTCCATTCTTTGCGGCTTCCTTGCGTAATTTCTTCCGGCTTTTCACCACTCTTCAACTCTTTTCCGCTCCGCAATTCATCCAGACTTTATTTATTACCTAAAAATGCAAAATTAAGTAAGAAAAATATTTATTCTTGAAAACAATGAAAATACAGAATATGGGATAAAATGTAGAATTAATGCACAAAAGATGAGTTAAATGCCAACAAAAAGGGATAGATATATACAATATTTGGCACTCATCAAGCATGACCCATCAATTGAAATCACAACCATTCAAGAGAAATCATAAATCAATCCAGTTTTAGTGCAAAAAGTCATATAAAGAATTAATAGAATTACCACAATGATGAAAAAGGGATTCCTCCGTCATCTCAGTATTGGGGTTTAGATCCTCATATCAAAAACAGGTTCAAAATAATAAATCATGGCTCAAAAGGTGTTTTTATTGAAGAAATTGTACAACTCAGGGAATCTGCAATGCTGCAATGGCGCTACATAATTCACTGTTACAAGAAGTGTTGCTAACTGAAGATATGCGTGGCTATTGGACTGTTACAGAACTGTTGATTGATGTAGTTTTGAAAGTGATAAGTAGAAGTTCGTTCAAAGACTTGTAAAGATTTGATTTCAGACTTAATTTTGGTTTCACTTAATGTTACGAGAGACTGGGACTCAGGATTCCACCAATAAATCCATTCATGCGATTCATATAGTTATTCTAGACAATTATAGCTCAAATAGAATATTGACTCTGTTTCTTTGCCAAGGTAGATTTTTGAAAAGCAACGACTATAAATCTAAAGCATGGGATATCAAAAGACTTAACCTAAGTATAACCCATCAATTGAAATCACAACCGTTCAATAAAAACCATAAAACAATTAATAATCCTTGCAAAAAGTCATGGAAGAATTAAATATAATTACCGCACGCATGAAAAATGGCTTCCTCCGTCATCCCAGTGTTGCGGTTTAGCTCATGATGTCGTACAAACTCTCAAAAGATAGAAACATGGCTCAAAGAGTGTTTAAAGATGGAAGTACAAGGAAAATCACCAAAACAGATCAATTGCAACGTTTATATGCGTGGCAGATCGACTGTTACTAACGATACAGAAGATGTAAAACTGCTGGGAACGATACTATGTGTGTCGTGGATAAACCACACTTTTCTGCGACTGATTTGGGTCGTCCAATGTTCTTCAGCTTCGTCGTCTTCCTGCTGCTGCTGCAAATTTCTCTGCAGCATGATTTCTTCGTACCAGAGCCTCCTCTAAAACTACGTAAAGGCCCCAAACTACCCAACCCCCTCCTTTGAACCTCCCAAATCCTTTTATATACTTCACAGGGTCATTAAATCCCGAGAACACCCCTGTTTTTCTTCTTTTCCAAGTTCCGGCAAGTTTGGTTATTATTTCCTTTTTCTCTTCTCACGCGGCTTTCTGTTTGATGCAAACTCTTCTAAAAATATCAGTAAATCTTGAAGAGTATATTCTCTTCCAATCTCACCACATTCTTTCCAAAAATACAGCAAAGATATCCCGAGATATTAAACCTCCTGTGTTTTATCCCAACTCGACAACTACTGCTCTTTTTTCGAATCTGGCCGCCTTACCTTCCCTGTTTAATCTTTACACGTCACTCCCAATCCAAATCAGAGAAAATCTCCGACCAAATCTCGCTGGAAATCCTCGCAGTTCAACAACCATTTTCCCTTGAAAGTCTCACTCTCTGTTTTGATACAACTCGGTGTACATCCTTGCTTTATCGAATCTAAAGCACTTAGAATCCCTGTTTAGCCGTTATAGGATAATACCAATCAAAAAAAAAAAACCAAATCTGTCTCAAACTCTTCAAAATCATGTCTAGAGAATACGCAGGAATAACCAGGTCTTCCCGCCAGTTTCTATTTTCAAACAAAAGAGAAGATGACCTCCCCCTATCCAGACTGGGGTGTATTTAGCCATTGGAGTGTATATAGCAGTGAGGTTCCCCTTAGTAATTGAAGTACCCCTTATCCAAACTGAGAGTCTGAATAGTAATTTTCTCCCACGAGCGCAAATACCACTTTTCGAGCCAATTTTCCCGCAAAAGCTTATTTCTCCAAAAACACCTACAAAGACACAAAAAGCCATAATAAATACAAAATCGAGGACTAACAATATATACAATTGAGATTATATCAAACACAAAAATGTGTCTAGAAAATAAAATCCTAACTCACTGTCGCAGGCATCGTCTATTGCATATAGCGTATGCAATAAGCCTTTAAACCCCTAGGTGTCCCTAGTGGCGGAGTGTTGTCTCCGGAGGGCTTACCATATGTATACCCAAAAAACCTTTATACTCCAGACCCTAGATATCTACACAGAACCTTGGAAGGCACTAAAGAATCTCCTTGGTTGGCATACTTATTGACTACAGGAGGAAGTACCCTGATGCGAAATTCCAATTGTTGCACACGAGTTCGCACTCAAGCATACTAAAATTCATATGAAGTGACAGAGCTCTACTCAGATAGTCGCACTATGGACACGAATATTCGGATTCAAAACTAATCACATGGAGAGATCAAGAAGATGGATATAGAAAAACATAGATGGTTTTGATGTTTACTAGGTGAACGGTGTTTCTCATATCTATCTGAAGGCCTCCGCCAAAATGAACCTATCCTTATGGACTGAGATACTAGGCTGACTAATATCAACACACTGGCATATACAAGGGAACCATTGATTGATAATCCTAACTCTAGGTCAACACAACTGGCATATACAAGGGTTCCAGTGGTCGACTTTATTGAATTTATTCCAGTTGGTCTAATGGTCTGGTCTCAATTTCTCATTTTTTTTTTCAACTTTTTTTTTTCTTCTCATTTTTTGTTTTTTTTTTTGTTTTTTGTATCTCAATCACTTTAATTCACCCTAGCATTGGTAACAACTTGAATCGTGAGCCCCACCTAATCACTTAGAGAAACACAGTTTAAAAACAAAACAAAATAAAAACAGAAGTGAAAAGGACTTAACGAGATATGGTGAAACTATCATGTTATTTCTGACACCTGAGCTCTGTGCTTTTATGAATAGACTCTTTAGATGTTTCCATCTAGTCAGATTGGTTCCTCAACTCCTACAACCAAAATGCTTCCATCCACTTAGATTGGTCAGTGCCATCCTTAATAGGCATAAATTTCTAGGCTCTGGAGTTTAATTGTGCAACTAAAAAGTTTATCCTATACCCCCAAACTTAAATCTAACATTGTCCTCAATGTTCTAAAGATCAAATTAAAAGCATGAACAAGGAGAAACTGTTACCATTTGAAGCAAAAGAGACAAGGAAAGATATTACCGTGTTGCATGAGGATGGGTTACCTCCCAAGAAGTGCTAAGTTTAACGTCTTAAGCCAGACTAAGAAAGGATTAGTCACCTCATAGAATCATAAAGTAATAGCCGAAATATCTGTGGGTCATCAAAACCAAATAGAGCTATCACAAGTAAAAGGAATCTGCAACATGCCAAGAAAATGAACAAATAAAGCACACCCTTGTCTAGTTTCTTCTTTAAGACAACTACATCTAGTTGTGGTTCAGGTTCAGGATCTATAAATGGGTCCAAATAAAATATTTTCATAGGTTGCGTTTCCTCATAGGTTAGATCCAAATGTTCAGGTTCTAGAGTCTGGAAAAACTCAAATAAAAACTTAGAAGCACATAATAATAACCTGAATAATTGAGGATCCTCTTATTCAATTAGATTTGACTTACACAACTGACCACAATGAGAGTGGTGATCTTCCTTAATCAAGTATGTCGACCCTAATCTCCTAAAATAATTAGGTTTAGTCTCAAAACTTAATATTCGACACATTTGAAAATCAAACATTCCCACATTTAGAAGAAAAATATTTGGTGGGAAAACAAAGTCAATATGGGTATCATAGCCTGGGTAAACCACATCAACCAGAGGATGGGTTTCTAATAACTGAAATTTCTTGTGGACATCACTAGGTTCAGGAAAACGTGTATGAAGATAATCTTGTAAAATGGTTGAGGCACATATGTCAAGTCCCAAGTGAGGGACCTTTCTAAGAGTTAAATCACATGGAGAATGATAATCACCCCCAAACTTATAGTTTTCAGTGTCTCTAGAAAGACTAGTCACAACTTCCCTAATTTCAAGGTCATCTAATTCATGAAAATGGCCAATTGATTCTTCTAAGTCGGGTACATCCTCACTCATCTCGACGAGTTCATTTTCTTTTTCTAAGTCTATTGTTTCTAAATCGCTAGACTCAAAATGTACTCGTTCCTCTAAACTATTATTAGCTTCGTAATCAAAAGGAAATACTACATCGTCTAAAACAGGGGTATCTCTAGTCAAATCCTTGTCCTTTTGAATAGGTGAATAATTATTAAAATTATTTGGATTTGAACTAGAAATAATATTATTATTAAGCTCAGTTGGAGTAGCAAATTCCTGATCAGTATGCCTATTTATTTCAAATTCTTCATCAACACTATCCTCATCATAATCATTATAATAACATGAAAATGGTAGAACCTCATCTAAACAACAAGTAGTGTTACCAATTATATCCTCGTTATCTTGATTATGCAAATAACTATCCTCATTTTCAAGGGTATTATTGGAGACACTGTATTGAAAATTAAGATTATTTCGAGCAATTCTTCCGTTCGTCTCAGTTATAAGCTTGAGGGATTCATCTATAGAAAGTTTTCTTTCGTCATAAACTAAGTTATTCATCTCAGCTATCCTACGTGTCGACTCTTCTAATTTCCTGAGAGACTCTTCTAAAGGATAAATATAAGAATTTTTCTCATATGACCGGTGCGTATGTGGATAGTAATTGGGCTCACCATGGTATGGACCATAATCTTCAAAAGGCTGTTGTTCCCAACCACTATTCACACTATGGTCAAAGTAGTAACGTCCATTTTGAAACTCAGTCGGATATTCGTTGTATTGGCTATTGTAATACCAGTTCGACATTCAACTGCAGGGGTGTGAGTTGTCACACAAAATAAAACCCACTGACAGGGGATTCGTGGGTGGATAGAGTCTTACCTCCCGTACCAGACGGGCGATGAACCGTTGAAGTCGACTCAGGCCACCGACTCAAATGTCAGTGTACGAACCCGAGGGGCCGAGACAGTATCGTAACTATCGTCCTTCCTGCAAACAGTTTATATTTAATTTTTAACCATTCCTTAGGGTTTCAAAATAATAATAATGTCCAGTCCAAAAATACAAATGTCCAAAAAGGAAAAGAAAAATTACAAAAATAAAATCCTATTTACAGTTTCTAAAAATAAACAAAATAACTATATACAAAATCTTCTTCTTCACTCCTTTCGGATTCCTCTTTTCTTTCCTTCTTTGGCGATGCTTTCCTTTTATAACACTTTTTCTTTCCTTGTAGCTTCACTCCAAATCTGAAAAGAATCGAAAAATACCAAAACGCATAAAAAGGAACAAAAAAGAATAATAAAAATAAAAATAAACCTAAAACAAATCTAAATACAAATCCGCGTCGGCGGCGCCAAAAGTTGATGTAGTTTTGAAAGTAATAAGTAGAAGTTCGTTCAAAGACTTGTAAAGATTTGATTTCAGACTTAATTTTGGTTTCACTTAATGTTACGAGAGACTGGGACTCAGGATTCCACCAATAAATCCATTCATGCGATTCATATAGTTATTCTAGACAATTATAGCTCAAATAGAATATTGACTCTCTTTTTTTTTGCCAAGGTAGATTTTTGAAAAGCAACGACTATAAATCTAAAGCATGGGATATCAAAATATTTAACCTAAGTATAACCCATCAATTGAAATCACAACCGTTCAATAAAAACCATAAAACAATTAATAATACTTGCAAAAAGTCATGAAAGAATTAAATATAATTACCACACGCATGAAAAATGGATTCCTCCGTCATCCCAGTGTTCGGGTTTAGCTCATGATGTCGTACAAACTCTCAAAAGATAGAAACATGGCTCAAAGAGTGTTTAAATATGGAAGTACAAGGAAAATCACCAAAACAGATCAATTGCAACGTTTATATGCGTGGCAGATCGACTGTTACTAACGATACAGAAGATGTGAGACTGTTGGGAACGATACTATGTGTGTCGTGGATAAACCACACTTTTCTGCGACTGACTTGGGTCGTCCAATGTTCTTCAGCTTCGTCTTCTTCCTCCTGCTTCAGCAGCAGCAGAGAGCTTCTATGAAAGTCTTCTTTCTTGGATTCTCTGGCCTCTGACTAGACCCCTAACTCCCGATACCCTTCTCTGAACTTCCAGCCGCTCTTATATACACCTCAGGACCAATAAAACCTCCCGGAAATCTTTTGTTTCTTCTCTTTTTTTCTTCGCTGCCAAGTTGCTAATAATCCTCTCCAAGTTTTCTTTACGAGTCTTTTTTAGTCCACTCTGACGTCCCTGAATCTCTCAAGGATAAAACTAAATCAACATAGAGTAATCTTTCCTATCTTTTCACGTAACTTCCAAAAACACCATTACAGAGACGATTATCTCTCTCACTCCCTGTTTAAGGAAATCAACGTGAAATACTTCTTTTTCGAATCAAAAGCCCAATAAAAAGCCTGTTACGATATAACAACCATTCCTATCCAGTTCCTCGTACAAATCCAACAACAACTGCCAAATATGATCCACCAAATCCCATAAACAATGGCTGCCCTATTTTACTTCAAAGTGACGTACCTTCCATCTTTTATAGAATCTAAAGGAGATTATCCACCCTGTTTTAGTGTAACAGGATGATACGTGTCTTTAATTCAACCAAAACCCTAAGAAAATCTCGACCAAATTTCTCCAGATAATAACGTCGACGAACTGTGTTTTCTTTTCCCGTCAGTTTCTATTTTCAAACAAAAGAAAAGATGACCTCCCCGTATCCAGACTGGGGTGCATTTAGCCATTGGAGTGTATATAGCAGTGAGGTGCCCCCTTAGTAATTGAAGTGCCCCTTATCCAAACTGATAGTCCGAATAGTAATTTTCTCCCACGAGCGCAAATACCACTTTTCGAGCCAATTTTCCCGCAAAAGCTTATTTCTCCAAAAACACCTACAAAGACACAAAAAGCCATAATAAATACAAAATCGAGCACTAACAATATATACAATTGAGATTATATCAGACACAAAAATGTGTCTATCATTGATTATAGACCCTGATTGCGACTGTTTTGTGCAGCTTAATGTTCTTCAAATTAGGGTTCTTGAGAACGACACTTCTGTAGTGTCGTCTGCAACTCTTCTCCTTCTTCTTCACCTGCTGCTGCTACTTCTCCTCTGCAGCGTTTCGTTCTTCATAGCAACCACCCCAAACTCCCGATTCCCCCTGTTTGGACTCGTACCAACCTTTTTATACACGGAGGGACAACTAAATCCAGAGAATAATTCTGTTTTTTTCCTCCTCAGAAAGTTACGGGAATACTTCTCTTTCTTTCCTCCTTTCCGCGGCTTCTCAGTTGTCAAAACCCTTCTCCAAGTTATAACCGGATCTTAGGATCAAATCCTTTCCTTATCTTTCACAGCACTTCCAAGAATATCACGAAATTCCGACTATCTATCTTTCCTTGTTCCACCGATAACCATAAGGAAACTTCCTCTTTTTGCGCTTTTAAGATCATTGCCGAACCTTCTTGACCTTAACAGGCATATCCCAATCCAATCCAGCGAACAAATCTGACCAAACTCTCCTCAAAATCGATCCAAAAACCCGGTTATATTCTTCTCCCCTGTTTTCTCGTGAATCCCTACTTAACTTATTTTCTTCGATTCTAGGTCACCTACGGTCCTTATCTAATCCAAATAGGCCCAAACGAAACTGAACCCACAAAGAAATCCGAGAAGAACTCATCAGAATCTCTTCCCAAAACTACGCAGATGAAATCACTTTTGAACTTGAAACTCCCGCCAAAATGCATGTGAAGATGGGTTTCCCCTAACCAGAGTAGGGGTGCCCATAGCCATGGGTGTAAATAGCACATATGGGGTGCAAATAACAGTGTAGTGCCCCTTATCCAAATTGGGAGTGTGAATAGCAGATGTCCTACGGGTGGTTCACATAACTTTTCGAGCCGATTTTGCAGCAAGAGCTCATTTCTCCAAAAACACCTACAAAAACATAAAATGCCAAAATAAATACGAAAATGTGTACTAACAATATAGAAAATGGAGAACAAAATAGACACATAAATGCGTCTATCACATGTGTAACTCCTAATTGCACATGCTAGGATAAGTTACTAAATTCCTTTATATGACTTTATAATTCGCCTTGCAGTTGTTCTATAATTTTGTTTCTTTCCTTTCGTTCATCCAACATAACCCTAAGAATGTTTATTTGTTGCAGATATGCAAGTGTCTTCAAATGGAGGAAGACATGAAGAGAATGGAACATTTCTATTATAGGATGTCGTGGCTAGTTTCTAGGATTTCGTTTTACATATTTAGTGTTGTAACTCGTCTATTGTATTCAAAAAAAACATATTAGTGATAAACGAAGAAATTATAGCAAATGGATATTAAATTAATAATGTGTTTTTTGTACGTTTCTTTATGACGGGTAACAGTTGAAAAAACATCCATATTGATGTGTAACTTTTCACTACACATGCCATATGGATGTGTAACTTCGCATATGGATATGTAACTTCTTGATACACATATTATATGCATGTGTACACACGTGTAATGTTGAGGGGTGAATATGGTTTTGGTCCTACCCGTCCTAGTCACACCTGATGACCACACTTACTAGAAATGGTAAGAGAGAGAGAGAGTTTCCTTTCCATTGTACCTTGTCATTCCTTATATAGACTTTCCAAAAGCCCCTCCTTTTATGACATCATGCCACATGTCCTAAACTTCCTTAATTACTTCTAATGTCATTCCTTCCTTAATTAAACCTCTTCCTTCTTCATTGATCCCTTCCTTATCCCTCTTGTCTCATGGGTATTTTCTCCTTGGACTTGGGCTTAGTCCCCAAGTCCCCATGTCTTATATTAGGCCTGCCTCTCCCTTTGGGGGCACCCCAAACCCGTTAAAGGTATTATTTTTCATGTATCAACATTAGTCCCCTGACTATTGGGTTAATTTTAAAATAACCCAGTAGTCATATCACTCTTTAATACATGTCGGCACGTATCACAACATGCATGAGGAGACGTGAACGATGTTGCATCATAAATGGCGTTTATTATTTCATATACACGCGGTTTACATTTCCTAATTTGGTCACTAGTTTCGCTTTCAACTTTGTTTCACATTCTCCTTTGGTCAGCATATCGCCTGCATGGATAATTCTCTTCATGGGTACGTATTGTACTTGGCGCCCATTCCTCCATTGTCCTCGGCAATGTTTAAGCATTATGAATTGAAATGATTGTTGCTCGTGAAGACTGAAATCGAAACGCTTCAAGAGCAAAGGATAGCAAACAGAGACTCTATGCGCGCCAGATTTAAGGAACGGTATGAGGCGCATCAAGTTGCTCAGAAGGCTGAACTGGCCGGTCGCGTATCACTGGAGGTTCAGTGTGCATTGGTTGATGCCATCACCGCTCGTTACACCGCTAATCAATTATTCATGGATTCTTCGATAATGATGGCTACCGTAGATCGCGCCATTTACGATTGTCGTCTCCAGACATCCGACCAAGCGCCCCCGCCGCTCCTCGGGTACGCTCTGACTTTAGCGGAAGCATCTTCGCTTGTTCCCCATCCGTTTGTTGGTTTTGAGGGAGGAGGTGGGTATGTTATGGACTCTTAGGTTGATTCGTCAGGATAAGGCGTGTAAGGAATACTACGAGCATGAAGATACTCTCTCGTTTGCTCGCGGGGCTAAAGCTAAAGACAATGACAAGATCATTCAGGATATCCATAAGTTGGTGAATGAAGCTGATCAGGACCTGCATGTGGCCAACGCACGATTTGATGGCGAGCTTTTGATGGTGGATATATTAGACGCGGATATCGCTCGTTGTCGGGCATTAATGGCTGATTAGGTTGCGCGCCTTCTTGCGGGGATTGTCTTTGGTTTCGTTGTCTTATTCGTGGTCCCGCTGTTGTTTTCCTATGTATCCGCTCTGAAGTCTTTTTTTTTTGTGGATCCTTTGGGTGTTTGTTGTTTTTTCTTATATGTGAATAAAATTTTATTTTTTGTGGGAATATTGCTTCTCTTTTTCTTCATATTGCGCGACTTTTGTCATTAACTAGGGTGGGTTAGTGGTAGTGCATCTATCCTCTTTCTTCTGTGAAGAAGGGGAAGATATGCCGCGCCTACCCTCTCCCCCCCTTTTTTTATGAATGAGTGGGCAGGGTGGGGTAGGGCGTTGTTTTAAACGTGCCTACTCCCTTCTTTATTTTTTCAAAAGGATGGGGTTGGGCGGGGCGTTGTTCAACGCGCCTATTCCCTCTCTTCTTTTTCCAGATGGATAGGATGGGGTTGGGCGAGGCGTTGTTTAAACGCGTCTTCTCCCTCTCTTCTTTTTTCAGATGGTTGGGGTGGGGTTGGGTGGGGCGTTGTTTAAACACGCCTACTCTCTCTCTCTTTGTCGGATGAGTGGGATGGGGTGGGAAAGGTGTTGTTTAAACGCACCTACTACCTATTCTTTTTTCGGATGGATGATGTTGGGTGGGGAGGGCGTTTTGTTAAACTCGTCTACTCCCTCCTTTCTTTTTTCATATGAGTGGGTAGGGTGGGTAGGGCGTTGTTTAAACGCGCCTACTCCCTCTTATTTTTTCGGATGGATGAGGTGGGGTGGGGAGGGTGTTTTTTTAAACGCGTCTACTCCTTCCTTTTTTTTCTTCAGATGAGTGGGGTGGGATGGGGGAGGTCGTAAGTTAAACGCGCTTACTCCCCCTCTTTTCTTTTTGTGGGTAGTTGTTTGGGCGCCTTTGGCGCTCCTAATTTTTGTGAATGTTAATTGGTCGGGCGTCATTAGCATTCACGTGGGTTTTTCTACATTCGTTGGCCGACCAGGTGCCTTTGGTATTCCCATAGTCTGTACTTTTTCAGCCAGTCCGAGTGCCTTTGGCGTTCCCGTAGCCTTTTCTGTAGATTTGTCAGCCGACCGGACGTCTTTGGCTTTCTGTAACCTTTTCTGTAGATTTGTCAGCCGACCGGGAGCCTTTGGCTTCCCGTAGCCTTTTCTGTAGATTCGTCAGCCGACCGGGTGCCTTTGGCATTCTCGTAGCTTTTTATGTAGATTCGTCAGCCGACCGGGCGCCTTCGGAATTCCCGTAGCCTTTTCTGTAGATTCGTCAGCCGACCGGGTACCTTTAGCATTCCCGTAGCCTTTTGTAGATTTGTCAGCCGACCGAGCGCTTTTGGCATTCCCGTAGCCTTTTGTAGATTTTTCATCCGACCGGGCGCTTTTGGCATTACCGTAGCCTTTTATAGATTTGTCAGCCGACCGGGCGCCTTTGGTATTCCCGTAGACTTTTGTACATTTGTCAGCCGACCGGGCGCCTTTGGCATTCCCGTAGCCTTTTGTAAATTCCCACAACAATTTCGATAACTTAACCTTTATTATTCGAAATGTCATTACATCAAGTGATTCACGTGTGGAAACTCTTTAGCCATTTTCCGTTGATGGATGATTTGACCTTAGAGCTGTCCATCCTTCGATGTTTATAATATCCACTTTCTGCCACCCTCCTTATTTTGAACAGACCATCCCAGTTCGCGGTAAATTTTCCTGCACTAGCGTTCCTTTGTACATGAGGGGCGAGATTAAGGACCAAGTCATCCACCTTGAAAGTACTCTCTTTCACGCTCTGTATATAATAGTTAGCCATGCTCTCCATGTAATCCTCTGCGAACCGTTCTGCTCGTGCTCTTCTTTCTTCTATTGTATCTAGGTGTGCGAAACGATTTATTTCGTCCGGCTTAGTGGCCATCTCTACCCTTGCCGATGGGAGCACTATCTCCGCCGGTAATATTGCCTCTTCTCCATAGACTAGTGAATAAGGCGATGCTCCCGTGGAGCTGCGTTTTGAAACCATGTACGCCCATACTTCGAGTGTTAGATGCTCGTGCCATTCCCTGTGATGATCATGCACCGTTCGTCTTAGGATCCGGAGAAGCGTTTTGTTAGTTGCTTCGGCTTGTCCATTTCCTTGGAGATAATAGGGGGTCGAAGTGTGCAGTCTCGTGTTGTATTGGCGGAGTAGATCTATTACGTCTTTGTTTACGAATGATTTAGCGTTGTCTGCCCTAATTATCATAGGCGCTCCGAACCTGTAAATGATGTATTCCTTGATGAGTGCAGCCACGGTTGCTCCAGCATAATCTTTGAGGGGTATTTCCTCGACCCATTTTGATACGTATTCCGTGGCCGTTATTATATATTTGTGGGGCTTCGAATACATTGGGTTAATAGATCCTATAAGATCCAACCCCCATCTATGAAACGACCATGGAGTCACTATGTTGTGTAGCTGAGTGTGAGGCGCTATAATCAGAGTCCTGTGCATTTGACATTTTAAGCATTTTCTGACATGCTCGGCAGTATCGCTTTCCGTAGTTGGCCAATAGAATCCGCCTTCATAAAGCTGCAGGAATAACTTCCGCATCCCTTGGTGTTCAACGTTATAAGATTGGGTCATTACCTCGGTTGCCTCATGGTCAGATAGGCATCGTAGGATCGCATTACTATAGCTCCTTCGGTAAAGTACATTCTCGTCCATGAAAAAACGTGCATCGTTTTTTTGAATTTTCAGAGTCGTATGTCTTTCGTTGGGAAGTTTGCCATGCTGGATAAAATCGATGTATGGTGGTATCAAGTCTACTCCCTCAGCTTTACAGACCTATGCGGGTTGAGGTGGGGCTTGGAAATCGGCGCAGTTATCTTGGAGGGTTGCTGCCGACATGCTCGGCCAGTATACTCCCAGCCTTTGAATCTTCCTATAGAGGTGGACGACACCGGTCTGTCCGCATGTCTCCGCGTGTAGTTCCGGAGTATTTTCTCTGCTTCCTTTTTATTCACGCATCTTTCGAGGGATCCTCTGACAGCTCGGTAATACAGAGCCTCATGGATCATCACAAATTGTTTTAGGGCTAGAGTCGACATTACGCGGTCATCTTATGTCCGAGTTAAGTCTTCAATGTACACTTTCCTCCGGTCATCCGCTTCTTTGAAAGTCGGGTCTTCTTTCCAGGTGCTGGGTAGCTCTTTTCTTTTTACTGTTACCGTACCTTCTTCTTCACCATTTAATTGCATCTTACTTGCTAAGGTTTCCAGGGCGTCAGCATGTCGATTCCCACTTCTGCCCGTATGATCCAAAGATGACCCTGTCTGGTGGATTAAGCTTTGAGCCTCTGCTCGATAAGGTGCAAAGTGTGGTTCCTTGACATGGAAGTCGTCGTTCACTTGGTTTGTTACTAACCTCAAGTCGCCCTTTATCTCTATACTTCCTAAACAGAGTTCCTTCGCCATTTTGAGCCCTAGGATCAGTGCTTCATGCTCAACAACATTATTACTGCATGGAAAATCCAACTTGAATGAATACGACAATAGTCGCCCTGTGGGGCTTCGAATACTATTCCATCTCCTCCGCCAGCACCGTATGATGAACCGTCGAAGAACATGGTCTAAGATTTGTCGATGTCCGCAGCTGCTACTTCTCCGGGTATGTACTCGTTCACCTCGTCGTCCCTTTTTCCCGGGAACATTGCTATTAGATCGTCTATTGATTGCCCGCGCACTTTTGGTCGTTGATACTTAAGCTCGAATTCTGACAACCGCAACAGCCACCGAGCAGTTCTTCCCGTCAGAACAGGCTTGGATGTTAAGTATGATGTAGGGTTTGCCGCGACTATCACTATGGTTTGGTGTGTCAAGAGATAATGGCGTAGTTTCTGCGTTGCATAGATAAGAGCTAGGCATGCTTGTTCCACACGTGGGTATCTCAGCTCCACCTCTCGTAAGACCCGACTAACATAATAGATAGGTGACAGTTCGTGTTAGAGCATTGCTTGGTCAAACTCGCATGCGTTGCTATCTCAAGCATGTTTGTCAATGTTAGTGATGAAAACTATAAGTCTTGATTTCTAGCCTATTTGTAGATGTCTCAAACTAGGACATAGATAGTGTAGTTGAGCTTAAATCTCTCGACGTTCATCTCTTGAAGACGAAGAACTACTAAGGGGAGCTTGTGGAACTTCTTCGACAAAAGGTATGTGGAGACTTGAACTTATCTATCACTTGGAAATTCTATTTCTACTATCGCCTATATTGAGACATAAGTCGTGTTATGATATAGTTTTCTCTATACACATTTGATATTTCGAGCTGAGTATATCTCGCTTACATATTTCTCGAAATATGTATTGGTAAGCTTTCGCTTCGACCAAGTTCATCTTATATCATTAGAAAATTTCCGAGTAACATCTTACATGGTTTGTGTAATAGAATCATTTGGTGTAAGACTTGGAAGGTTTCAATAATGATTATTTCAATATCTTGAAAATTGCTTTGATGTTGATAGTGTGTGAAAATGGCTATTAACATTATAGAATAATATTTCGATGATTGAAATAAATAGTTGATGATGTAACCATCTTTGGATATAAGCATATATAATGTGTTTGCACATTAGTGTATAAGTCCATAAACCGGAAGCCAAGAGTATGCATATGTGTGTATACGTATTTGGTAAAGGAGACATGTTAAGTATGCGTACGGGTATGCATACTGGCGGAAGTTCTCAAACCGAGAATTTTTGTTGAGTTTAGTTTTGGCAAAACTCAGAAACCAGTCACCTTAAGTATGCATACACGTAAGCATACCGGCGGAAGTTTTTGAACCGAAAATTTCTACTGAGTTTGGAAACTTCACAAACTCAAAACCGGTTGCTTAAGTACGCATACCCGTACGCATACCCGTACGCATACTTAAGCTGGTTACTTTGTCAAATCGGTCAAGTCCATGAACTTAAACATTTAAATCATAAGGAATGCAATCTTTACGAACCGTGGCTATACT
This sequence comes from Papaver somniferum, assembly GCF_003573695.1. Classification (NCBI taxonomy): domain Eukaryota; kingdom Viridiplantae; phylum Streptophyta; class Magnoliopsida; order Ranunculales; family Papaveraceae; genus Papaver; species Papaver somniferum. The sequence goes on from NC_039368.1 coordinate 27,968,907, forward strand.
GTTCATGATTGATTCAAGTGAATCAAACCGATTTGATTTCAATTGTGTTTTCTAAACAATTGAACAACTCTTAACTAGTTTCATTTGAGTCATTTGAACTAGTTATGGTTAAGATGAATAGGGTTGATATGAGAGTAATCATATGGCTAACCTCGGTTAACTATTTGTGAACCAACATGGTGTACACGTTTAGGTACGGCTACATAAACCTAAATGAGGGTACATTTCATTTGTGTGTAACAATATAAGTTCGATTTAATGGTTGAAAGATATTAGCTTGGTTGAATCAGGTTTTTCATCTAACAATGAATATTGAATGCTTTGTTACCAAGGTAACTTGGATTACAAACCCTGATTTGAAAACTATATAAAGGAGAACTCTAGAAACTGGGAAAACTAATCCCCGCACCTCCTGTGTGTTACTAGTTGCATAACTAGAGTCGATTCTCCTTTAACCTTAGGTTTCTTCTCGAGACCCTGTAGGTTAACGACTTGAAGACTTCATTGGGATTGTGAATCTAGACCCAACTATTATCTTTGTAGTTGCGTGATCTGATCTTGTTGTTTCTATCGTGTTGAGTGCAATTGAAATAATTGGCTCGAGATTTTATATCTCCGATAGGCAAGATAGAAATGTAATCACAAACAAACTTCATCTCATCTTTTGTGATTCTAAAATAACTTGTTTCGCTAGTTGATTAAGTTTATTGTGAGGTGATTGATAATACTGAGATATTCTTCGGGAATAAAAGTCTGGTTTATAAATTGGTTCATGTTCACCTTGATTTATCAAAAGACGGAACAAAAACTCTTGGGTATTTCTGTGGGAGACAGATTTATTCAATCCTATAGACTTTTCTGTGTGGGACAGATTTGTCTATCAAGTCTTCGACTTTGGGTCGTAGCAACTCTTAGTTGTGGGTGAGATCAGCTAAGGGAATCAAGTGCGTAGTATCTTGTTGGGATCAGAGACGTAAGGAGCGCAACTGTACCTTGAATCAATGTGAGATTGATTAGGGTTCAACTACAGTCCAGTCAGAAGTTAATTGGTAGTAGGCTAGTGTCTGTAGCGGCTTAATACAGTGTGGTGTTCAATCTGGACTAGGTCCTGGGGTTTTTCTGCATTTGCGGTTTCCTCGTTAACAAAATTTTGGTGTCTGTGTTATTTCTTTTCCGCATTATATTTTGTTGTATCATTGAAATATCATAGGTTGCGCATTAAGATCAATCAATTAGAATATCCAACCTTTGGTTGTTGATATACATTGATTGACACTTGAACATTGGTCTTTGGTACCGTTCAAGTAATTCCTCTTATATTCAATCAGGCTCGCAGATTTCTATTTGCTGATTGCGGATTGAATTAAGAGTTAGAGATATTAAACTCTTCGATATACTTTAACCTAGATTGAGTCTGACTGTCTAGTTGATTCTCTAGAAAATGTATTGGAGTAAGTCTTTCAGATTTCCAAACGAATTGTTGGGTGTGGTTTTTGTACCCCCGCATTTTCACTTCATTCCCCCCATAACCTGCGCGAGTACAACTCCTATTGCCGTGATGGTAAACGTTGTGTAGAGATAAAGGGGAACTCCTTTTATTGGCGGCCTGATGAGGCATTGATTCAGTTTCTCAAACACCGTGCACTGTGCTTCCCTCCATACAAAAGCAATTCCCTTTTTCAGTAGGGGTAGGAATGCCGACATTAGTTGCGCCATCCCTGGGACGAAACGTCGTATGTACGATATCCTTCCTATGAACGCTTGTATCTCTTTCGTATTGGTTGGAGGGTCCATTGTTGTGATTGCCTCGACTTTTATTGGATCGACTTGAAACCCTTCATTGGTTACTATGAAACCCAGGAACTTTCTTGACGTTACCCCGAAGGCGCACTTGAGGGGGTTCATCTTGAGTTTGAATTTCCTACATCTCTAGAAAACTATTTTCAAGTGAGAGATGTGACTCTCGGAGTCTTGGGGTTTGACCAAGATGTCATCAACGTACACCTCTACTGTCTGATATAAAAAATCGTGAAATATAGATGTCATCGCGCGTTGATATGTGGCGCCTGCATTATTCACTCTGAAGGACATTACTACGCAGTAGAAGTATGGAAAGCAAATTTTTTTGCATCCGACGCGTCCATTATCTGGTTGTACCCGCTGAAGCAATCCATGAAGGAGAAACGCTTTTTACCCCCCGTTGCATCTAGCGTCAGGTATCTGTAGTCCACGCAACACCTGATCTTTCCATTCTTTTTTACCATGGGAACGATGTTGGCCAGCCAGGTCAGGTGCTGAATAGGCTTAATGAATTTGGCTTTTAACAACCACTCTACCTCTTCTTTTATTGCCAGAGTCGTGGCTCTAAGAAATTCGCGTCTCCTTTGTTTCACGGGTTTGAACTCGGGTGATACTCCGAGGTTATGAGCTACGAGGATGCTATCTAGTCCCGGCATCTCGTTGTAATCGAAGGCATCCTTGTATTCTTTGAGTAGCAATATCAATGCCTCTCTATCCTCTTCATCCAAGATTCTGCTGACAATAATGTGTAACTTATCTTCTTATGTTCCGATGTTGATTTTCTCTATGCCGTCTATAGTGAGGTCTTCTGGTGTTCTCTCTTTTGCGGTTGCGGGTGTTGCCTCTACAAGCTGGTCTCGAAACTCCTCGTCGTTAATTGTACTATAAGGTAATTCGATTAAATCCTGGATGGTATTTTCTGAAGGAACCTCCGCTTCTTTTATTACTGATGCTACGACATGATCCTGCGTATCCGCGGATGTTTCTTCGGCTAGTTGCTACAATCGGTATACATGCCCTCCATCTGGCAAGGAGAAACGATGGAATCTGGGATGCCCTTCCTGCTTCCTATATATTTCTGCGGGGAACACCATCCTGGATGGGATGAATACAGACTTAATGGGCTCTGGTGTTTCTTCTTCCCCCCATTTAGGGAGTGGGGTAAGCTTCACCTCAGGTACTTCGTCTGACTCCTCGTGCACATCGTAGAAAACTGCGTCCTTCATGTACGCTTCCTCTAGGTCGAATGGGTTGTTTGTTGCGAGAATTTGGTACTGTTTGCCACCGATATTAGTCTTTACGCATTGATGGTATGTTGACGCCACTACCTTGTCATGGAGTAGCCATAACCTCCCCAATAGTACGTGGAAAGTGGTGTTATCTTCCAAGACGTAGAATGGTGCAAGCACTCTGATAATACCGACCTTCATGACTAAGTTAACAATCCCTATAGCCGTCTGGGAATGTCCGCCAGATCCTCTTACTGTAGTAATTTGTTCCATGATCTCCGTTTGTTGTACCCATAGGATATCCAACGTGTGCTGGGAAATCAAATTCAAAGACGCGCCTCCATTGATAAAATCTCTATTCAGTGGTTGATTGTTAATGTGCACGGTTAGATATAAAGGTCTGAGATGCTCCCCTGGGTAACCGATATCCTCATCTGTAAATACGATCGCTTTCTTGGGCAGAAATGTTAGATCACTGCTCGGTCGAACTCGCATGCGTTGTTATCTCAAGCATGTTTGTCAATGTTAGTGATCAAAACTCTAAGTCTTGATTTTTAGTCTACTTATAGATGTCTCGGACAAGGACATAGATTGTGTAGTTGAGCCTTAGACTTTATTGCATTCATCATTTGAAGACGAAGAACTACTAAGGAGAGCTTGTGGAACTTCATCAACAAAAGGTATGTGGAGACTGAAACTCATCTATCACTTAGAAAGTCTATTTCTATTCTATATCCTATATTGAGAAATAAGTTGTGTTACGATATAGTTTTCTATTATACACATTTGAGATTTCGAGCTGAGTCTAACTCGCTTACATATTTCTCGGAATATGTGTTGGCAAGCTTTCGCTTCGACCAAGTTCATATTATATTCTTGACGCAAGTCAAAAGATGATCATGCGAAAATTTCCAAGTAACATCTTACATGGTTTGTGTGATACAATCATTTGGTGTAGACTTGGAATGTTTCGTTATGATTATTTCAATAACTTGAAAATTTCTTTGATGCTAATAGTGTGTGAAAACGGCTATTGTCATCCTCTAAGAAAGTTTCAATGATTGAATAAGAGTTTAGAACAATTAACCATTATTGGATATGACATGTTGTGTACTCTTGCATATATGTAATCCATGTCCGGGAACCTGTTGGCTCGAGAAATATGGGAACCTAAGTATGCGTACCCGTTCGCGTACTGGCGTAATGTTCATGTCCGAATATTTCTGCATGGATTGGAAGTATGCGTACCCGTTTTCGTACTGGCGAAACCCAAACTTGGTCCAGGTATTTCAAGTATGCGTACCCGTTTGCATACTTTGAAGTTTAAAGTTCTAAAATCGGTTGAGTACATGAACTTAAACATTTATATATTAAGGAATGCAATCTTTGCAAACTGTGGCTATAATGTTCATACATTGATTCGAGTGAATCAAATCGATTTTGCTTCAATTGTGTTCTTGTATACTTCTATGAGAATATAGCAATTGAACAACTCTTTAACTAGTTTCATTTGAGTCATTTGAACTAGTTATGGTTAAGATGAGTAAGGTTGATATGAGAGTTTTCATATGGATAACTTCGGTTAACTATTGTTGAGCCAACATGGTGGACACGTTTAGGTATGGTTACATAAACCTAAATGTGGGTACATTTCATTTGTGTGTAACAATCTAAGTTCGATCTAACTATTAAAAGATATTAGCTTGGTTGAATCAGGTTTTTCATCTAACGGTGAATATTGAATGCTTTGTTACCAAGGTAACTTAGATTGCAAACCATGATTTGAAAACTATATAAAGGAGAACTCTAGAAAATAGGAAACCTAATCCCCACACTTCTGTGTGTTACTAGTTGCATAGCTAGAGTCCATTCTCCTTTAACCTTAGGTTTCTCACGAAACCCTGTAGGTTAACAACTTAAAGACTTCATTGGGATTGTGAAGCCAGACCCAACTATTTTCTCTGTAGTTGTGTGATCTGATCTTACTGTTTCTATCATTATTGAGTGCAATCGTAAGATTAGGTTGAGATTTATATCTCCGATAGGCAAGATAGAAAAGTAGTCACAAACACCTTCGTCTCATCGTTTGTGATTCCACAATATCGTGTTTCGTTAATCGATTAAGATTATTGTGAGGTGATTGATAATACTAGGATGTTCTTCTGGAGTATAAGACCTGTTTATCAATTGGTTCCTGTTCAACTTGAGCTATCAAAAGACGAAACAAAACTCATAGGTATTTCTGTGGGAGACAAATTTATCTATTCTAATAGACTTTTCTGTGTGAGGCAGATTTGTTTATCAAGTCTTCGACTTTGGGTCGTAGCAACTCTTGGTTGTGGGTGAGATCAGCTAAGGGAATCAAGTGCGTAATATCCTACTGGGTTCAGAGACGTAAGGAACGCTAATGTACCTTAACCAGTGTGAGATTGATCAGCGTTCAACTACAGTCCAGTCCGAAGTTCATTGGTAGTATCTTAGTGTTTGTAGTGGCTTAATACAATGTGGTGTTCAAAGCTGGACTATGTCCCGGGGTTTTTCTGCATTTGCAGTTTTCCTCGTGAACAAAATTCCGGTGTCCGTGTTATTTCTTTTCCGCATTATATTTTGTTATATAATTGAAATATCACAGGTTGTGCGTTGTATCGATCAATTAGGAAATCCAACCTTTGGTTGCTGATTGATCCTTGAACATTGATCTTTGGTACCGTTCAAGTTACTTCTCTTATATTCAATCGGTCTCTCAAATTTTTATTTGCTGATTGCAGATTGAATTAAGAGTTAGAGATATAAACTCTTGTATATACTTTTCTCTAGATTGAGTCTGACTGTCTAGATGATTCTCTAGAAAGTATATTGGAGTAAGTCCTCTCATATTTCTGACGAATTGTTGGGTGTGGTTGTTGTGCCCACACATTTTCAATTGGTATCAGAGCAGGCAAATACATTAAAAACCTTATAAGTCTGTGTTTGTAGCGATCTGATATGGACAGAAGTGTTATCTCTATAAACGTACCACCGGTTTTCGATGACTCAAATTACTTATGGTGGAAAATTGTTATGCGTGCCTTTTTTTCAAGCGCGTGATTTTAAATCATGGGTTTATGTAGATAATGGCTATGATGCTCCTGTTGTTGCAGTAAGAGATGCGACAGTTCCAAAGGATATTGGTGGATATGACCCTGCTGAGATTCTTGTTGCAAAGAAAAATTCCGACGGTTTGAATACCATCATTCATGCCATTACCCCAGATCTTCAGCATCATGTGACTATGTGCACAGGTCTAAAGATGTTTGGGATATCTTAGAAACCGTATTTGAAGGAAATACCAGTGAAAAGGAAGGAAGGCTTCAAAACCTAAATTCCGATTGGGAAAACCTTCGTATGGCAGATGAAGATTCATTTGATGAGTTTAATCACAAAGTGTATGAAATTGTTAATGCATCTTTTGCATTGGGTAAGACTATTCCTGAAAAGGACATTGTGATGAAAAATATCGGATCACTGCCATCTAGATACGACTCTAAAAGCATGCCATCGTTGAGGGAAATAACCTTGATGCTCTCTCCAGAAATACGCTGGTTAGGAAGTTAAATATCTTTGATCATGAGCATACATACAAATCCGAAAAGGATGTTGCTTTAAAAGCACAAAAGAATACTAAATTACTAGACAAAAGTAAAAGTGTTTGCATCTCTAAAGATGATCTTTCTGAGGATGATTCATCAGATGAAGATCTTGACAAGTCAGTCTCTTTGATCACAAGACAGTTTAGAGATCTTCTATTGAAGATAAGTAAACGGTTCTCCAGAGATAAACCTAGGTCATCAGTTAAACCTCACAATCGTGTTCCTCCTAAAAACAGGTATGTTGACGAGACTGATGATGAGGATATGCCACAGTGCTTTAAGTGTAAAGGTTTTGGTCATTTTACAAATGAGTGTCCGAACCTCAGAAAATACACTGGGAACAAAGGTCTTGCTGCAACTCTTAATGAAATCTGATCACTATGATTCTAATGAAGACGAAAAATCAAGTGTTGCGCTTCTTTGTGAAAATATTGATTTTGATAATTGTAGCAATATATATATATCAATCTTTATATTCTTTCAGAAGAGAACTCAACCAATCTGGAAGAAAAAGTTTACTTTTCTGTTGGAAACTCTCTGTCTAATTTTTCAGGTTACACTATGTGTCTAGCAGCTTGCACATATCGGGTGTCTGAATCATCTTCCAGGTTGACATGCTCTTTTTTTCACTCAACGGTCATGAACTTTCAAAGTGTTTCAAGTACAAATAAAAATGAGGTATGTCAATAATCTTCAACGAATAGAGAATCGATTATCAAACAAGCTCAAACTTGTTCAAAAAACCTCTGAGGTATGTAAGATTTTATCTTCTTCGAAGAAAGTTAGTTTCCAAGGATAAGACAAGACCACTAGAGAGAAAGTATGGTCTAAACATTCTGAGAGACAGGGTTCTATGAATTCCTTTCAAAAAGGTTATGGTGGACAGATTGTTGTTCATCGCAGCACAATTTGATTGTGTTGTTTGGTGCATCTTGTCTCATGTGCCTGATCAAAAGAGACAAGATTGTGCACACCTCATGCTTTAGGAAAAGAGAGAAAAAAAATTATTGTTTTTTTTTTCTTAGCTTTGTTGTGGTTTGCAAGTTTGGAATTCTTCCATATCTAATTGATATTGGAAAAGACTTCCCTGGTCAATCAATAAAAGAGGGTTATTCTCGAAAATTCTACCCTTTTTAGGGTTGTGAGTTGTGTGTGCATGAACCCGTGTTTAAAGGTTTCGTAACCCTACATTTCTTTTCCTTTTCTGAAACACTTTTTGTCCTAAGACTGCTTGTTGAGTTTAAATTGTGAATTTCTCTCACAAACCCGTACGCATATGGATACTCCAAGCATTATGTCTTCTGATGGAAAAGATGTCAATATGATTGTTAAGCCATCAATCATGAAGTAAAAAGAAAGATCTCAGTTACCTCCAACTTTGAAAAGAAAAAGAAGGAATGTGAGGAAGCCAAGAGTTGTTCCTTCAAATTCTCAGAAGTTTTCTGGTGTTCTTGAAGAGTTGAAGGAAACAAGGAATGAGATTCTACAAATAAAGGCTTTTGTTATGATAACTCTTGAAATTCAGAAGGCCCTGGTTCGACATCATCATCCCAGAAGGTTTGTTGGAATTGACTCCTATCTTCACGAACTGTATGTTCCCATGGCTGTTGATGACAAAGAGTTCGGGGACGATAAAGAACTTTTCAGAGGTCTCAGTGTCTAGGAAACTTCTTATGAAAATTTTATTCTTGTGTTTTTAAGAAGGATAACTAGGGTTGGGAATAGCCATTATAGTGAGTACACATAGTTATTGCCAATGTTTTCATCTTAAATACTTTTAGATTTATTTATTTAAATTCTAAGTTATTTGGAAGATGATTTTTTCAGTATTAATCTTTATGGTTTCATATATTGCAAATTATTATGGGATATGTTGTTTACGTCCGTGAACCTTGACTGTCCCATATTTGTTCAAAAGTTATCTCTATTATGTCAGTATGAAAGTATTGATAAAAGATAGAATGAACTTTTGAATACAAAAGTTAAGCCTTTTATGTTATTATGCAAATATTGATGTAAGAAAGGATGAACTTTTGCTTACAAAGATTAAGTCTATTATATGTCATTGTGCAAATAGTGATGAAAAATAGAATGAATCTTTGTTTATTCCTCAGTATTGGTCTTTCCCTGAACCACATCTTTGTGCATATACTGTGTTGCTCCGTAAGTTTTCTTATGTTGAGCATGACCAATTGAATTGATCATTTTTATGGCTAATTCAATTGTGATTTTTGGATACAAATTCATGTTCTCATGTGATTTAATTATGTCCAAAGAAATCCTTCTTTTCTCGTAAAAGTAAGGTCGCTCTTGTTGTTCTTTCGGGAATGATATTTTATGGAGGGAGAGTTCTTTTTGAACTTGTGCTTAATTGCCAAATCTTTGTGGGGAGTGCGGCTGTGGAATATTGTAGGAGTTATCTTGTATCTTTATAAACTCCTTGATGAATGTATTTAGCTTCGGCTATATGGTTGCATCTAAATAAGTTGGTATGTTATTCTCTTTTGGTCATGAAGTATCTCTATGAAAATTTCATGAGTATCTCACTAGTTTTCGTACCTTTTCCAATTTATATTGACAAAAAGGGGGAGAATTAATGTGTAGTTTCATAGTACAAATATATATGGTTTACAGATCATTATGTAAGGGGGGGTGGTTTTCATGTCGAGATGAAGTATTGACTAAGGGGGGGGGGGGGGGGGGGGGGGGGGGGATACATATGACCATAGTATTGTTATCAAAGTTGTGATACAATTGAACTTTGATGTTGTGTAATAATACTATGACACTGTATAACAATGATTGAGAGCAACTGTTTTCTCATTGTTATCGCTATGGATCTTCAACAACTATGATGCTGAGTTGAAAATGTTTAGAATCATGGAGTACTTGGAAGTGACGAAGATTTCAAGTCGTGTTGAAGATGCCAAGGAGATCAAGCATTTGGATGAGAAGCTACAAAGTTTTATTTTTTTGTAATCCATATGTATTGATAGTTTTGTCATTAAAATTGACAAATGGGGAGATTATTAGAGCACTGCTCAGTCGAACTCGCATGCGTTGCTATCTCAAGCATGTTTGTCAATGTTAGTGATCAAAACTATAAGTCTTGATCTCTAGTCTACTTATAGATGTCTCGGACTAGGACATAGATTGTGTATTTGAGCCTTAGACTTCATTGCGTTCATCATGTGAAGACGAAGAACTACTAAGGAGAGCTTGTGGAACTTCGTCAACAAATGGTATGTGGAGACTGAAACTCATCTATCACTTAGAAAGTATATTTCTACTCTATCCCCTATATTGAGATATAAGTCGTGTTATAATATAGTTTTCTATTATATACATTTGAGATTTCGAGTTGAGTCTAACTCGCTTACATATTTCTCGGAATATGTGTTGGCAAGCTTTCACTTCGACCAAGTTCATCTTATATTCTTGACGCAAGTCAAAAGATGATCATGTGAAAATTGTCGAGTAACATCTCACATGGTTTGTGTGATACAATCATTTGGTGTAGACTTGGAATGTTTCGTTACGGTTATTTCAATAACTTGAAAATTGCTTTGATGCTAATAGTGTGTGAAAACGGCTACTTTCATCCTCTAAGAAAGTTTCAATGATTGAAATAAGAGTTTAGAAAACTTAACCATTATTGGATATGACATGTTGTGTACTCTTGCACATATGTCATCCATGTATGGGAACCATAGTATGCGTACCCGTACGCGTACCTGTTAGCTTGAGAAATATGGGAACCTAAGTATGCGTACCCGTTCGTGTACTGGCGTAAGGTTCATGTCCGAATTATTTTTGAGGGATTGGAAGTATGCGTACCCGTTTTCGTACTGGCGAAACCCAATCTTGGTCCAGGTATTTCAAGTATGCGTACCCGTTCTTTGAAGGTTAAAGTTCTAAAATCGGTTGAGTACATGAGCATAAACATTTATATAATAAGGAATGCAATCTTTGCAAACCGTGGCTATAATAGACTTTGATTTAAACATCAATTGGTTCATGTTCACCTTGATTTATCAAAAGATGGAACAAAACTCATAGGTATTTCTGTGGGAGACATATTTATCTATTCTAATAGACTTTTCTGTGTGAGACGGATTTGTTTATCAAGTCTTCGACTTTGGGTTGTAGCAACTCTTGGTTGTGGGTGAGATCAGCTAAGGGAATCAAGTGCGTAGTATCCTGCTGGGATCATATTCGTAAGGAACACAACTGTACCTTGAATCAGTGTGAGATTGATTAGGGTTCAACTACAGTCTAGTCCGAAGTTCATTGGTAGTGGGCTAGTGTATGTAGCGGCTTAATACAGTGTGGTGTTCAAATATGGACTAGGTCTTGAGGTTTTTCTGCATTTGCAGTTTTCCTCGTTAACAAAATTCTGGTGTCTGTATTATTTTTTTTCCGCATTATATTTTTTTATATAATTGAAATATCACAGGTTGTGCGTTGTATCGATCAATTAGGAAATCCAACCTCTGGTTGTTGATGAAAATTGATTGTTCCTTGAACATTGGTATTTGGTACCGTTCAAGTTACTTCTTTTATATTCAATCGGGCTCGCAAATTTCTATTTGCTGATTTCAAATTGAATTAAGAGTTAGAGATATAAACTCTTGTATCTACCTTTCTCAAGATTGAGTCTGACTATCTAGTTGATTCTATAGAAAGTATATTGGAGTAAGTCCTCTCAGATTTCCAAAAGAATTGTTGGGTGTGGTTGTTGTACCCCCGCATTTTCAAGAAGCTCGTAAGGTTTTCCTGCTGTGATGGCTGTGATGGCTTTGGATGCCTCTTTAATTTGGTCTTCACTGAATCCGAGGGAATCAAAGAACTGTTGAGCCAACACTGTTTGCGCGAATTTACTAGCCACAACATACGTATTTGTGAATGCAGAGGCCCCCACCTCAAATTCACCCCTCCTTATTATCGTCTTTCCACGGATTCCGTACATCCCCGCTTGGGTCATGGGAGAGCATCATGACTTGGTGTTCAGTTGTTTGACCTCCGGGGCTGCCCATTTCAATTTCGTTACTTCCAGTTTCTTCTGATTTTATTTTTTTTAAAAAGGACTTTATATTTCACGAAACAGTGGATTACAAACAAGGAGTACAAACCAAACTAAAAAAAAAACAAACAAACTTAACATCCGCTGATACTCATAAACAGAAAACAAGGACTACAAGATTAAATTAAAGATTAGTTTGGGTCTTAATCCTCCTGAGAAGCAGCCTCCTGCTGAATTAACTTTAATGAGCACCCTGGTGGATTCATAACTCAACTGCTGTTGCAGTTATTTAAGCGAGCAAACTTAGCTAATGCATCAGCTTCTTTGTTGCAAACTCTATTAACAAACCTAAATTTAACATCCACTAATTCTTGATAAAGGCTAAAATTTCCATACATCATAAATTGATCTTCCCATCTAATAGATTCACTCCAATTCCTGTTAATAGCCTCCATCACTGATTTATTATCACCTTCTACTTGAATTTTACATAGACCTTTGAACTTAATCCACTGCAACACTGTCAACACAGCTAGCACTTATGTTTGATCTACGTCTCTTACATTCCTTGTCTAGGCCACGGCTTCCAAGCATTCTCCTAGAGGATTTCGTAACACAATAGAGAAATCAGAAAAATTAGTATCTGGGAGAATAGAAATATCAAAATTGAGTTTTAACCAATCAGATGGAGGTGGTATCCAAGTATTTCTAGGTTTAGTATCTATATGTTTACTAACGTAACTATGTGAGCTACCACTATTATGAATGCATATGCCATGAGAGTAGCAGAATTAAAAGATTTGTTGAGTAATGATTGTATGAGACTGCGATTTTCCTTCAAACAGCTTCAAGCATCTGCATTTCCAGAAGAACCACATTTTTATAACTGCCAGATTTCTAAGATATCTTCTTTTGGATGAAAGTATCGATCCTCCATCCATCCAAGATTGGAACCACTGATTGATATCTCCATATTTGTTAGCATCTTGAAGAATTTCAATGAGACAGCAGACCAAACCTCTGAAGCAAAAGAACATTGAAAAAAAAGATATTGGGTCGTTTCAATTCCCTGAGAGCACTGAGCATATATAGAATTCTTTTGAAATCTTTTTGCCACTGGTAGAATATTCTTAGTCAACTTCCATAAATTTTTTTGACATTTATAAGGAACTTCTACATGCAAAATCATTAACCACATTTGTTGTTGCTGAGCTGTGATCATTTGGTTATTTTGCTGCTAGAGAATGGCCATATGAGCTGAGACAACTGTAAATCTACCATTTCTTGTGAGGGACCATATAAGCTGATCTGAAGCTGGATGTGGAGGGGTGATAATATTTTGAATGTGCTTAAGTTGATGAGGAAGACAAATTTGTTGTAGTTTATAAATTCTCCAAGTTCTTGTTGCATGATCAATATACTCAGCCACTGTACTTTGAGAGCTTGGAACATTGATAGGCTGATGATGATAATGCTTATCATAAATTCTCCCAAACCATTCACCTTGTATATTAATTTGTGTCCCATCTCCAACCTCCCAAATATGATAGCTTCTAATCCAACTTAATCCTCTTAGAATTCCATGCCAAATCCAAGTCCCTTTTTTCTTAATGTTGCCATATAGAGGATCAGCATTATGAAAATATCTTGCTTGAAGAAGTTGCACCCATTAGGTTCTTTTTCAGTCAGCAATCGCCAAGCCAACTTAGTAAGCAGAGCTTCATTGAGGCATCTTGAATTTTTAAAACCCAGCCCTCCAAGTCTTCTAGTTTTACTCAATTCATTCCAACCAATGAAGTATACACCTTGTTTAAAATGCTTGTTTCACCAGTAATTACGTTGCAAAGAGTCCATTTTTTTGAGTGATTTATCTGGAATGTGCATACAACTCATCTGATATTATACCATTGTTCCTGATACAGCTTGGATCTGAGTGCTTCTACCTACTTGATTAACTAACTTACCATGCCAAGCTTGAAGTCTGCTATCCATTTTATTCTCAGTTTCTGCAAAACACGCATTTTTGTTGCGGCCAATAAACAGAAGAATTCCCAAATATTTCTTTGTCAATGGCATTCTTGGCATATGTACCATTTCTGAAATATAATCTTTACCTGATTCACGCATGTTATTGCTAAAGTGAATACTGGATTTATTTAGAATCACCACCTGCCCTGAAACCTTACAGAATTGAGAAATAATCCGCATCATATTATTAACTGAGCTGTTTGAAGCTATGAAAAATACAATGCAGTCATCTGCGAAAAAAAAAGGGAAATACTTGGACCTTTTGAAGCTGGCTTCAATGGTTGGATTAACCCTGTTGTTTCAGCTGCTTGCAACATTCTACTAAAAGCTTCCATGCACATGAAATACAGAGAAAGAGCATCACCTTGATGAATTCCTCTGGTTGGGTAAAAGGAGGAGTAAGAGACCCATTTAGTAGAATTGAAATAGATGCAGTGCTGAGACATTAATAAATTAGTGAACACCAATTTTCATGAAATCCCAAACATTGTATAATTTTAATGATAAAACCCCACTCCATACGATCGAAAGCCTTTGTCGTATCCAATTTAATCGTTACTGCTCCTGTAGTAATTTTAGTTCTTTTCATATAATCCATGACTTCATGAGCTATGATAGTATTATCAAGAATGTTTCGGCCTGGCACATATGCAACTTGCCATGGAGAAATAATCTTTGGAAGCAACTTTTTTAATCTGTTAGCCAAAATCTTCGAGATAATCTTATATGAAATGTTGTAGAGACTAATGGGTCGAAAATCTTGGAGTTTCTACACATAATTTCTTTGGGATTAAAACTTGATAAGTGAAATTTATATGAGGAAGCATTTTACCATGTTGAAAAAACTTTTGTACCATGGCCACTAACCCATCTGCCACTTCATCCCAGCACACCTTATAAAATCCTGCTTGAAAGCCATCCGGACCCGGAGCTTCCCAAACATTAATCTGGTTAACAACCTGTCGTATTTCTTCTCTACATGGAATCTGTATGAGGTCTTCATTTTCTTGTAGAGATATACAAGGACTGAGCAGATTAAAGATATCTGAATCTTGTGATGGATGACAAGAGGATGAAACTAAAATGTTTTATGAGAAACTTCTTAATGTCACTCCTTGAAGAACACCAATTATCCATCTCATATCTGATTAAATCAATTTGGTTCCTTCTCCTTCTGTAATTATCTTGAGCATGAAAAGATTTTGTATTTTTGTCCTGACTATGCAACAATTTATCTCTTGATTGTTGGTAGCTGATCTCTGCTTTGACATTGTACCAATGCTGAAGATATTTTTACAAGTCTGTAACATTAACTTGGGAAGTGCTTGAATGAGCCTGAGCTTCTTTAATCTGCTGCTGTACTGCTTTAATACGATCATCAATATTACCAAAATGATACTTCTTCCATTTACTAATACCTCTTCGAACCTGCTGA
This sequence comes from Papaver somniferum, assembly GCF_003573695.1. Taxonomy (NCBI): domain Eukaryota; kingdom Viridiplantae; phylum Streptophyta; class Magnoliopsida; order Ranunculales; family Papaveraceae; genus Papaver; species Papaver somniferum. The sequence goes on from NC_039368.1 coordinate 27,984,051, forward strand.
AGTTTCTTTGTAAACTACATAGTCGATGAACCAAACTGATCCTTCCCCCATTCCTGGTGAATGAGTTCTTTAAACGTCTCATGTTTAGTCCAAGTCTCATACAATCGAAACAGTTTGTAGGTTCTGATGGACTGATGTTTAGTGGATAACAAAATGGGTGCATGATCTGAGCCCAAGGTAATAAGATGATTTATGATGGCATCAGAAAATAGTGAAAACCAATGGGTGGATGCCAGAGCTCTATCTAATCTTGTTTATACTAATTGAACATTCTTACGTCTATTGGACCAAGTAAATGGATGATTAATAAAGGGAATTTCTAGAAGACCACATTGATGAATAGTATCCTTAATGATCTCTGGAGTATAATAAGTATGAGTAGAAAAAGAGTTTTGATCATGACAGGACAGTGTGACATTTAAATCTCCTATTATGATCCAAGGAAAATCCATATGTCTTCCCATATCAGCTATAGTTTGCCATTGTTGTTTTCTTTCTTCTTGATAGCAAGAACTATACGTAAAAGTTAGCACCCATTGTTGATTTACTGGACCATTATATAGAATAAAATTGACCATGTAATCTGTAAAATGCATGAATTCTATTTTGAAGCCATCTTTCCAAAGAACTGCAAGGCCTCCAGCCTTGAGCTTAGTATTATGACACCAAATGTTTGGATAATGCATGCTTTATAATAATAATTGTGCATTTTTATTTTGCTGTTTAGTTTCGGAAAGAAATATAATGTCAGGGCTATAATGATGAATGCAGTCTTGTAGATGATGTCTAGTGTTCTTATTCCCTAAACCCTGAACATTCCATGCTAGGATGCGCATTTTAAAGCAACGAGAAGGAAATTTAACAATAAGAAAAACAAAAATAAAAAATACTGGCCGAAAACTGAGAAGAAAAATATAAGGTGGATAAGTGACAGGGAATACCTGATTTTCCTTTTCTGTTGAAAGATTCCCAAAATATTGTCCCATAAAATTGTCCCACTCTCCTTGCTGAGAAATTGGTCTATACGTACTCGGATGCATGTGATGTTCATTCCCATAGTAAGAAGATTGCATATTCTCCTCTGGCTGAGATGCGGTCGAAAATTGGTCCTGATCTGGATTCACATAAATTGGAGCACTGGCATAGCTACTTGCAACTGATCCATCTCTAGAACGCTTGTATCGTCTTGCTGAAGAAGATTCAGCCCCTTGATATGATGCAAGATAGATTGTGGAGACATGAAATCCATCTTCTGGTATTTGAAATGGTTTCTTTTCCAATATCTTTTTACTTCTAGACTTCTTAAGAGAAATGAAGATCTGTTCACCCTGCTTATACTTAGGATTATTATCTCTTGGATCAATAACCTCACCAAAATCTTATCCAAATTTGAAAATAAAACTAGCAATTGTCTGCACATTTTCTGCCTTATCTGAGCATTCATTTTCATCATGAGCTAAAATTAAACATGCATGACAAAGTCTTTTTGGTTGTCTTTGAAAATAGATGGGAATCCATTGGGTTACCTTTGTTGCATTCTCTGTCATTATGCCTCTTAACATAGGATTGTAAATATTAAACTCAATAAGAACACTTAAAACATTTGTATCAGTAGGATTACCATCTTCTGGAATAAGCTTGAGAGGATTACCAAGGATGCTTGCAATTTGATTTTCAACTTCAAAATTAAGAAATTCTGGTGGCAGCTTTTCGATATCAATCCAAAAATTTCTGATTTGAAAAATCAATATTTTATGGGATGATAGATGTATTCCACTCTCCGAAAATAGCTAAGTACCCATCTACAGTCCAAGGGCCCTCCTCCAACACATTGTTATAGCTATCCCAATCATAAAACCTGAAGATAAACATATTAGTATCATGCCTTCTCATTTGAAAATGACAATGACCCCAAGCCATTGTAAGCTCCTGCTCCACCTTATCGGCTCCCATAAGAAATTCACAGATTATTTTTCCCATAATACTAACACTCCATTTCCTAATAGTTGGATGCATCTTGATACGAGGATATCTAATAACTCTACTAGTATGATCATTGAAAAAGCGGGGGTACAACAACCACACCCAATATTTCGCTTAGCAATCTGTATAGACTAACTCCAATATACTTTCAAGAGAATCAACTAGACTCAATCTTAATAAAGTATATCAAAGAGTTATATCTTTCTTTCTCGATTCAATTCTTACTCAAGCAAATAGAAATCTGCGAGTCTAATTGAATACAAGAGAAATCACTTGAACGGTACCAAAGACCAATGTTCAAATATCAATCAATGTAAATCAACAATCAAAGGTTGGATATTCTAATTGGTTGATTCAAACGCACAACATGTGATATTTTAATTATATAAAAAAATATAATGCAGAATAGAAATAACACAAACACCAAAATTTTGTTAACGAGAAAACCGCAAATGCAGAAAAACTCCGGGACCTAGTCCAGATTGAACACACATTGTATTAAGCCGCTATAGACACTATCCTACTACAAACTAACTTAGGTATGGACTGTAGTTGAACCCCAATCAATCTCACACTGATCCAAGGTACAGTTGCGCTCCTTACGTCTCTGATCCCAACAGGATACTCCGCACTTGATTCCCTTAGCTGATCTCACCCACAACTAAGAGTTGCTATGACCCAAAGTCGAAGACTTTAATAAAAAAATCTATATCACACAGAAAATTCTACGAAAATAGATAAATATGTCTCCCATATAAATACCTACAAATTTTGTTCCGTCTTTTGATAAATCAAGGTGAACAGAAACCAATTGATAACCCGGACTTATATTCCGGAAGAACAACCTAGTATTATCAATCACCTCATAATAATATTAATCGACGCGGCGAAAGAAGATATTGTGGAATCACAAACGATGAGACGAAGATGTTTATGACTACTTTTATATCTTGCCTATAGGAGATAACAATCTCAAGCCAATCGTTACGGTTGTACTCAACACGATAGAATCAGCAAGATCAGATCACACAACTACAAGAAAGTAGTATCGGTCTGGCTTCACAATCCTAATGAAGTCTTCAAGTCGTTAACCTACAGGGTCTCGAGTGGAAACCTAAGGTTAAAGGATAATCGACTCTAGCTATACAACTAGTATCACACATGAGGTGTGGGGATTAGGTTTTCCAGTTGCTAGAGTTTTCCCCTATATAGTCTTTCAAATCAGGGTTTGCAATCAATGTTAGCTTAGTAACAAAGCATTCAATATTCACCGTTAGATGAAAACCTTATTAGATTCAAGCTAATATATTTTAACCGTTGGATCGAAAAATTAACTTGTTACACACAAATGAAATGCACGATTTTAGGTTTGTATAATCGTACTCAAACATGTACATTTGTTGTTTCAACAGTAGTTAACCAAATGGTTAGCCATGTGAGCACTTTCATATCAACCATATTCTTCTTCACTATAACTAGTTCAAATGACTCAAATGAACTAGTTAGAGAGTTGTTCAATTGTATAAATCTTATATAACTATACAAGACACGATCAAAGCAAACACGATTTGATTCATTCGAATCGATTCATGAACTTTATAGCCACAGTTTTCAATTTGCATTCCTTAGTTAATATAAATATAAGTTCACAAATAATCGTATTTAGATATGACCAACTCAAGTACGCGGACTTAGTTCGCGGACTAAGTTCCCGGAAGGAGTTCACAAACTCCAGCAGATATTCTCGGGATGAGAACCTCTGCCGGTTCGCGGACTGAGTTCACAGCTCCTATTCCGGTTTTCCTGATCAACAAAGTACGCATACTTTGGTTAAAGGAATAAGGACTTATACATATATGTGTTGCCACACAATGCTTATATCCAACATTGGTCATATAATCTAAACTCTCATTTCAATCATTGAAACATTCTTAGAGGACGTTATATAGTTGTTATTCACAAACCATTTTTCGTCAAAGCCATTTTCAAAGTGATTGAAACATAAAATGACTTTAGTCACTAGGTAAAGATGAACTTGGCCAAAGCGAAAGCTTACCAACACATATTTCGAGAAATAGATAAGCGAGGTAAACTCGGCTCGAAATAACAAATGTGTATAATCAAAGTCTATATAGCAAAACGACTTTTGTCTCAAGATATGAGATAGAGTAGATATACTTTTGAGTGATAGATAAGTTCAAGTCTCCACATACCTTTTAGTCGATGAAGTTCCACCAGTTCCTTGAGTAGTTCTTCGTCTTGTATGATGATCGTCATGGAGTTCTTGATCTCAACTACACTTTCTATCATAGTCCGAGACTTAGCTATAGTAGACCAGAAATCAAGACTTATAGTTTTGATCACTAACATTGACAAACATGCTTGAGATAGATTCGCATGCGAGTTCGACCGAGCAGTGTTCTAACAATCTCCCCCTTTGTCAATTTTAGTGACAAAACTATCAATTCATATGGAATACAAAAATAAATAAATAAAATTTTGTAGCTCCTATTCCACATGCCTAATCTTCAACATTACTCGAAATCTTCGTCACTTCCAAGTACTCCAATGATTCCAAAGGTTGTAAGTTCAGCATCATCGTTGTTGAAAATCCATAGCTATAACAATGAGAAAACAAGTATTCTCAATCATTGTTATATAATGTCATAGTATTATTACACATCGTCAAAGTTTAATTGTATCACAACTTCAACAACAATACTATGGTGATATGTATCACTCCCCCTTAGTCAATACTCCATCTCACATGGAAACCACTCCCCCTTACATAATGATCCGAAAACCATATGTATTTGTAGTGTGAACTACATATTAATTCTCCCCTTTTTTGTCAATAAAATTGGTAAAGGTACGAAAACGGGATTCTAATGAAATTTCCAAAAGAGACATTTCATGACCAAAAGAAAGAACATATCAACTTGTTTAGACGCAATCATAAAGCCGAAGCTAAATGCTTTCATCAAGGAGTTTATAAAGATACAAGATAAATCCTATAATATTCCACAGCCGCACTACCCATAAAGATTTGGCAATTAAGCACAAGTTCAATTAAGAACTCTCCCCCATTATATGTAATTCCCGAAAGAACAACAAGAGCGACCCTAATTTCAAAAGAAAAGAAGGATTTCTTTGGACATAACAAATCACGTACGAATATGAATTTGAATCCAAAAATACTCAATTAGATTAATCACAAGAGAACCCATAAATAATCTAATCGGACATATAAAACCACATTAACCACAAAAAGTGATGAATTTAATTGATCATGCTCGACATAAGAGAACTTACGAAGCCTCACAATATAATATAAAAATATGGATCATGGAAGATCAATACTGCGGAATATACAAGGATTCATTCTATTTTCCATCACTATTCGCACAATGACATACAATAGACATAATCCTTGCCAACAAAAGATTTTAACCTATCTTCCATCAATAAATGACAAAATAGGCTTAACTTTTGTATTGTCAAAAGTTCATTTATTCTTTTGTCAATATATGCATACCGACACTTAACGTTTGACAAGGTATAGGACAATCACAGTTCACGGGCGCAAACCCATATATCCCATGACAAACTGCAATATATGAAACCATAAAGATTAATACTGCAAAAATCATCTTCCAAACAATTTTAGAATTTATACTAATAAACCTAAAAACATGAAGATGAAACCGTTGGACATAGCTATGTGTAATCACAATAATGGCTATTCCAAACTCTAGTTATTCTTCTAAATAAAACAAGAAAAGAAGATTTACTAGGAAAATAAAAGAAAATCAGAGTTCATTGAGAAACTCATATCTTTCAATGAATCCATCAAAGAAGGTGTCACTAATTTCCTTTATTATCTTGACCGTAGACACACCATGTTCGTGAGTTAGAACACTAACTTTGCGATCAACAACCCTAGCAAGCTGTCTAGCCTTGACGCAGTCCATGACGAGCTTCTTTTGATTCCGTATCAGAATATTCTAATTAGCAAGGATTCTGGCCGGACCATCTAAGAGTTGGTTTATTTGCAGTTGAAGATTTGCAAACTCGACCTTTGGATCATTCTGAAAACGAGTTAAATCCTTGACAGAATCATCAATCCAGGAGTTGTTGATCCTTTCTTTCAAGCATCTTCTTTAGAACCAGCTCTTGAATTGATTCACGTTCTTGAGTATCTTCCTCCATATCAAGATGCACAATCTCTTGAGATTTTGCAGAGTTCTCCATATAATTTAGGGATGGAAAAACATAATATAGAGTAATATATATGGGAACAGAAGAAGGAAACTCTTGTTTTGGAAACCCTATATATGAACTCACAAGAGGAAGACACAAACGTTTGTGGATCGGTAGCACATAAACACAAATAAAACAAATAGTGTACAACATACTTGAGCATTTCCCAACTATTATCCTTGCACCTCTCAAGCTAGAAACAAGGAAAAGAATACCTGAAATCAAGTGGTGGAGTGAAAAATAATCCCACTATGATTATTGAGAAAGGAGTTGTACATATCATTTGACAGCTTGATATTTGTGTTCTTCGCCTTTCTTTGATTGTCACTCATCCCAGAAGAGTAAGACACAGGTTGTTTAACATATCCGTCAGAAGGCTTTCTCTGAGGACTAAGTCTAAGACCTCTTGAAATTGGTTCGAGAGGATCAGAATAGAACGGGATCCATTTTCTAGGCTTAGATTTGCCAGATTCATTCATATAAGCACATGGAATGTGTTCATTAGTGGCACAAGATTTTATACCATTGAGATGAGCTTGTCCCCTGTGATGATTTCTAGAGTAGAGATCATTTTTATAAGATTTCTGGTTTTCTACGGACATGAGATTCACTGCATAAGTCGGCAGACTATTTACTCCATTGATAGTAGAAATAAGTAAATTATGAAGTTTCGAGATTTGTTTCCTTCTGGCAAAACAATGAGTAGCATAATCATTATTTTTCCCACAGAAAATACAGGTTCGCGGAGGAGATGCAATAACTGGCACCTGTTTTGACTTCATAGCCAAATGAGAAGATTGTAAGTCACGTAAATCCTTTTTGACACAACCTTCTTCTGGAAGACATTTATTCATGTGTTGTAATTCATGAGAATTAGTTGGTACATAAGAATTTCTCCTTAAGACATAGTTTTCCTTTTCCAAGGATCTGCACTGTTCATGGGCTAGAATAAGAGATGCACCCAGTTTATCTTTTTCGACACGAAGTCTGTTAAGATATGATGAATGTGTCTCGATCAATAGTTTTTCTCTGATTGAGTCTTCCTTGACAATATCCTTAAGAACACTAATCTTTTCTCGCTGTAGAGCAGTTTCTTGGAGAAGTTTTTCAATATTGTTAGAGAAGGACTCAATGATGTTATAGAGTTCACGTTCTCGATCAAGAGACTTTTCAAATTCATCAATAAGCTGAGCATGATCCTGGAAATCAATATCCTCAATAGAATTTTTTGAGATTCTGGTGAGATCCATTTCAGCTTTTGCCATAGTGTCAAATGTCTCATTGGAGGCAGAGATATCAATATTTGATGAAACAACCTCTCTACCTCAGGATTCGGAAGAACCAGCTAAGGAGTAATCCTTTGAGACATTCCCAAGACATTTGGCATAGTTAAAAGATTTAGAAGACAACTTGTTATGCGTATATGCCAGACAAGAGATTCTTTCCTCAGACTCGGATTGCCACAAACACAGACTTGTAAGGTATTTAACCGTGTTTTCCTGCTCTGATACCAATTGAAAAAGCGGGAGTACAACAACCACACCCAATATTTCGCTTAGCAATTTTTATGGACTAACTCCAACATACTTTCAAGAGAATCAACTAGACTCAATCTTAATAAAGTATATCAAAGAGTTATATCTCTATTTCTCGATTCAATTCTTATTCAAGCAATTAGAAATCTCAGAGTCTAATTGAATACAAGAGAAATCACTTGAACGGTGCCAAATACCAATGTTCAAGTATCAATCAATGTAAATCAACAACCAAAGGTTGGATATTCTAATTGATTGATTCAAACGCATAACCTGTGACATTTCAATTATATAACAAAATATAATGCAAAATACAAATAACACAAACACCAGAATTTTGTTAACGAGGAAACCGCAAATGCAGAAAAACCTCGGGACCTAGTCCAGATTGAACACACACTGTATTAAGCCGCTACAGACACTAGCCTACTACAAACTAACTTCGGTCTGGACTGTAGTTGAACCCAAATCAATCTCACACTAATCCAAGGTACAGTTGCGCTGTCTCTGATCCCAGCAGGATACTACACACTTGATTCCCTAAGATGATCTCACCCACAACTAAGAGTTTCTACGACCCAAAGTTGGAGACTTTAATAAACAAATGTGTACCACACAGAAAAGCCTATGATAATAGATAAATCTGTCTCCCACAGAAATACCTACAAGTTTTGTTCTGTCTTTTGATAAATCAAGGTTAACAGGAACCAATTGATAACCCGGACTTATATTCCCGAAGAACAGCCTAGTATTATCAATCACCTCACAATAATCTTAATCGACGCGGTGAAAGAAGATATTTTGGAATCACAAACGATGAGACGAAGATGTTTGTGACTACTTTTATATCTTGCCTATCGGAGATAACAATCTCAAGCCAATCGTTACGGTTGTACTCAACACGATAGAATCAACAAGATCAAATCACACAACTACAAGAAAGTAGTATCGGTATGGCTTCACAATCCCAATGAATTCTTCAAGTTTTTAACCTACAGGGTCTCGAGAAGAAACCTAAGGTTAAAGGAGAATCGACTCTATCTATACAACTAGTATCACACAGGAGGTGTGGGGATTAGGTTTCCCAGTTTCTATAGTTCTCCCTTATATAGTCTTTCAAATCAGGGTTTGTAATCAATGTTAGCTTAGTAATAAAGCATTCAATATTCACCGTTAGATGAAAACCTGATTAGATTCAAGCTAATATCTTTCAACCGTTGGATCGAAAACTTAATTTGTTACACACAGCACGATTTTAGGTTTGTGTAACCGTACCCAACATGTACATATGTTGGTTCAACAGTAGTTAACCAAATGGTTAGCCATATGGGCACTTTCATATCAACCATATTCTTCTTCACCATAACTAGTTCAGATGACTTAAATGAACTAGTTAGAGAGTTGTTCAATTGTATAAATCTTATATAACTATACAAGACACAATTGAAGAAAAAACGATTTGATTCACTCGAATCGATTCATGAAATTTATAGCCACGGTTTGCAATTTGCATTCCTTAGTTAATATAAATATAAGTTCACAAATAATCGTTTTTAGATATAACCAACTCAAGTACGCGGAGTTCGCAGAATTAAGTTCCCGGAAGGAGTTCACAAACTCCAGCAGATATTCTCGGCATGAGAACCTCCGCCAGTTCGCAGACTGGGTTCGCGGACTTAGTTCACAACTCCTGTTCCGGTTTTCCTGATCAACATATTACGCATACTTTGGTTCAAGGAATAAGGACTTATACATATATATGTTGCCACACAATGCTTATATCCAACATTGGTTATATAATCTAAACTCTCATTTCAATCATTGAAACATTCTTAGAGGACGTTATATAGTTGTTATTCACAAACCATTTTTCGTCAAAGACATTTTCAAAGTGATTGAAACATAACATGACTTTCATCACTAGGTAAAGATGAACTTGGAAAAAGTGAAAGCTGACCAACACATATTTCGAGAAATAGATAAGCGAGATAAACTCGGCTCGAAATAGCAAATGTGTATAATCAAAGTCTATATATTTGTCTCAAGATAGGAGATAGAGTAGATAGACTTTTGAGTGATAGATAAGTTCAAGTCTCCACATACCTTTTATTCGATGAAGTTCCACCAGTACCTTGAGTAGTTCTTCGTCTTGTATGATGATCATCATGGAGTTCTTGAGCTCAACTACACTTTCTATCCTAGTTCGAGACTTAGCTATAGTAGACTAGAAATCAAGACTTATAGTTTTGATCACTAACATTGACAAACATGCTTGAGATAACAACGCACGCGAGTTCGACCGAGCAGTGCTCTAACAATCATCTTCATCTAAATTGGTATTTTTGATTCTTTCCATGAGATCAGATACTTCTCCTATGGATTTTATAGTTGACATGGTGAGACACAAGAAGATTAGAAAAAAGAGAAGGTAGTAAATCCAGAGCTGGTATACTTTAAACTTAAAACCTCCTCTATTTATATAGAACTTACAGGACTTAGATCGAATGCGTGTTGTGCATTGAAGAGAACTAGTGCCACTTCTCAGATAGAGAAATTGATGATTCATCATGTTGAGTTGATTTCGATCTCTGTAAACAAATTGGTAACCTTCTTGTAAATTCGAACCATAAAACCTTTCTCCTAAGCACTTTGTCTTTTGTCATGTCGGAATGTAAAAAATGCATCCTTATCACCTTGAACAAACCAACCTTTAAAGAGAACGACTTTTGGATAGGAACAACCTTTGCAAGGGAATCTTTATCAGAGAGAAGTATCAGTAGTCAATTATCAATACCTGCTAAACATGACCAAGCGACACCTTGAATTGAGAAAAACAAAAACAGTGAAAATCAATTCAAATTAAAACAAAAAACAACAAAATTAAAGAGACATCACTTTAAATTGTGATATAGACTAGAGATGAATTCTTTATAGGACATTGTAGAGCATTGAATTTGATATATAAGAGAAAAGATTCAAAGAAGATTGAAACTCAGTTGGACGATGCTGTCGCCGAGTTAATCGCCGATTCAGTCGCCAGAGCTTTCCAGAAGTTTTTCTGAAAAATTCTTCGGAGGTTGTAGCAATCGACCGTGGGGTGATGTATCCTTCGATGATAATGATAATACCTAGATTCGTTCTTATCAAGGGTGTTAAAGTCCGCTTTTGTAGGAGGTAGTTGGGTTTATTTATTCGCCACCCATTATTCCAACAGTCCCACGATTTGTTCCTTGCTACATGGCAGAGGAGGTGGGAATGTCTGCGGCTGGCCTTTGTATTGTTGGTTCGCATGTACACTCCAACCTTTTTGGATGTTGTTTGCGCGGGTGTTCCGTGGTGTGGTTGATACAGTATTAACTGTATTACGCCAGATATAGTCTGAGTTATACTCCTCCACACAGCCGGAAATCCTTGCTGCGGCTTCCTCTAACTCGATGAAGGTTGGAAATTGGAAGTTTACCAGACTTTTCTTAAATGATGGCGTCATCCCTCGTACACAAATCTCCACCTGCGCCTCCTCTTTAATGTCCTCGTGGCAGTCTAGTGCAAAGTGACGAAACCTGGTGATGTATTTTCATATCTCCTCTCCTATGCGTTGGCCGCATTTACTCAAGTCTATGGTCGTGACCTTCCTCTTTTCTAAATAGAATTTTCAAGGAAAAGAGCCGACATTTCCGACCATGAACTGATGCTCTGTGGCTTTAAGTTTTCATACCAAGAGAACGCCGTGTCAATGAGCGATTTTCGGAATTCTCTTAGGTACAGCTTTCCATCAGTCGCGCGATCATTCATGATGAATAAGAACCGGCTAAGATGCTCGCGTGCATTCCCTTGACCATTGTATACCTTGAATTTTGGTGAAGTATAGTCCTCTGGATACTGATAATCTGTGACTTCGGAGGAGTATGAGTTGGCCATGAAGTCGTAATTGTCCTGTTTTACTACTCGGTAATTTTCTTCTAAGTACTTAGCCATCGCCTCTTGCTTCATGGTCACAAGTCCTTCTTCTTCCTCTTCAGCGTCTTCCGCTGCTCCTTTTGCGTTCTGCTCAGCACTGACCTCCTTTAACAACTTCCTCAACTCATGCTCCCTCCAAATGTGCTCATCTGATTCCTTCCGCATTTCTTGTGCAGAAGGGCGCGTGGATGATGATCTCCCGACCTGCTGCTTGTCCTTCTCTTGTAGAGCGTCTGGCCTTCTCCCTTATGTAATTGGGATTGATACTATCCTTAATCTCTCGCCTTTCTGGTTAAATGGCGGGTTGCTCAATTGTTTTTTTGCGCGCCTGCACTAGCACCTGCCTCATGGGTGTGTCATGGTGAGCTAGGCATGAGCCTTCGGGTGTGGTCGCAAAATGTTGGGAGGTAAATATGGTTTTGGTCCTACCCGTCCTAGTCACACCTGATGACCACACTTACTAGGAATGGTAAAAGAGAGAGTTGCATTTTCATTGTTCCTTGTCCTTCCTTATATAGACTTTCCAAAAGCTTCTCCTTTTATGACATCATGCCACATGTCCTAAACTTCGTTAATTACATTTAATATCATTCCTTCCTCAATATAACATCTTCCTTCTTCATTAATCCCTTCCTTATCCCTCTTGTCTCATGGGTATTTTCTCCTTGGACTTGGGCTTAGTCCCCAAATCCCCACGTCTTATATTAGGCCTGCCTCTCCCTTTTGGGGCACCCCGGACCCGTTAAAGGGTATTATTTTTCATGTATCAACATGTAACCGTTTACACATCCATATGTCGGTGGCGGCGACGATGCTGATCGGTGATGGTAGGCGGACTTGGTGGGCGGCGGTGGTGGTTGTCGATGGTAGAGGCTGGCGGTAGCGGCAGTCGAAAGTGGATGGCGGTGGTGGTTGGTGTGGGGACATCATTTTACGTTATTTTAATAATTATGAACTTGACAATTTATATAAAGACATGAACGTCTTTTAATTATTTGAGGCCTAAATTTAAATTTTTTTTGTTTAAGGCTTGATATAATGGATAATCCATGGGTAGTGCCTTTGCCTTGCGGGAAAATTATGCTAAGGCCCAACCCATGGATAACCCATAATATGAGGCCCTTAATTAAAAGAAGTTTATATCTAGACCCCGAGTTATTAAAAGACATCCATACCCTTTTATATATTGTCAAGCCCCAAATTAAATAAAGTTTAAATTTAAGCCCAAAATTATTAAATCTAGGCCCAAAATTATTAAAGTACAATGTGAATGTGTAAACAAAAGTTACACATGCATATGACATGTGTATCCAGAAGTTACACATCCATATGGCATGTGTAATTAGAAGTTACACATTAAAAAAAATAGACATAAAAAAGAATGCATACAAAAAAAAAGGCATGTATTACTTTAATACTAATTTACAATAATTTCTTAGCATGTGTAACTAGAAGTTACACATGCATCTGTCTAGTGTAATTGAGAGTTACATATGCATCTATCTAGTGTAACTGAGAGTTACACATGCATTTGATTTGTGTATTCAACGTCAACTCCAGTTCCAGCGAGACCAGTACCACAAATAAGCAATTAACTTCTGTGAAGTTATCAGAAACCTAAAATATAACAACAAACAAACATGAACCAGTGTCAAAAGAAAAATGCGAAAGAATATTGTTCAATATTTAGGAAAACAACAAAAAATAGTCCATAAGAATGCTTAATATCGATAGCAATGAACAAACATATGAACCAATGGCAACACAAAAATGCAAACAAATATTGTTCAATGTTTAGGAGAAAAACAAATATTGCTTAATGTCGATAGCAATGAACTAGCAGTTACACATGCATCTTGTTAGTGCAACTAGCAGTTACATATGAAATGACTAGTATAGTTGAGAGTTACACATTCAAAGTTCCATACCATATGAATCTAAAAGCAAATTTTCAGGCTGAAAAAATCCATGAATACGTATACCAAATAAATTCACTAGCAACACAACATAAGAAACAAAAATGGTCTAAAACTCCAAACACTGAAACTGAAGGGAAATTGGTGGAACCTTCAAATCTCGGTGACTACAAAAATAGATGTGTATGCAATAGTTACACATGCAATATGGCATGTGTAATCAGCAGTTACACATCCATAAAGTTTGTGTATGCCGCAGTTACACATGCATATCAGAGCAAAAGAAGTCGAATCTGTATATCAGAGCAAAAGAAGAAAGTGCCTTAGTCTGATGGAAAATAAAAACCAGTCACATCAGATAGATTTTTGAGATTTGCAACAATCTCAAAATAATGAAGGAAATTGCTCTTGCCCCTGATTGGTGTTTCAAAACTAAAGAATGGGAAAATTTGAAAGGGAAAGAGGGAAGGGCTTACGCCATCATAAGTAAACTCGACACGTCTTTCATTCTCCCAAGCTGTGATTTTAGATGCCAGGGCCTCAATTATTGATGCTCCCTCATTGCCTCAACCATTGCTGCTCCAATTAGAACGTGTATCTATAAGTTACACATCTAACTAACTAATAGTTACACATGTAACTAACAAAGTAAACTAGTATTTACACATCTAACTAACTAGTAATTCAATTAGAACGTGTATCTATAAGTTACACATCTAATTAGCATGTGTAAATCGTAGCTACATAGCCATTTAGCATGTGTAACTAATAGTTACACATCTAATTAGCATGTGTAACTAATAGTTCCACATCCAAAAAAAGTCAGATAACTTACAAAAGAAAACTGTAACCAACCTGATTAAACTCCGGCAAGTCCTCAGCTTCTAGAGAAAAACCCCTTAAGGAAGAAACATAGATTAGTAGAGAACGGTCGCTGAAAGCAAAACTCAGGGATGTCAAAAACATTTGTTGCAATGTTTTCAACATATAGAGGCACAAATGACGAAGCTTCAGTTGTATTTATTGCTTTGTTTCCAATGCTTTTGCAGTCATACCATACTAAGCACATTGCAGCACTGAGAATAAGATCCATGGGATAATCGATCTCGCGCTCAATAACTTGGACTCCTCTCTTCTCCATTACAAGGATCTTCTGGTATGAACTTCTCCTTGATATAAGCATTCTTTATGAAAGTTCTGAGTGTTCACTATAAGAATAAAGTCAGAAAATGAAGGCATCTTTGAATGCAGTTTCTTTGATTCTGGAATGTCATAAGTTGGCAGCGTGAAGCTGCTATTAGCTTTACTACTCGCATGCTCATAAGAATTTACAGGAATGTTGTCCTCCTTCAATGGAATATCCACATGACCTTCAAATTTCTGCCCATTGTCATCCACATTTTGAAATGACATTAATCGAATGATACCTTCCTACAATATGAGACAGTGCACTAGTAAGAAGCAAGTTAAGTTTAGAGAAAAATTGAAATCAGAAACTCTCAAGGAACTGCAAAGCTCAATAAGAGAATCCTTAAATCCAAGAGAGCCAAACATGTGGCATATACTGAAAACAGTATAGACCACAAACTGAGCCATTGAATGTACATGACACTTCAATAGATTACTCTAGTCTAGAGCATAGAAATAAGATGGCATTATATGTAACAAATTGCATTGAAGATGCTAGATATAAAGTACAAAACATGTGGCATATACTAAATTTGAAGGTTGAGTTGCATAATTTTGTCAGATAAGATTCTTAGGAAGTTAATTCCTATAAATTCAGGAAAAAACTCTCAATTCGAACACTCAACACCAGAGATCAACTCAACTGCAGTTGCAGATCAACTCTGACATTCATTAAATCAAGCCTAAACATTCATCTAAAGTTTATCAATTCATTAAATCAAGCCTAAACATTTATTAATTCTGAAAAACACCATCATTGATTTCAAAATCCTCCTCCAAACCTGCTCCAATACCACCATCGCCTCCTCATCCTCATATAGAACCTGCACCAGCACCACCAACACCACCAGACCAATTCATATGAACTCGAAAATTAAGAGTAGATGAAATTCAAATCAAATCTATGTAATAGAGACGATAATTCGTTGATATTGAATCTCAAATCAATTTTTACATCGTAGCTATAAATTAAGATTTATTACGATTTTGACGAAGAACAGATCTGGAATTTTTGTTCAAAATTCTTCAAAAAAAATCCAGACCAAAACAACAGAGTCGGTAGCCGATCGTATATCCATGCTTCGGTTTCGATTAGGATAAAGTTAATTGAAAAGAATACGGGGATTTAGGTTTTGAAATCCCTAACATCATTTTCTGAAATTTGTTTCTGAAATCAATTAGCTAAAATATCTAAATAAGAGAAGGTGATACTTATCTACGTAATGATGCTCATATTTCTCATGATTGAAGATCTAAACTCTAATCAGGGATCAGATAAAGAAAATCGAGATTAATTTTAATATTTTTTTTTTCAAATCCTTTAAAATCAAACCTCAGAAACTTTGAAATTTACTCGAAATCGAACTAAAAAGCATACAGAAAGATTAAGCTTACTTTTCGATTCGTTTCTATTGATGTTTCTCTGCAGTTTCTCTGATCTTCAGTCTACGGAGCTCTGGAACGGAAAGAGAAAATTTTACAAATGATTTGGTTCAGCTTCTATTACTCACATTATATCCTGAAGGGTAATATTAAACAAATCGGATGACCTTATCTAATGAGAAATTTTTAAAATGAAGCCCTAAAATTAAAAATATGGGGCCTAGAAATATCAAAATCTGAAAGAATGGAGTCGACAGTGAAGGATCCATTTAGTGGGGCTTCTATATATTGAACCCACATAATAGGGGGTTGTAGTAGTTTTCACTTGCCTAAATTCCCTTCCCCTGATAATAAGATGAGGTAAAAGTAGTGGATGTCCAGAAATAGAGATCCAACGAAAATAAGAAAAGTCAATGGCAAACTTTAGCTCATCATAAGAGAACCCCGTAACCATATATGAAGTTTCAAATAACGTCCACCATAAATTTATTCATTACCGAGTATCTAGAAGCTCCTGGAACTCGAAACAAGATTAATTAATTAAACCCATCTTAACAATAAATGTTTGATTAGTTCTTCTCTAATCATCCCATTCTAAAACTTGAATTTGAAGCATCTAATTACGTTTAGGGGTCGATCAAATTATGCCTTCTAGCAGTGGTCGTAATGGAGCGATGAGTACCGATATAACCTCGACAGTAAAGAAGTTAAATCATAACGCAAGCGAACGAGATCGTCGTAAGAAACTCAACAATTTATACTCATCACTTCGTTCTCTACTTCCTGGCTCCGACCACACGGTATGTTATCTGGTTTTTGTTTTGATTAATCACCACCATCTTCCTAAATCATCATCGTCACGGCGACTAAATTTGTTAATAAGCAAAAGTCGTCTCTTTAGTCTTTTCCGGGTCAAAAAGTTCGAGAATAGATCCCAAAAATTAGCATACTCTTAGTTCAACAATTATATGGTTCAGTATATTTTTATTTCTTTGAAAAGTTTCTGCTGATCATTTATGAATCCACACCTCCCGCCAGAAGCTTGGTGTAATCATGGTGTAAGATGTGATTTTACCAGGGAAACTAAGTATAGTTGATTAATTCCAAATTTTTATATTTGAAATTGCAGAAGAAACTAAGTATTCCGGTGACTGTTTCTAAAGTGGTGAAATACATTCCGGACTTGCAAAAACAAGTAGATAAATTGATACAAGGGAAAGAAGAGATTTTAACGAGCATTTCGAAGCAGCAAACAGCTGGTGGAGGAGATCGTCTTAGAGATAGTAAGTCGAGAAAAGTGTTAGCCGTGAAAAAGCAATCTTTACCAACTGTATCAGCAAACAGAGTAGATGACAGGGAAGTTGTAATTCAGATTTGTTCGTTAAAGGTTAACATACCTTTATTATCTGAGGTTTTGCTAAATTTGGAAAGGGAAGACTTTCGGGTCCTTAATGCTTCAGCTTTTGACTCTAGTGGTGATCGGGTTTTCTACAATCTCCATCTTCAGGTACCCATAATTACTTCATTTTCTATATTCTAATTTCTACGGAAAGCAGATTGATGGATTAGATTCGTAGCACAGTAACCAAACCTCCGGTTTAGCTAGTTGGAGCTGAGCTCACTCATTGAGTAAACTGTTTCAGTTGTGTTGACTCAGTGGGTCAATGAATTAACTCTTTTTTTTTTCAAAAATATTTATAATATTTTAAAAATCCAAAAAAATGATTTATAATTTTTCTTAATTTTTTTTTGAAGCATGAAACCTAATAATGATGCATAAAACCATTTGACATTTCCATCTTTTGAACACTAAAAATAAAAATTATTTTTCTCTTCCATCTATGATATAAAGCAAAATGTCTATAATATAAAGCAAAATGTCTATAATATAAAGCAAAATGATCAATTTCGACGGTTCAACCGTGGCACAGAAATAACCGATAATGCCCCTCCGTGTTTTTGTTATTTCAGCGCACTTTTTCGTTATTTTTGTTCAGCTGAGGGGCGAAATATCTGTTCTCTATTTCTCTTTCTAAAAGGAAAATCGAACTGAATTAAATCTTTTATATTCTCTTGGATTTGATTCCCTTGCTTCTTAATTGAAATCTTCCCTCTTCAATTCCCCCACTAACACCGTGGCCAACACCAGCTGAAGCATCACCACCGCCCGATATCACCAGATTCACCACCGCCGATATTACCCAATGCAAAAATCATAATTAAATTATGTGAATTTGATTGTCAATTCGACTGTCACCACCACAATCCTCCTCCTACACCTCCTCCACTTTGGCTGTCAGCATCATCTCCTCCAACACGTATACCATCACCTCCACTACCACCACCACCACCAACTCCGCCATGACTTCTTCCGACAGAACCTCCACAACCAGCAGCGGCACTACCGCCAACACCTTCCAGCAAAACACCATCACCACCATTACTTCTGTAACATTCAGTATTATCTCCTTCATTCGTCTCAATCACCACCCTCCTCTCCACCACCTTCAGTTCTAGCAACACCACCTCCAACTCCGGCACACAACACCATCTCGGCCTCTTTAGTTCCAACAACCGGCTCTGCCGCCGCCACCATCTTAAACATTAATTGATACTCTCTGTCACTCCTTCACCATCACCACCGTCGTAGACAATTTCATTGTTTTCACCACCACCATCCTCCTCCACCTCCTTCAATTTCTGATAATTAGTACAAAATCTCATATGAGAAAATTTAAAAATCCCATTAACCTTAAACTTCCAAGATACCAATCAAATAACAATGAATTAATGAAATTACAACACAACCAAAAATAAAAACATATGCGAATTTGTTGATGCGGAGAGATCTTCCTTTTCATGTACTGTTGTTGTAGCTCTTAAGTTGATGTGAACTGTGGAGGTGGAGGAGTACAAGAAAGAAAAATGGGCGCAGAAAGACTGAAGGATTTATGTACATAAACTAAGTTATCGAAAATACCCTGGAGTCATGAATACGTGTAGCATACCCTGGAGCCAATCTCACATTCTTTGCCACGACTATTTTTTCCAATTTGAATATGCCACGATTACTTGACCACAACCTATTTAGTCAGGTATTTTGAAGGTTCCAGTAAGGTAATCCATCCAACCTTATAGGACCGTTATATGCAAAAATGTCGTGCCAGCCCCACCACCACAATCCCAATACCACCGCCACAAAAATGCTGTGCCATCATGGCACGGGTTATCCACGTACTCAGCCATGGACAACTCTATATTACACAGTCCAGATGCATAAACATCGGTAAGGTCCATGTGTTACTTCCAAAGAACAATACTAGATACGAAACAACGAATATTGTATATCCAGAAGTCATGTTATAAATTTATTTTCAAAATGTGATTCTATTGCTCTTATACGTTATTAGCGGTGTTTATTCTTGGCTAATTTGATGTTTAATTTGTGCTAATTATATTATTTATTTTTGGAGGAATACTTGGAACTGAGAAGATTATTATTTTTGTTCCTTGCCAATGCATAGATTACATTGGCGCATAATTATAGACTAATTAAAGAAAATGTACATATAGATTAACATAAAGAATATAGTTTTACAAATAAACTCAGCTTCAGATAGATCACTAGCAGCACCCCTTATGTCCTCGGGTAATCCACTAGTTTGACTTAAAGAAAAAAAAGATTTGACAGGAAGGAGAATTATATTAAAGACTTGGAGAATATACAAAGTCTACCGATGGATTGACATTTTTGATGTTGGATGGTTTTGGTTAACAGGTGAAAGATACCCAGAGTCTAGAATGTGAGGTGTTAAATGAGAAGTTGCTCTCTTGTGTGGAAAATAAATCTTTTTCTCATAATTATGTCACAGATGATCATAGCCTAAACAAAGAAGGTGTCGCCCATGTTAAGCCAATCCCCAAGTAAACAAGCGAAAATTGTAATGCATCTTTTGTATTTTGAGCTAGTATTATTCAGCTTTTTTCTTTTTTTCCTAGTTCCGCAACAAAATTAAGGCTCGTGTTACACTCAGACAAATTATCGTTTGTTTGTCGCTAATGAGACTCCCAAGAACACGGACAGTTAAATCAGTTAATTTTCTTTTTCTTTGGTTTGATAAAATTCATCCTAAAACAGGCAACCACAAAATTGAACATGCCATATTCTCTCTCCTCCTCCCAAATGTTTGGATGTTTAGCATTTTTAGGACATTGAATCGGAATTCCCAAGGTTTCAAACAATGCAAGACACAAAATTACGGGAAAATAATTTTCTCAGCGAAAAACAAAGAAAAAATTTCAAACGAAAACATTCTCTTTGCTAAAATTTTCTTTGCTCATACATTCTCAGAGACATGTTTCTTGCAGTCAAATAATTTCAACAAACATAAAAAAAAAAGAAAAAAAGAGAGTGCATCAAGTGAGAAAGAGAGAGATTGAGGTGATTTGACCAACGCACAGATTTGTGTTTGAACATTAATTGATTTTGAAGGTTAGGCGCGCGCTTACAATGGAAATGTAGAAAGAAAAAGTTAAAGAGAGATTGAGAGAGAATGAAAAGAGAACAGCTTGGCGTAAAAGCTTGGGAAGCGACAGTCCGTAAAACACAGGCAGCCGCAAAGAAACGTGTTTCAGGTTTTTTCACTAGCACACCAGTTTCCCAGTCCGACGATGAAGAGGGAAATGGAACCCCCGTAACGAATTCCAACAACGCATCCGATACTTACCATGCAGAGCGTTTCCTCTCTAATGGTGAATTCTACACGGGTCAATTATCCGATAATTACCCACATGGAACAGGAAAGTATCTCTGGATCGATGGGTGCATGTATATGGGCGAATGGTTTCGAGGAAAAACCATGGGCAGAGGTAAATTCTCATGGCCTTCTGGTGCAACTTATGAAGGTGAGTTCAAAACTGGATACATGGATGGTAAAGGTACTTATACAAGTCCTGCTGGAGATACGTATCGTGGCTCTTGGGTTATGAATCTAAAACATGGTCAAGGTACTAAACATTATTCTAATGGCGATCTTTATGATGGCGAGTGGCGTCGTGGTAGCCAAGATGGTAACGGCCGTTACCAATGGAAAGATGGTGCCCATTATGTGGGAAAATGGAAAAATGGTGCTATTTCAGGTACTGGCTCTTTCATCTGGAGTAATGGAAATCGTTACGACGGATCTTGGGATGATGGAGTACCCAAAGGAAACGGAACGTATCGATGGGCAGATGGAAGTTTTTACGTGGGTGTTTGGAGTAAAGATCCATCAGAACAAAGTGGGACTTTTTACCCATCTCCAACTGGTACTACTGATGGTGATCCTGATTGGGATCCTCAAGAACTTTATAACGAACTCAGCGATTACACTGTTTGTCCTACAGAAAAGATAACTATATTGCCATCACAAAAAGTTATTAATTGGTCTGCAACTGAAGTTGATTTATTACAGAAACAAGGAGGTGGGTGGAGGGTATCCAAAGGGGGAGATTCAAGCGGTAACCCGAGAAGAAACTCGGTTGATGGAAGGGGGATGCCTAGTAGTACTTCTGAAAGTCCCTATGGTAGAATGTCAGCATCTGACATCGAGCTTATAATGCGTAATAGTGTCGATGGAAGCTCTATGTTTATGAGAGAAGGCGATAATTTTCTCGAAGATGGAGAATCTGGGGGACGGATGTCAAATTTTACAGGAATGCTCCCTAAGGAAATGAAAAAACAGGGTGCAACAATTTCCAAAGGACACAAAAATTACGAACTTATGCTCAATCTTCAATTGGGTATCAGGTATTTTTCGACTTCTTATTAGCATTAGCAACTCATTTATTTTGTGCATTCTTTCTAATGTTTGACAGTTTATTCCAATCTTTCAATGCGGTCTAACAGGCATTCTGTTGGAAGACCAGCTCCCCTGACATCTCTTGATCTCAAGGCTTCGGCCTTCGATCCCAAAGAAAAAGTGTGGACTAAATTCCCACCTGAAGGAACCAAATATACTCCACCTCACAATTCATGTGATTTCAGATGGAAAGACTACTGCCCATTAGTTTTCAGGTCAGTCACCAATATGCACATTTTTGTCAACCTTACAACAACATAATAAGCAAATGAACGGAACTTCATGTTTTCAACACCTTCATAATTCTCCAGGACACTAAGGAAATTGTTCAGGGTGGATCCAGCTGACTACATGCTTTCAATATGTGGGAACGATGCTCTACGAGAGCTTTCATCTCCTGGAAAAAGTGGAAGCTTCTTTTACCTGACAAATGATGACCGTTACATGATAAAGACAATGAAGAAATCAGAAGTTAAAGTGGGTGGCTGTATTTTCCGACCCAACTTCTGTTTTCAGAAATGTTGTTTTCTGAAATTAATCTGAGTCGCGTTTGTTTCATGGTGCAGGTACTTATAAGGATGCTTCCTGCCTATTATAATCATGTCCGAGCATTCGAAAATACTTTAGTGACGAAGTTTTTTGGTTTACACTGTGTTAAGTTGACCGGTGCTACACAGAAGAAGGTTTGAAACTTAACCCAAGGCCTTGTTTTCGAACAGTGAAAAAAGGGAGAATTCATTTGAACTGAAGGTCTAATAAGCTTATGTTCATGGTGATACCAGGTACGCTTTGTCATAATGGGGAACCTATTCTGCACCCAGTACACAATTCACAGGCGCTTTGATTTGAAAGGATCTTCCCACGGCCGAACTACAGCTGAGGGCCAGATTGATGAAACTACAACCCTTAAAGATCTTGATCTCAACTTTATATTTCGACTGCAGAAGTCATGGTTTCAAGAGTTTCAGAGGTAATATAAACTATGCTGCAGGAAACTTCTCACGGCCGTACACATGACTCATGGCTTTGTAATTTTGAATGCTTTGTTCTAAGTTGAAGTTTGTCTTGCAGGCAAGTCGATAGAGACTGCGAATTGCTTGAACAGGAGAGAGTTATGGATTACAGTCTTTTAGTTGGTCTTCATTTCATAGATGCCAATTGGGATCCACTTCTGAGTGAGGGATCTTCTTCTGGACTTCGAACTCCCAAGGGTAATTTTTTGATCAATAGTATTACTTAATGTGATCAGCAGTAGTCAGGTAATAATCACTGACGTTTCTTTACAGGTGAACCGGAGGTTGAAATAGATGCAGAACAGCTACTTTCGGATCCAAACCGGTATATATACTTGATTCATATCAAAAAGACTAGTGTGCAGCTTCCTAAGTGTAATAACAAGCAATTTTCTTCATTTTTACCATGTCAGGTATGCAAGTATCAAATTGGGTATTAACATGCCAGCACGAGTTGAACAGACGGTGAGAAGAAGCGATTGTGATTCTCAACTGATAGGAGAACCAACGGGAGAATTCTACGACGTGATTGTGTTCTTCGGGATCATCGACATTCTCCAAGATTACGACATCAGCAAGAAACTGGAGCATGCATACAAGTCTATCCAATATGATCCAACTTCAATATCAGCTGTAGATCCAAAGCAATATTCAAAACGTTTCCGCGATTTTATTTACAAAATTTTCACTGAAGATACATGAAGCT
The DNA here is from genome assembly GCF_003573695.1 of Papaver somniferum. Classification (NCBI taxonomy): domain Eukaryota; kingdom Viridiplantae; phylum Streptophyta; class Magnoliopsida; order Ranunculales; family Papaveraceae; genus Papaver; species Papaver somniferum. The sequence continues at coordinate 28,007,832 of NC_039368.1, forward strand.
AGTGAACGGGTCAGTTGACAAGCTGAATTCCCCAAGTTTTGTTGTCATATGTTTGTAAGCTTCAGCTGGAAGGTATCCATGCATATATGTATAGTCAGTCAGCATTAGTGATATCGAAGATAACAGTTATGTAAACCAAACAAACTGGTTCGACGATGAAGACGGACTTTTGATAGATTGCTTTTGTAATAATTTATACATCTCTTCATTATTCAAACTGTAAATTGTATTGTGCAAGGAGTAAACCTCCATTGACAATTTATTTATTTTTTGTCCCATTTCGTTTCCCTTTTCTGTTTTTGAGTAGCTAGGCATTGGATGAAAAGGTTAGCTGAAGTGGTAAACTTTGGTTTTATTAGTCAAACATATTAGATGAGCAAACATTGCCAAAACTTATGACATTTGGTATTCAACAACTAAGTTAGGTTTAACCTCCCACCCTCCAGACTTAACTTTCTTTCTTTCTCTTTTCACGTCAAGATATCATAAATATCTCTTCTTGCATTTCATTTCCTGCACCAACATAAGCTTCAACCATGGCAGATTTTGCGCAACAGAACTGTCTCGATGACGACTCTATTGTACTATTTTCGACATCGTCCAGTTCACCAGAAGGTTCAACAACCCATTCATCCTCTTCATTCCATCATTCACCAGAATCACCACTTCCCTCTAGTCAATTGCAAACAGCATTCAAACTCTCTGTAAGAAACCTCTCATATACAATTCATCAAAGGGAGTCCATGTTTGCTACATCTTACCCTCCCATGCAGAAACTTAAGCCCAAGAAAATACTCAAATCTATTTCTTTCGTTGCCAGGAGTTTTGAAATTCTCGCCGTAGTTGGTCCAAGTGGTGCAGGAAAATCTACACTTCTCCGCATCATCTCCGGTCGGATAAGAAAGAAAGACTTTGATCCAAGAAGTTTCTCTTTAAATGATAATCCCATAGGTAGCATTACTCAGTTGAAGAAAATATGTGGGTATGTAGCACAAGATGATAACCTTCTTCCTTTGCTCACTGTCAAAGAAACTATGATGTTCAGTGCGAGCTTTCGGCTTGTCGGAAGGAGCTGTAAAGAAAAAGAAGAAAGGGTTGAAAACTTAATGCAAGAGCTGAATCTTCTGCATGTCCAGAATAGTTTTGTTGGAGACGAAGAAACGAGAGGCATATCGGGCGGAGAACGAAAAAGAGTTTCTATAGGAATTGATGTGATCCACGACCCACCTATTCTCCTTCTTGATGAACCCACTTCAGGATTAGATAGCAGATCAGCATTTCAAGTAATTGAATTACTTTCATCCATGGCAAAAACAAAGCACAGAACTATAGTTTTAACTATCCACCAGCCTAGTTACCGGATTCTGCAATACGTCTCTAGTTTCTTACTTCTTTCTCGTGGCTGTGTTGTTCACAATGGACGCCTTGACTTACTTGAAGATAGGATAAGTAGCATGGGATACAAAATCCCCCCGCAATTGAACTCGTTGGAATTTGCTATGGAGATTCTAAAACCATTAGAAGAATCCAACACCAGAACCTTATCTTACCTGTTGGGAATAGAAGAAAAAGAAATATCAACTTACTCTATATGGCCAGGAGAAGAAGCTGAAGTTCTACAGTATGCAGAACAAGAAGAAAGTGCAACTAGTTACTGTTGGGGACTCTTTGAGATAATGTATCTTTGTCTAAGATTTTGGAAAATTATTTACAGAACAAAACAGCTTTTTTTAGCAAGAACATTGCAAGCGCTTGTCGGTGGATTAGGCCTAGGAAGTGTGTTCTTACAGTTGAAGACGGATCAAAATGGAGTCGCAGAAAGGTTGGGTTTGTTTGCTTTCACTCTCAGTTTCTTACTTTCTTCAACAGTCGAAGCACTTCCGATATACCTTCAGGAGAGACATGTTTTGATGAAAGAAGTCTCAAGAGGAGCTTACAAAGTGTCCTCTTATATGATTGCAAACACAATAATCTTTATGCCCTTTTTGCTTGCAGTTTCTATTCTTTTCTCGGTCCCCGTCTACTGGCTTGTCGGGTTGAATCCTTCCTTCAGTGCTTTCACATTCTTCGTATTCATAGTCTGGCTAATTGTGATGATGGCTAGTTCACTAGTTCTCTTCCTAAGTGCAGTTTCCCCTGATTTCATATCCGGGAATTCGCTCATTTGCATGGTTTTGGGAGCTTTTTTCCTCTTCTCTGGTTACTTCATACCTAAAGATAGCATCCCAAAGTATTGGATCTTCATGTACTATCTTTCTCTGTACAAGTATCCCTTGGATTCACTACTCATCAATGAATACTGGAGTGTGAGAGACAAGTGTTTCGCTTGGGAGTCTGAAGATCATTCACATTGCTTGCTTAAAGGTATAGATGTTCTAAAGAATAGAGGCCTAGAACAAGACATTAGGTGGGTGAATGTAGGGATCATGCTTGGTTTCTTTGTGTTTTATCGAGTTCTTGCTTGGGCTATTCTTGCTCGAAGGGCTTCAAGAACTATGCTATAACACTGATGTAACTAGAATCTGGTCCTGACAATTGTATCTATATATGTGCAGTTGGCATACATTCATTTTTCTAATTAACAGAAGCCAAGAGGTAAAGATGGTAGCAATATAACAAAAAAGATTAGAATTTAGAATCAGGTCTTGACAATTATATCCAGGTTTTTTTCATACTATTATTCATGAATAGACAAATCAACAGAACTTTCTGCAACCGTAACTGAATTCAATTGAAATTCTTGAATTACTATATGGTTTTCAGTAGGCCAAAACAAAGCTAGAAGAATAATGATTCTTAAAATATCAGTAACCCAATAAGACTGAACCAAATGCAAGTAATCCAAGCAATAGAGAAACAAGAAATTCATATGGTATATATTATGTGATCACAAGGTGAGAACAAACAGCAAACACACTCCAATGAGAAAATTACTTACCAATAACATCGACTTCATAGTGGAATTACATAGCAGAGTTGGGACAATTTCAAGTTTTATGACTTCATGAAGCGCTACTTACCATCTTGGAGTCGATGAGTGAATTTCTTGAGTGACAAAAGAACCTCTTTTAGCTTTTCCTTGGACTCAAGGTCAATTAAGTTGCCATCTGCATCAAATTTCATCGGCTTTTGGTACGCATTTAAGGAAAATTCTGGCTTGTTAATAAAGTGGAGATCGATGTAGACGCCAATTTGGCGCAAATGGTATTGTGACCGTGACCCGCCAGCATTACCACCTGTGCTTATCGTAGCAGCGGGTTTATCAGCCCAGACATTTTGAGGTCTAGATGCCCAGTCAATCGCATTCTTCAGAGGGGCTAAAATTCAATTGTGGAACAATTAGTAAAGCAAGAATTATACTCATGAACGTTCAAACGTTGGACATGTTAAGCTTTAAGTGAGGGGATGAACCCTGAACTTACCAGTGACGGAGTAATTGTATTCAGGAGATGCAAACAACACACTGTCAGCTTCAAGTATTTTCTGACGAAAAGCTTCAACAACAGGTGGATAAGTACCATTCACCTCGAGATCTTCGTTCATAAAAGGAAGATGCTCTATGTTTATGAATTCGATTTTCATTCCAGGTATTGATTCGTTGCATATCTGAATAGCTGCAATCAATCAACAAAACAGTGTCAGAACCCTAAAAAACACACCTGGAAGACGAAAGAAAATAAATAACAATTAATTAACATCTTCAATTGTTTATCAGTTTACCAGAATTAATGAGACCGCGATGATAGGAAGCTTTGCGAAGAGAACCACAAAGTGCTGCGACTTTAATCATCGGTTTAGCTACTGCTGCTTCCATTTTCTTTCTTTCTTTGACACTTTGCTCAGCCGTCTATTCAGATTTTATAGAGCGTTTTCGAATCGAATACGCTGTTGTATGCTCCTTTTTGTGATTCTTCTTCCAAAAAGATTCTCGGTCAATAAAGTATACTAGTACAATTCTGACTGTTTGGGTTGTACTACTACTGGCTGTTGCTCTATTCTGATCATCCAAGGTTATTTATAATTAAAAAAAAATAGAAAATGTTACGTAAGCATGAGTTAAGGAATGGCCCACCATTTTGATATCTCAAACAATCCAGCTTTCACTGGATCTATTTCCCAGCAAAGTAAACCGATTAAACAGTGGATAAGCCTAAATAAGGCCCACCTTCCACACCCACGAGAACTTAGTTCATTTACTACATAAACTGTCGGTTAAGGAACTCTTAACTGAGAAGGAACATTATCTTTTAGATAATGATAATCTCATGCGAACTGTATTATGGACACATAAGCATGGACGTGTCCACATCGTATTTGACATGTCATATAACTTCTGCCTATAAATAGGCTCTGGTTGTTCTCATTTTGTAACGATAACAGTTTAATAATATAACCTCCTTCACTCCACTTTCTTTGTTACTTGTATAATTGTACATTTTTAGTTACTTTTATGCTGAGTACACCTAATTAGTTAGCAGTAGGTGTGTAATTAAATAATTACAACTCGTTATCAGCACGAATCGCTCCCGACACTCGACCTCCAAGCTACTGTTGTTCAACAACTAAAATACAGGGAGTATAGGTAGTTGTTGTTCCTTTGAATACTTTTCTTAAATATCAAATCTAACGAAACTCGAATTCGCAGGTCTTGACATCTCAGGAAATAATTATATTTCTTGGGCACTTGATGCCGAGCTTCATTTGGAAGCTAAAGGCCTCGGGCATACTATTACGGAAGGAAACAACACGTCCAACCAGGACCGCGCTACGGCTCTAATTTTCCTTCGCCATCATCTCCATGATGATTTAAAAAGGGAATATTTGACAGTTAAAGATCCATTTACTTTATGGAACTGTCTGAAAAAACGGTTTGACCACCTGAAGTTGGTCATACTTCCAAAAGCCCGGAATGATTGGTTGAACTTGCGGATGCAAGATTTTCGATCAGTGGCAGCTTATAATTCTGCTCTATTTAAAATTACCTCGACATTAAAATTGTGCGGGGAAAATGTCACTGACGAACAAATGTTAGAGAAAACATTTACAACTTTTCATGCCTCGAATGTGCTCCTGCAGCAGCAATATCAAGAGCGTAAATTTACAGAATATTCCGAGCTAATTTCCTGTTTGTTGATTGCAGAGCAGAGTAATGAGATTTTGTTAAGAAACCATGAAGCTCGTCCTGTTGGTTCCGCAGCGGTGCCTGAAGCACACGCTGCTACGCATTTTAGACGAGGAAATAATCATGGTAACAAAGGAAAACATGGAAATGGTAAAGGAAACCAACGTGGGGGCCACAAAAATGAACGAGGAAAGGGTGTCCCTTACCAGCCGTACCAACGGCCGCTAAAAATTGCGGAACCAAAGGAACCGAAGCAAGAAAAGGGAAAGGGTTCTTCTAGTCAACCTCCTCAGAAAAGTGTTTGCTATCGGTGTGGCTTAACTGATCACTGGCAGCGTACCTGTCGTACGCCAGAACATTTTGTTAGGCTCTATCAGGCGTCCCTGAAGCGACCTGCCGAAAACATAGAAACAAATTTAATTGAAGCCAGTGCCCCCAGTACCAGTGATACCCACTTGGATGTATCTGATTATATCGTCGACCTTGAAAGTGGCGAGCCTAGTCAGTTTTGTTTTGATGAGTTGTAGAACTGTTTCTTCCTTATGCCCTGTAGTATATTTCCTTGTGTTTTCTGTATGTTTTTTCTTTTCTTTTCTCTTGTTGTAATTTTGGGTGTGTTCTTTTTGGTGATGTATACCACATTTTTTGGTGTAATATAAGTGGACATTTTGGTAGTATTGTTGTTTAATTTTCTCTCGTCTATTTGTGTTGAAGGATATGGATTCCAGAAGTAATCTATCCAAAATGGACGATGGAGATGTTTGTTTGGTTGACAGTGGAACAACAAACACAATTTTTCGAACCCATAAATATTTTACAACCTTGAAGAGGTTTAAAGGTAATGTGAATACCATTTCGGGTTCGAGTAATATGATAGACGGCTCCGGAAGAGCGTGTATCATTCTACCAGGAGGTACAAAATTAATTATTGAAGACGCCTTATATTCTACCAGATCCCAAAGGAATCTGTTGAGTTTTAAAGATATTCGGCGTAATGGTTACCACCTTGAAACAGCGGATGAGCATAATATGGAGTACCTGTATATTACTTCATCTGCCTCGTGCCAGAATCACGTTGTGGAGAGGCTTAAGACCATCTCTTCTGGGTTATATCTTACAAAAATTTGGATAGTCAAATCTCATATTGTCATTAACCAGAAGTTTAATGACCCTGAATTATTCAAGCTTTGACATGACCGGCTTGGACACCCAGGTTCTACCATGATGTGTAGAATAATACAAAATGCTCATGGACATACGTTACAAAACCAGAAGCTTTTGTTAAGTAAGGATATGAATTGTGTTGCTTGTTCCTAGGAAAACTGGTTATAAAACCATCCTTAACCAAAGTTATTATTGAGTCACCAACATTCCTACAGAGGATACATGGTGACATTTGTGGGCCTATCCACCCACACTGTGGACCATTTCAATACTTTATGGTATTGATAGACGCATCTGCTAGATGGTCTCATGTCTGCTTATTATCAACACGTAATGTTGAATTTTCCAGACTGCTTGCCCAAATTATTCGGTTGCGAGCCCATTTTCCGGACTTTCATATTAAGTCCATTCAGCTTGATGGTGCTAGTGAATTTACATCTAAGGCTTTTGATGCTTATTGCCTTTCAGTTGGTATTGATGTCGAGCATTCTGTAGCACATGTGCACACTCAGAATGGATTAGCTGAGTCTTTTATAAAGCATCTTCAGTTGGTTGCTCGACCCATACTTATGAGGACTAAATTACCAATTTCTGCATGGGGACATGCTATTTTGCACGCAGCGGCTTTAGTCCGACTTAGACCAACTGCTAGCCATCAATACTCCCCTCTACAACTTGTCTTGGGGAAGCAACCAGATATTTCGAACTTACGTGTCTTTGGTTGTGCTGTTTATGTGCCTATTGCACCACCACAACACACTAAATTCTTTCAACAACGTCGCCTTGGTATTTATGTTGGTTTTGATTCACCGTCTATTATAAGGTATTTAGAGCCTTTAACAGGTGATGTCTTTACAACCAGGTTTGCAGATTGTCATTTTGATGAGACACTTTTCCCGCCGTTAGGGGGAGATGATAAGCCGTCAAAAGAACGGCGTGAAATATCTTGGTACACACCAAGTCTGTCTCATCTTGACCCTTGCACTAATCAATCTGAACTTGAGGTGCAAAAGATTATACATCTGCAAAATATTACAAACCAAATGCCTGATGCATTTACTGATACTGGTCGAATTACAAAATCCTATGTGCCTGCTAGAAATGCTCCAGCTCGGATTGATGTACCGACGGGACAAATTGGGAGCCCAGCGGCAAACGAGTCATCAAAGACACGCCTGAAGCGTGGACGACCAATTGGTTCAAAAGATTCTGTCCCTCGAAAGAGGAAGAGCCAATCTGTCTCAATCAAAGGTAGTTCTCCTGAAGAGGCTACAGATAGTGCTCCTGAAGAGACAATCAAAGAACGATCCACTTTCTCTGATGAACCTCCTGAAGAGAATAAATTCTCCGCTGAGACACAGGTACCCGTGAATGAGGAAATTTCCATAAATTATGCATGCGACAGAGAAGTGTGGGATCGTAATACAATAATTGTCGACGATATATTTTCATTCTCAGTAGCTACTGAAATCGCCACAGATAATGATGATATTGAACCACACTCTATAGAAGAATGTCGAAAAAGAGACGACTGGACTAAATGGAAAGTGGTAATCCAAGATGAATTGGAATCTCTCTCTAAACGCAACGTTTTTGGGCGCCCAATACAGACACCAGAAAATGTGAATCCTGTAGATTACAAATGGGTGTTTGTAAGAAAGCGTAATGAGAGAAATGAAGTCGTTCGCTATAAATCACGACTAGTGGTAAAGGGTTTCCTACAAAAACCTGGGATTGACTATGAAGAGACATACTCCCCCGTTATGGATGCAATTACCTTTCGATATTTAATTATTCTGGCAGTCTATGGAAGGTTTGACATGCATCTAATGGACGTGGTCACTGCGTATCTATATGGCAAGCTAGATACAAATATTTATATGAAACTTCCGGAAGGATTCAAATTACCTGAAGGGAAACCACGTCATATGTATTCACTAAAATTAAATAGAGCTCTATATGGATTGAAACAATCCGGGCGAATGTGGTATAATCGCCTCAGTGAATACCTAATAAAAGAGGGATATGTAAACAATCCTATTTGCCCATGTGTATTTATTAAAAAGACAGAATCTGGAATTGCAATACTAGATGTATATGTAGATGACATCAATTTAATCAGAACTCCTGGTGAACTCTCCAAAGCAATTGAATGCATAAGGAAGGAGTTCGAGATGAAAGATCTCGGTAAATTTTTTTTTTGTCTTGGCCTACAACTTGAGCATTATGAAAGCGGAATTCTTGTTCATCAATCCACGTACACAGAGAAAATCTTGAAACGTTTTAAAATGAACGAAACATATCCGCTTAGCACCCCAATGGTTGTAAGATCCCTTGATCCCATAAGAGCTCCATTTCGTCCTAAAGAGGAGGATGAAGCACTTCTTGGTCCGGAAGTACCATACTTAAGTGCAATTGGGGATTTATTATATTTAGATCAATGTACCAGGCCCGATATTTTTTTTGCAGTAAATTTATTAGCCAGGTATAGTTCTGCGCCAACAAAAAGACATTGGACAGGGGTAAAACAGATTTTCCGTTACCTTTGTGGTACTACTGACATGGGTTTATTCTAATCAAAATATTCTTTAGACTATCCACAGATAACAGGATATACGGATGCTGGATATCTATCAGATCCGCAAAAAGGAATCTCTCAGACAGGGTACGTTTTTACCGTTGGCGGTACTGCAATCTCATGGCGTTCCTGTAAGCAGAGCACCCCAGCTACTTCCTCGAATCACTCCGAGATAATTTCTCTCCATGAAACAAGTAGAGAATGTGTATGGTTGCGGTCATTAATCGAACACATCAGAAGCTCTTGCGGTATGACTTCCATAACTACTATGCCAACGACAATTTGTGAAACAACTCGGCGTGCATAGCACAAATGAAAGAAGGCTACATCAAGGGTGATAGAGTAAAGCACATTTCACCGAAGTTATTTTATTCTCACCACCTCCAGAAAAATAAGGAGATTGATATCCAGAAGATACAATCTTGTGAGAATTATGCTGATCTATTCACCAAGTCTCTGCCGACTAAAGTTTTTCGGAAGTTGGTATATGGAATCGGAATGCGCCACATGTACAAGCAGACAAATTAACGGAGGTTTTGTTCAGGGGGAGTTTTGGACTATAACGCGCTGTACTCTTTTTCCTTCGCCAAGGTTTTTGTCCCACTGGGTTTTCCTTGTCAAGGTTTTAACGAGGCAGCATACGCGTGTCCAACACCATTCTAAGATCTTTGTTGTACTATTTTTTCCTTCGTCCGGGTTTTGTCCCACTGGGTTTTACCGGCAAGATTTTAATGAGGCAACGTTCTTAGAAATGGTGGCCCAAGGGGGAGTGTTACGTAAGCATGAGTTAAGGAATGACCCACCATTTTGATATCTCGAACAATCCAGCTTGCACTGGATCTATTTCTTAGCAAAGTAAACCGACTAAACAGAGGATAATCCTAAACACCTTAAAGGCCCACCTTCCACACCCACGAGAACTTAGTTCATTTGCTACATAAACTGTCGGTTAAGGAACTCTTAACTGAGAAGGAACATTATCTTTTATATAATGATAATCTCATGCGAACTGTATTATGGACACATAAGCATGGACGTGTTCACATCGTATTTGACATGTCATACAACTTCTGCCTATAAATAGGCTCTGGTTGTTCTCATTTTGTAACGATAACAGTTTAATAATATAACCTCCTTCACTCCACTTTCTTTGTTACTTGTATAATTGTACATTTTTAGTTACTTTTATGCTGAGTACACCTAATTAGTTAGCAGTAGGTGTGTAATTAAATAATTACAACAGAAAAAGATTTGTTCAATGATTCTGGCTCAATGAATGTGCTGGATTTCAGTTGCTTTCGTTTTTTCTGTAATAAGAATATTGATTTTTTGTTTCTTTTTGTTCTTTTGCTTTTTGAAAGGTAATTTGTCTTATTACTCAGGGCGTCACCACTGTCGCCATTTTGACGTCACCAGTGTCGTCTATGACTTAAAATAAGAATAACGACTTTTTTCTTATAATCCCAACTTCTATTTTTAACGGGAAGAAAGGCCCAATTAGGACTAGCAGCGGATGAGATCTATTGGATTTGGCTCATCTTAGCGACTACCTCCAATCAATCGATGGGCCGATCAGGTGCGAGGAAGAAATTTTTCTCTAAAAAAATATCTTGTTGTAGTAACATGTGTGGGAAAGTGGCTGACCACACATCACATGTATCCAGGTGCATGCCATCGTATTTTTCAAACTAGACAGATGTAGGAATTGTTCTTTACCTTACTATCACTTGTACTTACATAAGTCTCTACTCTTCATGTATTTAAAGTGTGGAACAATAAATGAAGAAGCAACTAATTCTACTTCTCTTTTACTTTGTTTTATTCTCTTATCTCCATGTTATCTTTTTATTTCTCTACTCAATACTTGAACCATCTTTTACACATTATCAGCACCTCCTCTAGCCAATTGAGTACTCATCCTTCACTAAAAAACAAGGATTTTCCAAAAGAAGGTATATCTAATCCCCTTACTTTTTTTGATTTATTTGTATACTCTCTTTGAAAGTGACATATTTCAACCTATATATTTATCTTTGGAACTGTATTATCACATGCTTGTACTATTTTTTTTTACAACAAAAGATAAAAGGAAAAAAAAAAAATCCATGTGATTTCTACTAGCTTACTTTCTACTTGATAATGATAGTTGTTGATACATGAAAAATCTTACCCCTTAGCCGGGATAGTGTACCCCTAAGGACTTGGGGACTAAAGCGCAAGTCCACTAAGAAAGTATCCATTAGATGGAGAGGACAAGGGAGGAATTAATAGGAAAGAAGAAGGTTTTATTAGAGAAGGAATGACATTAGCAGTAATTAAAGAAGTTTAGGACGCATGACATGATGTCATAAAAGGAAGGGGCTTTTGGAAAGTCTATATAAAGAAGGACAAGGTACAATGGAAAGGAAACCCTGTCTCTTACTATTCTTAGAAAAGTGAGGTCATTTGGCTGGTTAGGACGAGTAGAACCTCAAACCTAAATTCACCCCTCAACATTTGGCGACCACACCCGGAGGCTCGTGCCTAGCTCACCATGACACACCTAGAAAACGCTATCTCGGGCACGACAGGAAACCAAGTGGCCGGTCAACCCCTTAACCTCGACAAAGTGACAATAGAATATGATGACAGTGAGGAAGAAACACCGATTCTGGGCGTTATCAAGCAATCAACAAAATGTGGACCCCAAGATAAAGAGGTGACAACGTCACAGGAAAAGAGCAAGCAGGCATCCTAGCTAGCGAAACCCATGTCATACACTTTACAAAACATGCAGAAAGAATTGGATGAGCGCACACGAAGGAGACAAGAGCTTGAAAACTGGATAGCACAGGCAGTAATGGCAGGACAACGTACTTCCGAAGAGACAATGGGGAGCTCACAACACAAAGGTGACAAGACGATGGTAACGTCACGAAAAGAAATAGCCAAGTACCTAGAGCAGAACTATCACGTGGTAAAACAAGATAATCATTGCCGCGTGAATAGCCCATACCCCACGCACATCCAGGAATATTCGTATCCCGAAGATTACATCTCTCCAAAGTTCAAAGTATATGAGGGCCAAGGAAATGCGCGAGATCATCTCAGACGATTCTTGTCAGCAATGAACGACAAGGCTACCGATGGAAAGTTGTGCACTCACGGACACAACGTTCACTTGGTATGACAACCTAAAGGAAGAAAGCGTGGACTCCTGGCAAACTTTGTCCACGCTCTTTCTTGGGAAGTTTTACTCGGTCAAAAGGAAGATCACGGCATTAGATCTGAGAAAGAGCGGGCAACGAATAGGCGAGGAAGTAGGAAAATACACCTTGCGGTTCCGGCTCTTGGCATTGGAATGTCACGAAGAAATCAACGAGGAAGCGCTTGTCGAAATCTGCGTGCAAGGAATGGTCCCAGCTTTTAGAGGGAGTTTAATCAATTTCAGATTCCAGACCTTCGTAGATCTAGAAAAAGCAGCTGAGAGGATCGCCGACTGCATAGAAGGGGCACCTACAGATTCTGTTTGGCATACTACGGTTAGTGCTGCGTTAGGAACCCCACGCAACGTAAGACCTAACATTAGTAAGGAAAATAGAAACCAACCACAGATTGATGGCAGAAGCCTAGGGAGAAACAAAGGAAGTAGGCGCGATAATAAAACACGATCCACTCTCCCCTGCAGCAAAGAATGCGCTATTAGACTCTTGAACCAATGGATCGCTGAAGGAGAAATTCATCTACCCCGACCACGGTGGATATCAACAAAATGGATAAAAACGCGGCCAGATACTTCTACTACCACCGAAGGATGGGGTACCGAATGGAGGAATACTTTTCCATTCAGAGCATATTTGAACGCAAGCGGGCAGCCGGGGAACTAGAGACGACAAGACATACGATTGCACATGACCCGTTCCCTCGCCACTAACCCAAAAAAAGAGAGAGAGAGAGAATGCGGAGCATAGGCCCGCAAGTTGTAAACACTTTCATTTGGTAAGAAAATGTTTCTTTCAATGTTTGACAGGAAAGTATCAAAAGGTCTCAGGAAAGCCAAAGGCGCCTGATTGACTGAAAAGTTCACAAAAAGTCCTGGGAATGCCAAAGGTGCTCGGTCGACTGGCAAAAGGTCTCGGAAAGCCAAAGGCGCCTGATTGACTGACAAATTCACAAAAGATCCCAGAAACTCCAAAGGCGCCCGGTTGACTGACAGAAGGTCTCGGGAAATCCAAAGGCGCCTAATTGACTGACAAATTCACAAAAGGTCCTGGGAATTCCAAAGGCGCCCGGTCGACTGGCAAAAGGTCTCGGAAAAGACAAAGGCGCCCGATTGACTGACAAATTCACAAAAGGTCCCGGAAACGCCGAAGGCCCCCGGTTGACTGACAAAAGGTCTCGGGAAATCCAAAGGCGCCTGATTGACTGACAAATTCACAAAAGGTCCTAGGAATGCCAAAGGAGCCCGATCTACTGACAAAAGGTCTCGGGAAAGCCAAAGGTACCCGATTGACTGACAAATTCACAAAAGGTCCTGGAATGCCAAAGGCACCCGGTCGACTGACAAAAGGTCTCAGGAAAGCCAAAGGCACCCGATTGACTGACAAATTCACAAAAGGTCCCGGAAATGCCGAAGGCGCCAGGTTGACTGACAAAAGGTCTCAGGGAAGCCAAAGGCGCCTGATTGAAAAACAAATTCACAAAAGGTCCCAGGGAATCCAAAGACGCCTGATTGACTGAGATAATCACAAAATGTCTCAGGGAAGCCAAAGGCGCCTAATTGACTGACAATTCACAAAAGGTCTCAGGGCGGCCAAAGGCGCCCGATCGACTGACAAATTCACAAAAGGTCTCGGGCAGCCAAAGGCGCCCGATCGACTGACAAGTTCACAAAAGGACTCAGGGCATCCAAAGGCAGCTGATTGACTGACAAATTCACAAAAGTTCTCGGGAAAGACAAATACGCCTGATTGACTGACAAATTCACAAAAGGTCCTGTAAATGCCAAAGGCGCCCGGTTGACTGACAAAAAGTCTCGGGAAAGCCAAAGGCGCCTGATTGACTGAAAAATTTACAAAAGGTCCTGGGAATGCCAAAGGCGCCCAGTCCACTGGCAAAATGTCTCGGGAAAGCCAAAGGCGCACGATTGACTGACAAATTCACAAAAGGTCCCGGAAACGCCGAAGGCCCCCGGTTGACTGAAAAAAGGTCTCGGGAAATCCAAAGGCGCCTGATTGACTGAAAAATTCACAAAAGGTCATGGGAATGCCAAATGCGCCCAGACGACTGACAAAAGATCTCGGGAAAGCCAAAGATGCCCGATTGACTGACAAATTCACAAAAGGTCCCTGAATGCCAAAGGCACCCGGTCGACTGACAAAAGGTCTCAGGAAATCCAAAGGCACCCGATTGTCTGACAAATTCACAAAAGGTCCCGAAAATGCCAAAGGCGCCCGGTTGACTGACAAAAGGTCTCAGGGCAGCCAAAGGCGCCTGATTGACTGAAAAATTCACAAAATACCTCAGGGCAGCCAAAAGGCGCCGGATTGACTGACAAATTCACAAAACGTCTCAGGGAAGCCCAGGGCGCCTGATTGACTGACAAATTCACAAAAGGTCTCGGGCAGCCCAAGGCGCCCGATTGACTGACAAATTCACAAAAGGTCTCGGGAATCCAAAGGCGCCCGATCGACTGACAAGTTCACAAAAGATCTCAAGGCAGTCAAAGGCGCCTGATTGACCGACAGATTCAAAAAAAAGGTCTCGGGCAGCCAAAGGCGCCTGACTGATTGACAAACTCACAATAGGCCCCAGGGCATCCAAAGACACCTGATTTCCCGACATTCACAAAAGGTTTTAAAAAAGCCGAAGGCGCCTGATCGACCACTCCTCCACCAAAAGCACCAAGCCCCCTTCGAAAAAAAAGAGAGTGAGGAGTAGGCGTGTTTTACCAACGCCCACCCCACCTATCAGCCTTTCAACAAAAAAAAGAGAGGGGAGTAGGCGCGTTTCACCAACGCCCACCCCCCAACATCCTTTCAACAGAAAAAGGGGGGTGGGGTGGGGGGTGGGGGGGGGGGGGAGTGGGCACGTTTCACCAACGACCACCCTACCCAACACCCCCTCAACAAAAAAAAGAGGGGAGTGGAGTAGGCGCGTTTCACCAACGTCCACCCCACGCAAGATCCTTCCAACAAAAAGAAGGGCTAGGCGCGTCTCACTAACGCCCGCCCCACCAACACCCTCTCAATACACAGAGGAGAGAGTGGGCGCGTTTCACCAACACCGACCCCACCCAACACCCTTTCAACAATAAAAAAAGATGGGGAGGGGGGAGTAGGCGCGTTTCACCAACGCCCACTCCACCCAACACCTTCTCAACAAAAATAAAGGTGGGTGGGTGGGTGGTGGTGGTGGGGGGGTGGTGGTGGGGGTGGTGGGGAGTAGGCACATTTCACCAACGTCCACCCCACCCAAGATCCTTCCAACAAAAAGAAGGGGGTAGGCGCGTCTCAATAACGCCCACCCAACACCCTCTCAATAAACAGAGAATAGCGTGGGGGCGTTCCACCAACGCCCACCCCACCCAACACCCTTTCAACAAAAAAAAGGGGGAGGAGTAGGCGCGTTTCACCAACGCCCACCCCACCCGACACCCTTTCCACAAAAAAATGGTGGGGGGGTTAGGTGTGTTTCACCAACGTCCACCCTACCTAAGATCCTTTCAAAAAAAATAGGGGGGGGCATGTTTCACCAACGGCCACCCCACCCAACACCCCCTGAACAAAAAAAGGGGGGAGGTGGAGTAGGCGCGTTTCACCAACGTCCACCCCACGCAAGATCCTTCCAACAAAAAGAAGGGGGTAGGCGCGTCTCACTAACTCCCGCCCCACCCAACACCCTCTCAATAAACAGAGGAGAGAGTGGGCACATTTCACCAACACCGACCCCACCCAACACCCTTTCAACAATAAAAAAAAAAGGGGGAGGGGGGGGGAGTAGGCGCGTTTCACCAACGCCCACCCCACCCAAGATCCTTCCAACAAAAAGAAGGGGGTAGGCGCGTCTCACTAACGCCCACCCAACACCCTCTCAATAAACATAGGATAGCGTGGGGGCGTTCCACCAACGCCCACCCCACCCAACACTCTTTCAACAAAAAAAAGGGGGAGGAGTAGGCGCGTTTCACCAACGCCCACCCTACCCGACACCCTTTCCACAAAAAAGGGGGGGGGGGGGTTAGGTGTGTTTCACCACCGTCCACCCTACCTAAGATCCTTTCAACAAAAATAAGGGGGAGGGGGGGGGGATAGGCGCGTCTCACTAACGCCCTCCCCACCCAACACCCTCTCAATACACGGAGGAGAGAGTGAGCGCGTTTCACCAATACTCACCCCACCCAACACCCTTTCACAAAAGAGGGGAGAGTAGGCGCATTTCACCAACGCCCACCCCACCCAACACCCTTTCAACAAAAAGAGGGGGGAGTAGGCGCGTTTCACTAATGGCCGCCTCACCCAACACCCTCTCAAAATAAAAAGAGGGGGAGAGTAGGCGCGTTTTACTTGGGAGTTAATCCTCTTTTACCAGCGGCAACCCCCTCATAAAAGAGGGAGGGAGTACGCATACCCTTCTCACCAAAAAAAAAAATAAGAAAAGAAAAAAAAATAGAGGAGAAACATGAGAGGGAGGAAGTGAGCACAAAAAAAAAGAGAGACAAGAAGAGAAAAAGGGAAGAAAACAAAACTCCAACTTAAAAAGCAAAAACTATTCATATTGATTCATAACAAACATAGAAGGGAAATCAAGCGTCAAGATGAAAAGACAACCCTTTGGAGGGACATGCAACCTAATCAGCCATTAACACACGACAACGAGCAATATCCGCATCCAAAGCTTCCACCATCAAATGCCCATCATCACACTGGGAAGTATCCAAACGAATATCCTGATCAGCTTCATGCACAAAATGATGGATTCCTTGAATAAATTTACCCTCAGCCCCGGCTTCACGAGAAAGCGAAAGAGTGTACTCATGATCATCGTACTCTTTACGAGCTTTATCTTGACGAATTAACCGGGGCGTCCACAACAAACCCACTTCTTATTTTATGACTAATAAGCGCACCAACTCATCCTCAAGATAGGAGTAAGGTACGAGCGTAGACGCATTCGCCAAGGTCAGTGTATGCCCAACAAGCGGTAAGGCTATCTGATCGGAAATCCAGAGATAGCAATCGGAAATGGAGCGATCTACAGTATCCATCAACATCACAGAATCCGCGAATAATTGATTGGCCACGTCACGAGAGGTAGTAGCCTCGTCCAGTGCTCGCTGGATCTCTAATGGCGCGCGACCTGACGGTTCAGCTTGCCGAGAAGCCTGGTACGCCTCATGCTGTAACCTTAAGTTCTCGCGCTTGGCATCTCTATTTACCTTCCTCTGATTTCGAAGCTCCTCGATTTCAGACTTCACAGGCAGAAGACGCTTCAATTCACAACGTCTAAACCTCGCCGAAACCAACATGGGAATGAGAGCCAAGGATAACACATATCCATGAAGAGAGTTGTCCATGCAGGTAATACGATTAACCAAAAGAAGGAGAATGAAATTAAACTAGTAAGCATACTAGGGGGAAGAACTGTATATAAAGGAGAAGGGCGCGACTCACGATGCAGTTATCATCCATACCCTCCTTCCTTTACACGTGGAGATACGTGTCAATTCACATTGAAAATGAAATACAGGAGACGATTCCTCCCCAAACAGCACCGGGACACCCCCTAGAGGGAAGGAAAACCTGAAACGATCCCTTGGGACTCAGAGATCAAAGACCAGCAGGGCAATACCCAAAACATAAGAAAGGGAAAGTAACAACAGGGAAAAGCAACATAGGGACAAGCAATAAATAGTACTAATATCGAAAAGAAGTCCACAAGAGATGGAATCCCAAAACAAATGTACGAAGGAAAAACCTAGCAAAATAAGTCGCCACAAAACGACACGCAGCATTAACCGACTATCAGCTCACGACAACGGGCAATGTCCATATCCATGGATTCTGCCATTAAACACCCCTCGTCACACTAAATAACGGCTTGAGATAGTTCCCAGTTAGCCTCGATTATCAACCTGTGGATGTCCCGCATAAAAATACCCTTGCCTCTTGCATTACGAGCGAGCGCGAGAGTACCTTCATGTTCATCACACTCTTTACGAGCTTTGTCTAAGCGAATTCTCCTGAGAACCCGCAATACCTCCACCTCTGCTCTTAACGCTAGTAGATGCGCGAGCTCATCTTTGGGATAAAGCAGGTTTACTAGCGCTGAGACAGCCGCTAGGGACAGGATGTACCCAAGAAGTCACAGAGTTACTTGATTAGGGGCACACGAACGACGGCATATGATCTATAGTTGTTGTCATTAGTGAGGACTCCATGAGAAGCGAGTCAGCAACATACCGAGATGTGACGACGTCATCTAAAGCGTGTTGAATGGCAGATGTCATGTGTCCGGCCCTCCGAGCCTCCTGATGCATTGCATGATGATCCGCGAACTGGGCACGTATGGAGTCCCTGTTTGCTATTCTGTGTACGCGAAGCGCCTCAACTCCGGCCTTCACTAACAACAAGCGCTCCACTTCTGCCTCCTTGAACATTGATACCAGTGTAGGGACAGGCGCTAAGGTCAAAACGTAACCATGAAGGGAATGATCCATCTAAAGCAAAGTATCCGACGGGAAGAGGAAAAAATGGAAAATAATGTGCTTGAAACGGATGATCGGATAGAAGGAATGATACCTTTATAGAGGAAGTGTCATCATAAATGACATAGTAACCGTCTGGATGCTTACGATGCATGGTGATCGAGAACGCAAAATGATTTGACTATCGGGTCATTTAACAATTGACCCAATAGTCAGGGGACAAATGTTGATACATGAAAAATATTACCCCTTAGTTGGGCTAGTGTGCCCCTAAAAGGGAGGCATGCCCAATATGAAGACACGGGGACTAAAGCCCAAGTCCACTAAAAAAGTATCCATTAGATGGGAATGACAAGGGAGGAATTAATAGGAAATAAAGAGGTTTTATTAGAGAAGGAATGACATTAGCAGTAATTAAAGAAGTTTAGGACACATGGCATGATGTCATAAAAGGAAGGGGATTTTGGAAAGTCTATATAAAGAAGGACAAGGTACAATGGAAAGGAAACTCTCTCTCTTACTGTTCTTAGAAAAGTGAGGTCATTTGGCTAGCTAGGACGGGTAGAACCTCAAACCTAAATTCACCCCTCAACAATAGTCATTTTGTTTCTTTATCACTTGAAACTGACGTTTTTGTCTCTAGTTTTCTTACATAAAATCATATGATACGTTGAATTCTATTCCTTGGAGAAAATTACCATATCGAAAATGTGATGTCATCCTTTCTATTGAACGTTTCTCAAAGGCCTTCTTGATCCTATCAATATCAGCCTTAAAGTATTGCTCCATTACCTCGGTGATCATAACCATGTTTCCTTGGACGGACTGGATGGGATCTTTAAATCTCCCATGAGCGGACTCCGCTATACTAGCTGTTTCATTCCCGTAGTGTCTATACCGATTTTTCCATGCACGCACAAATTTTTCCTTGAACTTATCCAACAATTTATCCCGAAAATATGAGACAACACTTGGATACACTTCGTTATATTTGGCAATAAACATGTTCAATATCTTTTCATATATATCCTCGGTAAGATACCAATAAACTTTCTCCCAATCCTTTAGAAATTCCAACCACCTTTTATGATTTTCATCGTGTTCTTTATCCACTCGCTCTTTAATATTTCCTCTTTCATCTTCTTCTTCTTCGGGTGATAGTTTCTTCTTGCGAACATCTTCCTCTAGTTGAGCAACCATTCTCTTCTTAATATCCACCTTAAAGGTTTGAAACAAAGCATGACAGTGTTTTATCACATTTTGACTTATATGATATGTACATAGGAAATTTTGTGCATCCGGAAATGTGTCGGATATAACATTCATTAGTGCGTCATCTTGATCGGTTATGATGACCCTCAGAAATTGATTTTTCGGGAACAATAATTTCAATTGTCGTAATGCCCAATGATAATTGTGATCCCTCTCGTTTTCCATTAAACACAAAGCCAATGTGAATGATACCTTCTCCGATGTTTGCCCTACAATGTTGAACAACGACATGTTGTATTTGTTTGTCTTGTAGGTGAAATCCATCATAAGGACACCACAACATGTATGATCCAATTGTGAAAGCGAAGGATGCGCAATGAATATTTCAAGGGGTTTGTTGTCCGATCCTCTTTTAATGATACGCGTGTAGTTGTGATCCCAAACTATCTTCTCAAATTCTTGCATTATGGTCCTCCATTCCCATTCCACCCTTCTAATGGTTGCTTGTGTGCTATAAATTTTACTTAAGGAAGAAACGTTCTGATCATCCTTTTCCTTGAAGCCTCTGAGAATCACTCTTGGTTTGATACATGCTTTGGTCATTATCTTTACATCCTCGAATTCATGAGGTTTTAGCTTTGATAGACGCATTTATATGTCTAATATAGCTCATTTGTATATATTGTTAGTGCTTGATATCGTACTTATTTGGTTATTTTATTTATTTGTAGGTGTTTTTGGAAGAATAAGGCTTTGTGGCGAAATTGGCTAAAAATGCGGCATTTGGACCTCCGTTGATAACTACCAGAAGTATGTTGGAGACACCCAGAAATACCGCGGAGGAACCCCGAAAAAGTGCGGAAAACATCCTAGAAGAATTGCTAAAGGCACCCCTAAGTTGGATAAGGGGCACCCATTTCAGGGCATGTACTAAGGGGACATCAGGATTGGATAAGGGGGACACCTTCTTCACGGTTTAAAAGAAAAATTGGCGGGAAATGTTGCTGCAGTGAAGAACAGCGAAGAGTTCGAATCATTGGTCTGTTTTTAGGGAGATTAAATCGTGGGAATCAACTGGGATGGACTTCATAGAGGATAAAAGACCATGTACATGTGTTTTGATCGAACGTATTGGGCTAGACAAGCCGGAAAAAGAAGACAGAGTCGTGATATTTCACGGGTTCTGTTTGGTTCAAACTGTGGAAGTTACATGGCCAGTTGAGTAGAGAATATATTCTCTTTGATTGTTGCTATATCATAGGAGAGTTTGGTGGCAATTTAACAGCTCAGATGACGCGTACGAAGAGATTGAAAAGTTCCAGCAGTCGTCGAGGAAAGTTTGGCAGCGAAGAAAAAAAGAAAAGATTTTCTCGAGATTTTCTCGAGCTGTGGTGTATAAATAAGTTGTTACGAGTCTTAGAAAAGGAGATCAAGAGTTTGGGGTCGATCCAGAGCCGAGAGGAGCGAGAAATCGGGACTTGCAGGATTGTTCACCTGCTGCTGCTGAAGAAGAAGGAGGAGCTCAAGAACACGAAGAATGGACGGCCAAAGACCGTCGTTCTTCAACAGTTCCAGCAGCAGTGGAGAAGTGTCGCAGTTTAGCTGCAGTTTTCTGGTATCGTTTCTTTCTGGATGTGTTTTGTGAGTCTCAGAACCACTGTTTTATAAATTTTGACTCTTTTAATCATACGTTGAGCATCAAATATATATTTTGAGAACATGATTATTATGATTAGCTAAACCCCAACACTGGGATGATGGAGGAAGCCGTTCTTTACGCATATGATAATTATATTAATTCTTTTTTTGACTACTTGCACTTTTTATTAATCGATTTATGATTTTTCTTAATTGGTTGTGATATCGTATGATGATGTATGCTTGGTCGTAGTGCTTTTGATGCGTCATGCTAGTGATATATAATAAATATTCTAAAAATCTACCTTGGCAAGAATGAGATTCCTTATGATTTGAGCTATAATTGTTTCGAATAAATATATGAATTGTGTGAATGATTAATGGTGGAATCCTGTGTCCTAGTGTCTCTTGATCCTGTGACAAATATTGTGTATATATTTTTATTTTTAAATCTTTACAAGTCCGAGCAACGAACTTTTACTTATCACTAGAAAAAAAACTACAACAAGCTTCGCAACTAGGGAGTGACCAACAAAATCTTTCGGATCCCGGTGGTTATGACGGCCAAACCACACCTTACAATCCCATTCCTTTTCTTTGTCTCTTAGATAGAATACAAGCTTAAAGGGGCAATTATCATTCATCGTACGAGTCTTGTATATCTTATTAGTCTTCTTTGGATATACATAACCCTTTCTCTTATGGCTATCCTTCTTCTTGTATTGCCCACTTCTCTTGCAAACCATCTCAAAACGATTATTTGAACGTTGGGTATTCCTCACCAACACACACATGTTCTTAAGAGCCGTCTCTTTTGCCCAAGCAATTTCTTCCTATGGAGATTTTATTCCCTACATAAAGACAACAATGGGAGAATATAAGGTTCATTACAAGCAATCCCAACATAAAGTTCTAAAAACTAGGTGAAAAGTATTGTTTGGTAACATACCAGAGGCATTTTATAGTATTCGGACGTATCCGGACCAAGTGGTTTGGAATTTGTTGGATCAATGTATGTCACAATTTAAGGAATGAATGAAAAGAAAATTGAATTAGTTCCAAATAAAATTAAATTACTATGTCGGGTACTAGTTCCGGCATGCTCGACGACATTACCGCCAAAACAACCAAAGCCAGAAACATGTGCCGACATTCTCGAATAATGTTCCGGCATTCCGGAACTGTCCTTGAAAAAGATGACCTAATTTTAAACAGTACCGGCATTGTGTTTTCTTGAACATTAATGCCGAAATTGGCAATACCTGCATGCTCGTTACACAAGGTTCGAAGCCGGAAAACGGCTCCGGCATGGTTGATAATTTTAAAACCACGCCGGTATAATACTACCAAAGTGACTAACTTCTGGATGTTTTTCTAGTGGTACCGGCATGCTATATATGTGAGAGGTTTCAAGCCGGTATTTGTTCTCGGCGTGCTACATAATTTATAAACCACGCCTGAATTCTGTACCGGTGTGCTCGATAATTTTTATACCACGCCGGTATTTAAGTTCAAAATTCTTTAACTCCTGGATGTTTTTCTTGTGGTACCGGCATGGTAAAGTTAGGAGTGAACCATGCTGGTTTGGATATTCCATGGAATATTCGGTGGTAGGTAAAAAGTTAACTGCGTGCCGACATGGATTGTTTTGGTTGAAGACCACGCCGACAGCTGTTTCAAAATGGGGGATATTTTTCACCGGCATGGAAATAGTATGAATACCATGCCGGTTCTAGTGGTGCCAGCGTGGTATTCATACGTGTATGCCGGCACCAAGCTTTTTCAAAGAAAAAAATGGTGGTTTTCAAAAAAAAAAAATCAAATTTTCTACCTCTAAGCAACATTACCTGTGTATTTGGGATGCTTGTATGTTGAACTTGTTTACTTTCTTGGGTTGGTTCTTCAAAAAACACTTCATGATCACGAAATTCATATTCCAAGGGTGTTGGTTCATCATATAAATCCAATTGTGAGTTGTTATCATTAACCTAAGATTGAAGATATGCTTCTTGTTGTAGTTGAGCTAAAGATTCAGCAACTGCAATTCTCTCCTCACAATCATCTTCCATTTTCACAAAAAAAAATTCACTCAAAAATATTTTTCCCTCCTTCTACTCTCACCTCACTCACACAAATTCAAATAAAAATACACACTAATCTATCCCCCAAATACTTAAGATTTTACTAATTATTATTAACCACTAAACCTGATTAGTGATGGCCAGATTAGGAATTAAAAAAATAATTACATAAGGGGTGACCCAGATTTGATATTTGGATCCAGTTTTTGTCATGTAGCTATATCCCCCAATTAGTTTTGATATCCCCCAATCGCGCGTTCACTATAATTCTACCATACATATTTTTATAGTATATTATACTATTTTTTTAGACCTCCCTAAAACAAATCATAAAATTTTGACATATACTTT
This sequence comes from Papaver somniferum, assembly GCF_003573695.1. Taxonomy (NCBI): domain Eukaryota; kingdom Viridiplantae; phylum Streptophyta; class Magnoliopsida; order Ranunculales; family Papaveraceae; genus Papaver; species Papaver somniferum. The sequence goes on from NC_039368.1 coordinate 28,031,663, forward strand.
ATGCTTAGCAATATATCTTAGTTTAATATTACTCACACATGTCATAAATATTAATCAAAATTTATTTTTATCCCGTAAATGGATTGCTACTAAATATGCAAACGAATTGCGACTTAAATTCCAATAATTTTATATGCATATATAAATGATAAATGGGCCTGTAGTTTTTTTTTTCTAGCAGACCTATTTTCAGTTGACTCTTTTGTCAACTTTATTGCTGAAGTGTTTGCAATTTTTAAACCATAAAGAAATTTGGTTTGCAAATAGAGTCCCCTTGTTAAAATCATAAAGAAGCTTGGTTAATTAATTTTGTGGACTGGGTTATGATCAGAGATTGGATTATATGACATATCCGTATTACCAATAAAACCATAAAGAAATTTGGATTTGGTATCCATCTTGGTCATAAGGAAATTTGGTCATGGGAAAATGATACTGGAATTTTTCGTGGACTCAGAAGGATTTGAGCACTATATTAATGTCCTTGTAGATGGACCTAATTCGACCAGAATTCGAACTTTTGGACTCAGAAGGACTTGAGTACCATCGTTGGGTATCTGATGAATTCACCTTCGTGGCAAAGGACTACACCTCCACTATCAAGCCGTCTGCCAACGCTGCTCCAGAAACTGAGAAAGACAAAGCTCATGCTCTTATGTTCCTCAAGAGGCATATCGATCCTAACCTATGCTGGGGTTATCATCACTTGAAGACACCAAAAGAGCTATGTGATATTCTATATAGCCGTTTTGGGAACATTCATGATTCCTTAATACCACAATTGAACGTCCTGTGGAACGAAATCCGCTTCCTCGATTATATAAAAGTGAATGATTTCCAAAAAGACATGCTGCAAATTCAGGAACGTATGGACTTTTGTGGAAAGAAACTAACTGATGAGGAAATGATTCAGAAAACCATATCGACCTTTCCCACCTCTTCCATGATACTAGCGAACCAGTATCGTTTAGAGGTTGACAACAAGAGAATCACCACATTCAGTAGGTTGATAAACTTACTTAGAGTGGCTGAAAGGCACAATGAGATTCTTGTCAATAACAATGCCAGAGCTGTCGGGAAAAAGAAAGTTCCCGAAGCTAACCATGGTAAGGTCAATAGGGGAAAGAACCCCAAAGGAAAGAGGGCTCGACATTATGATCCACACCCCCATGATCCATACCCACGTGGAGATAACACATCTCATGGAAGAGTACGTAAGGGAAATAATCGAGGTCAAGGACGTAAAGGTTACTCCAATGTTTGGCACAGAGAAGAGACTTCTGGCCATAGTGGTAGTGATCCTAAGTTCGAGAAAACACCCAAAAATCCCACCAACAAAAAGTCCACAGATGAAAATGCGCCTTGTTTTAGGTGTGGATTTACCAGAAATTGGTACAAGCACTGTAAGGCTAGTGCCAATCTAGATGCGACCTACAAAAAGTACTGGGAAACTCTAGAAGAAGAGGCTAACTATATGGAAGAAAATGAGGTAACCCCTGATATCAACCTCACAGTCTCAGACTTCCTAGGCAATGCGGACTTTTCCCCAACAATGGATGTGTCTAACTTTGCTTGGGCCTAAGAATTTAGTTTATGACTTGCTAGACTCTATCTGTTTTTAGATGCTTTGAAGTTTTTATGTTATCTTAGACTACCGTTTGTTTAATAGTTTAAGTAGGTGTTATCGTTGTTGAACATGTTCTTACCATCTTTATGTTATGTGTATGGATTATCTATAAGTACTTATTTTCTATTAATGTTCTATAGAAATTTACTTTGTTTATGATAATCTGTTGTTTAGCATGTACATTAGAATGGATAAGACGTCATTCTAGTGGAACAGATTTCTCTAAAGAAAATGAGATAAAATGTTCATAACATTCCTTCCTAATGTATTTGTAGGAATGTCTCCAGGAGAAATTGAAAGTCTAGTTGATAGTGCAACCACCCACACTATCCTAAGAAATGGATAATTATTTACCAATTTTACTCCTTATAATACATCTGTGACTACAATGATTGGATCATCGCAAGTAATAATTAGGCGAGGTACTGCTCAATTCTTGTTTCCAAACGACACAATGATTAAAGTCACAGAAGCTCTATATGCACCAAGAGCTCACCGCACTATGTTAAGTTTCAAGGATATCCGTGCAAACGGTTATCACTTGGAAAATCATTGTGAAAATAGAATTGAGTACATATATGTGACCTCTAGTGAATGCGGAAGGAAGCGCATCTTAGAGAAACTAATGAATCACTCTAGTGGATTGTATATCACCACTATTAGGATTATCGAATCCCATGTGGTTGCCAACGATGAACTGTTGGTCAGTGACTTATATAAGCTTTGGCACGATCGACTAGGGCACCCAGGTCGTGATATGATGATCCGTGTTTTGAAGAACTCATATGGACATCCTTTCTTTCGAATGAAAAATAAAATGATACAAAAGATTGTTAAAATGCAGAGTAACAATGTGTATTCTAAAGTAAATGATGCACATTTTATGCCTCCTAATGTAAGAGAAGCGCAACCTTCCTCTTCCAAGGTAATTGAAGCACACCCCCTGTCCCATTCTTCTTCGTTGTCCTTATCAAAGGCACATCGCTGCAAAGCTTATGCTTTAGTAAAGACAGGATCGAGACCATCCTATGGTAAAGATACCAAACAAAATATTCCATTTTTACAAAGAATACAAGGTGATATTTGTGGACATATACATCTAGAATGCGGACCATTCAGGTATTTTATGGTTCTGGTTGATGCTTCGACCCGTTGGTCACATGTTGCATTGTTGTCCACAAGAAATGCTGCATTTGCAAAGCTCCTCGCACAAATTATATGATTAAGGGATCACCATCCTGATTATCCAATCAAGTCTATCAGACTTGATAATGCTGGAGAATTTACATCTAAAGGATTTGATGATTTATGTATGTCTAATGCAATTGACATAGAGCATCCCGTACCCCATGTACACACTCAAAATGGTCTCGCATAAGCTATCATCAAAAGGTTACAGATGATAGCTAGGGCATTGGTTATGCGTTCCAACCTGCCTATTACTGCCTGGGGGTACGCCATATTGCATGCAACATTACTTATTCGCTTTATACCCACTGCTAGCCAACCTTTTTTTGCGTACCGGTTGGTAACTGGATATGAGCATGATATTTCACATTTACACATATTTGGTTGTGCCGTATACGTTCCTATTACGCCCCCACAACGTACTAAGATGGGTCCACAAAGACGATTAGGTATTTATGTTGAATACGTATCCCCAACAATTATCCTCTACTTAGAACCTTTGACAGGCGATCTATTTACCGCTAGATTTGCGGACTGTCACTTTGATGAGACAACCTTCCCGTCGTTAGGGGGAGGTATGGAAAAGGACTTCCAAAGGGAACGACATGAATTGTCGTGGTGTGTTCCCACGTTGTCTCATCTTGATCCCCACACTCCACAATGCGAAAGTGAAGTGAAAAGAATTGTCGATCTTCAGAATGTGGCAAATTCAATGCCTGATGCATTTACTGATATCGCTAAAGTAACGAGATCATATATACCAGCTGCAAACGTGCCTGCAAGGTTGGAAATTCCCGACAAGGGAAAAGGTACCATAGATATAGGTACCAAGGCTGCACTTGGTGGAAGTGTAGTTGAGGCCGTGGCCTCCAATAGGAAGAGGGGGAGACCACTTGGTTCGATCGATACTTAGCCAAGGAAGAAAAGGGCGAGTAAGGCACAAACCAATCCATATATCATCAATACAGATAATCCATCTCATGAGATTGTCTCTGATTACAGTTATGTCCATGAATCATAACTGGGGGACGCACCGAAGTTTGAATTGATTCCAGAGAATAAAGAAATTTATGGATTGTGAAAGTGCATATGTGTTGATGGAAAGATCCTCCATGCATATTGATGATATATTCGCATATACTGTTGCTCGAGAGATTATAGAGCACGATGATATCTAACCACTCTCTACTGTAGAATGCCAAAAGAGAGCAGATTGGCCTCAATGGAGAGATGCAATCCTTGATGAATTAAATTCACTGGCAAAAAGACAGGTATTTGGTGCGATAGTGCTAACCCCACCAGGTGTAAAGCCTGTAGGACATAAATGGGTATTTGTCAGAAAGCGAAATAAGAAGAACGAAGTCTTGAGATAAAGGCTCTCCTTTTGGCGCAAGGTTTCTCACAATGCTCTGGGATTGATTACGAAGAAACGTACTCTCCTGTAATGGACGTCATAACGTTCCGTTACTTAGTCAGCTTAGTAGTTTTAGAAGGACTTGAAAATGCAACTTATGGATGTGGTTACCGCATATCTCTATGGGGATCTTGATACAGAGATATTCATGAAAGTTCCATATAGACTTCCATTGCCCAAATCAAGTAAATCTAAACCACGGAGTGCGTTTGCAATTCAGTCGAAACACTCACTTTACGGATTTAAGCAATCCGGGCGGATGTGGTATACCCGTCTAAGTGATTATTTGATTGGGAAGGGATATACAAATAATGAATTGTGCCCCTGCGTGTTTATAAAGAAAACAAGTTCCAGATTTGCTATTATAGATGTCTATGTCGACGACATGAACATAGTAGGTACTCTTGATGAACTAAGAGAAACCACAAGCTATTTGAAATCCTAATTTGAGATGAAAGATCTTGGGAAAACTCGAATGTGTCTAGGAATTGAACTAGAACATCGAGCTTGTAAAATATTAATCCGCCAGTCTGCATATGTCCATAAGATACTCAGGCACTTTAATATGGACAAAGTGTACCCTTCTAGCACTCCCATGGTTGGTCGAAATTTAGATGTACATAAAGATCCATTTCGTCCAAAGGAAGATGGCGAAGATGTATTGGGAGCTAAATATCCCTATATAAGTGCAATAAGCGCATCATTGTACTTTAACACAATGTAATCGACCAAATATCTCATTCTCAGTGAATTCGTTAGCTAGATATAGCTAAGCGCCAACGCAACGTCATTGGAATTGTATAAAGAATATATTTAGATACCTAAAGGGAACCATTGACTTGGGTTTGTTTTTATCCCTACGAAGACGAAAGGAGAGATGCTAATGTAATTGCTACTCCTTACACCGGAACCCCAAATAATGCTTTGGTTGGTTTTGCCGATGCTGGGTACCTCTCAGACCCACACAAAGGTCAATCACAAACTGGATACGTGTTCACTATCAGGAATACAACGATATTCTGGAGATCGACCAAGCAAACCCTTGTGGCTACCTCCACGAACCACTCTAAGATCATTGCCCTACATGAGGCGGTTTGTGAGTGTATATGGTTAAGGTCTATCATTATACATATTCGAGGGACATGTGGTTTGAGTTCTACCACTAAAGAGCCAACTTGCATTTATGAAGATAATGTAGCTTCCATCGAACAGATGAAGCAAGGGTACATTAAGGGTGATAATACGAAACATATATCACCAAAGTTATTTTACAATCAGCAACAACAATGTCTTCTAAACATTCAAGTCAGTAAAGTAAAATCTGACGAAAATGTGGTGGACTTATTAATTTACTAAATCATTACCTAAGTCCGCATTTGAAAAACATGTGAGAAGTATAAGACTAAAGAAATTGTCCGAACTTCCGTGACTCCATAGGACTAAAGGAATTGTCCACTCCTATGACTGTATTAGACTAAAGAAATTGTCATGCATCAGGGGGAGAACCAGATGGTATGTCGAACTATTTTCCTTCACCGAGGTTACTTTTTCCCACTAGGTTTTGTTACTCGAAAAGGTTTTTAATGAGACAACAATAGCACCAGAAATATAACTTCTCGGTTGAGGTTATTCTTCTCCTTCCAGGTGTTCAGGTTTTTGTGCTAAGTATTTTTCCTGACACATTTCTACAAAGGAGGAAAGTCTTTACAAGCGACATCATTCCAGAAGCTCAAATATCGTCTTTCTCCTTCGGCCAATTTTTATCTCAACGAAGTTTTATGGCAAGGTTTTGACAATACAATGAGTTCGCAATGGTGGTCATCCAAGGGGGAATGTTGTAGTAACATGTGTGGAAAGTGGCTGACCACACATCACATGTGTCAAGATGCATGCCATCTTCTTTCTCAAACTAGACACATGTAGGAATTGTTCTTTCCCTTACTACCACTTGTACATACATAAGTCTCTACTCTTCATGTATTTAAAGTGTGGAACAATAAATGAAGAATCAACTAATTCTCTTTCTCTTTTACTTTGTTTTCTTCTCTTGTCTCTGTATTATCTTGTTATTTCTCTACTCAATACTTGAACCATCTTTTACATATCTTAATTTATTGGAAGTTTAACTTCTTATATTAGTAGTATGTTGTTTGTTTTTTAAAATCCTTTTTTTAATGATCAAAGAACATTTTCATTAATTGTAATTCGAGGTTATAACGATCGAAAACAAAAGAACACAAATAGTAAGACTATATAGTGGAGTGCGAATTCGTGCACACTCCTTAACGAGTGTATATTTCACATTTCAATCTCTACCCTTGATTTAATTTAGGGAGTTATGTAATGAGGGTCGTGATACTGAACATGGAGGGCAATGGGGCCATCAGTTAAATAATCAACCAATCAGAAGAATATCTGAAATATACACTCGTTAGAGGAGTGTGAACAAATTTGGACTCGTATATAGTATATTGGGAACATTTTCCCGTAGTTATTCTCCGAGTGTAATTAGTAATAAATGTATGTAATAACAATAACTCTTTGTAACATCTTTCCTGTTTTCCGTTTCCGTTACGGGTTACAGTCGGTCTGTGACCTTATGTAACTATTACAGTTGTAGCCTATATAAATTCTTGTACTCTCTCTTCATTTATTTAATGTGCTCTTTACCTTTTCCATTACCTTTTCTGTATGGTATCAGAGCCATTTGGACTGATAACCTTCATCTTTTTCTTCTTCTTTTAACTTCCGTAGTTAAAGCTTTGCATATCTTTTCGATTTTCCTATTTTAGTTGTTTTTTTTTCTTCATGGAATCAATAATTACTAAGGTTCCTATACATACTATCTCCAGTCTTGTTACTTTAAAACTACAAGATCACAATTATATCGCTTGGAAAACTTTACTACTTCCTTTGTTCAAACATTATAATGCTTTAGGTTACATTAATGGATCTAAGCCTTGTCCTCTCAAGTATGTTTATAGACTACGAGGTGATGATGCAGAAGAAACAATCAATCCTGAGTATACTTGCTGGTATGAAGAAGATCAAACTATAATTTATCTGGATCCAATCTACAATCTCTGAAATTGTTATCTCATATGTATTTGGTCAATCTACATCATAGGAATTATGGAAATCAATTGTAGAAGTATTTGATGTAACCTCATCAACTCATGTTATTCAATTGCATACAAAATTGTCAAACATCAAACAAGGTAATTCATCGATTATATCTTTTCTTAATGAGATTAAGAAGATTTTAGATCTACTCTATGTTGCTGAATCTCTTATCAACAACAGTGAAATGGTGGTTAGTGTTCTTAATGGTCTAAATCTTGCATTTGATTCTTTTTCCACTTCAATTAGAATTATAAATCCTCCAGTCACTCTAGGAGAACTTCATAATCTTTTGTTTAGTGAAGAAATCATTTTATTTGAGAAATCCAAACAAATTACGTAATCTGAAAAAGCAAAATCCTTTGTAGATTTCATATCTCACTCAAGACCAACTTTCTTTCATACATCTGGTAGATTCAATCAATTTTCTCATAATTTCCCATCAAAAACCAATAATTCATATAAACCTTCATATCAAAAATATCCATCTACTATATCATCTTCAACTTTTCTAGTGAGAAATCCTTCACCAAATCTATTTACTAGTTGTACTTCCAATGTTCTCAAGACTCAAAGAGTTCCATGTCAGATCTGTTACAAAAGAGGTTATAATGCTTTAGAGTGCACTCACAGGATGAATTTCTCATATCAAGGAAGAGTTATACCACATAAATTCAAGCCTATGCAAGCTTCTGCGAAATTCAATGGAGGAAATACTTGGTATGCTGACTCAGGTGCTACTCAATATATTACTTCTGATGTTTCAAAACTCTCATATTATCAATTCTATAATGGTAATGAGAAAATTCAAACAACTAATGGAGAAGGTATGAAAATATCTGCTATAGGTAATTAATGTTAAACAATTATTACATAATTAGGTCTTATTACCTAGAATAATTCATGTTCTATCAGCTTCACAAACGTTACTTTTAGTTCATAAGTTCACAAGTGATAATAATTGTAGTATTACATTTGATAGGAAAAGTTCTTTGTGAAGGATCTCAACTGCATCAACTGAAGCTGCTTTTCCTGATTGCTTTTTCTGCAAAGAAAGTAAATTCTCATCTACTTCATCAAAGGCTTGGACATCTTTATTTTCAGTATTTACAAAAAAATTTGTTACTCTTTGTCTTTAAGTTTTTCTAATAAAACCATTACTCTGTAGTGAGTGGCAGTTAGGAAGAGCTCATATGCTTCCTTTTAGTTTATCTAGTTCAGCATCAAATAAACCATTGCAACTGTTGCATATGGATTTGTGGGGACCTTGCTCTGTCATATCCAACAGTGTATACACTTACTACTGTAAAATCATTGATGACTATATATTAAGTATTGTTGGATCTTTCCTTTAATGAGAAAATCAAATTTTATCATTACTTTTCAGTCTTTCAAACTACAAATAGAGAATTTCTTTGATCTTAATATCATGATTATTAGAACTGATGGTGGTGGTGAGTTTATACATAATGAGCTCAGTGTCCTTTTGGCTACTTGTGGTGTTTACCATCAACATACTTGTCCCTACTCACCTGAGAAGAATGGAGTAACTGAAGCAAAACACAAATATCTTGTTGGTATTAGTAGAACACTTCTTATACAATCCAACTTAGATGATTCATTCGGGTGGATGCAATCAAGATTGTAAATTATTTGGTCTATATATTACTTATTGCTTAATTATATTTTTTTCTCCTTATGAAAAGTTGTATGATGTTCAACTAAATTATCAGGACTTGAGAGTGTTTGGTTGTGCTTGTTATCCATGGTTAAAACCTTACCCTCATTCTAAACTTGAACCTATGAGCAAGTTGTGTATTTTTCTTGCTTATGCTTCTTCTCAGAAAGGATATAGGTGTTATGATTCACATTCAAGAAAGGCATATATATCTAGACATGTTACTATCGATGAATAGTATTTTCAAGCCCTTGCTTTCACTTTGTTTAATACTTTCAAGGTAGACTAGGATAAGTGCATCACAACTTCTACACCAGCAAATCCATCACTGCAATCTACTTTTGCTGATTCTCAAGTTGCTTCTTTTGTATCTACTCCATATTCTACTTCTGATACTTCTTCAGGCTCAACAACTACAACAACTACATCCTTTATACTTTTTCCCTACATTTCGCGTTGCAATAGATGAACCCTCCCGTAAGTAGATATGACCATCGTAATCCCCTGGGAAACAAAAGCTCAAACTATGAATAATGAATTTTATTAGTTTCGCTTAAGATCCGTAACAAATGACGCCAATCTGTAGATATCATAATAAGCAGCAAAAGTACCAGATACAAGTCATCCGGGCACAAGAGAACTCCAATCCGTTGCAAAAATTTCAGATTCATAGCCATCAAACTTCATTAGTGGGGCTTGAGAAATAAATGATGAAATGTTATTGCTGAGATCCCAGATCTGCATAAAAAGAATACAAAGTTATGCAAATCAGAGGTCCTTGAAAGTATTTCATACGTTCATATTTCACATAGAACGTTTATTGTTATTCATAAATTTTAAAATGAATTTGGTAGCCCTAAACATTGCAAACACGTAACTGAACGATACTTGAACAATGAGCCGACTCAGTCACTACAATCATGATATGTAAAGCTAAACTGGAAGTTAGTTATTAATGGATAACTCGTCCATTATGGGACAAAATGACACATAAGTAAAAGTGGTTCAAAACTACATTGAAAGCTACTCTCAAGACTGATTCCAAGCATAAGCATGGGTTGGGAAAGGAGTTCCAAGTTGTAATAAAAAATAGGCATATTAAATGTGGGATTCATTAGCTTAAGATTGTAATAGAAAGTTGACCCAACTGCACCCATGAATGCCTGAACAAGCTACAAAATACTGTAAGTAATGGACTATGTACTCATTAAAGTGCATCAAGAATTCGAAATAACTGGAAGAAAACTCTAAGAAAGGGAATGATTCGAAAACAAACCTTCAAAGCTTAAATTGCAATAAGAATTTGATATTTCCTACACAAATCAGATTTCCAATTCATTCACCCAATAAATTTAACCTTGAAACAGGCAAATGACAATAATTCATGAAAGGAAGAGCACGACCGATAAATTTAAAATTCATTCAATAAACGTTTGTTGTTTCAATAAATTTCCTTTCCTTTCTAAACTAACATTTTTTTTATTTTTTTTTGAGATATAAAATATTGTTTTGCAAGTTGAGATGAAAGATCAACAATATTTGAGTTTGTTAGAGCGTTGCTCGGATGAACCCACAAGTTTTGTTATCTCAAGCTTGTTGTCAATGTTAAGTGATCAAAACTATATCTTTATTTCTAGTCTACTAAGTCAACTTTCAGATAGGTTAGAATTGTAGTTGAGTATCAGAGATCACCCTTGCAGACTGAAGATCGATAAATACATTTGGACAAATATTGTACCAGGTATGTGAAAACTGAACCATACTATTTTACTCACTATACCATCATTTTATCTATTGAGACCATGTCGTATGACTTATAGTAGATTTGCAAAGAAGATGTTTCGAGGAGAACAAAAATCGTAATCAACACAGTAACTAAAACCTAATCAATGTATTTTTCTCATTCGGACTAAATTACCTTTATTAACACATTGTCTTTTCACACGCACTTACGACCCTATTTATTGACCTGTCTAAGATAAAATTTCCATTCAACTCCACCCCACCAATGAAAACAACAATAAAGTCAACTGTGGCTTGGTATGTTAGGTCATGTTCATGTTCACTTATCTAAGCTAAACACGAAATTTCGTGAAAAAATAGATTATAAAAAGGACTAGTAACAACTTCTAACTTAACTTTTAAGTCTATTAATAATACGTCGAATAATACGTGTATTGTTCGTTTCCCCATTAATTTGCGTCCGTTTCACGAACTACTGAGACACCGAATATGATACGCGTCTATTATGAGCCTCACGGCCTCTAGGTTAATATGTGACACTCCAACCATTGGGCTACGGCTTTGTTGGTGATATATTGTTTATATATTATCATATTTTCTATCCATTATTATGATTAAAAGCTATTTTTGTATAGCCGAATTTTGAGCAGTATCTCAAAAAGTACGTATGATGTTCCATATTACTCCCAAATCACGAACCGTTAATCGAAATTTTGACCGAATTTGACTTTTACGAATCCGGATTATATTCATATGTTGGTCGTATTTCGAATTGCTAACTAAGATCTTGTCTAAGGAATTTATGGCTTGGCTCGTATATAAACAGTCAATCTCTGATAAAAGGTTTGATCGGAACATTAATAAAAAATGGGGAAGCCCGGGGAGAAATGACAAGAAGGTATTGGAACATTTATTTGGAAGAGATGATGGAAGCATGAGTTCATTTTGGTCATGGTACTAGTAAATGGAAGCATGAGTCTCCACGTTGCTTTACCCAGTTGAGTTTATCATTTTCATAAGAGCTTCAACCATTGCCAAATCCATCTCCATCGATGGAAAAGCCCTAAACGGTTCTCTCTATTCAACTGCCCTTCAATTCCTTCCTTACGAATTACTCGAACGTTTTTCCTCTGTATCCATCATGTCTTCCAATCTCTTCGGAAAATGACTGAGGTTGGTGTTAGTGGTACGATTATGTAAGAAGTATTGAACAACCACTTAACACGGTGTAACCAAGAACTATTTTTAAGATCTCAAAACAGTCGAATAGACAACGCTGAGGCATCAAAGAACAACGACTTAATCCAAATTCATAATTACTTAAAATTCAATTAAAAAAAACGGAAAAAAGGAAAGACCAGTAGTTGATGAAATCCAGCCTTAGCAGGTATCCATCCCTATTAACAGGTAAACAGTTCTCACACAAACATAAGCGTTCAAACACACACCCATCATACCTTGGTTATCACTGCATCATCCAACTCTCGTTGTAGTACTCCAGATGGAAAGCATCTTCCCAAAGAATACTTTTTAGCTTTTGTGGAAAATCATCTGGTTTAATCTCATGTGACTCCTCATCACCAAGGAAGATCCTTTCTTTTTTGTTCTCAACTCCAGGTCTATCCTTTTTTCCCATTTTTGCAAGATAATATGCAGCTTTATTCAAAGCCTTTGATTTACCTATCAAATCTTGTAGAGCTTCGCCTCCATGTGTCTTAACTTTAATTTCCCGCAAATGACGCACCAAACTCAGATTGCAACCTTCAGACTTGGAAAAATACTCCCGACACGGTTTACAAATACGTGAATCGCATGGATCATCTGCAATTGTACATTTAACTCTACTGCAGTTCAATACTCGAAAAACAAGTCCTGGAACTTTCTTCGAATTGCACTGGACACGAAGTTGAGAAAGTCCATGCTTCTCAGCAAGTGTGACACCTGCCTTTATACCCATCAGCACTTGAGTGAAAAAAGATACTCCAGATGCTGAGAACTTGGCTGAAGCAGTGATAGGCTTTGCGACTGCATCATGTAAAATAACTCCATATCCTCCGTAGTGTTTATCCCTTGTAGGTACACATTTCATCTTCCGCCACGTGCCCACATAGACACACGTGGAGGACAATGAGGCTAAGGGCATCAAGATATGATATCACGCGTGGACATCCAAGAGTCACTTTATCCTATCCCCAGAAAGATCTAAGATATACGGCTGGGGATAGTCAGACTGACGCAGACAAGACAGGGGCATAGGACAGCTGTCTACCGCGGACATACATCTCAACTACCCGCATTAAATACCCTCAAACAGCATACGTGTCAGTCATCCTGTATTGGAAGCGCAGATAATATTGCGTATCCAGACAGAACACGCAGATGCAGCCGAGAACACGGAGACTTCTGCGTGAGTGGCACAAAACACAAGAGGATAAGGTTATAACGGGCTTCAGAAGTGGACCCCACGTAACCTCCCTATAAATACCCCTCTCTCCCAAGTGAAGAAGGAGGTCGAAAAACATTGAGAGGAGAATAGGAGAGAGACAGAGAGATAGAGAAAGTGTAAGTGAAGTTCCTCCTGCTACACAGGCTTATATTGGTCTCAAAGTCATTCGACTATCTCTATAACCTTCATACATATAATGAAAAACCCAAACCCGTAGACAGAGATCTGAGTGATGAATCATATAAGTTAATCGTTTCATCTATATTCATGCATTTATATTTTATATATTCAATTTGATACTTATGGTATATCATGTTCGTACATTTTATATTTCATCCACTATTTATCTTATTGTATGAGCCAAGAACAATGATTGTAGTTGATGAGACGAGGAAGAGTATTAGAACTCTGAGTCAAGGATTCGACATAACCTATCCATTCCCCTCAGGCGCAGCTTATTTACTGTATTGTCATGAGTCTGGGCGCATTATTTGTGAATACTCAGATGACACCAGATCTTTGTGTTCACAATCTGGCGCTAGAAACAGGGATCTTCATCCCGGTAAAAGATTTATCTTCTCTTGTGACTTGTTTCAGGCGTCGTTTTCTGAAAATAACGATGTATGGAATACTACGGTTTTTTCCGTTCATGATTTCAAAAACCAAAATTTTTAACAGATCCACGTTTATCTAAGTAGATTTGATTCTTCATGCATTTTCTAAGTTTTCACGTCTTTGAAAATCAAAATTATGAACAGATCGGCGTTTATCTAAGTAGATCTGATTCTTCATGCATTTTCTAAGTTTTGACGTCTTTGAAAATCAAAATTATGAACAGATCCGCGTTTATCTAAGTAGATCTGATTCTTCATGCATTTTCTAAGTTTTTAGGTCTTTGAAAATCAAAACTTCGAACAGATTTGCGGTCATCTACACAGATGGACGCCTTAAGTATTTTCAAGATTTTACACATTTGAGGACTCAAAACGCTAATAGATATCACGTGGGGCCCATTGTCTTCGTGATTTTTTCTCTCTCTTTTAGGAAAATATTAAAAGATGGAGAGAAGCAAAGATGTCGGGAAGGCTAAAGCTCCTTCAAAAGAGATGCCAAGGACAACCCCAGTGGTAACTAGGAGTAAGCAGAGAGGTGAAAAGCTAAAGGCAGCGGATAGGGCGCATGATAATGCAGAAAGCATGGCCCCCATCAATGCCAACATCATCGCAGCAAACGCAGTAAATGCCGCGGCAGCCAAAGCAGGAGCTTCAAGAGCTGGCGGATCCAAAGTTGGAGCTCCCAGAGTAACCAATGCTCAACTACAGGAACATCAGGAAGTCGTGGCAGAGTCAGGAATACAACAACCCCTCTATGGGATGCCCTTAACCAACGAACAGAACATACCCTTTCCAGCCAAGCAACCGCTTCTAATAGCAGGCCAACCCTCACAACAACCGTCGAGGTCCCAAGGTGCACAGTTAGACCCACCAGAACCAGTAATACAGATCGTGGATGAGGAACAAACCATAGCCGCTGATGAGCAATTGCGGGAGGGAACACCAAAATCAAGGGTCAAATCATTCCGCTCAGATGATGGCCGAGCTGACAGAATTAAGGAAGAACCAGAAGGCATACGCAGATGTGTGGCGATATTAGCACAAGAGAACCAAACACTCAAGGAAAGAATCATTCATAGCGCAGAGGTAGAAAACCAACGCGACGAAGCTAACTCCAAGGTGTAGCACCTAATCAAGATAGAAGAATGGTGATCGCAAACAACCCACTTCCATTGAATCGAAGAGGAGCAAGGAGCCAAAGATCAGACCCTGATTACAATCCCGAGAACTCGGACTACTACGACGGTACCACCTCCTACGAGCAAAATCTACCATTCATGAGGCACCAGATCGCAATGGAAAATCTGCGTGCTGAGATGCTGGCAGAAATCAAGGAGCTAAAGACTAGGCAGGGAGGCGGAAGGCTAGAGCAAGTGATGAAGGAAGCAAACACTACCCCGCTGACCACACTTGGCCAGGGCTTCCATACCGCAGAAGTGTTCGGTTCCTGCTTTCGATTGCTATGACGGATCAACTGATCCTGCGGCTCATCTTCGATATTATAATCGAATGATGGCCCGTTGGGATAACGAAGACTCCATACTGTGCAGATACTTCCCATCAAGTTTAAAAGGGTCCGCGTTGTCATGGTTTGATTCGACTCCTACGACCAACTCACAGAAAAATTTCTAGCAACATACATGTACAACAAGGTTGTCAATACCGGCATGGACAAACTATTCTCGCTGGAGATGAAATACAAAGAGACCATCAGAGAATATACTATAGATGGCACAAGATTTGCCAAGCTATTGGCAACGTAGATCCCGTGGTTAGTATCAACTGCTACAAATGGGGGATGGACAATGAGTCCTTTTTGTCGAGATCCACGGAACCATCCCTACCACCGAAGGAGATCTCCGGATAATCATAGAAAAGCATGCAAGGTTAGAAGAAATTCAGCGTGAAAATCCCAGAGCTCATACTCAACGTCCCACACGCACAAATTCCGTGGATCAAGCCAGCGGGTCCAAAAGAGGAATCACAGAAGAACGTCCCAACGAAGAAAGGAAAGAACGAAGGGATGATAGACGAAGAGGTGATCGAAAATTTGAAGATCAAATCTATACCAAGCTGAATACCAGTTATTCGCGCATCCTGAGAGAGATCAAAGGGAGGGAGAACTTCGATTGGCCATGGTCCAAGGGAAAGCAGCCTCCTAGATCAGAAAAATCCAAGGAATACTGTGAATACCACTGTTTCAACGGTCATCAAACAGAAAAGTGCAAAAATCTCAAGATAATGATTCAAAAACTAATCGACGCAGGAGACCTGAAGCAATATATACAGAAGATTGATAACGAAGATAGAACCAAGAGAGGCAAGCAGGTTCAATTACCAGAAGGCAACCGCACCCTCAACACGATTTCATGTTCAGAGATTCAAGGACCATCCCTAACCGCCCAGATTGGGAAGAGATTGAGAAAAAATTCGAAGATTATTGTGAGCTTTATAAGATCGATGGGAAAGAGGTAAACGAGCACGAACAATGGATGGACGCGCCCATGACTTTCGATGCAGACGATGTGGAAGAAGACATGGAAGACCATAATGATCCTCTAGTCCTCACACTCCCAATAGCAGGGTGCAATGTCAAGAAAATTCTCATCGATGGAGGAAGCTCAGTCAACGTCCTGTTCTATGACACGTTCAAACGTATGGAACTCAACGACGAGCAACTGCTGTCATCTTACTACACCATCTACGGATTCAACGGCGCAGCTACAAAGCCCCTAGGGGACATTGTCTTACAAGTAGACGCAGGGCCCATGAAAGTGGACACTCGATTCAGCGTCGTAGATGCACCTTCACCTTACAACGCCATCATCGGAAGAAGATGGGTTCACAAGCTCAAGGGAGTAGCGGCAACCTACCATCAATATCTCAGATTCCCAACACCCCAGGGAGTCATGGAAATTAAAGGAGACCAAGTAACTGCGCGGGAATGTCAGACCTTACAGAATCAGATCAATAATGAGCGGGAAAAAGCACCAGTCCCGAAGAGCCAAAAATAAGGAGATAACCATAGATACATATCTGGAAGAAATCTCCGGAAAAAGCCTTCTGAACGTAAGCACCACTGGCAGCGCAGAAGCAAGCACCTCCGCGACAAAAGAAGACGGAGAGCCCACCAAATAGCAATCAAAGAATGTTCCTCTCTTGGGGGAACCAAAACCCACGTTTACACCTGTCGAAGCAGCTAAAGAAGTCAACATAGGTACTGAGGGAAACCCGAAGATTATCAGAATAGGCACCTTGATGGATGAAGAAAGAGAAGCGCTAATCAAACTTCTAAAGGAATACGCGGACATCTTTGCTTGGAAATTGGGGGACATGCCGGGAATTGACCCAAAGTTAGTTCATCACGAACTTCGAATAAAACCAGGTACCCCCCCTTTTAGGCAGAAGGTGCGCAAAGTAGCTCCAGAATACCATCGAGCAGTTGAAGTGGAACTCCGCAAACTACTGGACGCAGGATTCATCAAAGAAGTTAAGTACCCAACATGGATCTCTAACATGGTCATCGTACCGAAGAAAAATGGCGGAGTAAGGATATGCATCGACTTCACCAACCTCAATAAGGCTTGCCCTAAAGATAGCTATCCACTGCCAAGCATTGACCAACTTGTCGAGGCAGTTGAAGGATACGAAGAAATGTCATTCATGGATGGATACTCTGGATACAATCAATTATTCCTAGCAGAAGAAGATCAGCAACATACAACATTCTATACACCACACGGCCTCTATTGCTATGTAAGAATGCCCTTTGGACTGCGAAACGCAGGGGCAACCTACCAAAGAATGGTGGATGCAATTTTCAAACCATGGATTGGAAGTACGCTGGAAGTATATGTGGATGATATGCTCGTTAAAAGCAAGCTGCGCAAAGATCATCACCAAGACCTAAAAGATATTTTCCAAGCAATGAGAGTGCACAACATGAAGGTAAACCCAGAGAAGTGCACTTTTGGTGTCACTTCCGGAAAGTTCCTCGGATATTTGGTGACGAAGAGGGGCATTGAAGTCGATCCCGCTAAAATTGAAGCCATCGTAAGAATGCCATCCCTAAAGAAACTAAAAGAGGTTCAGAAACTCAATGGTTCGCTGGCTGCATTGGGGAGGTTCATATCCAGGTCCTCGGATAGATGTAAGCACTTTTTTAACATTCTCAAAAAAGGAAGCAAATTTGAATGGACGACAGAGTGCGAGGAAGCTTTTCGAAATATCAAAGAATACCTGGCTGAGATTGATGAGTGCTAAAAAGTGCATATTTCTATATATTTTTCTTGGCATTTAACTCATCTTTTGTGCATTAATTCTACATTTTATCCCATATTCTGTATTTTCATTGTTTTCAAGAATAAATATTTTTCTTACTTAATTTTGCATTTTTAGGTAATAAATAAATATTGGATGAGTTGCGGAGCAAAAAGAGCAGAAAAGTAGTGAAAAGCCAGGAGGAATTACGCAAGGAAGCCGCGAAGAGTGATGTGCGGAAGACCAAAAAAAGGATAGAAATGGGCTTGAAGAAGAAAGTTGTTCTTAAAGAAGAAGTGGGCTCAAGGTTTTCCAAGCCCAAACTCATTTCCCAAACCCATATTCTATACCCAAAAGCCTAAAACTCAAATCCATACCCGCTTGCGTCTTCAGCCGTCAGATCAGTTCTCAGAAGCATCCGACGGTCGCTCCCTTGCTGTGCATCGAAGTTTTATATCTCCGCCTTACACTACAGTACCTAACTCCATCAAGTACCGTTCGTTTCGTTGTATCTCTTCATCCGACGGTCGCTCCTATATGCTCCTATCTCACCGTTAGATCCACTTACCATCTTCGCATCCAGTGGCTTACCTTCGCTGGACATCGAACCTTGATATCCCGCCTAACACCCTAGCAACCGAATCATTTAACCTCAACCAAACATCCCCTCCTTCCTCTCCATCGACCTCATTTTCTCTTCCACCCCCTCACCTCTGCAGAGACACCATGTCCTGCCACCACCAGAACACCACCTCTGCCACTGCCGCTTCATCACCAAACACCATAGCCACCCTACATCAAAGACATCGAAACCCATCCATCCTATTAGCCTATTTCGCTAGTTTCACAAACCCTCTCAAATTTAGGGTTTTGAAATTAGGGAAATAGAGTTATAGGCATGACAAAGATGGAAGATGAAGCAATAGAAGCATGGGAAGAGCAGGAGGAACAAGAAGAAGCATGGGTCGTCGACGTGGGTGAAGAATTTTAGGTAAACCCTAACCCTAGTTTTCTCGGTTTTGGGAATTAGGTTTCGTCATTCCTTTTTGTATAAATTGAGGGCTGGGTATTACTGTTGAGGTGTTCTTGGGTTAGCCAAGTTAACCCCCAATTTGGGTCTGAGTAGGTTTAATTTTAATTTTAATTTCAGTTTCAATTTCTATTTCAATTTCAAATTACTCTTTCTGTTTACCATGTTTTAATTCATCACTACCATGTTTTAGTTCATCACTAGGAAGTAGATGAAGCCTCTATGCCACAGTGAAGTAAATGATTAGTTTTGTTCTTGATGAGCTTGAATTAGAACCATGGAGGATTGATTACTCAGTGATGATAGTAACCTGTGATTGGTGGTGCTGTAAGAAGACCACCAATGCTAGGGGTGAACAGGATTAACTAGGTGAGCAATTTTCTTTAGATATAGGATAGTTAGTCAATTAGTGACCAAGTCCATCTGTGATTGATGGTGCTGTAAGAAGACCATCAATGCTAGGGGTGCATTAGTGAACTAAGTGAATAGCTTATCCTAGATGAAAGCCCAGAACACAAGGCAGGCCTGAACCTTCACCTTGTTTACTAAGGCCAAGAGCAAGACTTGCACTGGACATGATATAGCTGAGGATTTAGGTGGATTCAATATCCTAGTTTTCCCCAATTCCCTGTTTAGGTAGATTTTACTTAGAAAACAACCATAGCTCCCTCCAAGTCCCTGTGGACAAACCCCTTTCTTCCCATCACTAGCTACAACTGACCCTGTGCACTTGCAGGTCAATTTGTAGGTTCTTTCAAAACCTTACCAAGTTTTTGGCGCCGCTGCCGGGGACTTGGCGTTGTGTTTTCGAAGCATTCTTATTTGTTGTTCTCCTTGCATTTAGTTCATCTAGCCTCACTTGCATATTCATCTTGCATATTCTCTGCACTGCATATCTTGCATCATGCATTGCATTCTTGCATCTTAGATTAACTTGCTGTTTTAGTAGCTGCTGTGTAGTGCAGCTGAAAGAAACTGATCTTTGCTGAGTCCAGGTACCTGCTGTGAAGTGCTCCTGTGGAGCTGATGCTGCTGCTGACTGCTGCCTTGGCTGCCAAACTGCTGTGCTGCTGCAGCTTTCTTTCCAGCTACTTCTCCTGATCCTGCTACTGCCTTGCTGCTGAGCTGCTATTGCTGAACTTGTGGTGCTGAACTTGTGGTGCTGCTATTGCTGCTGAGCTGCTTCTCCTGCTGCTGCTCCTGGTCTTGCTGCTGTGCCTCAGCTGTTGCTGCTGTGCAAAAGCAAGCTGCTGCTACCTCCTGCTGGTGCCAGGCCAAATCTGCTGCAACCCTTGCTGCCTGGTGCTAAATTGAGCCATAAAGCCCAACTGGGCTGTAAGCTGCAGAAGGATAAGAAATTGAACCAAGCCCAACTGGGCCTTGAGTGTTGAAGCCAAAGCTTAGGATGATCCAAAGCCCAACTGGGCTTTTGCAACCAAACTGAACAGCTGGGCTGTGCTTCAAAGGTAAGCCTAAACCCATTAAGAGAACCCAACCTGTGGGCTTCCATTTTTCATTTGTGGGCTTGTAATAATTTTTTCCATTTTTTTTGTTGGGCTTGTAATCTTAATTACTTGTGGGCTTGTTTGTTTAATTGCTTGTGGGTTTGTGATGTTAGACTGATTTGGGCCTGTAGTTTTAAATTAGAAAAACTGAACTTTTGAAAGCCCAACTGGGCCTCCGACCAAACAAGCAACAGTTAGGCTATTTCAAAAGCTACATTGGGCTTCAGTTTGCATACACATTGTGGGCTTAGTTCACCTTCCCTTGGCAACACAATTTCTCCCACCAATGTGGGCTTGCTCCCAACACTAAAACCAAATTTTATTTTGCTCCCACATTAACAACCAAATTTTTCTTCTTCCTCCTTATCCCGACAAAACCAAAATTCTCCCATAAAAACCAAAAAGTTTTCCGAATCTTTCCCTAAAAAAACCAAAATTTTTTCTTTTTCCCATCAAAACCAAATTTTTCCCAACAAAACCAAATTTTTCCAAAAAGTCCAATCCCTTAAAAACCAAATTTTGAGCTTTGTAAACTCTTTACTTAGCCTTTGAGCCCAATCATGTCTAGATCTTTTTCTACAGTTGGGGAATACAACGAATCCCTTAGAGAACTTGCGTATGGACAAACTTCACGTTATGAACCTCCCACAGACCATGATGTCAATAGTTATAGGAATTATTATGGACATTTTCAAAGTCCCGAGCTTCAATACATGAACCCTACTGACTATTCGCACATGCATCGTTTGCCACAACGTGAAAATGAACATTTTGCTAGTGCCTCACTCACACAATCATCTCTTGTGGATCAATTAGAAGCTAGGATCGCAGCTTTAGAAATGCAATCACATGAGGAATCTGTCACATCTAATTTTCTTAGGCAACCTAAAATCTATGCATGTCCCGCATGTGGTAGTTTAGACCACCCTGTTGAGAATTGTCATATTTTGCATAATTTTAGGCAATCTAGAGAAAATCCAAGGTATGAAATGCCCATAAATTGTGAGAATGGTAGTCATTAGGACCATAATCAATCCTTTGAGGGTTGCGATCAATCTTTTATAAACCCTAATGACCATGTACACATGTACCAATCACCACAATTTGAACATGAAGAATTTTGTACTCCCATGAATTTAGACTCCACCACAGAAGCTTTCAGACTCAGTGAGCAAAACTTCGATAGATCTACATCACGAATTCAGGCATATTTAGATCAGATTTTGCTTCACCTACAAAAGGAGGAAATTCATGAGGAAATGTATGTTGTACCTAATGAAGTGTCTAGTCCCATTCATGTAAATGATGTTGAATATGAACCTAATTTAGAGGAACATGAATCGACTAACGACACCACCACTTTTAATGAGGACCAATATGCATACTACCATGATGATGATTATGATGATTATGATGATGTGTTAGAAGAACATGAAAATATTGTGGAACCTGTTGGTTCAATAACATATGGCTTCTCGCCCTCGACCTTCATGAATGTTGTTTTTTCTAATACTCATTGTAATTCATATGATTTTGATATTGACATGGGATTCGTACAATTATTCTGTGAAGATGAACATGACATAGGAATAGTTGAATCTTCTGTAGACACTAATATGCATGAAAATATATTTGATGTGTCTGATTCTCTACCTAGGTCACATTGTGATATTTCTCCTGATTTGCCAATGCATGAGAATGAATCTGTTAATGATGTTGATGACTCTGATTGTGATCTTGACAATTTGTTTGATGATTGTGAGCATGTTGTGACACTTGTAGAAGACTTAGGAGATGTTGATGTGATTAGTAATGATGTGCCTATCCTCCTACACGAGTCACAATCTGATGGCCTTCCACCCAACCTAGATTTGGTTTGTACCAATATTGTAAAACCAATTTTTCTGAGAATGCCCAACCTAGGTTTGGAACTGTGTGCTTCCCAAGTCCTCTTGGACTATTTTGCTTCTAAGTATAATACATCTGAGGAACCACAGTTGGAATTAGCATGTTTGCCCGTCCCTAGCACAGTTCATTTCGAGCTAGACCTTTTGCATGATGAACCCCCGAAACTGCGCGATTTTGTTTTCAAAATTATATCTTCTGTAAAATCCAGGTTTGGGGGTAGCTCATTTTGTTTCACAGTTTCACTTGCGTTTCTTTCCTATTATTATTTGAAGCTGTTGAAACCTCTACACTTTGTCTTTTGGGTTGATCCTCAACTCTTTAGACTTTTGGTGTATGGTGAATTTTTTGTATATAATCCAGTAGATAAAATCTCTTAAAAAAAACTTTTTTTCCATTTGTATATACTTTGCTAATCCAATATGATCTCGGCTGAAATATGTTGGATTGTTTGCCTTGAATAACGGAGTTTTAATTCTGCTTTCGCCGAAATCGGGTATTCTCTCTCCTTTTACTCTACTCAGCATGTCCCTTTCCATATGTTGCATTTTAATTCTTTCCATATTTTGAAACATTGAGGACAATGTTTAGTTTAGGTTTGGGGGTATAGAGTAGATGCCACGATAATATGCTATAATTGAAAACGAACTCCTTCTTCTTTTTGAAAAAAATTGAAAAATTCCAAAAAAAATTGAAAAATCAAAATTCAAAAAAAAATTGAAAAATTGAAAAAAAATCATAAAAATGGAGCTCATTTACCTTGAAATGTTGACTCTTGTGCAAATATGTATTTTTATTAGGAGTCTTAGTCTAGATATTTAGGCACCCTGATTCTAGCACAATTCACATAGTGATAAGAAGTTTGCACGCGCACGATCTACCAATACATGTATGGCCTCGATCTTCAAGGTGTTGGATAGGAAGTTACGATTGCCAATCACTTTAGAATACTGAACGAAACTTGACTAGCTTGTTCTTTGGTTGGTTGGGATAGAAGGTGGAGGTTACATTAAGAAAGACAACCATCGAATTTAACTGGGTGCATCAAAAAGGGCTACCTCTTGCAAAGTGTCATGTAATTTTTGTTTCTTTTTGTTATGTATCAAAAGTGTTTCCTGCAAAAAAAAAAAAAAAAAATAATAATAAAAAAAAAAAAAATATATCAGAAAAATACAAAAAAATCAAGTATTCCATCATCTCTTGTTCCAAAAATAAAAAGAGAATAGTCAATGTAAATAAGAGTCATGTAAATAGTCATCTTTTGTTGTTTCGTTGTAATAAGCAAGGAGGGTGTATGCCATTGATGTACAACGCGAGAAATTGTGAAATACCTCCAACTCATTCACAATTCTCGTAAAGTCCGGACAGCTAGCTAGATTTCGACCTCAGTTCTTAGCCTGAGAAACTATCTCTTGGTGATTAGTAGTCATAACTTCAGATCTTTCTTTACACATGTGTAGATACACTTTACACTCTTATCACATGTCTTTTTTTGTTATCAGTGCTAGGATTGTGCCTTTGATAGCTAGATTGACATCTCCATTTTGCTGTGAGCTTAAACTGTTTTGCACATGTCACATTTGATGGAATCTGAGCTTATATTTTGACCTAGAACTTTGTAGGTACGTTCTAAGCAAACCTTCACGAGACTTCAACTCGTCCACTAGGGACACTTAGTGGTTTAAAAGGCTTAGTGCATACGCTAAATGCATTCGAGAGACCAGCGACAGTGGTATAGTTAGGATTTCCTTTTTTTTTACTTGAGGACAAGTAAAATTCAGGTTTGGGGGTATTTGATGAGTGCTAAAAAGTGCATATTTCTATATATTTTCTTGGCATTTAACTCATCTTTTGTGCATTAATTCTACATTTTATCCCATATTCTGTATTTTCATTGTTTTCAAGAATAAAATTTTTCTTACTTAATTTTGCATTTTTAGGTAATAAATAAAGATTGGATGAGTTGCGGAGCAAAAAGAGCAGAAAAGTAGTGAAAAGCCAGGAGGAATTACACAAGGAAGCCGCGAAGAGTGATGTGCGGAAGACCAAAAAAAGGATAGAAATGGGCTTGAAGAAGAAAGTTGTTCTTAAAGAAGAAGTGGGCTCAAGGTTTCCAAGCCCAAACTCATTTCCCAAACCCATATTCTATACCCAAAAGCCTAAAACTCAAATCCATACCCGCTTGCGTCTTCAGCCGTCAGATCAGTTCTCAGAAGCATCCGACGGTCGCTCCCTTGCTGTGCATCGAAGTTTGATATCTCCGCCTTACACTACAGTACCTAACTCCATCAAGTACCGTTCGTTTCGTTGTATCTCTTCATCCGACGGTCGCTCCTATATGCTCCTATCTCACCGTTAGATCCACTTACCATCTTCGCATCCAGTGGCTTACCTTCGCTGGACATCGAACCTTGATATCCCGCCTAACACCCTAGCAACCGAATCATTTAACCTCAACCAAACATCCCCTCCTTCCTCTCCATCGACCTCATTTTCTCTTCCACCCCCTCACCTCTGCAGAGACACCATGTCCTGCCACCACCAGAACACCACCTCTGCCACTGCCGCTTCATCACCAAACACCATAGCCACCCTACATCAAAGACATCGAAACCCATCCATCCTATTAGCCTATTTCGCTAGTTTCACAAACCCTCTCAAATTTAGGGTTTTGAAATTAGGGAAATAGAGTTATAGGCATGACAGAGATGGAAGATGAAGCAATAGAAGCATGGGAAGAGCAGGAGGAACAAGAAGAGAGCATGGGTCGTCGACGTGGGTGAAGAATTTTAGGTAAACCCTAACCCTAGTTTTCTCGGTTTTGGGAATTAGGGTTCGTCATTCCTTTTTTGTATAAATTGAGGGCTGGGTATTACTGTTGAGGTGTTCTTGGGTTAGCCAAGTTAACCCCCAATTTGGGTCTGAGTAGGTTTAATTTTAATTTTAATTTCAGTTTCAATTTCTATTTCAATTTCAAATTACTCTTTCTGTTTACCATGTTTTAATTCATCACTACCATGTTTTAGTTCATCACTAGGAAGTAGATGAAGCCTCTATGCCACAGTGAAGTAAATGATTAGTTTTGTTCTTGATGAGCTTGAATTAGAACCATGGAGGATTGATTACTCAGTGATGATAGTAACCTGTGATTGGTGGTGCTGTAAGAAGACCACCAATGCTAGGGGTGAACAGGATTAACTAGGTGAGCAATTTTCTTTAGATATAGGATAGTTAGTCAATTAGTGACCAAGTCCATCTGTGATTGATGGTGCTGTAAGAAGACCATCAATGCTAGGGGTGCATTAGTGAACTAAGTGAATAGCTTATCCTAGATGAAAGCCCAGAACACAAGGCAGGCCTGAACCTTCACCTTGTTTACTAAGGCCAAGAGCAAGACTTGCACTGGACATGATATAGCTGAGGATTTAGGTGGATTCAATATCCTAGTTTTCCCCAATTCCCTGTTTAGGTAGATTTTACTTAGAAAACAACCATAGCTCCCTCCAAGTCCCTGTGGACAAACCCCTTTCTTCCCATCACTAGCTACAACTGACCCTGTGCACTTGCAGGTCAATTTGTAGGTTCTTTCAAAACCTTACCAGAGATCCCTATATTACAAAAACCAGACCCTGATGAAGTGTTGGCACTATACATAGCAGCAACAGAAGATGCAGTCAGCGCAGTATTGGTTAAAACCAACACGAAAATAGAGCAGCCCATCTATTACATCAGCAAGACTCTGAACGCAGCAGAAAGGAACTACACGAAGATCGAGCAGCTCATCTTGGCATTAGTATGGGCAACCCTGAAACTCAGAACTTACTTTTTGACTCACTACGTCCGCGTCCCATGCAAAGCTCCCCTAGAAGCAGTCCTTAAAAACGCAGGAAAAGTAGGCAGAATTGCAAAATGGAATACTCACCTAGATCAATTCAATATCATCCATGAGCTACAACACTCTCAGAAGTCACAAGTATTAGCAGATTTCCTAGCAGACTTACCATTGGATAACTGCGAAGAAGTCATCATCGAAGGACGAAAGACAGCAGGACTACCAGAAATGGACGAATGTAAAGACCCTATAGACATCTTGGAACAAAAAAATCCTAGGCAATGGGAAGTCTTCGTAGATGAGTCGAAAAATAAAGAAGGGGCGGGGATAGGCATCGTAATCACCACCCCAACAGGAGACATGATCATACATGCTTTCAGGTTAGAATTCAAGGGGCATACCAACAACATAGTTGAATATGAAGCAGTGGTGCATGCCCTTCAGTTGATAATAGAAATGGGCATAACTGACGTGCGTCTGACAAGCAATTCACAGCTGGTCATCCGACAAATAGGGTTGCAATATAATGTTTATGACAGAACATTGTCAGCATACATGGAATTGGTGCAAACACTAGCATCACAAATCCCAAACATCAAATTACGACACCTGGCAAGGAAGGAACTCAGGCACGCGGATGCCCTGGCCTACATATCATCGATGCTCAGAAACGAGGACGTCAAAGCAATCAAAGTAACCAGGATTTACGAGCCTTCAATTGATATTCAAGAACTCTGCGCTGCACAGCAGAGGAACCACACATAAGAATATATTGTAGATGATGACGTGGGAGAATTCATCGCGGATGATTTCCAAGAAGACGACATCATGGCTAAAGCATATCAAGATGAAGACTTCAGCAAAGAAGAAGATTGGAGATCTGAGATTCATCTTTTCCTAAAAGAAAGAATACTACCTTCGGATCTAAAGCAAGCCAGAAAAATACAGTCAAAGGCAGGAAGATATGATCTGAGAAAAGAAATTTTGTACAAAAAATCTTTTCTCAGACCATTATTATGTTCCCTATCCAGATCCAAAGGACATTTGATTTTGAAAGACATACATCGTGGCGACGCAGGCAACCACAGCGGAATGAGATCCCTAACAGATAAGGCGAAAACTCAAGGATATTACTGGCCAACAATGATACGAGACGCTGCAAGAATGTCACGAAGATGCGAAGAATGCCAGCGTTTCGCCAAAAAAATCCACGCACCCGCAACAATGTTGAACCCAGTAGACAGCCCTTGGCCATTCTTAAAATGGGGCATAGACATCGTGGGTCCCCTAATCGAAGGATCAGGGAAGAGAAGATTTTTGATAGTGGCCACGGACTATTTCAGCAAATGGGTAGAGGCTAAAGCCCTGACAAGGATCCGAGACGCAGATGTCTTCACATTCATTTTTCAAAACATCATTTGCAGGTTTGGCATACCAGCTGAGATTGTATCTGACAATGGCAAGCAATTCCAGGGAAAAAACATCGACTTACTCTTCGATACTTTCAAAATTCGAAAGAACAAGTCAACACCAATTTACCCTCAAAGCAATGGTCAGGCAGAAGCCACAAACAAAACCCTCACACTTATCCTCAAAAAGCAGTT